>NC_083873.1:43161986-43786986 GCF_032452875.1 Bos javanicus | reverse complement strand
AATGTAAACAGGTTGAAATATCAAAAGCAATAATACAGAGTATTCCAGTGTAAAGAACTTCTCTAAAAGATTTAAATAAGATTAATATAAATATATATACACACACACACATATATAATGGATGCCTTGCATTCAGTGAACACGAATAAAAATATCAGAGAATATCACGACACAGGGATCACCTGATGATAATGAATAAACATCAGCTCTTCTTGGTCAAATGACCAATATTATTTCACAGTTGACTGTTTTGAGGGCAGAGCCAATGACCTTTGCCCTGCATTTTAATAATTTACTATAGTTTTACATTAAATCAGAATATAATTGTGAAGAAAATTAGTGTTTCTTTCTGGGGAATGCAGAGTAATGCCACTAATTGCATGTATAAAAGCCTTCCTGAGATTGTATTTTCCTGTTCTTTCTTGATTTAGAAAATTAAAACTACGGTAATTTTCCACTCTTTGTAAGAGGCAAAATGTGCCAGTGAAATGTATTCAGCTAACTTAAAATGTCAATGCTTTTGGCCATCTTTTTATGTCTGGTAATGACAAACTGTCAATTTCATCACATTATTCAGGAATATACTAGCAACTTGTTGCAGATATCAGAGTAAGCGAATTTTTTTAAAGAGTTGTGATCTGAAAGAATAAACAGTCTGATTTTTTTTTTCTTTTTGGGTTGTTTTTTCTTTCACCTTAATATTTGAGTGACTTTTTAGTTAGAGCAAATCACCATTTTTTTCTTGATAAAGGGAAGGACAATAGAGAATTCATTAAGTTAAACTTAGTAGAATAAAAAATTAAACAAATAGTGCTTGAGAATTATTTTTAGATACCTGGGGAACTTTTTTTCAGATAAAATATTATCAAGTAAAAGAATCGAGCTGATTTTAAAAGTATATGGATTTTATTCACAAATACACAACCACGTGTACATCACTCTGGAACTTGGAAGGGTTAAATCGGACCACTGTGGGGTTATGGAAGTGTTTCCCAGAGTTGTCTAGTACCTTGAATTTGTTATGGATTCGATGTGTAGTGTTATTCTAAAACAGTTGCACCTGCGTTAGCTCTCATTGTCTCAGGCTCGAAGCTGAAAAATTCAAAAAATGAAAAAGCTCAAGAAATGAATATTTCTGTTAATAACATGTTGGTATTTTCCCCCGACTCCATGAACATTCTTGATCTCACAGGCAAAATGCACAACCCAGGGCACTAGGGTTGGAATCCAGTGTTTATTCAAAAAGGCACCCTAAGGCAGTTAGAGAGGGAATGCTACATGTATGGGGGAAAAAGGCAGCTGGAAACTAAGCTGATCTGGGCACAAACTGCAGTGACTGTCTTTACTAACTTGTTTTCTGAGAACTATGAGAGAAATGGAAATGATTTGAAGGACCCTGAAAGGATGGTATTTTGTTGCTTGTTCTCCTTATATGGAGCAAAGCAAACTGCAGTAACACTTCTCGGGAGCTGGTATTCCCTGCTGCCACGGGGACAGCCGTTTTCTGCGTGGAGGAGTTTGTTTATACCTTAAGAAATATAGTCTGTTTTGTTGATTAAATAAGCAAAAAAAAAAAGTCATGCCTCATCCTCTGCTTTCAAACACTCCCCCAATTAGAAAATATCTCATAAAAATGCATCATGTGATACTATCTTGCTTTAGTCCCAAACTGAGTTCACTTGGATGTCTTCAAATTTGAGTCCTGAGGGAGTACACATTTGAGCTAAGAATGTAGTTACTCTGTCATGAAATAGGGAGCTTTGCCACTTGCTTGTTTTGGAAGGAAAATAAATTAAAAAAAGATTGCAGGGGATTTTAGTTATTATATCGTCAGGGCTCTGTTTAGAGTTGGTGGCATTCAAAGCTGGCTTTAGTCACAGCATGATGCTCCAAAAGTCCAAGTGTTCCCTTTCTTTCTTTCTTTCTTCTTTCCGTTTTCTTTTTTTTTTTAAGCGTTACTTCACTGAGGCAGAGGGCTGCCTTTGAGTGACGTCACAAGTTTGAGCAGCTAGCAGCACAGGAGAAGGGAGGCTGGGTGAGTGACAGCCCAGCCTACTTTTTAATAGCTTTGTCATGTGACTGGGGACTGTAGTAAGACAGGTGCCTTCAGTTCACTCTCAGTAAGGGGCTGGTTGCCTGCATGAGTGTGTGCTCTGTGTCACTGTGGATTGGAGTTGAAACAGCTTGATTGGCGTCATTCAGGAGCTGGATGGCGTGGGACATGTGCAACCAGGACTCTGTATGGAGTGACATCGAGGTGAGCTGGGGCTGGGCTCGGCACTGCAGCCAGGACCAAAGCTTCCCTCGCGATGCAAATATTCCTGTGAGGGGGGGAAGGGCTTGGGTTTGAGTGAGGAAAGGAGGCAGAAAAGTAGCCGGGGGCAGGTGCTTTTGGAAGAGAATCTCAATCTTATCTTAACTCCTATAAGTTTGCTATTTTAAGGCGACTCTGAGATACCTTGAACAAATCAAAGCTTAGCTGCTGTCATCAGGATCTGTTGCAGTTAGAAACTCTTTCCATGTGCCTTTGGCTCTGTTTCTACTCATATGCAATATTTATGCTCTAAGATATTGATATGAATCAGAAGCTGAAGTCTTTCCAGTGGTGTTTAGTGGCCTGGTTGGAAAAATGCCATTTCTATTTATAATAAGATGAAGATAAAAATATTAAAATGGATGGACTCAAATCTAGTCAGTTTTGACTCTAGTCCGGATTTTTTTTTCTTCTCTCTCTGTTCATCAGACGGAGAACTCAGAAAATCCTAAATAATCCTGCTGGGCTATTTTAGATTGCTTTTCCCACAGAACACAAAACAACAAAAGCTGATTCCTTTAAAACTCCTCTGTGTGATTGAAAGCTTTGGCCAGCAAAAAAAAAAAAAAAAAAAGACCTGCTTTACAGTGCAAGGTTTTCCATTAGCATCTGGGCAGGGAAGCCAATGGTTAAAACTGTCTGTACCACGGAGAGCTGCCTGAAGCCGGAGAGAGAATAGAGTTTATGCAGGACTGTGTGTGGAGCTGCTCGCTGCTTGTGTAAAAATAGACGGCAATACATCAATTCCACAGTCTCTGCTGGCTACAATTCATACAGGGGGAGAAAAAAAGCAAGCCGGTTTCCTCGTAATCTCTGGAGTCTCGAGTGACTAGCAGGGGGGGACGGAGGACGGCGGCATGTTTGCATTCAACACAATGGAATGTTCTCGGAAAGTTTGGCCAACTTGGGAAACAAGTGAAACTTTCTGTGGACTCTGGTGAGATGGACCCAAATTGAATTGCAGGGAGGATCTGAGTGGCTAACAATGAATCTGGCAAAGGGCTGGGAGAGCTTCCTCTGGGAAGCTGGGGGCACGTAGGGTAAGGGGAGGATCAAGGGCTACACGTGATTTGATTAAATAAGATGTCCATGTGGTACGGCGATACACATCTAAAGTGAAAATAATTTGGCCAAGGCCGTCTGCGAACGCATTTTTCTTCTCTAGCGAGGCATGCCCTGGATTCTTAACTCTTCGCTGGGTTTGCAAATGCTGGCTTCCTCTGCCTTCTCCTGCCTTGGCAGATGTTTTTTTTGCGGATTGTAATTGTTCTTATCTTGTTGTGATTTCTTGGTAAGGTGGGAGAAATATGGATAATTCATATATCCTGTAGCTATTATGTGTCAGGGTTCTAAGTGGCTTCAAAGTCCTGATTGTCTTCGAGTAGCTGGAGTATCCTGTGGGTGGTTGTCTGGCTGGCACTGTGGGTCTCAGCTGCTGTAGTTTCATTTTTCCATCATGTATTATTCCTGATGCCGTTAGGAGTTGATTGAGGAACTAGATCATATGGAAATAGGGAAGATTTATTTTCATCATTGGCATTCCTGTAGTCATATTCAAAGAAGCATCAGAACCATTTAGAACAGGGGCTCTTTAATTTTGTGCTTAGGGAGGTGAGGTCTCGGGCTAATTGTCCAGCCGTGGATTGAGTTGTCGGTCCGTCGGCTGAGACCGGCCAGTCACTCCTCTGTTGCACCGGAGGCAGCAGGCGGCTAGCAGCCCAGCCTTGGTGGCAGCAGCCCTGGGAATCACCTCCGCCAGGCTCAAATATTACGAGCAGCAGGTAGTGGAAGCCGCTTTCATTTTTTGAATCATTAATGTTTGCTGTCATCTTAAAACGTATTATGCCCTTTTGCACATAATGACAAGACAGCACGTTGGTTAATAAAGGCCTATATCACTGTAGCTACTCGGAGTCCCCAGTGTTTCGCAGTTTAATGAAGGTGATGTCCAATAAGGTTACTAAGATTGATAGAGACAGTTCTGATGACATACACTCCACTAAGACTGTCACTCTTTACTGACCGCTGCCCTCCCCACTCTCCCCTGCCTTGACTAATTTTTTTTAAGAAGTAAGATTCTTTTTTCGTTAATATAATTAATGTGGCCAAGTCCACTCTTTCTGCTCTCCTTCTCTTTAAAATTTACCATCAATGGCACAAAAACCTCCAAAAGGTTAATGGAGAATTATACTTAATTATAATGATTCATTATCATCAGTGCAGTTAAGCTAATTTATTGTCTGCTCCTTAACTAAGAGAAAAGTCTGTTGGGGTGAAATAACGTACAATAATTAGCCTTTTGTGTTTAGTGACTGCTTTCTCCTTTTAAATCTTATTATAAAATTAAGGCTGCGGTTGTGAAATAGCTGTCATAGTTGCAGAGAGGCAGTAGAATGTGTCTCTGTAAATTGCCATAAAGCACACCTGTTACAGATGTATAGGGAAGCAGTAAATACCAGCGTGTCAAATGAGGACAGTTACAGGGCTCGGACTGTTAAGCTGGCATCATCCAAAGACCAAATATAAATTAATAACAGGAACACTTGCTACCACTAATGTGTTTTAGATTATCAGGATAATGCCACATTCAGAAGTCTTGATTTTATTAACACGTCAACATTGGAAAGAGCATCTACGCACATTTTTCAGCCATAACAGAAAAGCAAAAATGAGAGAAACTGACAGAGGAAAGGAAAGAAATATGTGAATGACATCAGAGTAAAATACAAAAAAAAAAAAAATGATCTGTCTTTTCAATGATTTTAAAAGTTACTGAAAAATACATATTTCTGAAAGGTTGAAGGGTTTTGAAGAGGCCATGCCTGTAGAGGGCTGTTAAAGAGAGAGACAGCAAGAAGCTGTCCACCCAATCAGTGTCAGCATTCCAAGACATGGGTTCTAGAGTGTGCTATCCAAAAAAGGAATTTAAACCAAATGCACAGATCGTTTGTTATCTAACTTATTTTTTTATTTTCTTGTTGTTTTTGCTTTTTATTTTAAAGACTCTCCCCCAATCCTAGCAGTTTTTGTACGACTGAAAAAGTTTTCCCCTTGTCTCTGGATTGGTCATGTTGTAGAAGAGTTAACTGTGTATATGTGTATTGTATTTGGAGGACAAGCAGTGAGCAAGTGTAGAGACTGGGACATGTTACACCCATAACAAAACATGAACATTGCACCAGAACAAAACCTTCTCTTCAGCCTAGCTTACTTATAAACCTAGTTTAGTATACTGACCTGTAACTTTGGGATAACTCCAATAATAAAAAAGGAAAGACCAATAAAATGATAAGGAAAGAGTTGCAATGGAGGTGATTGCTCTTCCTTGGCACTACTTTTATGCCTGCCTTTCAGGATCTCTCTGGGGCCTGGTGGTCTTAGGGAGGAACTGCAGGAATGTTCAGGCTCCTCCCAGCCTCCCCTTACCAACTGCTGACTCCATTACCCAGTACCTACTTCTCAGCGTGGTGCTTACGATCACACTGCTGCATATGACCCGTGTAATGTAGCCTGCCAGGGATGACAGGGGCGCGTGAGAAAAAAATCTGCATAGAACTTATTTTATTCAAAATCTAAATGTCAAGCAGCATCTTCAGCTTCATGCCCAACTGCTGCCTGGATAGGAACAACTCCCCAGCATCTCTCCTGACCTTGGAAGGGCGGGCCGTGAGGTTGACACCTGGGAGGGTGTGCCTGCCGACTGAGACCCCTCGGCTTGCAGGTGGGTTAGTCGTTATAGCTCTGATATCACCAGACCCCTGCAGTAAGCAGTTTCTGCAGGGTTCTTCACAGATTGCAGTGCTGTTAGTGGTCAGATAGCCAGTTTGAAGTAGAAATCCGCCTCTTTGGGAAGAGGGTCCACTTTCTCAAAAAGCCACCACAGGGGACAGTTAACAGACCACTTACTGTATGCAAGGAGGTGACAAGCAGCCCAGCCACAGTAGAGGGTATTTTAAGCCTCTCACTATATTGAAATCATTTTTTAAAACTCCAAAGAAAAAAATCATTCTTTTGAATTCACTTAGAGCAAAATATAAATGTTGAAGAAAAATAAGATTGTTGTGTGGTAGAGTGGTTTTTCTGTTCACACATCAGGTGATCCCAATTGTATACATCCACCCACAGACCCACACGTGAGCACACAAGACTTGCTAGTTACACGTAGTGAAAGATACAATGATAATAAGAAATGTGATTTCTGTCCTTCGTCTCAAGGGACTTATTTTTGATCTGTTTAAGAGGAAGTTCAGAAGCTCATGAAAAGTCAAGTAAGAGTAAAAGATTTAAATACCAATTCAAGAGAACCATGGACACGTTAAAGGACTCTGCATCATTAGGTGCTAAATGAATTATATGGATTATAATAGTTAAAGGGAGCATAAGTGGAGAGTTTTCCTGGTATAGTTCTTATTTTTTTCTCATTTAGTAATCATTTATTTTGTTTCTCTTGTGTGTGATGGCAATTCCAAGGTGAAATCAAATTTATAACTTTCCCTCAAAGAGCTTCCCTGATGGCTTACATGGTAAAGAATCCTCCTGTAATGCAGGAGACCTGGGTTCAATCCCTGGGTCAGGAAGATCCCTTGGAGAAGAGAATGGCAACCCACTCTACTATTCTTGCTTGGAGAATCCCATGGATAGAGAAGCCTGTTGGGTTAAAGTCCATCGGGTTTCAAAGAGTCAGACAGGACTGAGCAACTTTCACTCAAAGTGCTTATACTCTGGGACTACCCTGGTGGTCCAGTGGATAAGACTCCATGCTCCCCATACAGGAGGGCCCAGGTTCAATTTCTGGTCAAGGAACTAGATCCCACATGCCACAACTAAGAGTTTTCATAACACAAGGAAAATATCCCGCATGCTGCAACAAAGACCTGAAGAGCCAAATAAATAAATCCTTTTTTTTAAGAGCTTATTCTCTTTTTAAAACAAGAGTGGAGTGAAATTTTGCGTATAGTTAACCAAAAAGCAATTTGAAACTTAGTACATGCTATCAAAGAGGTACAAACAAATCTAAATTTATTTCTAACTGGACAAATCAGATGACTTCATGGAAGCATGGCATTTACCATGGATTTGGAGGTAGAGTTTGGGATGGAATGGTTCTGGCAAAGTATCCTTTGGGAGCAAAGGGAGTTAAAGAGTCTAGGATGTTTTTGGCTGGGGACTAAAACCCTGGAAACCAGCTTTGGTGGTGTCGTTGAATTAACCAGGCTTAATTCCTATCACATGCTATTACAGTTTAATAAATTCCTGCAGTTAATGAAAGTGTTTTTTTTTTTTTTTTCTCCCTGCCTCCTGCAGTGTGCTGCTCTGGTTGGTGAAGACCAGCCTCTTTGCCCAGATCTTCCTGAACTTGACCTTTCTGAACTAGACGTGAACGACTTGGATACAGACAGCTTTCTGGGTGGACTCAAGTGGTGCAGTGACCAATCAGAAATAATATCTAATCAGTACAACAACGAGCCTTCAAACATATTTGAGGTAAGGACAGCCCTTCGGGAAAACTGATTTCTCATTGAACTTGGTTTAGGCCATGCTAACATGATTATTGGCCCGAAAGCATAATGGGTTCTTGCTTTGCTGTCACCAAAAGACTTTTTAATCATCGTTAGGTACTTCCTATTTTGTGGAAAAACAATATTTGGAAAACTAATGGCTTTTTTTTTTTTTTTTTTTGAGAATTAAGGCCCTGAGGACCCATAACAGAGTGTATCAAACTCTGTTGAAATATTAAGAGATTGTGAAAGAATGAATGACAAAGAAGAGTAAATGACTAAACCTGTTTTTTTCCTGTCTATTTCCCACAGAAAACAGTACCTAATGTAAAATGTAAAAGAATGCATTTCCATTTAACCAAAGGGTTAGGTCTACCTTTACTTATTTTACAAAGTAGGTTTATAAAATAGTAGACAGGGTTTTTTTTTTTTTTTTTTTTTACTATTATATTTTGATCATAACTCTGATTTCTTTATATTATGGAAACTTCTACACCCAACTACTCTGGTATTTACTTATAATTTAGTCAAAATTAATTTACCTTTCAGTAGTGAAAATTACCTCCCAGACTCTAGACTCTTTATTATAAGCCTACCCTATAATAAAGAATGTTAATCTGTACCTATTAAAGTGTTACTTTGAGAAAAGAAGTTCTTTCTCACAAGATCAGTGCTCATTTACTTGAAAATGAATGATCACTTATGGAGAGAAATGAAGTGGTCACTCTAGCAAGTAAAATGAGTTAGGATTGTCGAATCAACTAGTTTTCAGTGTCACCACCTCTGGCGCCACCATTCTCATGCAATATTTTCTACCTACCATGAGCCAGGATTCATACTAAGTGCTATAAAATTATTTTTTATCTACCAGCAGAGACACTTCTTACACTTCAATATTGTTTGCTTGAAATCTCGAGTCATTAAGAAAACCAATTTTACAATATTTATTGAGTTTTTCCAGCACCCAGCACATAAAAGGCACTGAATAACTGTTTATTGAGTCATTAAGAAAACCCATTTTACAATATTTACTGAGTTTTTCCAGCACACAGAAGGTGTTGAATAAGTGTTTCATGAGTAGTGAGTGACGGATGAATATGGTAGATTCAACACAGTAATAGTAATAACAAAGTGGCCAACATCTTGGAACACTTTTGCTTTACATATGTCATCACGCTCGTCCCTCAAAACAACCTGTTATTGTTTAGGTACTATTCTTGTGATTCTCATTTTACATATGCTGACAGTGAGTTTAACAGAGGCTAAGTGATTTTCCCCAAATCACACCATTGACACAGACGTGGGATTTGAACCCCAGGTGTATCTGACTTCAAAGTCTATTATCATTGATTAAAAATAGAATAACTGAATTTGGGTGACAGCCATCCTTTACAAAGACATATCAAGCTGCTTCTTTGCTCAATATATTTAAAAATAGAACAGAATCTTTGCTTTCAGTGTTGGTTGACATGGAAGCAGGTATATAGCTGGTGCGCTGAGGTGGCTGTAGATTCTGTCAGCGGCTAAGATTTTATAATACGTCTGGAGCATTAAGTGGGTCTTAGAAGAGTGCTTAAGGTAATGGAGTTAAGGCTGGGGAGGAGGAATCAGGTGGAGGAAACACTGAGGGTTTGTGGTTAGTTATACTTTCCCAGGCTTCTCAGCCGGGTCTCGGAAAGTTCATGTGAGGACTTGGCTGGTTCGAACTGGTAAATTGAACATTCCTCATTCAGTACACTTGTCAGGTTACAGGCCCATTTTAAGTCATGCTGCATTAAATAAACAGTACTTTTAAAAATGTTCATCTCCATAGACCTCTTATCTAAAAATCGGCTATTTCATATTGGGTGAATGCCATGCATTTTGCAGAGGATGGTTAGGGAATAACTAAAACGGGGTGTGTGTGTGTGTGTGTGTGTGTGTGTGTGTGTGTGTGTTGGAGGGGGTGGTGGCATGGTAGTTGGTGCCTCCCTGGTGGGCTGGTTGCAAATACAACCTTTTCTGGGACCTGTGTCCCTGAATTTCATTTTGTGACACCTGGATGAGGTACTTCCCATTAACATTTTCAGAGAACTTGGTTTGGCAACTAGTTAGATATCTATGGATGCTGTATCTACATGCTGCTGCTGCTAAGTCACTTTAGTCGTGTCCGACTCTGTGTGACCCCATAGACGGCAGCCCACCAGGCTCCCCCATCCCTGGGATTCTCCAGGCAAGAATACTGGAGTGGGTTGCCATTTCCTTCTCCAATGCATGAAAGTGAAAAGTGAAAGTGAAGTCGCTCAGTCATGTCCGACTCTTTGCGACCCCATGGACTGCAGCCTACCAGGCTACTCTGTCCATGGGATTTTCCAGACAAGAGTACTGGAGTGGGGTGCCATTGCCTTCTCCAAGACACCCCTTTTGTTTTCCTATGTAACTTTCTACAACTGACAGAATTGTTTTCAACACTCAACACAAGGTTTATTCATTTAACCTGTTATTAGGTCATTTTAAACCAGTGGTTCTCAACCAAAGGCAATTTTGTCTACCTGGGGACATTTAGTGTTATCTGGAGGGATGGTTAATTGTCAGGACTTGGGGCAGGGGGATGCTGCTGGCAATTAGCAGATAGAGACCAGAGATGTTGTTTAACATTCTACAAGGCACAGGATGACTCCCTACCACAAAGAATCATTTGACCCCAAATGACCACAGTGCTGAGGTGGAGAAACCCTGTATTTAAAAAAAAAAATAGTTACTCGCAATTTTTAGAAAACTCTAAAGATGAATTGGTCAGATTTCTGAGAGAGAAAATAAAGTTAAGATACAGGATACAAAGACTTAGAAGCCATATACAATTATTGAGATGCAGGGCCTCAGGAGTGATATGTCAGAAATTCTCTTAGTGGCAGACAGCAAAAACGTGACTGTATATATAAGTCCCCATAACATTTTCTCTGATGTCACAAAACCCATTCTTCTTTGTGGATTAGAGGGTAATAAGGCCATGTGTGGCAGCACCGCTACACCCAGCAGCATTCTCAGCATTTGTATAGAGAAAAAATGCCTCTAGTCTTTACCTTCTAGTGTTAAACTCGGACATCTTTTGTATAACGGAAAAAGAAAAGTGTGTTTTGAGCATAAGTGGAATTCTAAAACTGTGTTGTCCCCTGTGAAGAAGCTCTGTAGGCAACAGAATAAATAACCCTTGAACAGCTACAGCTTTGCACGTTGCTTCTCCCAAAGCTGCGTCACCCCAGGTATTCCCAGCGCCTGTGACTTTAAGCCTGTCACAGCGGACTTTCACCGGTGCTCGCTCACTCTCCTCCTGTTCTCAAAATCCTGCCTCATCACATTTGTGAAGGCCTTGTGCTTGAGCAAGCCCAACAGTCATGGTCTCTGCCACCTCTGATCTGCCAATAACAAGCATTATCTACCTCGGATTCCCAGAATAAAATAAGGCACTGAGTCGTTCAACACTTTTCCCTGACTCAAATAGCACATTGATGACACTGCTGGAAACTGGCCACAGGGCTTCTGAATTCTCATCAAAGCAGGAAGAAAGAGGGTATTTAAGAGTTACATTTAGTACTGCAGAATATTTAAATGTTGGGAATAAATAGAAATTTCTTCCTTTGACCTTTTCCATACATTTGAGTCTAAGGTTAATATTTATGTAACGTAAGAAGAAGAAAATAAAGGAATGAAATTGAATGTCCTGATTTGGGAAACAGTGAGTTTCTGAACGGGAGCAGGGTGAGCATACACGCAATTGTACATGCTGGTTGAGTAACTGGGCACACAAACAGCGATCTCTGCTTGCACAACCTGTGTTTGGATGTGTAAATGCAGGTGACCAGGTATGATTCAAAAGCCATTCAGCGAAACAGGGCAGAAGGCCTATAGGTGCAGCGCCCAGTGAATCTGATCCATGTGTCAGGAAAACAGGATGCCGTCCCTGGATCGACTGGTAGCAAGATTAATGTTTCAGAATATTGCAACACAACTTCCTTCTCTCTGTTGCTTTGTGCATTGTTCGAAGAAGGAGAATAAAGGAGTACTTTTACAGCATGGCAGTGTGTAAAGATGGGTCACGTAGCGTAGGTTAAATAACACATTGGCTCTTCTGGGACTTTGTGGGCCACCTTGTCTCTGCTTTAATTTTTTTTTAAATCAAAGTATAGTTGATTTATGATGTTATGTTTATTTATTCATAATTTTTGGCCACACCCTGGTAGGTAGGGTAGGATCCCAGTTCCCTGACTAGGGATCAAACCCATACCCCCTGCATTAGAAGGCAGAGCCTTAACCACTAGACCACCAGGGAAGTTCCATCACTGCTTTTTTTCCATCACTGCTTTATTTTAACCTCTGCTTTAATGCTTCTGTGATTCCACTGAATGGGCATCTTTCATTCATTGACTTGTTACTTCTGAATGCAGCTACTTGGGCTTCTTTAAAACATCGAGAGTGAGAATGTAACTGTCTCTAGGTCATTACTCATAATATGTTCTGAAGTCTGCCTTTGCTAATGTGGAGAGAAGGGCTCTCAGCTGTGGCATGCATTCACATTGGCTAATTGCTGGAACTCGCAGGAAGGTCTGATACTGTGAACTTTTGTAAAAGAAAAAAAGATGGTTTCCAGTTTTATTGTCTGTAAGGTGTCCTGTTTTATGCTTTCAAGGGAATGGTGGATGAAAGCTTTCAAAAATATTCGATCATTCTGGTGGAAATATAGATGAATTTACACTTTTTCCTTTAACTTGGTTGTCTAATTTTTTCAACAATGGGCATATATTATATACCTATGAAAAGTTTAAAAAAATCTTGGCTATTCAAAAAACTGCTGAGTATTTGGGGAACAGAGAACCAGCTTGTCTTGTTCACTGAAGTTCTTCTAGGTGATTTCTTAGAAAACAGGAGAAAGTATGTACTCAGTAAATAATTGCAACCTTATGAATGAGTTGACTGTCATATGTTTATTGATGGTATGAACTGCCTTAGGTAATGTGAAAACTACATATAAAGCACCTCTAGTTTGGGAGGGTAAATGGTGAAATGATAAATGATTAGAACAGAATGAAAAAGACTGTGCATACAAACATACATATACATGTATGTGTTCATATATATCAGCAACTGGAGGACAACGTGAGGCAGCGTATATTCATGCATATGCACACATGTACATTTATATGCATGGGGTTATATACTACATATATATTAGCTTTTGGCAAATATTGCAAGACTATGTGTTTGCATATGTACTTGTGTGTGTGTGTATTCTAGCATATACTGAGGGAATCAGCAAGAATAATGTCACCAAGGCTGATGAGAGAATAAGAGTGAAGGACAGGTTATGAAAGTGAAGATCTTGGTTTACTCAAGTGAATTATGTATTAATGGGAACACAGGAATAAGAGGAGTAAGTCTGGATTTAGGGTGGGTACAAAATTATGCCAGGTCATGAGAACCCAGTTGCAAATGTTTAGTTTCCACAATAGCAATTAGGGTGCTACTGAAGATTTTTAGCAGGAGAGCAATGTGATGGAGACGGTATTTAAAGACGATCATTCTGATCGTTGTGAGAGTGATGGAGAAGCCAAAAGTAAAGGCGTCTGACAGCAGGCTCTGCTGCATTCCAAACCCCATGCGATGCAGGTGCGGAGAAGGGACAAGGTGACAGCAGAGGGGATGGTGTCCAGGGAACAAAACCTGAAGCACCTCACAGGAAAATTCCATCAGTACTGACAAATATGAGTTAGGTTAGAGAGGGAGCTGGCAAAGCATGCCAAGGAAAATATTCCAAAGAGAATCAGAACTTCATGAGTATCTACGTGGTTCAGTGTCTGCTCACCTTTAGGAACTGAAGTACTTTCTCGGACTGTGAGTCATTTTACACAGGGGCTCCCATCTCCCTGCTGCCTCAGGGGCAGAACATATTTAACCCAATCCACACATTTACATGGTGTCTGCTTTTTCTCACTTGTCTCCTTGGAGGAAATTCTGTAGCCTTCCATGGTAATGAATTCCTGCTTCTGACTGTGCCCGTGGTCAGGCAGACTTTTCTATGAATGGCAAACCTCTTAGAATTTTAACAAAACAAACAGAGGGAAAAAATGTGTGTCCAAACCACCTCCCCTTAATTTAATCATCAGGAGAATAAATTCTCCTTTGTTATGTTGAGAGAACTAATTCATTTACAATAATCACTTCTTGAAGATTTCTGGAATTTCCAATTTGCTATCAATAAATGTTTGTCATTTAAATTCAATTTATGGCCCGCAACCAGATTTTTGCCGCACTTGGTAATGACACTTACCGAGAACATAGACTTCAAGTAAGAAAATAATAGCCCTTTAAGTGGGGAGATAATTGGCTGTAACATAAGAACATTGAAGAATGTTGAAACTCATGGAGACTTATGGAGTATTTTAAAAATTTATGTTGTACTTATCTTTGCATTTGTAGTCTACCACAAAATTCCAAATTCTGGGTATAAATCAGTTAGATGTTCATCTTGGAGAGTCACAAATCAGGAAGCAACAATCTGACCCAGCCTGTGTACAGCTTTATTTTCAACTTCTACTGTCAGCTTATCTGACAGGGAGACTGAATAGGTTTCTTGTGTGTGTTCCTCTACACACCTCCGTTAAAGACTGTTTTAGACTTCTTGCCTGGATAACATCTGCCTTATCTTGGGAACATCTGGTTTATCACCCTGTTTCCTCGCTGCCATTATGCTGACCACTGGAAAATTATGGCTCAGGAGCTTTGATCCACGGGGATATGTCTGTTGCCATCTACCCGTACTAATAAATAAGTCACAGGATGCCGGTTACATGACATCTGTGACCATCATCACTAACTTTCCTGGTGGTTGCTTTTGTTACTGTGCATGTGTGCTAAGTTGCTTCAGTCGTGTCTGACTCTTTGCAACCCCATGGACTGTAGCCTACTAGGCTTATCTGTCCATGGGATTCTCCAGGCAAGAATAATGGAGTGGGCTGCCATGCCCTCTTCCAGGGGATCTTCCCAACCCAGGGACTGAACCCATGTTTCCTGCATTGGCAGGTAGGTTCTTTACCACTTTGGTCAGTGTAAGTTTTGATTACAAAAGATGAGGTCTGCTGCTGTTTTCCACAGAAGTAAATTCAGTTCTTCAGTTCAGTTCAGTTCAGTCACTCAGTCATGTCCAACTCCTTGCGACCCCATGAACTGCAGCACGCCAGGCCTCCCTGTCCATCACCAACTCCCGGACTCACGTCCATCGAGTCGGTGATGCCATCCAGCCATCTCATCCTCTGTCGTCCCCTTCCCCTCCTGCCCCCAATCCCTCCCAACATCAGAGTCTTTTCCAATGAGTCCACTCTTTGAATGAGGTGGCCTAAGTACTGGAGTTTCAGCTTTAGCACCATTTGCAATTTGGAAAGTGAGAATCCATATGTGTTATTGGTCACAATGATGATAGAAAGTGGTTCTGTTGTTTATTCTTTAGGCTGTGTCCACCTCTTTGTGACCCCTTGGACTGTAGCCCACCAGTCTCCTGTCCATGCAATTTCACAAATAATAATACTGGAGTGGGTTACCATTTCCTTCTCCAAGGTATCTTCCTGACCCAAGGATCGAACCCATGACTCCTGCATTGGCAGGAGGGTTCTTTACTGCTGAGCCACTGAGGAAGCCCAGAAGGTACTAGTTTGTGCTTTTTGAGGTAGAGACCAACTACTTCAATACTCTGGGTACTCCAAGAAGTAGGTATGGGCATTGTATGGGCATATCCTAGGTTTTTCCTACCTCCTGAACTTGCCAGTGGGTCATTGAACTGAACATTACTCTGCCTGGATATCTTTGGAGCCAGAAAAGTGGAGACCCATGTCCACAAGGAGGAAAACTTGGAGAGCATTCAGGAAAAAGTGGCTCATTGCCTCTTAGATTTACTTCAGAGATATTAGTCGAGGTTAAAGTAATTAAGATGCAGGATACTGCAGTGGACAAACTATTTGTATAGCAACCGTGTGTGCTTGCACAGTATGCTTATACAGAGTGTCTGTTTGTCCTCGTCCCCCATCTATACGCAATGTGGTGGAACCACAGCCCAGCAGATGGCTCACCTCTGAATGAGATCAACACACAAAGCAGATAAAAAAGGAACATTAAAGACCAACAGCCAAATTTTCTTCCACTGTTCTCCACCCTGACTTCACATTTTTAACAAGGTTCATCTGTCCCGATAATTATGTGCCTAGTCTTTTAGAAACGAACACTTTTATTGTGGGTCTTATAAAAGGAATTGCCTATGGTGTAAAACAGTTTTGTAAGGATCGTTTTTTTCTTCTTCTTCTTTAAACTCTCAGGTTACTTTCAAGATTGTGTGCTCTTGAGGTATACTTTGAAAGCAAAGCAGGATACTGTGTTTTACTGTAACCTGCCAAAGATGCAGAATTACAAGCAGGTAGAATGAGAGCAAGGAAAAGGGGAGAGAGGTACACAAGGAAATACACACTCTTGCTCTGAGCAAGGGCAACTTTTTACTATGATAAATGATTTCTCGTCCATTATGCCATTTGTCCCAAAATGATGATAGGAGGTACTTTTGTACTTGTTCTGTTCCAAAATAATAGAATAATTCACATAGTTTCCAATTCTAAACACTGATGCTGCGTAGACCTGCCCATCCCCATTACTAGTGCAAGTTATTCATTCAAGGTTTGCAGCCGGATAGATTAATGAATTACCAGATCTTGCGTAAAATGACTTGGCCTGACTTTTAAACTAGGTTTTTATTTTGTTTGTTTGTTTTTTACCTTTTTGGGGGCCAGTCTTGTGATTGGTGTTAATGGGCTCTAGAGATCAAGCCCCCAAAAACATTATTTTTTTTTTTAAGAAGGAGCTTTGTTAACTATTTCCCCCACTTCTTCATTCTCTCCCAAACTTCTCAGAAGCAGTTAGTTCAAGTAGGTAAAAGCAGGCTGGTCAGGTTGGGAGAAGGGAGACTTAGTGGCCAAATTCTTGATGGGTGATCCCCTGCTCTGTGTCACATCAGCATGATTTATCAGATCCTTGACTACGGCGCAGAGTTTAGAGTTTTAGAGTGAGTTCCTTGGTGTTTTTCACACAATATGCAGGGCTGGAGCTCTGAACTTTGAAGGAAAGCCTCAGAGCTATTTGCAAAGTGCTGGTGCTTAGTGAATACTAAATTACATTTAGGAAATAGTCTATTGCTACCAGTTATACTTCATTTTTATTCTTGACACAGACACCTAAATCAGAGAACAGTAACATTTCAGAGATTATGGAAGCAGTTTGGGTATGTTCCAACACTATAATAGGATCAGAATTTTAAGGCCTTTTGTATTATTACCAATAGTCACTTAGTTTCTACTGCAGTGTACTTTGTAGGGAATTACAGCTTTTACTAAAAAGATTAAAATGCTATTATGCAAATGATTGCAGTATGTTATTATGTTTACAAATTAACATCCATGGCTCAACACACAAATTAACTAACTATTCTATCTATGTTATTAAGGATTTAATAAAGTAACTGGTAATAAAAATGGGGAGCTTGGAACACTTAACAGGAAATAATTCTGATTTAACATAGAACTCAAGCCTTATGTTTAAGGTTCTAGGTGATCTGGTGGTAAAATAAAGTTGAGCAAAGCACAAAGAACTGGGACTGTGAGAGCCACAAAGCTGCTTGTCTGAGACGCTAATGACCAGGAACTAAATAACTTCAGGCTACAATGTATGGTGGGCAGCATATCAATAAATCTAAGCAAAGCACACACACTGTCTTCTATTAATAAATAGTTCATTGAAATGATAATCGCCCTCCATTGCATGTTTGATATGTTCCATACACACAGAGAATACTCACATTATTCTAAAATGGAGCTCAGAGCAAATTTTACTGTGGCAAATGGGATTTAGCTGCAGAATATCACTGTGTGATAAAAGAGGAGAAGGCTAGGTTCAGACTAAGATGACTTTACAAACAGGCTGCAAATTGCTATTCCTGGCTGTTCATAAGAGATCATAAAAGCAAGGAGATAAGAACCGCCAAGGTCTCTGAGAAATGAATGTATGTGATTATGTTATCTTGTGGGTTGGATTTACTAGACAGACCAACAACACCTTCACTTCAGTCCAACAGGAAAAGTAGAAAGAGATGTAGATTTTGAATAGCAAACTTTGTTAGAATGGGCAAGTTCCAAAACCCTAGAATTAAAATCTTTAGAAAGAAATCCAAGATTCCGGTCAGTGACTCCATTTCTCGATCTCAAAATGAAAACTAAGAGTGTTGCTCTTAAGCAAATAAACAGAAAGGGGGGAGAATAATTGCTAGAAAATCCTGGAGCAACATGATTAATACATCAAATATTTTTGGTTTATTTTTCTTAATAGTCAAATACAGATGTTGAAGACTTTTATGCTAAACAATAACCTTTTTAGGTCTACCTAAAAACAAATAATTAAATGAAATAATAAATAGACTATTAACGTTTTAGATCTACCTACAGAGAGCCACTACCTACAGAGAGTTGGGCTTCTTGGCAGGAATATCTGGGTGTACTTAAAGAAATGTAGGAGCAGGGAAGCAACTGCAAACTTGGTCAAGGTTTGTGCCCTTGCATACAATACAAGCAATTTATTTTGTTCCGAATAACACCTCTGTCGTTGGGAAACTACTTATGCAAATTTGTGATATCTAGCTTTAGCAAGGCGCCTGGTTCCCTCATTTCCTTCCACATTTGGATAAATTGTGTTGTTCTTCACTCTTCCAAATTTGTCCTTGTGGAAGCGAACACTTGCAAATTGGTTGAAGCTTGCTAAGAGAAAGAAAGAGGGGGAGAGAAAGGAGGAAACGATTCAACCAAAAACAGTGGCTGTGACAGCTTATGATTTGATGGTTTGTGGCCTTGTGCTGTTCCCAGGCACCTGATCACGAATGTGGTACAACTCCTGTGATGCAGGCGTTCTGGAACTCTTGCCAGCACTCACTTGACACAACCAAGTTTTAAAGTACTGACTGTAATTTTACACAGCATAGTGGAACTATGTGCCTGTGTGTGTGTGTGTGTGTGTGTGTGTGTGTGTGCGCATACATACACATTCACATTCTTTTTTTTTTTCAAGGGGAAAAAAAAGGGATACTTGCCATAGCAGGGTGGTAAAATAATTAGTCCAGTAGACAAATGTCTTGGCCTGTGTTTAAACAGAGCTTTAAGGACACAGTGTTCTCACCAGTCACATATCTAAATACAAACCAGTGTCAGCTGCCATGCAGACCAAAATGTAATAGCCTGCTCTCACATAGGTCATCGTCAATCCATTTTGGTCGGAGTCACACTTCACATCTGTTTCTGCGTGCTGCAGCCCCTTAAGGCGGCGACGGGCTCCATAAGAGCACAAACAACCTAGCTATAAATTGCCGCTGCTGGAGTTACTTTGAATAAGTGTATACTGTTTCATATTTATAATGGTGAGGCTTCATAATATGCACAGTGAATATATAACACCGATCAGTTCAACAAGCATGAAATTGTATGTTGTCAACTTGTCACATAAATAGAGTCATATTCTGGCTTGCGATAATGTTGAACTAACAGTTTTTCCCCCAGAATTGTCGAGAAGGTCACAAAAAAAGTGGGGAGGTAGCATTTCCTTTGGGTAGATAAACAGTCAGGGCTATTGTAAAGCTGATATTACAGTTGATGGGTTCCTTTTCTCCCCTCTCTTCAAAGTGCTTGCTTTTCTTGGGTGAATGCTAATTGGCTAATCTGGTGTGTTTCTTCTGTCATCCAATGGTATCATTTTCAGCCAGTGCTAGAAGGCTTTTTTTGGGGTTGTGTATGTGTGAGTAGCTTTTTTTGTTCTCCTTTAAAACTTTTTTTTTTTTCTATTCTTGTAGCACAAATCAGTGCTAATTGTCATGAAATTTTCTAACCATCTTTTGGCAAGCTCTCGCATTCACTTCACTCTAGTTAACTCTTAATTCATTACCAGAGTCCTGGGTCATAGAGAAGGCTGGACATTTCAATCAGACTTTCCCATGATGGAGAATTTAGAGAGATGCAGCAAGGAAATGATTTAAGCAAATGTGCAACTTACTGAAAAGAGAAGGAGACAAATGAAAGGTACTCACCAGTCTCTGGGGTGCAATCACAGAGATCAGTTTCCAAGGTGGCTGATATTTAGGCACCAGGCATGAGTAGAAACCGATGTCAAGTAATCCTTCACTTTTGAGAAATTCTTAGATGTGTTCAGTGCTCCTCATCTTCCTTCAAATGGCCTGGAGACAGAAGGTGTTGCCGGCTGTTTCTACCTTCATGTGAGTTTTCCCAGTTAGGTTACTAAGTTTAAAACCTCAGGACAGTGCTTTAGAATGCATGTTATTACCAAGGGGTGTGCCTAACACTGGCTGCCCTTGTGGCTCAGATGGTAAAGAATCTGCCTGCAGTGCAGGAGACATGAGTTTGATCAAGGGAAGATCTCCTGGAGGAGGAAATGGAAACCCACTCTGGTATTCTTGCCTAGAAAATTCCACATGACAGGCTATAGTCCATGAGGTCGCAAAGAATCAGACACAACTGAGTGACTCACACACACACACACACACACACACACACACACACACAGGCCTAGCACTGATCTTTTCATTCCATGTTACTTGTGGTATAGATGATCACATTTTCTCATGGAAGAAACCACTTGCCAGCCAAAACTTCTGGTCTCCAACTTGTATTTTCATATTTCTTCATGCGTCTGGACTTAAACAGTTTCTTTACACTGATTTATTTATTCCTTCTTTAAAAAATTATTGTGAACCATCAGCATGCTGATCCCCTTGCCACTTTCTGGAGGTACTGTGACTACATGTAGACAAAGTTTGTGGTGCCATGAAGCTCATGGTGAGTGATGCAGGCAGGGCTTTAAAATCAAGTGAGATAAGCTCTAGGATGAAGGCAATGGCACCCCACTCCAGTACTCTTGCCTGGAAAATCCCATGGACGGAGGAGCCTGGTGGGCTGCAGTCCATGGGGTTGCTAAGAGTCAGCACGACTGAGCAGCTTCACTTTCACTTTTCACTTTCATGCATTGGAGAAGGAAATGGCAATCCACTCCAGTGTTATTGCTTGGAGAATCCCAGGGACGGGGGAGCCTGGTGGGCTGCTGTCTATGAGGTCGCACAGAGTTGGACACGACTGAAGTGACTTAGCAGCAGCAGCAGCAGCAAGCTCTAGGATAGAGAAAGCAAAGCAGAGACTTTGGCCTCTTGCCTGTTATCCTGGTCATTGCTCACAGATCATTTCTGCCCTTCGCTGGGTTGGTACACTTATCATCTTCAAAAAGGCCCTCACCTTAAGGTAGAATTTTGCTGGAGAGAGTTTCTCCTAGGTAATGGGACCTTCTGCGCCAAACCAGAAACCCAGGCATAGAGTCCATCAAATTCAGGGCAGTGGGACAGAATATTTGAAAGTGGGGAACCTGGGATTTATGGTGTCCTGCACATATAGTATTGAGAAAAATAGTGGTTTGCTCATTGGAAATGACTGAGAGAAGATGGGGGTAGCCAACCTAAGGGCAGAGGGCAAGGCTGTCAGCAGAAAGTTCTCTAACTAGTGTGCCAGGCTGCTGTGACTGTAACACTGAACCCCTGGCAATGTATGTGGGGCTCTTTTGGATGAAAACCATTTTGTACCATTTTAGGCCTGTTGACCTTTCTCTATGAGAATGATATTTCAGTCCAGCTGAAAGGCCTGACACACTTTTTGCCCATATGTGACATCCTGAATAGGTGGCTTTTCTGTGTCTTGGAATCTTCTTTTCATTGTCTCATGGAGGGTCCTGACTGCTTCCATGAGTGAGGCAGGATCAGGACAAAGGCTCCCCAGCCCTTTCCTCTGCTCTCTGGAGGTACCAGGCACTACATCATTCCTGGGCCTGAGTCCATTAGATCTGTTTCACTTCCCTGTAATTCCCCAGCTTAAATTCTTCTCCCCAGTCCTTTCTGAGAAGTTTGTTTCTGCTTTTACATGGTGCTTACATAGGGAAAAAAAGTCCCTCTATTACAGGAACGCCCTTGGTTTTTCCACGGACTCTTGGCCTCAGGACACTAGCCTCTCCTAGTGCCATCTCATTTGTTCAGAGGTGAAGTTGGAGCTTCTGTATTCCAGACATAGTTCTCCCGGGTGTTCAGGGATCCTCGCCAATGCAGATCCTGTCCAGAAATGTTCTCATGTTAGGATCCTCTTGTGTCTTGCCAGCACATGCTTAGCGGGGACACCCTGCTCTCCTCTGAGCCGCTGATATCAGTTGCCTTTTCTTTTAGGCAGTGCTGCAAGCTGGGAAGGCTGGTCCCACTGAAGAAGAGTCCGGGCAAATGCCTGAGCATTTGAATGCAGTGATGCTGCATGGGATGAGTGACTTCTGAGTGACTTCCTTCCCCCTCTGGTCCCCAATGCTGGGATGCTGAGACCAGTAGATTTGAGAGTTACATTAGGTCACGATGCCACTTTCTAGCTCCTTTAATCCTATCACCGGGCAATCCCAACAATGTGGCTGCCCCTGTCCTAAAAGGATTTGTGTCAGTTTCTCCTGGGACAAATATGGGTCTGGTCTGCTTTGCAATATTTGTTCCAACTGCAAATTTTGACAAAGACATTCTGTCCACACAGAGCCAAAGAATTTTCTGTGTTTAGATGCGTTTGGAGGTAACTGAATGTTGCCTGGTCTTGGCAGATAACTGAGTCCGGCAGTCCACGTAGCATGATCCATGGCCTGTTTAATTTGTCTTTGAATGGCGAATGTGTTTCTTCTCTGAGTCAGCAAAAAGCATGATACCCTCCAACAGTACTGTGTGACCTCTCTGCTGCTTTTGTGATATGGAAAAACAAAACATCGGTCCTACTTTTTTTCCTTTAGTTGCTGGTTCATTTTTATTTCTAGTGACATGTTTCATAGCTGAAAGAGAAGATGTATGTTCCATAGATGGGATGTATTTTTACTTAATCACAGTGGTTATTTTTATAATTCATATTAGGAGACCTCATTTCTCTGGCCATTATTAACTTAGTATTATTAATTGTCTGAAACATAGCTGAGAAACACACCATTTGTATAGATGTCTCTGAGAAGCCAAACCACGTGCGAAAAAAAATCCTACCCTCAAACTCGATGCATTTTATTCCCAGATAAGCTTCTCCAACTCTCACTTACCACTTGCTTCCTTTTGTTTCAATTGCAATTTAAACAAATCTAGTTATCTGTGTTCTGAGCACATGGGAGATGAGAAGAAATGATTTAGAAAGTTAATGAGCTTGTAGAGGCAAGGAGTGGGAAGTAAGACCTGACCAAAACAGATGAGACTAAAAACTACAAAAAGTAGACAATTACTGAAAATATGACTATCTGGGGCAATTTCAGTTGAGGAAAAATGCCCTGTATTTCTCAGGGCTATATTTCTAAATAGCTCCCTATGGTCATTTTATAGTATGACACAATGCTACAAAAATCAATTCTCGTAATTTTTAAGATGAGGAAAATATGTAAATGAAGTGCTTTAATAAAAAATTAGGTGCTTAAGCCATTTAACTTCTTGATTCATCTGTGCGAGTTCCAATGTAGATTAATGCCTGATCATGAGAGATAAATGAGGCATATATGCAAACACACACACACATTTTTATATATAAAAGATTTTCATGGGGTCTAGATATCATCCTGTCTTTCCCAAATAGCAACACCTAATATGAGAATATTCTGTGTAATGATAGTTTAATGTTGAACTTCATTATATATTTTGTCGGATCACTTTCTCCCTTCAAAAACACAACTGGTAAAATTTCCTCCAATAAAAAAGATTTTCTTTTTTCTTGTCAGTAGTAAAATCTTTAGCTCTGAGGCCATTGGTTAAGAAAAATACAGCTCAGCAGTTGTTGTTTTTGTTTAGCCACTAGGTTTCATGTCCAAGTCTAGTGACCCCATGGACTGTAGCCCACCAGGCTCCTATCTCTGTGGGTTATCCTTAAATAAGCGATTTCCCTACGTTACCTTAGAATGAAATTACTTATACTCTTCCTCTTTGGTGCTTTTCTATGCAGTCTCCAAATATAAATTGCTACCCAACAATGCATAATTTATTGAGAACATACTTAAGTATTACCAGCACTGTGAATAATTTCCTCCTTGTTTCTCATTTTGTTTGCAGATCCTTTGGGTAGTCATTCCCTTCTCCAGGGAATCTTCCTGACCCAAGAATCAAACTTGGGTCTTCTGCATTGCAGGCAGATTCTTTACCATCTGAACCACCAGGGAAGCCCTATAAATAAATCACCAGCTGTAGAGCTTGTTAGACACTCACTAAATTGTGCTGCTTGGTTTCGGGTAAAGGATTTCAGATAATTTGAAGGACTGAGTTTCATAAGTCTTATCTCTGTCTCAAAACCCAAGGAATGCTATGACTGGGTCTTCTTTATCTGAACTTTCTGGCCCAGGTCTGTCAATTTTCACCTAAGGGGAGAGAATGGACAGTTTGGGTTTCTCTATGTGGACCCTGAGCTTTGGTTAGGTCATGACCCCTCATTAATATTCCAACTTTGGCAATTTCAAAGAATGCCATCCACCCCGACTACTGTAAGCAGCCCAGCTCCCCTGGCACTTCTCACACTTCTCCTTTGTAAGAAGGCATTTGTGCCTCTCTTCATGTCCCTTTCAGGAGTCATTCTTCCCTTGTTCAATTTTTCCCTTTCTCTTTATGGCTGTCATAATAGCCCCTGATACAGTCAGGCAGCGGTGACCCTGTCCATCACTCACTGGCAAGCTATTCTTGAACCAGCGGATGGTCCCTGAGTGACCAGATTAATTGTGCTGGTGGTGGGCCTTTCCACCCGACCTTTCATCCAGGAGCATAAAAGCCAATCCCAGGCTGTGTGTGAGCTGGCTGCCCTGCCATTGCAGTGTCCTCCACAGAGCTGAGCAGGGGAAAAAGAGAAAATCAATGCAAATGAAGTTCAGGAACATGGACAGGAAAAGCTGTGCGGTTGGGGGCTCTCAGAAATTCAAGCTGTCCTCCTTTGCGTGTCACTGCAAATAAGTCTTAAAAAGTGAGAGTCCAAAGGAACTTTTCTGTAGACACAGTGTCCATAAACTGTATTATAACCATGTGCTGTGGTAAAGGCTGTAGTTGCTTGGGTCTGTGTTCAGTTGGAGCCTTTACCAGGGAAAGGATAAACTGCTAAGTCTGTAAATTTAAGGTCTCGATGGCCCCTCATAGGCAAAAAATGAGTATTATTGTCACATGTGTGAAAGAGCACCTTTTCCTTTTGTGAAGGTCTCTGCATTGTAGCTACAGGGGTCTATGCTTCTGGCAGTGTCCCTCATGCTCCATTATAAACCACACAAGGACTTCCGTCATACTCATTAAATGGCTGCCTTAAGTTGGTGTCTTGTCATCTTCTCAGTGCCCAGCACAAAGCCATGCATATTTGGAATGCTACTTCTGATGTCTGTTGCTGCTGCTGCTTAAGTTGCGTCAGCCGTGTCCGACACTGCGACCCCATAGACGGCAGCCCACCAGGCTCCCCCATCCCTGGGATTCTCCAGGCAAGAACACTGGAGTGGGTTGCCATTTCCTTCTCCAATGCATGAATGTGAAAAGTGAAAGTGAAGTCGCTCAGTTGTGTCCGACTCTTAGAGACACCATGGACTGCAGCCCACCAGGCTCCTCCGTCCATGGGATTTTCCAGGCAAGAGTACTGGAGTGGGTTGCCAGTGCCTTCTCTGCTGATGTCTGTTAATGGATGGATTTCCAGTGGTTCTATCAAATTCAGGGAGAGGAAAAGAGAGAGTCAGGAAGAGAGAGAGAGAGAGAATAAAGTAACCTACCCAGCCATTCAGACCAATCACGCTAAAAATAAAGACATCTCAAAGATCTGAGAGCATGCTCTCCAAGAGACGGTTTGTAAACAGAGCCAGCCGTGACAGCAGTACATGTGCACCTGCCAGAGTGGCAGTGAACCTACTTCTCGTTCACTGAAACCTGCTCCTTAGATGAAGATAGATGTGTGGTTATAACAGCAGTTGTGAGACACATGCTAAGCTGTTGTGTGTTGGCACATAAAGACACTGTTATCTGTCTGCAATGGATATTGAGTATTCACTCTGTCTCCTATGCTGCTGCTTAAGTCGCGTCAGCCGTGCCCGACTCTGTGACCCCTTAGACGGCAGCCCACCAGGCTCCCCGTCCCTGGGATTCTCCAGGCAAGAACACTGGAGTGGGTTGCCATTTCCTTCTCCAGTGCATAAAAGTGAAAAGTGAAAGTGAAGTCGCTCAGTCGTATCTGACTCTTAGTGACCCCATGGACTACAGCCCACCAGGCTCCCCCGTCCCTGGGATTCTCCAGGCAAGAACACTGGAGTGGGTTGCCATTTCCTTCTCCAATGCATGAAAGTGAAAAGTGAAAGTGAAGTCACTCAGTTGTGTCCAACGTTTATCGACCCCATAGACTGCAGCCCACCAGGCTCCTCCGTCCACGGGATTTTCCAGGCAAGAGTACTGGAGTGGGGTGCCATTGCCTTCTCCATCTGTCTCCTATAGGAGATCTCACACTCAGTGAAGAGTTAAAAAATTGGTACCTTTATGGGACTTCAGAGCATTGGGAGTAATTCTGCCCATGTCCCAGGGACCACCTGTTCCCAACTACTGTGTCCATAGATCTTAGCCCATTTCGCTTCTCTCAGTGGATCTAGACTTCATACCTTTTGCAACTATTTTGGCTTTTTGTTGTAGTTTCCTTGTCAGAAATTGCAATGAAAAAATTTATTTCATATGAAAAAAATGATTGCCTAATCGCACAAGTTTATAATACCATAGCTATACGGCAGTTACCCAATTTCATGGAAGAATCAAGCACAGAGGTTAGAATGAAGTGGTGGGATGGCTAATCTTCTGAGGTGTTCAGGATTTTCAGAAGCTGTGAACATTTTGGCCTTGCTTTGGTTTATAGGCTGGAAACCTGTGTGCAAAAATAGCCAAGTGAAAGAATCTCCTTAACCTGAATTTCTTGCCAGTTTCCGTAGAGCCGTTGAATTCTTGGTCATCTTTGCTATTTTAGCAGAGACCTTAGTGAGCTGTCTTCACGTATTAGGGAACAGTTTAACCCAGCGCATGTGAGGACCTGGGCTGACTCATAGAGGTGTGTGTGCTGTTAGTCGTGTTCAACTCTCTGACACCCCATAGATTGTAGTCCGCCAGGCTCCTCTGTCCATGGAATTTTCCAGGCAAGAATACCGAAGTGGCTTTCCATTTCTCCCTCCAGAGGATCTTCCTGACCCAGGGATCAAACCTGCATCTCTTGGGTCTCCTGCATTAGCAGGTGGGTTCTGTGCCAACTGAGCTATCGGGAAAGCCCAATGAGTTAAAATTTAGTATGCCATTACATAGGAAACTCAGATTCAGGAATTTATTTCACTCCTTCTTAAAATGACACATCTGTTGACCATGTAAAGAGCATCCACTGTGTGCAAGGCACTAATTTAGGTACTCAAAAGGCAAAAGTGTATCATGTCCATAATACTTACGACAGAAGAGTTGGTTGTCTAGTGAAAAGATACTTAAATTATCAGATATTGGGATGAATTTTGTGACAAAATTAGAGATGAAGTACCATGAAGACACCACGAGAGAGGTAAAAATGTCTGCTGAAAGATTGAAAAGGGAGGAAAGTTTGTAGGTGTTGGTAGGTTATTTATTTGAGAAGCTTCATTACATCAGGGGTTAAACATACTCTTATTTGCTTATTAAATGTAGTAAACTGCATATCTTACCTCTTAGGAAGAAAACGGAATGACCAAGAAAAAGGACGCACATAGTAGGCTCTTAATAACATTTAAAAAATGAATCCACCTTCTAACAAGGCCTTTCTACGTCATCCTTGGCAGTCCAGTAGCTCATTAGATTATCACAAAAGCAGCAGAGCTAAATAAGAAGTCCTCTGTCAGTCACCCTTGGTGGTATCTCGAGAGCAAATGTGACAAATAGAATCAGAAATGACTTAAATAGTCAGCCACCACAAGCCAAATTTTAAAAAAGCCCTGAAAAGACCAAAAATGGAAACATATTACAGTTATCTACATTCACAGTACAGAACAAGTTTGGTCGTATTTAAGATAATTCTCTAGTGCCTGCTATTTTTAGCCCAAGGGTAAGCTCCTTTAAGAGTCTTTGGCATTGCATCCCTTTAACCTGGCCTAACAAACTAAGCCAATAAGCTGTCTGATTTTCCTCGTCCATCCAGGAAGAAGAGAGATAGCTAAAACAAACCATTTTCTGGGAAAATGTTCAGCCTATCTTGTATTAAGAGGTTTTTTTTTTCATATAGATTTTTAAAACATCCCAATATTAAGTGTTGCCTGTCAGAGACCAAAATGTCAAACTTTGCTGTTTTGAAATTGTAGGCTCATGGTTATAAAAAGAGGATTTTATAGGCCTAGTCTAATGGAAATAAACATTACTCCATTACCTTCAGTAAAACCAAATCTTTACAGTTCAAGCTATCATTATTAATGTCTATGAGAAGAAAGAAACGTTTCCAGGGGGTTTATTTATTTATTTATTTTTAGGCAAAGAAAGACCGGCGAGCTGTACCATAGCAAATGAAAGTTTTCTTAAAGCTTTCTCCTCAGTGACTTTGCAGTGTGTAATTTAAAAGCAGAAAGCAAAGAAAATGCAGTTTTAAAACACTAGGCTGGCTATTCCTGCTATCTTTCTTCCTTACATATTAACAACTCTCTGTGAGACTATTGCTCTGTCAATTCTTGTCTGTCTGTCTCTATATACTATATACAAACAACTTTATCAGCTTTCTGTTGTTCACAAGTGTGTATGTGTGCTGCGGGTTGTATGGGGTAGGTGTATGTCTGGAGACACAGTTGTGAGTTACCTCAGTTTAAACCATATAAACACAAATGTGGATTACAACACTTAACAATGTATTATCTTCTACTTAGTTCTTCAAAAATCATACTGTTAACCCTCTAAGTTTAAGGTTGTTCCCAGATTGACTGGTTTATTGAAATTCAGAAGACTGAAATTGGCAATTCAGCATCAGGTAGATTTCAGCAATCAATAGCCAGAAATTTCTTGAACTCAGAGTATAGGCAAGGTAGTAAGCCAGGTGTGGTGGGGGTAGAAAGGTATTTAAGGCAGGCCTCAGTTCTCAAGGCGGAGAAGGCAATGGCACCCCACTCCAGTACTCTTGCCTGGAAAATCCCATGGACAGAGGAGCCTGGTGGGCTGCAGTCCATGGGGTCGCTAAGAGTCGGACACGACTGAGTAACTTAACTTTCACTTTTCACTTTCATGCACTGGAGAAGGAAATGGCAACCCACTCCATTGTTCTTGCCTGGAGAATCCCATGGATGGGGGAGCCTGGTGGGCTGCCATCTATGGGGTCACACAGAGTTGGACATGACTGAAGTGACTTAGCAGCAGCAGTAGCAGCAGTTCTCAAGGAGACTTGTCACCAAACTGTAGGAAGAAGATACCCAGGCCCACACAGTGGCAGTCAGAAAAACTGAGGATATGTATAAAGGCCCTCCTCTGTCCCAGACATCATGCCTGGGTTTCCTCTCTTCCACAGTGATTCTGCCTCAATTACCAGCCTTCTCATAAACATGTCATTAAGCCCCTGATAAATGCCCCACCACTTTTCTTGGTTATGCATGATTTCTATCTTCCCACAGATTAGGGTTTTAGGAGTTAGTATTTAACCAGAACTCAAATTCCCTGGTTCCCATTGCTTGCCCTCAGTGTCAATAGGATTAAATTGCTATTAATATTTTTCATCAGGAAGCATCAGAAACACTGGCCTGTCGAGTAGCTATCTCCAAGGATATATTTGCTCTCTTGAGATGTTCTATTGCCTGTTAAATGATCACATGGTGCGTATTTCTGCAGAACACTGGTGGGCTCTGGGCATTCTTTGTCCTGCCATTGTAGTCTACTGCCAGGGAAGTGTTTTGTGCTCTGCAAGCTGCCTCCTCCTGATCTTTAGTCCTCTTTAAGACCAGCTGTTAATCTTTAGCACAGGCTGACTCTGCAACCCAGCGCACACCAGGTTGCCTAACTTCTTGTTTGTGTGCTCCCAGAGATCAGAAACGAGTTTGCTGTTTTTCCCCCAAACCACAAGCCTTAGGGTCACTGCCTCTGTCTCCCTGTCCTTTGTTCTCCACCTTCTGTCTGTTGCTAAAAAGTTCCTCATTCTTAGGTGAATGATGGCATCTTCCTCCATCATTTCTTTTCAACTCTTATCAACTTGTGCTTAGTGATCATGCCCTCTTGACTCTGCCACCATCTTTCCCTCTGTCAGGGCTGTTTCTGCTACTTCTGAAGGCTTCATATCTCACACATGCTGTACAAGATGATGAAGCCATTACTTTTCAGCTTCTTCTGTGTGCCTAGAACTTTGCCAGAAACTATGGTACATATAAAAAAAGTTCATGAACTTCAGGAATTCTTTTTTGGGGGGGATATACAGCTTTGTGAGGAAACAGACCTATTCATGGGTCGTAGTTGGACAACAGGTGAAACATGGATGGTCATTCAACAAAGCCATATTCTAGGCATCATGTCAAAAATACAAATCAGGGATCTAGCCCCTGGGCTCCATTAGAAACTCGCTGTCCCATAAGGGAATATGCTCATCAGCATGATATTAGCAAATGCCTCTTAGAGTTTTAGAATTGGGAAAGATCCTTAAGACCCATGGGAGAAGACAGAAGTCAGAACTGAAACAGATCTTCTGAACAGAGATGTCCATCAGCAGAGAGGAAAGGGAAATATTTCAGACATCAGTTTTCTTCTCATTATTTACTCACCACATATTTAATGACCACCTACTATATGCCAGGATTTATGCCATCTATTAACATAACAAACTGGATGGGACAGAGACAATAGTGAGAGCAAAGTCATGGTGGTGGAGAGACCAAGTGGATAGAATCTTAGTATTGAACTAAGGAGAGATTAGTCCAACAATAGGGAATCTGAGGGCCAGGTACCTTAAGTGACTCATATAATGGTTAACAGGGCTTCCCAGGAAGCACAGTGATAAAAAAAAAAAAAAACTGCCTGCCAATGCAGAAGACGTGAGTTCGATCTCTGGGTCAGGAAGATCTCCTGGAGTAGGAAATGTAGAAAATTCCAGGCAAGAGGAGTCTGGTGGGCTACAGTCCACGGGGTCACAAAGAGTTGAATACGACTGAGTGACTGAGCATGCACAAGTACACACATAAGCGTAATGGACAGACTTAGGTCAGGACAAGCAGGGGGAAGACAGGAGACAGACCTTTTTATCATGGAAAAAGTGTTGTCTTGCACAGAAGTTGCAGGCAGAGGCCCAGTGAGGAGGCTGTTGTGGTTTTCAAGCTTGAGGTAATAGGGCTGAAATTAGGAAATGATGGTGACAATGAAAGGAAGGGGTGGATGTGGAAGACATTGTGAAGAAAGAATCGATGAAGATCTTCATCACATCCAGTGAGAGGTTCGATGCTGTGGTAAGACAAAAAGGAGTAAAAATGGCTGTGGTTTCAAGCTTGGGTGATTTGGAGGCTTTAGGATCAGTTAAGGGAAACAAGAGAATCAGGGGAGGGTATGGTTCATGGCAGGAGCCGAGAAGAAGGATCTAGAATGTAATATGCATAGATTTAAAGAGCCTGGGGTGGCTGCTATTAGAAATCAGTGAAAAAAAATATAGCAATTGAGCTTGGGAGCAGTCATGAAAGTCTTTATGAGGATGGGTGTCTTAAAGGAAATATTTATTTGGCAGACACTGTGGAGGAGGGATATCGAGATTTCCCTTTGTCTGACATATTAAAGATTTTTCACTTTTGCTTTGAGGTCAATAATTTGCCAGGCTTTCTCTTGCCAATAGAAAGAGTAACTTTGGGTATTTTTATGTGCTAGATGCTGGGGCTACACATCTCTAAACAGTGTTATCATGTAAAAAAAAAGTTTTATTTTATAAAGTTTGTGTGTATGTGAGTGTGCTCAGTCGTGTCCAACTCTTTGCAACCTCATGGACTGTAGCCCTCCAGGCTCCTCTGTCCATAGAATTTTCCAGGCAAGAATACTGGATCAGGTTGCCATTTCCTCCTCCAGCAGATCTTCCTGGCCCAGGGATCGAACCCATGTCTCTTGTGTCTCCTGCATTAGCAGGCAGATTCTTTACCACTGCACCACTTGAGAAGCCCTTATAAAGTTTAACTTAATATATTAAAAATAAGTGATCATGTCTGATTCACCTAATTGCCATGATGGGTTGGAGGTGTTATCTCACTTTACTGTTCAGAAAGTGAGGTTTTGGTAAGAAACCTCTCTAGGGCCAAGTTACAAAGAGGAACTAGGAGAACTAAGATTGCCTGACTCCCAGACTTGAATTTTTAACCACACCCTTTGACTTAATACCTCTGTTGCTGGGCTCTAAGCTTCTCATCCCCTCCTACTCCCAGCCTTTTTCAAATTTTCCAAATGCCTGGAATTATTTCTGTCCCCTTGTTTTCATTTCTTCTGAATTTTAAAATCACAGGAATCTCTCAAATTCTGGAAGTGTTCCCTGATTAATTCCACCTCTACCCCAAGAGCTAGCGGAGCCCAGATCTGATCTTGTTGGAAGAGATTTCATGTTATTCAGTGGAGAGATCAGCATGAATCCATCCTGCCACAGCCTGTCAACAGATCAGAGTTTATACCTTACTACCCACGGACCTGTAGATGTTTTCATTTGCATAAGATGTTTTCATTTGCATATACTTGAAAGCTGGCTTCCCTAGTGGCTCAGATGGTAAAGAATTCGCCTGCAGTGCAGGAGACCCAAGTTCGATACCTGGGTTGGGAAGATCCTCGGAGGTGGGCATGGCAACCCACTTCGGTATTCTTGCCTGAAGAATCCCACGGGCAAAGGAGTCTGGCAGGCTATAGTCCAGAGGGTCGCACAGAGTCAGACACGACTGAAGTGACTTAGCATGCATGCACACAGGTACTTGAAAGCATATATTAAAATTGTAAGGCCAGGAACTCTTTGTGATATTCTTCATGCCCTCAGTGTGTATGATCCTGATACTTATTGACTGATGGATGGATATTTTTGTCGGCATTTGTTTGAGAAGGAAGGCAATTACAAAGTATTGATAACACATCCTAAACTTGACTTTAAAGTCCTTTACTGAACTCTTGGACATGTATTTGTAAACCAGATTTGGTAGAATATGCCTATAAGACAGGTCTCCTGGAAGACAAGTTTAGTGGGGTATATAACTCTTTTAAAATGCAATTGAAAACAGGTGTATTCCCCCCAATAAACTGTTTCTTACAATTGCGCTTAGCTCTTATTATTCCTCCCTCCATGGGATTCTCCATGCAAGAGTACTGGAGTGGGTTGCCATTTCCTTCTCCAGGGGATCTTCCCTACCCAGGGATCGAACCCGGGTCTCCTGCATTCCAGGCAGACGCTTTAACATCTGAGCCACCAGGGAAGCCCTCTCCTTTCTTTCAGTTCAGTTCAGTTCAGTCTCTTAGTCGTGTCCGACTCTTTGCGACCCCATGAATCCTTTCTTTAGTGGACATCAAATCATTTTGCATTTGTGGCTGTGCCTTTTTTTTTCCTTAATGTTTTGTCTTTCTGCTGTTCTTGGGTTAAAAAGTAAAACTGTGCCTGATTCATCTCTTTTTTATGCACAATGCCTTGCACATAATAGGAACTCAATAAATACGTGTCGTAAGACAGTGTATTATTCTCTCAGCTCGTGGGATGATGAGTTTTATTTTTTTCAGTTCCTACATTCTCTTAGCTATTCTTTAGTCCCTAGTTCAAAATTCTGTGAATGAGAAGTGCTCAGTGCTGCCTAATGAATGAATTAATGATATTTTACTTGTGATCTTCAAAACCATCCTGGAAATATTTATGGGGACTGAGAAAATTACCTGTTAACAAGCTCTCTTGAGTAGCGGCCAGACTGGGTCTGGTACCTATCAAAATCCTTGGTTGGGTCAATGATACCATTTCAGCTAGTTCATTCTTTGTTTCAAATAATACAGGTTTTTGTGCACTGATGTTTAATATAAAGTGGTGCCCATTTTGCATTTCTGGTTATGTTTACGAAACAGTGTTTTATTGCTGTCTAAACATGAGAGTGCTTACAACCACTCCCACCGCAGCACACCAAAAAAGGATGTCATGTGGTCTTGCCCTTCATTTGAAATATGTTGTATTTAAAGGTCATCCTGTTCTAGTTTGGGTAGCAGCGTATTGATCAGGGTATTATGGTAACAGTTATACTGTTGATTGAATGAAGATACATATCCAAGAATGCAACTGGTATTACCAGACACTATTGTTATTCCTGGGAGGCTGGTCATCCCGAGAAGGCTAAGAATGGTCAGTAGGTAAATATTATCAAACAGAGTGCAAACTGGTGGTACCCAATATCCTCCAAGCATCACTGTTTAGATTCTGGCCTTTATATTGTCCTGCTTTTTTATTGTCCCACTATATTTTATTTCCCCTATGTTGTTCCATCTTTGTGTTCTTTATTTAGAATTCCTCAGCTCTTTAAATTCTTCTCTTGCTCCTCATTCCTTTTTTTCTTCTAGCTTTAATACTCATATTTTCATCCATTTTTGAAGGATTATGGGGAGACAATATCATTGCATCTAATCCTGAATTAATGGTGCTTGAATTTAATGGCACTTCCTCTGATATCATCAGGGAATTCTTAATTATCTAATATAAAGCCCTTTATGAGGTCTCCATTCTTCTGGAATTTTCTGTGCTATTTGAATATTCCCCTTTGACTTGAATGTAGTAAAACTCTTTTCTCCCTTGGTATTTTATTTTAAATGTTTTAGTTGTTATTAATGTTCCTCTTTTCAGTCTCCTAATTTTCTTTCTACTTCTCTGAACACATCTTTTCTCTTTTCTTTGCTTAGAAGATCCTACAGATATCAGTCCCTTACACTTTCAGCACGTAGGCATACCAGAGCCAATTGTTGAAGCCAAAGCTCACATCTGAACTGGCTCAGCAGTGACTCTGTTGCTTTTGCAGCCATCACCTCTGAGTTGAGCCTTGTCATGGTCTGACTTTGGGACTGGCATTTAAACAATGTCACTCTTTCCTACTTAACAGAGGCAATCCAGGGAAAAGTGGTTTATGAAATGATGCTTGAGTATCATTTTACTAGCATCATTATACTAGCATCACCTGGTAATATAACTTTATTTCCTGGGAAGAGCACAGAGTGGATAATTCATTTGAAGAGTGTACTGGAGTGGTCTAGTATTCAAAGGATTATAATAATACTGTAATTTCTATTTAAAATTGTGTTTAATTATGTTATATAAATTTATATTTATGTATTACCCTAATTTATATTTATAAGTTATAAAATATAAATATAAATTTATATTTTAAAATTGTATAATTTGTATTTATATAATATATTTAGCTACCTTAATTTTTATCTATATTGTAACACACAGAGTCAGTTCATGTAACTTTCACTAATTCTTCCTGCCTTCCTAAAAGGACTGGAAAGCAAATGTTTTGCAGTGTGAGACTCAGTTTCAGAATTAAGAGGCTAGCATTGGCAAAGGTGATGTTTGACTCTCAATCCTCTCTCCCAGTTTTAACATATTATCTCTACATGTGGCATTTTCCCACATGTATGGAGAGATTATGGAAAACCTACAAAAAACAAATGAGGACCATATCTCTTCTTCACAAGAGTACACAGAAAATCAAAGGGCCTTGCCAAAGTTCCTAGACATTGGCAATTTCCTTCTTTTCTGTATCCCAAAAACCCAAAGGCATCACGTGGTTAGAAAGTTGGGTCCTGCAGTCAGATAGGCCTGGGTTTGAAATCCTGGTTCCACCACTTACTTGCTGTGGGATCATGGATGTATTTACATAGCTTCTCTGAGTTTCAGTTTCTTCTTTCATATACTTGTGCTGCCTACTTCATAAGGTTAGTCATTCATTCAGGAAAAATTTCCTGAAAATTTATTGCATGTGAAATATCTGCTGGACACTGAGATTCAGTAGTAAACAAGAGAGTAAAAATCCTACCCTCTTGGAGCTTATGTTCTAGTGGAATGTTATTAGGATTAAATGAGATAATACAATGGATGTGCTTCACACAGTGTTTGGACATAGTGGATATGCAAAAATAATTTTTAACAAGTAAAAAACTTATAAACAGCTGGAGATGATGCTGTTTATCCTTCATCCATAAGCATATCCATAAAGATAATAAATGTAATTATGAAAAAAGCCTTAAATTTTCCAAGAATGTCTGTCCCATGGAGACCATTCAGAATAGCTGGAATTTAGAATTCTTTGGTTGTAAACAATAGAATGAAAAACTAAAATCAATTCCCAAGCGGAGGAGCAAAAGGACATTAGTGGCTGTTGGAACTGATGAGACTACTGAACTGGGCTTGCAAGCCTTGAAACAAAGCTCTAAGAGGATTCGGATCACTATTCAGATTTTTACAGTTTTCCCGTGGGTTCTGTGCCAGGCCCTGGCTGGTGAGCAGAAAGTGGGGCTTTGGCTTTCTGGCTCTCAGTATATCTAGTGTAGAAGGGATTGTTTTGTAAAAGGAAATTGTGGTGCTGCCACAAACATACAGGGAAGTCAGAAAACAACACATGAAAGCTGTAGGATCCTAAGGGTGGTTGGAGGGTCTTGTCAGCATAAAGTCCTTGACATTAATGAATAGAATGAGGTTCTTGCTCCCAAATAAACAGCAGGACTCTCACCACCCAGTGGCTCTCCTCTAGAAGTCCATGAATTAAAAATAGCACTGATATTTTAACTACTTATAACTTCAAAATATAAATATATGTATATTCATATATGTGTATATATACACACACTAAATATATTTTATGAAACTTTGCTTCTGACATTAGTTTCCAAAGATGAACTCTCCATCTCATGGTCTGTACATTTCATTAGCATTTGGCAATATGCAATCATAGCCCTATAGTCAAAGCTGTGGTTTTTCACTAGTCATTTATGAATGTGAGAATTGGACCATAAAGTAGACTGAGCACCAAAGAACTGATGCCTTTGAATTGTGGTGCTGGAGAAGACTCTTGATAGTCCCTTGGACTGCAAGGAGATCTAACCAGTCAATCATAAAGGAAATCAACTCTGAATATTCATTAGACTGATGCTGAATCTGAAGCTCCAATACGTTGGCTTCCTGGAGTGAAGAGCTGATTCATTGGAAAAGACCCTGGTTCAGGGAAAGATTGAGAGAAAAAGGAGAAGAGGGTGGCATAGGATGAGGTGGTTGGATAGCATCACTGACTCAATGGACATAAATCTGAGCAAACATATGGAGATAGTGAAGGACATGGGATCGCAAAGAGTTGGACACAACTTAGTGATTAACCAACAACAGCAACTCATAAACATTTTACAGTGATCCAGCAATCTAGGAATATGTATAGAAGATCAGTGATGAGCGTCTTCTGTAAGCCCAGTGGTGTGCTGGCTCTGAGAACACAGAAGGAAGTGTTAAACATTACATTCCATGATCACACATATTTGCTACCCTGAACAATCATTTGTGTGTCTCTGCCAAGAAACATTAGTCTTTTCACTTAAAAAAAAGTCAAATAATATATGTAGAAATAATGTAAGGGAAGTGCATAGTTCAATGCTTGGACCTAATTGTTAGTCAATAAATGGCCATTTGAGGGAACATTCAATACCCCAAACTTCCTGGATAGCTCTGTAAAACCCAAAGTGTCCTTGGGAACAAAACTGCAAGAGTATTTTGGGCAAGATTCAAATTCTGGGGAAAGAGTGTCCAGCAGCCTGTCCCTGGGCTCTGTGCCAGCCTGTCAGTGATGAGGGGGAAGTGGGATTTCTGCTACTGACTTCCTAGTGTGTATCCAACCTGTACCTTGAATCCAAGATAAATTCTAGGAGGAAGGGCCCATGTCTCTTTTATTTACCATGGACCCTGCTCTTAGCACTGTTCCTAGCACACGGTAGGCACCTGAGAAATCTTTGCTGAAAAAAATGACCAAATTGGGAAGCTCTAGATGGAGGCCAAAGGGGAATGACTAAGCTACTTGCTTCAGTGGCTATCATTAGTGCATAATTTCCAAAAACCATCCTAGGATGAATGAGATGTTTAATCTCTGTCATGAAATGTAACCTTTGGAGGGAAGGCAAGCAAGTACAGTGTGACTTCTCAGAGGGTCCTGCAGGTTTGAGCATGGCCTGGGCCTCTCTCTGATGTGGCTCAGGAGTGCCAACAAGCAAAGGCATTTTGTATGTTAAACTGGATCCCATTGAGTCAATGACGTCTGTGATGACTAATGAGTCCAGGGTAAGAGGAAGCCAAGAAGCAGTGGCGACCTACACTATAGAAAATATCGACATGGGAACCTTTGCTCAGAATGCTGGCTGCAAAATTTCAGCATTTGGCATTTTCAACAACTGCTGCTTGGTTTTCTTTACAGTTTTAGTGGCTCATTCTGGAAAGGCAATGAGTTTTAATCTATGCCGGTTGAGTGATTTGGGGTGGGGTTAGGGAATATAAATGTTTTTTGTTGTTTTTATAACTATATAACACATTTATATGATGACTGTATAACAAATGCCCAAATACCACTTTATTTTGGTTCAGAGTGGGAGAACCTGGTGATAGTTAAATGTTGAATGGGTCCCATAATATGACACTTGTGTAATTGGTCATTTATTCAGTAGTTATTTATTGAACGTCTACTAGATGTCAGCTCTGGTGACACTTTGAGTTTTTCTGTGTGTGAGTTACACTGTTTTGTTTAGATGTAGCACATCTCTTTGCCTACTTACTTCCTAATTATCATCCAGACTTTGTCTTCTACATCACCTTCCTTAGATTGTCTCCCTCCAGTACCCAGGACATCCAGGCCCATCTACTGTGTGCCTCATGGATTCCCCCATTTTCCTCAGTCTGTTTGTTTCTATCCTGCCTCTCCCATTGGGTAGGAAGATATTTGAGAGTCTGAGCTGTGATTTTCACTAACATATTCCCATACCTAACTCAGTGTCTGAAATATAGTCAGCTCTTGTTATGCGTATGTTGAATGAATAAGGCATTAAAATTTTGAAATTATTTTGGAGTGCATTAGGAAATATTCAATGCTAGGTATTCAGAGAAACATCAAGCATAACTTGGTACTTGATTGTCTTAAAGGAGCTGGCAGTTAACCATTCTCAGTTTTTAAACAAGTGTTTGTTGAATGCCTACTATGTTCTAGGTCATTGTCTATTTGGAAGTAAAATTGGGTATTCTTTAATTGGTTCATGAATTCACTTATTTAATTCATTTTATTTATTTATTTTTTGGCCATGCTGCTCGGCTTGTGGGATCTCAGTTCCCAAAGCAGGGGTTGAACCTGGGTCATGGGAATAAAACCACTGAATCCTAACCACCAGGGAACTCCCAAGACAGGTATTTGAAAAGATAATTAATATTAAGTACTGTTTGTTTCGAGTGCTAAATGATGGGTTCAAATAAGACAAAGAAATGAAAAGTAGCATCATGGGAGGATAACTTAGGTAATATATTTGAACCTAAATTATTTTGAAATAAGGCCTTTCTTTCTCTTCTTCCCTCTTTTTCTCTTTACATTCATTCATTCATCCATCTGAGATTAACTCGGCATCTGCTATGTCAGAGATTTAGAATACAAAAGTACATGGCACATCTTTCCCTAGGAAATATACACAGATGAACAATTTTTAAGGTGAGCTCTGCCTTTGAGCCAAACATTGTAGTCCTATGTATATTATCAGTATTAAAATACATGTTTATTATTTGACATTCAGATAATGACCAAGGAAGGGGTATGAATAATAGCAAATCTCTGTATCACCATTTTGTTGTTGTTGTCAGTAAATGCAAATACATGAAGTTTTTGTATGGAGTTGATAGGCTTCAGCTAAATAAATATTAAAGAAAGCATGCTTTTTACATAATTTCCCTTTATTTTCCTTATCAAACTTCTATCTAGTTATGTCACACTTCTCTATTTTTAATTTTAATTTTATTGAAGTATAGTTGATTTACAGTGTTGTGTAAGTTTCAGATGTACAGCAAAGTGATTCAGTTATAAATATACATGTATTCAATTTGTTTTTAGATTATTTTCTCACATAGGTTATCACAGAACACTGAGTAGAGTTCCCTGTGCTGTATAGAAGGTCCTTGTTGGTTCTCTATCTTATAAATATAGTATTGTACATACATTCATCACAAACTCCTGATTTATTTCCCCCTTGACCACGTTTCGTTTTTGCTAACCATGTTTGTTTTTGATATATATGTCTGTTTCTGTTTTGTAAATAAATTCATTTGTATCACTTTAAAAAATTAGATTGCACATGCAGGTGATATTGTAAGATATTTGTCTTTCTCTGTATGACTTATTGACTTACTTCACTTACCATGATCATCTCTAGGTCCATTCATGTTGCTACAAATGGCATTATTTCATTTTTTTTTATGGATGAGTATATTCCATTGTATGTATGTAACACTTCTTCTTTATTCATTCCCTTGTTAATGGACATTTAGGTTGCTTCCATGTCATGGTTATTGTAAATAGTGCTGCAGTGAACACTGGATTGCATGTATCCTTTCAGATTATGGTTTTCTCCAGATATATGTCCTGAGGTGGAATTGGAGGTAGTTATATGGTAGTTATAAGGGTTTCCCTGGTGGCTTATATGGTAAAGAATCTTCCTGCAATGCCGGAGAGCCGGGTTCAATCCCTGGGTTAGGAAGAGCCCCTGGAGAAGGGAATGGCAACCTACTCCAGTATTCTTGCCTGGAGAATTCCATGGACAGAGGAGCCTGGCAAGCTACAGTCCATGTGGTCACATAGGAGTTGGACATGACTGAAGCAGTTAACACATGCACTCACACACACACACACACACACGATAATTGTAATCTTAGGTTTTTCAGGAGCCTCCATACTGTTCTTCATAGTGGGTTGTACCAATTTACATTCCCACCAACAGTGTACATGGGTTCCCTTTTCTCCATACCCTCTCTAACATTTATTGTTTGTAAAGAAAATATACTTTTTTTCCCAATTTTGGCTTTCCATATGTGTTATATCATTCCTAATTTGAATACAGGCTTCAGACTTTACTGGATTTATGACGTCAAGCTATGTAAATAAGATAAAATTGTACTCTTACATTTGGATAAAATGTAATAGATTAGTCAAAAAATAAATAAAAATAAAATTCATCTTTGTGGGACAAGGGCATCTTCATTTATAGATGTTTTATTTTTTTTCTCTCAAGCTGGGCTTCTTTGCTAAGGCTGTGAAATTATTTGGCTGTATGACCTCTCTGTCCAGCCAGTCAAGTTGTGAGGCCATTAGAAACTTGAACGTGTTTCTGATAATTGGATAGGTTCATAATCGACTTGAGTGTGAGTTCTAGATGTGCTCACCATGAACTCTCATTTACAGGTCAGAGGGAAAACTTGATGTCTTAGCAAATCCAGACATTAGGAGAGGTCTGTTTGTAATTATTGTCAAAGGGATTTCCATGACCACAATACTGTAATTATGCTAAAAATGATATGACTTTGATAAGAAATCCCTTGCCTGGTTTCCGGGCAACATTACATAAAATTAAAAATGATGCTCCCTTCTCAGAACCAGCCCTCAGTCTCTGAAGGACTTATCTGACATGTCATACTTTCATGGCCTTGTGGAATTAGTTATATTTTCATTGTTCTCATCACACTTTTTTGCCTGGATTATAAACTCACTCATTCAGGATAACAAAGATAAAACATTTAACTATTGGGGTTCCTCGGTGGCTCAGATGGTAAAGAACCCACCTGCAATGCAGAAGGCCTGGGAAGATCCCCTGAAGGAGGGACCGGCTACCCACTCTAGTATTCTTGCCTAGAGAATTCCATGGACAGAGGAGTCTGGTGGGCTACAGTCCATGGGATCCCAAAAAGTTGGACATGACTGAGCAACTTTCACTCACTCACTCACTCATCTCTCTTCCTTGACTGGATTATAAACTCACTCATTCAGGATAACAAAGATAAAACATTTAACTATTGAAAGCCTCTATGTGCCAAGAAGTATTCTAAGCACTTTACATGTTTTAATTTGTTTAATCTTTACAACAACCTTGAGGCAGATACTTTATTATTGTCTTTACTACAGATGGGGATTTGAGTTGTAGAGAAGTTCAGTAGCTCAAGCTAGGTCCTGGGCCCTATTGAATGTCAGAGCTAGGACTCATGGCCTTGTAGTCTGACGCCAGCTCTTGTATCCTTAGCTCCTTCATTGTCTGACCTCTTCAGCTCTCTCCTGCTTTACTGCATCAGGACTCATCCTCCCCCCAAAATGAAATATTTGACTTATCAAATAGTTTTACAAATGCTTTCATAATTTTATCAAGTTTTGAGGTATCCTCCTGAATGGATATAATGCAGTCATTACCTTAATATTCTGGGGAGTTTGACTAAGGGGCAGGGATTATTTCAGGTACAGCATAAGAATTTTCTGCAGAAATCCCTCTTCATTTCCATCCCTGAAAATTCACAGTGGCTAAGGGTTCATCAGATTCACTTAGGATAGTGGTTTTTCCATGATATGGAAACATGTCTGACAATTTGAGATTCATCTCATATACTTTCCCCCCTCAAAATGTATCTCATTTTTTTCTGAGGCAATGTAGTAGCTATAATTTAGGAAATATTTCTTTTTATCTCTTCAATAAATAATAATTATTTGGCCCATTGTATTAGAGTCACATATAAAGTATCACCACTCTGATGTAAATATTGCCTTATTGCTGAATTTTCTGTTCTACCCATCTTTCTTACACCCTCTCATGCTCCCCATTTGAAGAGATATTTCAGAGCATGTCTTCTGCTAAAGATGATCCCCTTTTTCTTTACTTACCTTTAATCAAGCTATTACGTTTTAAGTAGGTAAAAGTTTTAACTATGCCTTTGCTTTCTTTAACCCAAACCTTCTTCTAATATAGGAAACCAATATCCTAAGTGCTAAATGCTTAAACAACAACAACAAAATTTTTAAAAATCCCTTATACAACAAGGAAAATCTGTGAAAGAAGATATATCATAGCTCTAGAATAAAATTAGCAAATAATTTTGCTTGTAATTGCTTACTATTGGTCATTTTGTTAATCTGCAAACTCCACAGTGTATTGTTAATCTCTTGAGGAAAGTGACAATCTAGTTAAAAGCTGGGGTAATTGATATACAAATGCATGCACATATGCTTATCTGAGTCATATATCTTATATCTATCTCACTACATAGATGAAGGCTGATAAAAATGTGTTTATGAAAAGATAAACACTGGTGAAAGAAATCAAAGAGGACACTAATAGATGGAGAAATATACCATGTTCATGGATTGGAAGAATCAATATAGTGAAAATGAGTATACTACCCAAAGCAATTTATAGATTCAACGCAATCCCTATCAAGCTACCAACAGTATTCTTCACAGAGCTAGAACAAATAATTTCACAATTTGTATGGAAATACAAAAAACCTCGAATAGCCAAAGCGATCTTGAGAAAGAAGAATGGAACTGGAGGAATCAACTTACCTGACTTCAGGCTCTACTACAAAGCCACAGTTATCAAGACAGTATGGTACTGGCACAAAGACAGAAATATTGATCAATGGAATAAAATAGAAAGCCCAGAGATAAATCCATGCACATATGGACACCTTATCTTCGACAAAGGAGGCAAGAATATACAATGGATTAAAGACAATCTCTTTAACAAGTGGTGCTGGGAAATCTGGTCAACCACTTGTAAAAGAATGAAACTGGACCACTTTCTAACACCATACACAAAAATAAACTCAAAATGGATTAAAGATCTAAACGTAAGACCAGAAACTATAAAACTCCTAGAGGAGAACATAGGCAAAACACTCTCCGACATACATCACAGCAGGATCCTCTATGACCCACCTCCCAGAATATTGGAAATAAAAGCAAAAATAAACAAATGGGACCTAATTAACCTTAAAAGCTTCTGCACATCAAAGGAAACTATTAGCAAGGTGAAAAGACAGCCTTCAGAATGGGAGAAAATAATAGCAAATGAAGCAACCGACAAACAACTAATCTCAAAAATATACAAGCAACTCCTACAGCTCAACTCCAGAAAAATAAATGACCCAATCAAAAAATGGGCCAAAGAACTAAATAGACATTTCTCCAAAAAAGACATACAGATGGCTAACAAACACATGAAAAGATGCTCAACATCACTCATTATCAGAGAAATGCAAATCAAAACCACTATGAGGTACCATTTCACACCAGTCAGAATGGCTGCCATCCAAAAGTCTACAAATAATAAATGCTGGAGAGGGTGTGGAGAAAAGGGAACCCTCTTACACTGTTGGTGGGAATGCAAACTAGTACAGCCACTATGGAGAACAGTGTGGAGATTCCTTAAAAAACTGGAAATAGAACTGCCTTATGACCCAGCAATCCCACTGCTGGGCATACACACTGAGGAAACCAGAAGGGAAAGAGACACGTGTACTCCAATGTTCATCGCAGCACTGTTTATAATAGCCAAGACGTGGAAGCAACCTAGATGTCCATCAGCAGATGAATGGATAAGAAAGCTGTGGTACATATACACAATGGAGTATTACTCAGCCATTAAAAAGAATACATTTGAAGCAGTTCTAATGAGGTGGATGAAACTGGAGCCTATTATACAGAGTGAAGTAAGCCAGAAGGAAAAACATAAATACAGTATACTAACGCATATATATGGAATTTAGAAAGATGGTAACAATAACCCGGTGTACGAGACAGCAAAAGAGACACTGATGTATAGAACAGTCTTATGGACTCTGTGGGAGAGGGAGAGGGTGGGAAGATGTGGGAGAATGGCAATGAAACATGTAAAATATCATGTAGGAAACGAGTTGCCAGTCCAGGTTCGATGCATGATGCTGGATGCTTGGGGCTGGTGCACTGGGACGGCCCAGAGGGATGGTATGGGGAGGGAGGAGGGAGGAGGGTTCGGGATGGGGAACACATGTATACCTGTGGCGGATTCATTTTGATATTTGGCAAAACTAATACAATTATGTAAAGTTTAAAAATAAAATAAAATTGGAAGAATAAAAAAAAAAAAAAGAAAAGATAAAAACTAGGCTTTACACAATAAGCTTAAAGCATAGTAGGATGTGCTATAACACTTTAAAAGAGTTATGTTGGTGTTCTTCAGTAATATTTAATGAGATGGGGAAAAAAATCAAACAGGATCTTAAGCTATACTTAGGATTTCTATGGGGGAAAAATTGGGAAAAGCATTTTATATGAGATATTCATACTGAGTAGGTAGCAAAAAGGAAAAAAAAGGAAGATCGGAGGAGAAAGACTTTAATGCTAGTGGGAAATACAGTAAAGCCATGGAAACTCAACGTCAGAGCTGTAAGGGGAGAGAGGGGAGAATTGGTGGGACATCCTTTGTGTAAGGGGGCTTCCCTGCTGGCTCAGGCAGTAAAGAATCACCTGCAGTGCAGGCGACTCGGGTTGTGAAGATCTGGAGAAGGAAATGGCAACCCACTCCAGTATTCAGAATCCCATGGACAGAGGAGCCTGGTGGGTCCATGCGGTCGCAGAGAGTCAGACACGACTGAGCAACTAACACACTCCCTTTGTGTAAAATGATCAGCTGCTCCTCAAATCTTTTGACTTCTTTGGAAAAACAAAAGTTTCAGATGAACTCTCCAGTTTAGTAAATATTAGTTTCCAATTTAATAAAGTTTAAAGCCTTCTGTAGGTGAACACTACATTATCCAAACAAAACATATGTCTAGGTTATATCTGGCCCAAAGATCTTCAGTTTGGAACCAGAACTAGAACAAGTGACATGTATAAAAATCTAAGTCTTCATTCAAAACACTGTGGTGTGCCTTTCTGGTGGGGATTAGCTATAATAAACAGAATTTTTCTGCCTTGCGTGATGTGCTGAGAAAATGTGCTGAGTCGATGAGGAACACTTGAGACTTGATACTCAAACTGTGGTCCATGGACCGGCAGCATCATGGCATCCAAGAGGTGATTAGAGATTCAGAATCTCAGACTGATCCCCAGAATCAGAATCTGCATTTAACCAACATCATCTGATAATGTGTAAGCATGATATTGTTTGAGAAGCACCTGATTTAGTACACTTAATGTTCTTGTTCTTAAATGACCCCTATAAGGCAAATTGTACAGCCAAAATTTGAGCAGATAGCAAAATTTCCAAGAACCTTTAGTGTTACTAGTGGAACATGGAACCAAAAAGTTTGCTGTTAGTGAAGCTTGAACAGAGCAGTTAGTATGGTAATGTTGACATAGTTGGTAACACTTTTACAGAGCTCTTTACAGGAACTTGGTGAGCTAGATACAGGGCTCCACACAGGTAATAACATTTATTTGGTAATCAGTAAATTACCTTATATAGTCAGTAGATATTGCATCCTGGACAACTGATAAGATCGTTGGCTTTCGTGTGTTTTTTTCAATATTGTGTTCAGCCTCAAGTATAAATTGAATAGGGTGACCTTTTGATACTCCATGAAATTGACTGCATTTCCTAAGATTCTGTGGTTTCAATTACCATAAATTTTTTTAGATTGGGTCCACAGCCATTGCACTGGTCCCAGCATAACAATATTTTATCATAGGTTTTGATAACACAGTCGACAGCAGCAGGGCATACTGTCACAAATATGTGACAATGTGTGGGTGTGTGTTCCCAGTCAGAACTTCACATCAAGTACACAAACAGTATGCAGCTTACTCAGATCAAATCCAGTCACTAAGTGGACTGCAAAATGTGAGGGATTTTCAGTCCAGTGATGGAAATTGTGTTCTAGGGTACTAGCTGGATCTTGAATTTGTGAGATAGATAAGTTAATTAGTGGTTCCTCAGTTTATTAGCAACTTAATTGTCAGAATGTAATAGAAACTTCTGAGCTGCAAAAACTTATTAGAAGCAATGAAACATGTGACTTTTTTTCTAGAAGAATATTCAGTGAGCTGTGTCCCCCCCCCCCCGCCCCCAAAGGGATCTTGAAAATAAAATTAACAATTAAGTTGAAATTCACATCTATTGAGATATAAGAATTTTGAATTCTGCAACTTAAAAAATGCTCCAGAAAAATTAGGGACACTAAAGAGAGGGGGAGCCTGGCTTCAAATTTCCACTCGGTCACATGTTTGCAATGTACACTTAGGCAAGTTTCTTAGCCTCTTTAAGCCTCAGTCTCTTTTTCTGTGAAATGGTGAAATGATAGCTCTTTTATAGGATTATTTACAGATAAAAGGAAAGAGCAGTTACAATATCTCTAGCACACAGCAAGAGCTCAAAGATTACTATTCCCTTTTATTTATGCACCTAGAAATTTTTCTTCACTTTTCCTTTATCTTGAAATAAGTTTGATTTTAGAGCAGCCTTACTGTTTTCAAAATTAAATATGTAATCGTTAAAAAGTATGAAGCCGTTGTATTATCTACTAGAAAGAGAGTTGTTTCTTGCTGTCATACTTGCACTTTAGAGAAATAGACAGTTCCTGCCAAAACAAGAGTTTACTTTTTAGTTCCCTGGTAGACTTTGGTTTGATTTTATTTGGCCTTTATGGCAATAATGCTCTGATCACTGTCACAGAAGCCCAAAGAAAAATCTTATTTCTCCTGTTTTATTATAGCTGTAGCTCCCAAAGAAAATCTTGGCAATGTTTAAGAATAAAGAGCAGTTAAAGAATTGTGTGAATGTGAAATGTGAAATAATTCACATTTCAAAGTCAGTAATTATTTTCTGAAGCCCACAGCCCAAATGAAGTGTGTAATATAAGAAGAGTGTTTCATTTCTAACTAAAAGTGATGATAAAATTGTGAATTATTCCATTCTCCTCCTAATTTCTTTGATTTTCAGTTTCCTTTTTCTAGTTTTTTTTTCATTTTTAGTCTATTTCTTCCTTCATTTATTGTTTAAGTAATTGTGTTAGATTCTATACCAATGACTGCTGAGCAACTGGGATGCCATAAACATCATGAGGACAGGGAGGTATCTGTTAGAGCTGCTGCTGTGTGCCTGAGACACTTGCCATTCAAGAAGTATTTTCTAAATATACAAATTAATACAAAGAAGAATGAATGAGTAAAGCCACATAAAACATGGCCAAGGACTTCAAAATGCTTAAATATGTATTGAGACTTTTTCCCTTTTTTTAAAACTTTATGAAAAATTAAAGTAAAATACCTGCTATGTTTCCTGAAGACTCTATGTTGCCTTGTCTTATTTTTAGATGCGTGTATGCTAAGTTGCTTCAGTTGTGTTCAACTGTTTGCAACCCCATGGACTGTAGCACGCTACACTCCTTTGTCCATGAGGTTCTCCAGAGAATAATACTGTAGTGGGTTGTCATTTCCGTCTCTAGGGGATCTTCCTGACCCAGGGATTGAACCCACATCTCTTATGTCCCCTGCATTGGCAGGCAGGTTCTTTACCTCTAGCTCCATCTAGATAAGATGAATCAATTCTTTCTTCCCCTTATCATCTTTAAACATCATAACCTTTTCTTTTCCTATATCTGATGGTTATATTTCCTTTGACTCAGTGGTACCTAATTTTTTAAATGATATTTTTGTCCTAGTTCAGCTATTCCAAATTGAAGGCTATATCTATAAGCTTTAATAAGTTACAAAACGCAAGTTATTATATAAGTAGCTGCTGCTGCTGCTAAGTCACCTCAGTCGTGTCCGCCTCTGTGCGACCCCATAGACGGCAGCTAGAAAGGATACTTAATCACAGGTAAAGATTGTGAAATGGCTTATCTTAGGTAATTAAATTCTTATTACTTGGGATTTCTTAGGATATTCTTTTAAGTTTTGCTCTTTGATTGACAGGGTAACATTTTGAAATGATCTTTTAAAAGGAATGTTATTAGATAAATAGAAGGAAATACTTGATAGTGTTTTATAGTGCCCTTCTGCCCAATATCTCATTTAATCTTTACCTCGATGTGAAGCAGGTATCTACATACAGTTGATGGCACTGAGGTCACAGGGCCCAAATGCCTTCTCTAAGGATACTGGCTAGTCTGTGACAGAATCAGAACTTGAACCCCATTCTTCTCAGGCCAAATCTCATAAGATTTTGACTGTTACTTTGGAAATATTCACAGGGGACATAATATCAATAGGAACAGATGCAAAATGAGGGATCTTGGGTTAATGTTTCAGGAATATTGAACTGCTGAATGCTCTGCCAGGGACAAAGTAAGCTGCAATTGATGCTATGATGGCTCAGAACTATTTCCCTGTCAATTGCTAAAGCTGTATGTTTTCATATTGTGTCCAGAAGTGAAAGGATCTACTCTAGGGACACCCTATCTGATAGCATCAGATCTTTCACCCCTGAACAGATTACAGCAGACTGACATCATCCCAACAAACAGACCTGGAAAGTCTGTCTGTAACCATTGATGTCAGCTGGGGCAACAGGGCTGTCAGAGTGGTTTCTCAATCCCTTTCCATGGCTTTGCCATAGTCTGCCATCACCATAACCTTTCCTTTTCCTGGATACCCCCTGTTTAAATTCTCTAGGACTCTATCATTTTTTAAAATGATATTTTTGTCCTAGTTCAGCCAATTCTGTCATTGTTCTTATACAAGTTGCTATATCTCCTTGATACTATGGGGGTGTTTTGAGGAAGAACTAAATTTAAGTATTCAGTGAGGAAGTATAATGCAAATTCAGTAAATATTGTTTGAATGATTTTATCTGAGATGCATGTACTTGTAGCACTACATTTTTGTGTATTGCTTCTCAACTCTTCCTCAAAGCACATAGGTTTTATGTTGTTTCTGCTTCTGGTAACCTTAGGAGATACATGCAGCATATTTCACTGCTGCCATTTTAGAGTTGAAAAAATTAAGATCTAAGGAAGGCAGATTTTAAGCCAGAGTCACAGAGCTGAGTAGATCTGGAATGATCTGGATTAATTCTTTAATCATGCTAAGCTTTTTTCTCTTATCCCTTTGCCATGTTAATGTACATGCTTTTTATTTTTATATATTTATTTTATAAATATAAAAGTGGTCATTAAAGAAAGATTAGAAAAATTTTGAATTAAATTCATCTGAAATCTCACTTTCTTGTAATTTTTGGTGTGTATTCTTTCAGATGTTTCCCAGTATATATGCATAGATCATGGGCTGAACAGGTGGCACTGGCTAACTTTCTTTATTAACTTAATAGTATTTAATGGGTATGTCTTATTTTACTGACATACATCTGTATCATCACTTGCAAGGATGTAGCATGTCACTTTGGAGAAGGCAATGGCACCCCACTCCAGTACTCTTGCATGGAAAATCCCATAGACGGAGGAGCCTGGTGGGCTGCAGTCCATGGGGTCCCTGAGGGTCGGACAGGACTGAGCGACTTCACTTTCCTGAGCGACTTCACTTTCACTTTTCACTTTCATGCATTGCAGAAGGAAATGGCAACCCACTCCAGTGTTCTTGCCTGGAGAATCCCAGGGATGGGGGAGCCTGGTGGGCTGCTGTCTATGGGGTCGCACAGAGTTGGACAGACTGAAGCGACTTAGCAGCAGCAGCAGCAGCAGTAGCATGTCACTGTGTGTGCTCTCCTGAACACGTTTTTACTTCAAACCCAGACTTTCATCATTTGCCCAGCCTGTGGTCAGAAGCCACTCTAATGTGATCTCATATGACTTTTTTTTAAAGAAATGATCCAGTATGACAGCAGTCATAGCAATGAGGTTCTTGGCTGTGGTTGTCCCTGCCTGCCATATGCCAGAGAATCTATTTGATAGTCTTATGCATACTAAAGAAAGGTTGAGCACTGCAGAGACATACTGACAGGAACTAACCCAGGAGTTTAAAGGTGAAACTTTCAACACCTAGACTGCGTGGAAAATTGAAGTGAGAACTGAACCCAGGAAAGAAAGCCAGACCTGGCAAAGGGGCCATATGTGATGTGCACTGGATGAAAATGAAACCACATTATGTGGCTGCTGCTGCTGCTGAGTCGCTTCAGTCGTGTCCGACTCTGTGCGACCCCATAGACGGCAGCCCACCAGGCTCCCCCGTCCCTGGGATTCTCCAGGAAAGAACACTGGAGTGAGTTGCCATTTCCTTCTCCAGTGCATGAAAGTGAAAAGTTGAAAGTGAAGTTGCTCAGTCGTGTCCAACTCTTAGTGACCCCATGGACTGCAGCCCACCAGGCTCTTCCGTCCATGGGATTTTCCAGGCAAGAGTACTGGAGTGAGGTACCATTGCCTCTCTGACATTATGAGGAACATGTGGGAATTCAGGGACACTGGCCTACACATGGAAAAGCCTGTGAAATAAAAATCATAGCAAGCATTTTCACTTCTCTCAAAGGGCCAAAGCTAACAGGGTTTTGTCAAGAGAACAACACAGAGATAACTCTACAAATGGACATCACCAGATAGTCATACTGAAATAAGATTGATTATATATAAGATGGAGAAGCTCTATGCAGTCAGCAAAAACAATATTTGAAACTGACTGGTTCAGATCATGAGTTCCTTATTGTGAAATTCAGACTTAATTGAAGAAAGTAGGGAAAACCACTAGGCCATTCAGGTATGGCTTAAATCAAATCCCTTATGATTATATAGTGGAGGTGACCAAAAAATTCAAGGAATTAAATCTGGTAGACAGAGTGCCTGAAGAACTATGGATGGAGGTTTATAACACTGTAAGGAGGCAGTGACCAAAACCATCCACAGGAAAATAAATGCAAGAAGGCAAGGTGGTTGTCTGAGGAGGTCTACAAATAGCTGAGAAGAGAAGAGAAACAAAAGGCAAAGGAGAAAAAGAAAGATACACCCAACTGAATGCAGAGTCCCAGATAATAGCAAGTAGAAATAAAAAAGGCTTCTTACATGAACAATGAAAGAAATAGAGGGAAACAATAGAATGGGAAAAACTAGGGATCTCTTCAAGAAAATCGGAGATACCAAGGGAACGTTTCATCCAAGGATGGGCATAAAGACTTAACAGAAGCAGAAGAGATTAAAAAAGAAATGGCAAGAATACACATAAGAACTATACAAAAATGGTCTTAATGACCTGGATAACCACAATGGTGTGATCACTCACCTAGATCCAGGCATCCTGGAGTGTGACATCAAGTGGATCTTAGAAAGCATTACTACAAAGAAAACTAGGGGAGGTGACGGAATTCCAGCTGAATTATTTCAAATCCTAAAATGATGCTGTTAAAGTATTGCACTCAATATGTCAGCAAATTTGGAAAATTCAGCAGTGGTCATAGGCCTGGAAAAGGACAGTTTCATTCCAATCCTGAAGAAGGGCAATGTGAAAGAATGTTCAAACTAATGTATAATTGCACTCATTTCACATGCTAGCAAGGTCATGCTCAAAATCTGTCAAGCTAGGATTCAGCAGTATGTGAACCAAGAACTTCCAGATGTACAAGCTAAACTTAGAAAAGGCAGAGGGACCAGAGATCAAATCGCCAACATCCATTGGATCATAGAAAAAGCAAGGGAATTCTAAAAAAAGACTACTTCTGCCCCTTTGACTATGCTACAGCCTTTGACTATGTGGATCACAACCAGTTTTGAAAAATTCTTAGAGATGAGAATACCAAACCATATTACTTGTTCCCAGAGAAACTTGTATGCAGGTCAAGAAGCAACTATTAGAACTGGACATGTCTAGTTCAAAATTTGGAATGGAGTACGTCAAGGCTGTATATTGTTGCCCTGCTTATTTAACTTATATGCAGAGTATATCATGCAAAATGGTGGGCTGGATGAAGCACAAGCTGGAATCAAGATTGCCGGGAGAAATATCAACAACTTCAGATATACAAATGATACCACTCTAATGGCAGAAAGTGAAGAGGAACTAAACAGCCTCCTGATGAAGGTGAAAGAGGAATGTTAAAAAAAAAAAAAAAAAACTGGCTCAAAACTCAAAATTCAAAAAGCTAAGATCATGGCATTCATTCTCATCACTTCATGGCAAATAGATGGGGAAAAAGTGGAAACAGTGGTAAATTTTATCTTCTTGGGCTCCAAAATAACTGCAGACAGTGACTGCAGCCATGAAATTAAAAGACACTTGTTCCTTGGAAGGAAAAGTATGACAAACGTAGATAGCATATTTAAAAACAGAGACATCACTTTACTCACCAAGGTCCTTATAGTCAAAGCTATGGTTTTTCCAGTAGTCGTGTATGGATGTGAGAGTTGGACCATAAAGAAGGCTGAGTGCCAAAGAATTGATGCTTTTGAATTGTGATGCTGGAAGACTGTTGAGAGTCCCTTGGACAGCAAGGAGATCCAACCAGTCAATCCTAAAGGAAATCAACCCTGAATATTCATTGGAAGGACTGAAGCTGAAGCTGAAACGCCAATACTTTGGCCACCTGATACGAAGAGCCAACTCATTGGAAAAGACCCTGATGCTGGGAAAGATTGAGGGAAGGAGGAGAAGGGAGTGACAGAGGATGATATGGTTGGATGGCATCATCCGCATAATGGACATGAGAATAAGCAAACTCCGGGAGATAGTAAAGGACAGGGAAGCCTGGCGAGCTGCAGTCCCTGAGGTCTCTAAGAGTCAGACACAACTTAAGACTGAACAGCAATAACAGAGGCTTTACCACTAAGTCCTGTCTCCTATTAGAATCCAGCCACAGGAGCTTTTGAAAAAAATACTGAATCCTACTTCCAAAGATACTGATTGCTCTGGTGAGGGGCAGGGAAGGTCAAATATATATATATATATGTGTATATATATGTAGCTCCTGTGATTCAAATATACAGCCAAATTTGAGAGTCACAGATATCTTTTACTTTTTGTAGAAGACAGTCAGTAAGAAACTTTTCTTTCAGTCAGGCTTTTATACTAAGGTTTATATTTTCAGCAGTTTAAGTATTTTTACATTATTCCGATATGAAATCTTTTATAAGAAAATGTCATGCCCTGTTTGGTAAATAAATCTAATTTTTTAAATATTTGGCTTTTCTCTAATAAGTGGAATTCTTATTGCTGTATCCATTCTTTCATTCCTCACAATTGTTTATTTTATAATTTACAGTAATTTAAGTTGTTAATCATCTGTATCCCCTTGCTAGAATAAGCTCTGTGAGGGCAGGGACATTTAGTTACTTTGTTCGTTTTTAATTATTTTGTTCATATTCCCAGCATCAAGAATACCTGGCACATAGTAGATACTCAATAAATATCTGTTAACGTTTTCTGACAGTTTGACACACACATCATGATTCGTATTCCCAAGAAACTTATGATCTATTTAAAAGTGCAGACATGGAACTTAATTGTAGTCCAGCATTTCTATGGAGGACTGAACTGGAAACTTTCCATTTACAGTATTTTAAACAATGTTGAGGCCTAAAGAATAAAGGGCAAGTGTACGAAAAAGATTCTTTGCTATTATTTTCTCCAATCCTCCTGGGAAATGATATAGTATGGTAGAAAAAATAAGGAAACCATAGGCCCTCCATGGGCTTCCCTGGTGGCTCAGAGGGTAAAGCGTCCGCCTGCAATGCGGGAGATACCCGGGTTCAATCCCTGAGTCAGGAAGATCCCCTGGAGAATGAAATGGCAACCCACTGTAGTACTCTTGCCTGGAAAACCCCATGGACAGAGGAACCTGGTAGGCTACAGTCCATGGGGTCGCAAAGAGTCGGACACAACTGAGCGACTTCATTTATTTACTTAGGCCCCCCCAAAATATAGATTTAGATCAGTTACTAATTGGCCTTGAGAAAGTCTGTTTAACCGTTTGGGGGGGGTCAGTCTTCTAATCTGCAGAATCATGTTGCTGGGTGAGTTGACTCTTTTAAACTCTTAGAATTTGGTATTTCTGTTAGTATGTTCTGTCATTAAGTGAGGCTATCATTAAATACTTGTTTTCTCCTTTCTGTAACTCTTGAATTTGTATCCAGTTTGGTTTGTACTTTTTGTCATCTCCCATGTTGTTAAAGACACATACACTTTTAAAAATCCAGTTATCAAGGTCACTTTCGAAAATGCTACCTTTGGTGTTATTAACTACTTTGTCTAACCAGATGTCTTAGGCTACCCTACTGTGCATGCTCATCATGGTGTGTATAAATCACTGATGATCACGAGTGATTCTGTATCTAGAAGGAATTCAATATAAAGTATTTAAAGATTTTTCATAAGTGTTGTACTCAGTCTGGTATTAGAAGTTCAGACTCTAAATCCTAGGAAATTGCAGACTTACTCAGATGCTTTGGAAACCCAAAGCCAGGGAGAATACTTAGCGTCAAAGTCATTGAAAAGATGAGCTTCTCATATCGTATTTATTCTGCAAGTATTTATTGACAACCCACTACTCTGTGCAGAGCATTTTAATGGAGAATGAAAGGTGCTCAAGGAGTCTCAGGCCCAATCCCAGGCTCTAAGTGGCTCCTATTCTCTTGGGGACAGGCCAGGAGCCACAGAGAGTCAGGAACCTCACTTTGATTTCCTTCACCCTAGATGGCCCCACAGAGAGGACAGACTTGCTGCTGATTAGCTTCCAACCACCTTGAGACAATTTTCTCTCTTTTTAATGCTATTGCCAGAATATTGCAGTAATCAGATCATTTGACATCGTCTGCATCTTGGCGTCCCCAGTCTTAATATACCGTATAGATCCAGGTGTGAGACATCTGCAGCTGCACGGTTTGCACACATACCTCGTGGTGCTAAGTCTTTAGGAGCAAATAGCGCTGGCCTCTGTAATGGTGCCTTCTAAGCACTTCTTTGGGCACAAAATGTACCATCTTAGAATTTAGGAGTTGTAATGGAAAATTATTATAAGTGTTTCTTACAGTCAGTCTAAAATACATTGTTTTGGCCAGATAAAACTTTATGAGTCATTTAGAGTAGGACTCCTTTCTGAAGTCCTAGTGCTGCTATTCTGATTGATCGATGCTCATGTGGAATGTCTGTTAAATATTTTCAGTATTACCTCCCTCCCCCTTCTACCAATATGTAAACCGTGAAACAATTAATGTCTCACTCACTGTAAGTTTACACCTCAGGACCTTTGTACCTACTCTGTTCTTTGCCTAAAATATTTCTTTCTCAGCTATTATGGCTTGCTCCTTCAAATGCTTTCCCTTTCTCTCTCTCTCACATGATAAGGTACATATATATGCATTTGTACTATCTATCTATTTCTATACTCCTTTCTCTGTCTATCTTTATACTCCAAATATTTTGTTTCCTTCTATGTATTTATATATAATAAATAATGTATATATTTTGTCTCCTTCTATGTATGCATGTGTAATGTATCAGTTCACTTCAGTTCAGTCGCTCAGTCGTGTCTGACTCTTTGCGACCCCATGAATTGCAGCACGCCAGGCCTCCCTGTCCATCACCAACTCCCGGATATATACATATAAATGAACCAAATATATTCTCTCCATATATATACGTACATATGTACTCTCTGTGTATATATGTATATATACTCTATGTTCTTTGCATGTAACATATATGTATATATAGGCTACCTAATCTTTGAAAAGTCTGCCATCCTCTCTCTACCAAACTAAAATGTAAGTTCCTAGAACAAAGATTATAGCCTGGAGGAGTCACTTAATATATGCATAAGTAATAAAAAATCTGTTTGTAAACATGCATATACATATGGTATTTTTGCATGTGTCTGCATGAGTGTAGGGTGTGTCAAGTGTAGATATCAAAGTTCAGCTTGGGGTAGATTTTAGGAGATCACTTCATGTAATGAACATGCAAGCATTCAGGGATTATGTCAAACCATGCCTGTTAATTCAGACATATCAGCCTTAAGAAGTAACAAGTAGGCAATATCCTTTATAAAATTGTAAGGATTTCTGAGCATTCATGTCTTTGATAATTTCAATTTCACATTTTAAATCTCTATGTTATGTCAGTCTATTGAGTAGAATGTTCTTCCTGTCCCCTTCATTTGTTTATACCCTATCCCTGCCTCAAAGTCAACTTTAAGTGTTACCTCTATATTAATTTTCAACAAGCTAATACTTTGTTTCATTTATTTTTAACTCAATCTAGTGCATGAGGACAATAATAATGATAATATTAACAATAACAAACATAAGTCCTTACTACATACTAGGCACTATTCTATACAATATGCATGGATTAACAGAGCTGAATCTCAAAGTAACCTTACAGTGCAAGTTTATTATTATAATGTGCTTTTCCGACATGAATTTCGAGATACAGAGAGGTTAAGTAACTTGCTGAAGGTCACATACCTCATAAGGATGAATTTAGGATCCCAACTCAGGCAGTCTCATGTCAAAGTTTATATTTTGCCTCACTGCCCCTTTCATAAGAACAGGAAAATCTTATAAAGTTTTTATGTGCTTTTGATCTTGAAAAAATCTTAAGAAGTCTAGACGTGTTTAAGAAGTATGTGAAAGTGTATAGAGGAGAATCTTCAAGAATCATTTGGCATCTAGTCTATGTAATCAAATAGACGACAAAACGAAAGTGAACTTTATTATAATGATGGTGGTCAGAAAATTCTGAACAAAGAAGGGAGTGATTGGCAATAAAAAGAGTAAAATGCCATAGGACTAATCAAAAAGAAATTCAGGGCATAAATAACCAATGAGCTGTTATCAACAAGGAAGCATAGACTATAAAATGTCTAGGGACATTAATGTAAGATATTGGAAATAAGAATTCACATAGAATAAATTAAAAATATGTTATTAATAACTTTAAAAAGCTGCCAGAATTGCATGTGTTAGAAGTTATAAATCTGGGGCTTCCCAGGTGGTGCTAGTAATAAAGAATCCACCTGTCATTGCAGGAGACACAGGAGACCTGGGTTCCATCCCTGGGTTGGGAAGATCCCCTGGAGGAGGAAGTGGCAACCCACTCGAGTATTCTTGCCTATAAAATCCCATGGAAAGCAAAGTCTTGTGGGCTACAGTCCACAGGGTCACAAAGAGTCGGACACAACTGAAGCAACTTAGCAAGAAGTGATAAATCAGCATTCATAGAATTGTAAAGTATAACTTGATTTATGCACTTCTCAATAGGCACAAAATAGCAACTTACCCCAAACTGCATAATTATCAGAATCACTTGGGATGGTTATCAAAACTCAGAATCCTGGATGGTTCCTCTAGGGAAATTGTTCTCAACTGGGGAAGTTTTACCTCCCAGCACATATTTGGCAAAATCTGGTAACAGTTTTGGTTGTCATGATTGGAGAAGCATTACTGTCATCTAATAGGTAGTGGTCAGGGAAGCTGTGAAACAACCTACAACACACAGGGCAGCCCCCTAGAGCAAAGAATGGTCTGATCCAATAGTGCCGAAGCTGAGAAACTCTAATCTAGATATTCTGATTTGGTGGTATCTAATGGGATCCAGAAATCTGTATCTCTATCCAGGGACCCAGCTTTTTTTATAAAGGCTTGAATATACCAGTATCAGTTGGAGTTGTTGAAAAACTTTTTATTAAAGAGGGACAGAAAGTGAAGAAGAACTAAAGAGCCTCTTGATGAAAGTGAAAGGAGAGTGAAAAAGTTGGCTTAAAACTCAACATTCAGAAAACTAAGATCATGGCATCCGGTCCCATCACTTCATGGCAAATAGATGGGGAAACAGTGGAAACAGTGGCTGACTTTACTTTTTGGGCTCCAAAATCACTGCAGATGGTGACTGTAGCCATGAAATTAAAAGACGCTTACTTCTTGGAAGGAAATTATGACCAACTGAGACAGCATATTCAAAAGCAGAGACATTACTTTGCCAACAAAGGTCCATCTAGTCAAAGCTATGGTTTTGCCAGTAGTCATGTATGGATGTGAGAGTTGGGCTATAAGAAAGCTGAGCACCAAAGAATTGATGCTTTTGAACTGTGGTGTTGGAGAAGACTCTTGAGAATCCCTTGGACTGCAAGGAGATCCAACCAGTCCATCCTAAAGGAGATCAGTCCTGAGTGTTTATTGAAAGGACTGATGTTGAAGCTGAAACTCCAATACTTTGGCCACCTGATGTGAAGAGCTGACTTATTTGAAAAGACACTGATGCTAGGAAAGACTGAAGGCAGGAGGAGAAGGGGACGACAGAGGAATGAGATGGTTGGATGGCATCACCGACTCGATGGACATGAGTTTGGGTAAACTCTAGGAGTTGGTGATGGACAGGGAGGCCTGGCGTGCTGTGGTCCATGGGATTGCAAAGAGTCAGACACGACTGAGCAACTGAACTGAACTTAACTGAAAGAGGGACCATTTATAATAGGCTTTGAGGTGGGAAACAGAGATATGAAAAAAATGAAGGGTAAAGGGGAGACCATTCTAACAGAAGAGCAAATTGCACCCAGTAGGACAAAAGATAGTCAGTAACATTGGCTGAGCAATAGATAGTAAGAAGCAATCACAGCGAAACCTCTTTCTGCATGGAAGGCCACTCTCTTCATGGGATGTAGCTGCATTTCTTCATCTTAGTTCTTAACTGTTGATAATTAACTGATATGTCTTTTCAACTCATTTTATATCCCCTAATGTGAGTGTAGATTAGATTAGCCCATGCCCATGTTCATTTTTGTTCTAATAATTTCTTCCATAAAATTCCAACATATAAAGAAGAGAGGGAGAACCAGCTTTTATTAGATATATCTGGTTTGATGTACACATCTGCTTCTCATTAGTCATGTGAGCGTTGGGCTACTAATAGGGTTAATATTGATTTAAATGAAATAATAAGCATAAAAAAATTAACTCAGCCCCAGGAACATGGAAAGCACTCAGTAAAGGTCAGCTGGTGTTTACTATTTTTAAAAATCAAAATAATATGTATATGTCATAATATTTTTGACACTATTTAAATGAACATTAAAAAGTGAAGTTGAGGTAGAAGATAAGGCTCTTATGGCAATCTTGGCAACTGATTATTTTGTACATTTTTTTGATTGATGAGGATTGAGAAAACCCTACTTCACAGAAAGGAGTATTTGTAAAGGTTTTATAAAGATGTAAAGATTGTAAAGTTGTGCTCACATGCACATCTGAAGATATTTTTAAATCTTGAGACCAACACCAAATGATTCAACTTGGCAGGTTAAGTCAGTGGTGGTCTTCACTGTGTTTATGATAAGATAAATAGCACAATTAAGTGTGCATATTGCTTTCTGAAAGTGAGTTAGTTATATTTGCATATGAAATCAATTATGTAGAATATATCATACACTATGATATTTACAATCAATTCTTGCAGTAACTGTATGCATATCAAGGGTTCCGTGGAACACAGTTTGAAAAACCCTCTGGTTAAATATATATTCCCAGATGAGTATGTTATAAGGTATAGAATAAAGAAACTCACTGTCCAGTTAGATTATATTATCTGTTTTCTCCTGATTAGTGAGCCTGATGCTTCCTGCATGAATAGATAGTTGGACTGGCATGATTTTTCTCCTGCATCTTTTGAGATATATGCAGATTAATTGTTTAATAATGCATTCCAGTATCTTTTCAAACACCAGAATTGGTGAGATTAAATTTCTACATTTTCAAGACCCATCTCAACACTTTCCTTTACAAAATATTGATCTACAAAAAATGCATGAGAAATAAATGGAAGCTAATTTCAAATAAAGATTTAGATAAGCATTATTAATAAGACAAATATTCTGGGAATGAAAAGAGGTAGGAATTACAGAGGATACAACAATGGCAAAACAAAAGGAGGATAAAAAGTCACATTATAGTCTTAGGACTGGTTAGAGATTTTTAGTTGTTGCTCATTTCATTTTTATTAAGCATCTACTATATGCCACATGTCAGTTGCAATCAGATAGACCTTTCAGGGCTTCTATTTTAAATAGACCATAAAAAGTAGTTGTTAAAATATATATTGAGTTAATAGAAGTAAGTTTCAATAAAAAAAATGGGGAGGTGGGTAGAATGTGTTTGGACTAGTTGGGAGGGTGACATTTGAGTATAATTAAGGGGATAAAGTCCATTCTGAAGGAGATCAGCCCTGGGATTTCTTTGGAAGGAATGATGCTAAAGCTGAAACTCCAGTACTTTGGCCACCTCATGCGAAGAGTTGACTCAGTGGAAAAGACTCTGATGCTGGGAGGGATTGGGGGCAGGAGGAGAAGGGGACGACAGAGGATGAGACAGCTGGATGGCATCACTGACTCGATGGATGGGAGTCTGAGTGAACTCAGGGAGTTGGTGATGGACAGGGAGGCCTGGCGTGCTGCGATTCATGGGGTCTCAAAGAGTCGGACACGACTGACTGAACTGAACTGAACTGAAGGGGATAAGGGGGGCCAATGCATGTGGCCATCTGGCAGAAGAGCCTTCTAGAAAGGGGAAATGGCAGGTGCAGAGCCTTTTGGCGAGGGAATGCCTGGCATTTTTGTGGTCTAAGCAAGGAATTCAGAGTGTTTGGAAAGGAGTCAGCCTGATAGATGAGGGGTATTGAGAGTGTCAGATGATGTAGATCTAATATAGGGTAACCAACCATGCATCTTAGTTAGCCTGCAATAGTCTGGTGATTGGTTGTTGATGGCACCCACTCACTCTCAAAAGTGTTCTGGCTTATATGATAAATTATATGGTGATTTTAGGCTAGTAAGTCACTCTCAAAACTTCAACTCTTTTTCTTAGAGTCGTGAGAAGCCTTGGAGGGCTTGGTCAAAACTGGGTCAAGAGAAGACTTAGGTTTTATTAGGATCACTGTCTTCTGGGTTGAGAATGAACTATTGGGATGGAGTGGCAGTGGCAAGGGTGAAAACAGGAACTAGCACATGCAGGGTAGCCAGAACTGAGTTGTTTGACTTGAAGCCACACAGCTCACTAAGGGTACAATGGGACTAGGATCCATTCTTATGACTTCTAATCTGGTGTTCTTTTAAATCTGCCCAGTTTCTCTATTGGTTTAAATTTGAGGACAAATGGAATGCCTTAGCAGCTCTTTTTCAATCGATTAGACCTCCTGCTCAATGGCACCACCCAGCTGCTGCTTCTTTATACTGTGAGAAATAGATGTGAAACACCCCCTCCCCACCCAATCTGTAATCAGCTCATTTTGAGTGCATCAAACAGGATTTTCTTAGGCCTTTCTCTTGAACTTCTGTATTTACACTTTTGGCTCATGTGACCTCTTCAGAATAATGAACTCCATATGCTCAGGGTATGCTTATTAACTCATGAGTATGTGATATAAGCTAATGTTAGATAGAGCCTAAGTACAGATGTCAACCTACATTTTATGCCTGCTTAAATAGAAGTGTAAGTATTAGCAGGAATTAAATGGACTCCCACAGGTGTAAATATGTCTATGGAAGGAATCCTTCAGTTTTGCTTGTATGTATTTCAGCTTGATTCTTATTTTATTTTTATAGGAATTAACTTCAATTTTTGTTCATTGCTTTCTTTAGAGTGTCTAACTTGGAGGAAGAACACAAGCCTTGATTACGCACTTACAGTTAACAGTTGAATATGCAGAATGCACGCAAGTGGTTGAGATGCATGTACACATAGATTCTGTTGTAACTATGTCCTTGAGATGAAAACTTCTATGGTTTGGGGGTGTGGTGTGTATAAACACATTTACAGACACACTATTTTAAGTAACCTGTAGGTCCATGGGGAGTTTCCCAGACAGTGAAATTAAAATTTGTGTTCTTTCTATTAGCTACTATTATCATTCAACCAGCAACTTTAGCATCTGACAGGGAAAACATATTGGCACCTAATGTATGCATTGTATCTCTCCTGGTAATAAAGTAGAGGAAGAAGCTAACTCTCAGGGCACATGGCATTTGTAAGAAATGAACAGATTCAATGTTACTTTTTATAAGAAATATGTGATGTGATGTAAGATGGTCTTTACTGTCTATGTTTGATTATATTTCTGTTAGACATACACACTTGAGATTAAGGGTTTTTTTTTTTTTTTTTCTTCTTGCCTTCAAGTGACCATCCCATTTTCAAAATCCTTTATTCCATATGCTAAACCAAATCTAGTGGATTATTTTAGAGGCTCTTCCTGTCCAACAGGGTAGCAGTTAGCAACCTATAAGAAATGCCATGTGGGGATTCTGCCCAATTTGGAGTGTGAGAAGGTGGGCAGACATGCTGTTAGTACCCATGCCTGGATGTAAAAGAAGCAATAAAAATCACCATGGAATGTAGAGCACTCGAGGAGAGAAAGAGAAAAAAGAGGGGAAAAAGTTGTTTGAAAGTGGGTTTTCCCTATGGCTGACTCATGTTAATGTTTGGTAGAAATCAACACAATACTGTAATGCAATTATCCTTATTAAAAAAAAAAATGAATGAAGCAAAAAAAAAAGTGGGATTTAACAACCTTTTTAGCAAAGACTCAGACCACTCAGAGCAGACATGTGCAATAAACAATTAGTGAAGTAATATCTGTCCAGTGTAAAGTGGTCTTTTAAAAAATTGAAAACTTCAAATTCTATTTCAGGGGTTTAATCTGAATTGTTATTTTTTATTTCATAAAAACTTTTTTCTTTATTTTGAATTCAGCTTCTTGCAAATCTTGAATCAAACTTTATACATCAAAACCGACTTTGTTACATTTAAATGTTTTGTCTTTTTGTGCGTGAAACAGAGGTACAGAACTTTATGTATGGTGATTCAGGAAGGGGACTCCTATGGTCAGTTGTATTCCTTATTTAAGCCCCTGAATCTATCATAAAATTCACTTTCTTTTGTAATTATTTCAACTCCTGGTAGTGTCTAGTGGAACAAATAATCCAAAATAGTGGATAATCCAAAAATGTCATTTATATTTGGCTTCAGAACACATTACCAGATGTTACTCTAGCCGATTTCCCTTCTTAATTAGGCCTCACTTAAAGTAGGAGTTAATTTTGTCTTCATTAGCTGCTTCCAAATCAGCAGTATGGGGCAGGAAGGAAACCTAAATCTTGCTGGGAATTTGGGAGGAAGGTGGCCCAGTGCTGAGATTCGGCTGTAGATCGTGCTCAAAGAATGGAGTTCAAATATGGCTAATCAAGATGATGGGCATATACACCAGAGATGTTTATTGAGCAACTTCTTTAAGAATTCTAAGACTTCTATCAACTGTTTGTGTTTTTTTCTCATGAGTGCAGAAAATTCTGTAATAGAAATTTGCCAGATAATAACCCAAAATTTTATATAGTAAAAAAGTGGAGGTTCAGAGAGGTTAAGTGACCTTTCATACAGATTGATCTTGGGGTAAACAGTAGTGCCTAAGGAACCGAAACTGATTAGTGAATGATAAGAAGACACCACTGTTTCCTTCTTATTGATGATTTAAATAATAAGGAAGAGTGAATTCTCCTGGCCTAATTCACATTAAGAGTGTTAAGATAATGAAGCTGTGATTAAATGGCTATTAAACTATTTTTATCAAACAGAGATCAAGCAAGTGTGAGAATCTGGGGACGCAGAGTGTAATTGCAATTCTACAAGATGTGGAAAAAATTACTATCCTAAGCAGGGCATGGTCCTTCCAAAATAGCCTGCATTAAAAATATTCAGGATACCTCATGCAGTTTTCACTCTGTGTTTCTCCCTTCAGGTGTCAGGATCTCAGAGTCCCTCATCTCCTCCTTAATTTAGTGGATTTATTCACTCTGTGTGCAGTTGGGTGAGTTGAATGCATTGTCTGCCCCACCATGTATAACTGGTTGAAAGATCCTTTTGCCAACCGCTCACAAAAGAACAAGACCTAGATATTATATACTGGATCCCAGATTTCAATCTTGAGGTGACTTGGGACATGCAAGGGGGCAGAATCTACCTTTTTTCAACCGTACCTTTTGAATTATATCACACTTAGTGCAATTCATATAGGGGCCTGCAATCCCAAAGAGAAGAAATGAACTTTCTGGCTTAATTGACTGCTCTGAACAACCATTTATTAATGACACAGGATTGTTTCAGATTTGGGTGTGTGTGTGTGTGCACTTACTCAGTCGTGTCTGACTCTTCATTGTGGCTTGATTGCCTCACACTTGCCTATTTCCCATTTTTATGTCTGCCTTTCTGCCCTGCACTGAGACTGAGCTGTTCGTGCAACTGTAGATCACCACCCAGTTGGTGATCTGCTTTCTCTTTTTCTCCTCTTTGCTTTTCTTGCCTTTAGTTATGTGGAACTAATCCGTATATTTTTTTTTATAAAAACAGTGGAAGTGGAAGTATTAGTCCCTCAGTTGTGTCCGACTCTTCATGAGCTCATGGACGGTAGCCCACCAGGCTCCTCTGTCCATGGGATTCTCCAGGCAAGAATACTGTAGTGGGTTGCTATTCCCTCTTCCAGGGGATCTTCCCTATCCATAGATTGAATCATGCAGGCAGATTCTTTACCGCTGAGCCACTAGGCAGCTCGATACTGAAGCAATAATGGAAAGCAACATTAATTGTTTAACAGAGTTCTTTTTGTCACATGCATTGCCTTCTCTGGGTATTCAGTTGTTGAAACTCACGTCAAAGTAATTGAAATTGTCAGAATAAGGTATAATGTCCACTCAACTTTACATGTTCAAATAATCTGTTGAGCTTCAACACAAAAGTGTCATTAAATCTTCTTCCTAGTCTGCTCTGATGAAAGAAAACAGAATTTGAAATCACAGCATTCTTTTCTTTCTTAATTCAAGAACAACTCTATCAAAACAGTCTTAGAGCACCTCTCTGAGTAACACATATACACAGATGGTAAGAAAATGAAAATGTTTAATAATTATTTCTAATGGACATTGACTATAGTGATTACAGTCCCACTTTTCCATACTGATTTAAGACTAGCCTACTCACTTAGCATACCTCAACACACACACACACACACACACACACACACACACAAATACACAATGCCAGTCTTTCATTCCACAAACTCTTCCCTCCCATTGTGGTTTCAGAAGAGAGGAAAATTTAAATAGCTGGTGGTTTAATCATGTCTTGTAAATTAATTATGACATTATCAAGCTCCAGTATTTCTGCCATTGAATTTGGTGTACATTCACCCAGGCTTATTAAAGAAATTGGAGAAAAGTAGTTAATTTAAGTGTTCTTTGTCATTTTGACTTGATTGGAATTATCATGGTTTGTTTACATGAGGGATAGAACTAAGATGCTATTGTATTATGTGATTGAAAGCAAATAGGGGCTTGTAGTATTGCTGGGAAGTCAAACACAAAATGTAAATCGGAGTAAACAAACTACTCATTTATTGGTAAACATGCTTAACTATTTTTGCCTAAGGTCTTTTTGAACTTCAGTGAAATAAGCCTTTATGGAAGCTGGGTTATCTGGAAAAAATGTCCAATTTATTTATTTAAACTGTGTGTGTGTGTGTGGTTGTGTGTATGTGCGTGTGTGTGTGTGTGTGTGTGTAAGCATGTCTGGTATGTTTGAGACATTTTCAAAGACTATATTTATTAGATAATATGGAGATATTTATATTAATGTAAATCTGATGATTTTGAGATGATTTTAAGTAATATATTTCATTTAAATATAAGTTTTATTCAGAATAGTTCAATAACCTGAATTTGGTTTTTGGTACATGAGGGAATCTAAGTTAAAATTAAAAGGGAGAGATTGGCATCTTTGGATACCAGATAATGATCCCCACAGAAAATAGGGGCAGATTATTTCATGATCTTTATTAAGGTTGTGTGGACAGAGGCCAGAAGAGTTGAGGGTGAGGGGGATGCTCAATAAAGTCTTTCTACTCAACTGAGCAATTTGGATTCTAAAGAATTGATCAATTTATGGAAGGAAGTGGTGCCTTTTTGAAGTTTACATGTCACGCCTTCTGGTTAGAATTTACCTCCTGCACTACAGTCTAAAGACTCATAGAACTGTCACTCTACCCTGCGTGTCTCAAACCACTTAACTCACAACGTCAAGTCCAGGGGCATTAAGGAAATGGAAACAAGTGTTAAAAATGCCGAATAAACTCTACCATGAGCATATATTGCTCTTCTTGGCTTCTTGAATCCAAAAGAGAAAGAGGTTCATAGTTTTCCTCCTGGATGGAGACTCATCAGTAATGAGGGAAAACAATTTTTATATAAAATAGAATGTATACGTGAGAAAGGCCTGCCTAATTTCTCTAGTAATACAATTTGATTTTCTGATTAGCTGTCTTGTTCTGTGATTCTTGTAATTTTGTCAGGTCAATTAACTGGAGTTCGGTGCTAGCGAGAAAGGAAGTATGGGCACTGCTGGCTTCATTAGATGGCAGCAGCTTAGGTGCATTTTGTAATAGAATCTGTGTGGGATAATTGAGCTGATATTGTTAATGTCATAGTGTATAGAACTTAAAAAATGACTTAAGAAGCAGGTCAGATTGGACAACATGAAGTGCTTAAAGAAGAAAAGGAAAATAATCTACACAATATATATTTTTTGCAAAAAAAACGCAGATCAGTGAATTACTCAGCAAGTAATCAATGACTTACTGTATTGGATGCCCAGCATTGGCATTGGTTGCCCAGGTACACAAGAATATAGTTCATTGCCCTATCGACAAGGTGTATAAGCTCCAGTTTGGAAGATCTTGAGGTGGTTTTTTGTTGTTGTTGTTGTTGTTTTCTTTTTACAGAGTGCTGAAATAAACAAATATTATCTTTTATAACATGTTGTTTACAGGTTCTTTCCTTCCATTGATGGGTTCTCAAAGGGGCAGAGTTTTGTCTTATTTCTCTTTGTGTCTCCAACACCTAGCATGACCCTGACATATAGTAGGTGTTCAAAAATGTTTGTGCAATAAATAACTGAAAATCAGCTTTGCAAGGATGTGTTGGTGGGAATGAGTGTAGCAGGTGGGAAAATGAGTTCAATTTATATTTGCAAGAGCCCCTGTTGGAAGGAACATTGCCCTAGAAAGTACCCTTGGTCTTAAGAAATGAATGTGTTTGAGATATGCTACAAATAAGACCCTACTTAGTGACTGGCCAGGTAAAGAGGATTCAGGGTAGTTCCAGAGTTAAGGATCTGTAGAATTATTATACAAACCCAGAAAGTCAAGAGAAACAGCAAGTTTGTTTTTTTTTTTTTCCCCCAAGAAAAATCCTTAGTTTGAATTTTGAGACAAGGAACCTCTTATCAGGTAGAAATGTCCAGTAGGCAATTATAGATTTATGACTAAAGTTGAGGAAGATGTCAAGGAGAGAAATAAATGACTGTGGAGTGTTCAGTGATGAAATTATAAATGAAACCATGGAAGTATGTAGTTTCTCTTGGTATACTTTGAGTTTCTGGCAGTGTTTGAACAGAGAATTATCTAAACATTTTGATGCTTATGCTATACAGGAGACGGAAACACTATCGAAGCACTGTCTGAAGCTGCGGTAGATAATGGATAAAACACTCTCAAGCCCTGAGGTTCTCTAAATCTTCTCTTTTAGTTAAGAAAATAAGACATAAATATGGGAAAAATGACTGTGAACAAGACAGAATCACATTTAGCATTATTAATACAGACATAATAAATAAGTAAATTAGAAAGCTCAACAATCAGAGATTGATCCAGTAGAGGTATTACTTGATTGTATGATTCAGACTAAAAGGGAGTTTGGAATTTGAGGAGGACATGATTTTTGTGTTATGGCATAAATGTTCCAAATTTCATGTATCATGTACTCATTTGGTTAAACATATTCAGTCTATGCTGATTAATAGATTACTCATCTCCCAGTGTCAACTCACTCATGTCTTCCTCTGTTTTACTGTCTTTGCAGAAGATAGATGAAGAGAATGAGGCAAACTTGCTAGCAGTCCTCACAGAGACACTGGACAGTCTCCCTGTGGATGAAGACGGATTGCCCTCATTTGATGCACTGACAGATGGAGATGTGACCACCGAGAATGAGGCTAGTCCTTCCTCCATGCCTGACGGCACCCCTCCGCCTCAGGAGGCAGAAGAGCCGTCTCTAGTAAGAACCCTTCCTACTGTTTAACAGGAATTGGAGTTGCCTCTGGCTACCCGCTGCATGGGTATGATGTAGTAACAATAAGGTTTGGATTTTTCATTTAGACTGATGCCAAAATAATCCCCAAGCACACTCAGAGTTGCAAATTCTGTGATTCCCTGTTGAAAACTGTTGACAATACAGACTTTGTGTGGTCTTACTGCAGCTTTTTGAAACTATCTTTTGCTGTTTATTTGTAGGTTTTGATGTCTTAGTATTATTTATGTTTATGGTTAGAAACTTCAAAAATGTAGATGACTAAAAGAATAGACAGAAAGTTCACCTGTAATTTCAAATAGCTTCTAATATCAAAAAGGATCAAAATCTCCTCTTGTTTTAAGATGTATCATGAGCATGTTCGGGAATTTTAAATAGATGCATAGTTTTGAATGGTTGCATAGTATTTTATTGTTCAGAGATGAACCAATTCATTAAGCAATCCCTTATGGTTGGTTATTTAGTCTTTTTCCTATTTTTTTTCATGATCATAAATTGCATGATAATTGATATATTTGTAGTTTTATTCTCATGCATATTATTTTAGAAATAGAGGGTAGATCAAAGAACATGCAATATTTTAAGGCTTTGCATCCATAATTCTTATGAAGATTGGAAAATAATAGCACATTTGCAACCTAAGTTTCCCAAATTTATGGTAGGCAATGAAGAGTGGATTTGTTAGCAATGAAGAGTGAATTTTCTTTTCAAGGCAGAGCTCAACCAGGATTTTATTAGTTCTAAGACACAGTTTACCTTCTCAGCTATGGTAGCCATTTGTCACTTGCCATAAATCTGATGTAAGAGCACATAATGTAAATTATGAAATGTCATTCTGCAAACTTTAATAATGTGCTTTGGCCTGCCTTATAGTTGTTGTTTCTCTCCCATCTCAGTTTTTAAATGTTAAAAGCATTCCATATAAAGCTATGAGACTCTATTTATATTCCTTTGCATTTTGAGATTTCTGGTCTGGAGGAGACTGTCTTATAAACAATGATAACATATGTATCTCCCAATTTTTCTTTGTGTCAGTGGCACTGGCTTTGCTCTCTAGTGCTCTGATTTCTTTATAATAATCCCCAATCATTTCCATCCACACCATGGTTTCAACTGGGAGGGGTTGTTGACTCAGAGTCATACTGCGTGTCCCAGCAGGGAGGTCCTGGAAGGCCAGTGAATCAAATGAAGAGACAGAGGTCAAGAGAGAGGAAATGTTTTGCCTAAGCCAAAACCCACATCTCCTGATCTACAGTCCAGGACTCTACCTTCTTAAAAATCCTTTTTAGCGAAACTTGCTCTTTTAGCCCAAATATTATTTGAATCAGTAGTGTTTTATGCTTATTTGAAAAACATGATTCAAAGCATCACAGAATCTTTCATTTATTGGTATTTGAATCATTTGGGTTATTGAGGGGAAAATGCACACACACCCCCCTAGCCTTGATTTATCAAAGCAGCTTTTCTCACCTCATAGGTATTTGGAATCTTTTTAGGAAGATTCTTTTGCCTTGTTTTATCTAAAGAAAAACTAAGGTAGACACAGCTAAGTTTTAAATGTGGCAAACAGTAATACTTTCACAATTGGTAGTGTAATACCCATTTTTCTAATTTTTAAAAAATTAGTTTCCTTTACTGCTGTTGTGCTAAGGTGTTCTGTGATTAGAGTGAATCCATTTTTGTAATTATAATTAACTTTAAGATTAAAGTTTTAGTAGCTTATTCTCATGCTTAAAAGATGCCTAACTTTTCTCGCTTTCCCTCCTTCTGGATATGTTTCTAGCTTAAGAAGCTCTTACTGGCACCAGCCAACACTCAGCTAAGTTATAATGAATGCAGTGGCCTCAGTACCCAGAACCATGCAAACCATAATCACAGGATCAGAACAAACCCTGCAGTTGTTAAGGTACAATTGTAAAGTTTTTTAATACAGGAGGGGAAGTCACAAGGAGGTTTTGCTTAAAGCTATAAACAATAGGATTCTATGTATTAATTCAGCTGGAATCCTGCAGAGACTTCATAATGGTGAAACATTATAAAATGGGTCTCCAAAAGCAGTAGTCTAGCTATTTGAAACTAGGAAGAGTTCACTGATGCTTTGTCTTTGGACAATTGAAATGCAAGTTCTACCATCTGTTACTTCATGCCTATTTTATTAATACATGCAGCAGCGTGGGCTACAATAAAGTTTGCTGATAGGTTGGTATCATCTATGAGTGTCTTTAAGATGCTGCAGTGCCATTTTGCCAGCTGTCTAACCTGAGAAAGATTGCTCAGGAATCACCGCAAAAGATCTATCTCTGCCATTAATTGGATGGAATGCTGGCAATGACATAATTCAGTTAGCGGGCTGTATTAAACAATGTTTGTCTTGCCATTCACTGTGAGTGAAAACGGAGCGTTAAGGGGTACTTAAGAGAATTGTGAATACTGGGCTCTGGCAATCAGTGGCAAATTAAGGTTTAAGCCAGCTTTTTTTTTTTTTTTTATTCACAGTAAAGGCGCTGTAGGGTCTTGTTAGTTACATGTTGCTGAGTAGGAACATTGAAATGTAGGAGAAATGAAATAAAAAGCTGTATAAATGTCATTTAGGAATTTTAAATGTAATTTTCTTTCCTTGTTCTGCAAACAATTATTCACAGCTCATAGATCTAGTACACTTAGACTGAACACTTCATTGAAAATCTCATCTCTTCAGAAAACCTATATCCATTTTGATAAGGTTCAGTTCACTAATTTTCCCTTTCTTTATGCCTTGTTTTTAAGACCGAGAATTCATGGAGCAATAAAGCGAAGAGCATTTGTCAACAGCAAAAGCCACAAAGACGTCCATGCTCAGAGCTTCTCAAGTATCTGACCACAAATGATGACCCTCCTCACACCAAACCCACAGAGAACCGGAACAGCAGCAGAGACAAATGCACCTCCAAAAAGAAGGCCCACACACAATCGCAGACACAACATCTACAAGGTAGGCTGGACCCCTGAACACCCACTGCTGGTAAGGGTGGTGAGGGCAGAGCAAACCTGCTCCAGGCTGAGGACACCCAAACTTCAGGCTTCTGTTCCATCGGTGTCTCTCTTGACAGAGAGTTCAACACCTTATGATAGGAGGAAAAATAAATCCTTCCTTGAACATATCCTATTCAGCTGAAATGCAGCCCAATTCACAATCACCAAAAGGCTCCTGAAATAATAGCCAGGTTGTGGGAGATGGGGTGCAGAGGGAATTGCAACATCAGGTGTGGTTTGTAGGAATCTCTGAATTGCTGAGATAACTGAAGTTCTGAGCAAGCTGGGCTAACCAATTCATGAAAAAGCTTTTATTTTTTTCTCTTCCAATAATGGGGGAAAAAATGAGGTACTGTTGATTGCTGTTTATACTTTAAGAAATAGCAAATAGTACTTAGGCAGTCACTCCCAGTTATGATGTACATTCTATTTTTAGACTACATGGCGTACTCACACATTTTATTTTGTAAGTATCAATTTGGAAATTCCTGGATATTTCAAATTTTTTCTTTCTATTTAAAAATATATTGCTTATATACTAAACATCTGGGTTGACTTCTATTGTCCCCATACGTTACTGAAAAGCTGATGCTCCTGAGCAGATCAGGGTGATTTGGGGAAAATTTCTGTTGGCAAATATAAAATTTTCTTTATTTTTGGTGTCTTCCCTAAAAGTATTCTAGTTGTAGAGGCCCAAAGAGAGCTCATAGAAAGTTGCTGTTCCTTTAATATATTTAACTTCCACGTTATCTGTTCCTCTGACTTTGTAGTGGAAGTAGACACATTCTAAAATAGCAATTATAAACATCCACCTCTTTTTCTTCCTTCTGTTTCCCCAATTCCCCTTCCAGCTGCAGAGTGGTAGCCCCTGATCCCTGTTTTGAACCATGATTATTTCATACAGGTATGCTGTTGCTGCTGCTTTTAATACATCTTTTCTTTCCCAGTGTTTTGAATTTCCCTCTCTCATTCCTACTTCACCATAAGCCTGGGATTTTCATATTCTTTTAATATTTTTAATTGGCTCTTAATTAGGTTTTCCCTGGTGGATATCTTGAAATCACTGTCCATCCCTTTCTATCAGTTCAAGGAAATATACTTATCAAAATGAACCATAGTCTCTTAGCTTGCTTCTCCCTGATTGGCTTCTCAAACGCACGCACTGGAACAGTTTTCTTAGCTCAGGACCAACTGTGCTGTGGGATTCTAGGCCCTGAATTGAAGGACTTTCTGGACTAGTCTCTGCCTGGTCCTGGTCCTGGTCATGCATTCATTTTCTAGAGCTGAATTTGAAGCCGCAAACTTGCTACAACCCTTTAGTGAGTGAACCTAGTCCAGCAGCACATGCTCTGAAGTGTGTGTGGGGTTTTCTGTTGTTTCCTTTTTTTTTCTTTTGTCCAGTTGGTCCTTTTGGATTTTGAGGGTTTTAAAACTTTGTCAATCCATGCACCACTAAATATTACTGTAATCTGTTACAAACCATGGCAGTGAGAAATTAAATTGGCCTTTGAAGGACATATTCTTTGGATGAGACCTGCTGTATGTAGGTTTTTTTTTTTTATAAGGTATATTTCTGTGGTGTGGCAGCAAAAGTGTAGCTAGCTCAGAGCAGAACAAAGCTTATTAACCAAAAAAAAAAAAAAAAATTCCTGTAGTTACTTAAGGTCTAAAAGAAAACAAACATGTAGCTATGGCTGATTGTTTAAAAACCAATAGGATATAAATGCTGAGTTTCAGGGGATATTTATGATTCAGAATTTTAATATAGAACATATATGAATGATTAGAGACAATAGCTAAGAGAACTTTCTGAGGTTTCCTTACTGAATGTATTGTCATTTTTTCACGCTAGCTTCACGTGTGCTCTCTGTACTGTTGCGCATCAAGCTTACTTCCTTAGTATAATGGTCTGGACTTTGGCAATTGTGGGGGCCCATTTGTTCTTTTAATGCAATCATTCATTCATCAAAAATATCATAATCTCCATGAAAAAGATTCATTCCTGTCCTCAAGGATCTCAGAGTCCCTGGTCTTCCAGTCATTGGAACAGTGTGGTTAAACTTTCAATAAACCAAGTCAGCACTTGGTAGTTTTTGTAAGTGTGGGCTTATTTTGGGGTTGGATTCTTGAAGCTATATCCTTGCTGTGGCCCTCATCTGCTGGTTGCATTTTGTCTCATGACATATGACCACTTCCTGTCCATCTCCTTCCATTGCCATAGGCTTTACTTGTTCCCACCTATCAGAATTTTGGGAATCTTCCTTTGAACATTACCCTAAACCCTGAAAACTGAAATTTCAGCAACTTAGTTACAATGCACATCATTGTGAGACAGCACATAGTTCATACCTGGTGATATTTGTGTAGAACCTGTATAGGTCATCTTAATTATTCATTGAGCACCAGAGAAGTTGGTAAAGTTCCTTCATAAATGTGTTCTTTTTGAATGGCTCTTTATATCAGATATACTAAAAAATTAATGTCAAATCAGTTTGTTTATTGGTATATCTGAAAAAGCCGATCAATCAGCGCACCTAATTTGCGTTAGCTTCATATTTCTGGATGCGCACTGGATAGATGATAAACACGCAGTTGCTTGAAAATGAATTTTAAATCTACAAATTAAATATGTAAATCCTATTTGTCCAAGTAAAGTATCTAATTTCAACCTAATTTAGACATAAATAATATTTTCACATTTCAAGGGACCTTAATTACTGAGGTTGATTAATTTGTTTTAATATCTACTGAATACAATTCTTTTTGATAATAGGAGAAGGAAAACATATTCTGGGCCCAACTCTGCCAGTAACTAGTTTTATGGCCCTGGAAATATCATTAAGCATCTTAGGTCTCAAGTTTTTCATCCATAAAATAAGAAAGTTTATTCTAAAGACCTTTTTGGTTTCAAGTCCATGATTTTCATTACATAAATGACTACCTCTTGACCTTTTGAAAGTAGTTATTTTAATGAGAAAAAATGACAAAACCTACATACATATAAATATATCTTTATAGATAAGCGTATATATATATATACACACACACATAATATGTGGATGTATACCCCAAGTACGTTTCTCACCAGTTTTCTCCTCCTCCTGTTCAAAATACAAGACTGCCAAGGAGAAGCAATTGAAATTTTGGAGTGAGAAGATTCTTACTCCACCCTTCATAATTGGGAAATGCCTCCTGTAGGAGGTAAGACTCAGGAAACATCAAAAGAAGTAGATGAGCTCTCTTTGCAAATCTATAGGTCTCTCAACTGATAAACATTATTTTTACTTTAGTTGTCTATCAGATTTGGGGATCTGAACCCTTTTAAACTATTTGGGTCAGTGTTTATAATTTGTCATGTTCTCTCAATTAATTTTCAGCAAATAGAATGGTTATTGAGGGAGTTTGGCCTCATAGAAATAACCTATTCTCAAAGATAGATATAAAATTATACATTTTAGGAGAAAAATCAACTGAATATTCATAACGTTCTGTCGTCTTGTAGTTACTCTGCTGTTTTCGTGTCTAAACAAACCGTGTACTATATTCCAAATTAAAATAGAAAACATTATTTTTCTCTGATGGTCTTATGCAAATTTTGTATTCTTAACAGTGATGCTACATTTTGGGGAAAATTCTGTTTTCATATGTTTTCAAATGATAGTTTACTGATGCAAATGTTGTTTGGAATTTGTTTTAGCATAATGGACTGTTGTCTGACTTTGATCCAATATTCAGGGATTTCCTTACTTTAGTTTTCCTGTTTCCAGTTTCCAACTTGACTGTTGTAGAAACAAACCAAATCAGAAAAACACTCAATATTTCATAATTAGTTTCCTTTTTTTTCCTTTAGCCAAACCAACAACTTTATCTCTTCCTCTGACCCCAGAGTCACCAAAGTAAGTATTAAGAAATGTAACCATTTTCAGAAAGGGAAGGGGGTTCTAATACATTTGGCTACAGCAACTCCATTTCAGTTTGTTTTTATAAATGTGCCATATCTTCCAGTGACCCCAAGGGTTCCCCATTTGAGAACAAGACTATTGAACGAACCTTAAGTGTGGAACTCTCTGGAACTGCAGGTAAGCCTTACATTTCATTTGGACCTTTTTGAACGGATGAGTGTGTATGTGAAATGTATATTAAACGAGTATAGTCTCTATGCAATTAATGAAATTAACTAAGAGTATAAACAACATTGAACAAGAAATTATCTATAAATATTTTCAGTTGTTTATTTTTTTTAAGAGGAGACATTTACTGTTTGTCAGACTTGGGCCAGACTCTCTGATGTATATTACTGATTTGGATCCACAAATAAACCTCCTCCCACTTAAGACACTAAAACTTGAGTAGGAGGAGAAATGAACACTTATTGGTCTTCCACTCAATAAATATGTCAAGCATATATGTCATTTTAGCTAATTTCACAAGAACCTCATGAAGATGGTAGTGTTTTTGTTTTTGTTTTTTAAGATGAGGAAATAAGGTTCAGAGATGTTAAGTAACTTGCCCAAGATCACAGAGCTAGAAAGCAAAGAGCAAAGGTTTGAACTCAGGTTTACTTGAAATATGTTCTTACTGTTTATTATACTTAATAGTATAATTCTCTCTTATATATGATACTGTTTTTATGTCTTTTCAGTAAAGGAGAAAAATGAAAATATGCCCATTCACCAAAACAAAATGTTCTTATATATTTTAAACAAGAGCAATTTCCTTCACCATTTGGACTTCTGAATTTATTTGGCCAGTCTTACTCCACATCCTGAAGAGGAAGAAGCTTTAAAAACTTGAACTAACCCCTAAGAGACTTACAAATCCAAACAGTTCCTAGGCAGACATCTGAGTGGGGTGCAAATGGTACCTTTGCAGTAAGAACTTAGGTTTAGGTACTTGAACCTCACTAGAAAGTGAATCTTAGGATGTCTAAACAAGAAGTTCCTAGGCTCTGGCCATTGCTGATAAGGCTAAAGGAACAGTAAGTTAAACAAGATGCTTTCAACCAGAACTGTGGTGCCTACACGCACCGTGGTCATTGTTGCTAAGTTTAATTTCATACTCTGAGTTTGTTAAATTACTTCCTTATGAAAGGTCTATTGCATGATTGCATGATTTGGTCAAGCAGTAGAGCAAATAATTTCATGGCATTTATATATATTTTATGTATGTGTATACAGGTATAAATATATTGTTACATATACACATATACACACATGTATCCACATATGAAATATAAACATAACATCATTTCTTAAATAAATTAAAATTACACATATGATTATAAGTAACTTTTGTGTGTATATATTATGTACATTAGACTCCTTATCTAACCAACGAGTGAGTATTTGGTGGGCTTATTTTAAAAAGTTGATTGAAGTATACACAGTTTGTTTTGCTTCTGCTTAAAACATACAAATTATGTATTCAAATATGAAATTTTTGGTGTAAGACAGATCTTTGCACTGAACTAAAATGTACTAATTGGGGATCCATTCATCTCTGTGGCACAAATGTCCCTACTAATGTATCATGGATGGTATTTACTTGTCTTTTCTTGCCTTTTGAAGGAAAAATAAGGCTATTTGTGTGGTAGCCTGAGTGCAAAATCATTGTAGATTTTTATGATTTTTAATATAAATCATAATCATAATTCCCCATGTTTTCCCAGTATTTTCATTTGACAGCCCTTCTTTTAGTAACATACCTTTATTGGATCTTTCTATATAAGCTTGTCTTAATCCTATTTCATTCATCTACATAATATTTTATTATCTTACATAATTTCAGTCACCAGTATAAAAGACATTACCAAATTTGCGAAAATATACTACTTTGGCTCTAGTAACAATCCAGGTGAAAGGAATTCCATTAATTAGGAGAATTCTGGATTCTGTATGTGTAAGTTACTTTGGTTTAGAAAGGACTGAGAAAGCTTTCACTACATATAACAATACCAAGCTTTCCATTAAAGAAAACCATTTAAAAATTTTTTCTCTTTTTATAAATAATATAAGCTTACTGTAAAAAATATCAAAAATACAAACTAGTAGAAAAATTGTGTATAGTTCTAAATTGTTTTCTATGAATAGTTTTATATCTGTGACAATTTTGTATACACATAATTTTGTATTCTGTTTCTTCAGTTAACATTTTAAATACAGAAGGTTTATATTATCACAGACCCTTTATTATCAGGTATTTTTTAGTATACTATTTAACATTGGTTTGAGTGTTTACCTCAAAATGTATAAAAACTTATTTAACTATACTTTTACTGTTATACATTTAGGTTGTTTTAAAGTGCTACTATTTTGAAATAGCACTAGGGTGGAAATCTTTGTTTATAAATTTTTTAATCTTGTTTTTCTCAAATTTCTAGTACTCATTAATATTGAACATAAGGATATAAATATCTTGGGGGTTTTGATCCATATTGTCAAAAGATGTGTTTCCACTCATGATCTTATTATATAAGTGTGGATATATTTGCCTTATTACATCCTAGCTAGGATTGGTATCTTTGTTTTTACAGTGTTTTGCTAATTTACATGTATATCATATAATTTAAATTGCATTCCTTCTATTCATGAGATTATAGTGTTACAAAAAAGCACTTAACTTTCTTCTTGTCAGAGATTTTACTATTTCTCTTACTGACCTAACATTAAATAATTTAATTATACATTTGAAAGGTTAGTAGATCATACTATTGAGATTTTATAAGAGAAACTTTAAAAAAACTTGTCACCCTTAAAAATATATACAGTACAGTGAATTTATTTCTGTTGGAGAATCAGAATTCATCTTACTAGTTTAAATCTCTCTTTCTTAGTGCTTTGAAAGGTTATTGAGTACCATGGAAATCAATTTACCAATATATATAACATATATAATACCAGCTCTATGCTTGCAACACAGTAGGTTTTGGGGAATATATAACAAGCATAAGACATAGAGACTAATCCATGTAAAGCATAGAATATTGTACTTGGCTCATAGAAGGTGCTAAATAAAAATTCTTGTTTTCAAGATGTGGGCTTATAGTCAGTTTGGAAAATAATACATATTGCCCAAGTAACATGAAGGGAAGATGTTATTTACTGTTTATAATATTTTACTACTTTCTAAGGAAGGTGGGTCCAGAGATTGGTTTTTCATTTGTTGAGCAAGGTGGTAATGAGTGCAGATACAAATCACGTAAGCTGATGCAAAGTCAAATTGCATTACATACAGGAAGGTATTTCCAGCTACAGGAAAATCAAGGGATGAAAAAGAACTTGGAGGCTGCAGAAGGTGGCTGGAAGAAGTTTGAAACCTGCCTGGAGGATGGTATAGGGAGGAAGGGACTGGGGAGGAGAGTTTTTTTTTTTTTTTTTTTTATAGAGGTATTGTGGGTTTGAAATGGTAGACAATACCTCTATCTCCACTGAACATCTTCAGTAAAATTTGTGTAGTAGCATTTGAAGGATGAGCAAACACTGATTGTGCCTCAAGAAAATCATCCAAGGGAGAAAACAAGTTATCAGAGGGAACCCTTAACATGGCTTCAAGTTAATTACCATGATTGTGCAAAAGATTTAAAAGAATTGTAGAGAGAGTTCAGGATTGAAGAAAGCAGTAAGGCAATACCATCAGGCAGTGAACGACAGAGCTGACCTGTGGAAAGGAGTCTAAGCAAGCTCCAGGAGTTGGTGATGGACAGGGAAGCCTGGCATGCTGCAGTCCACGGGGTCGCAAAGTCAGACACGATTGAATGACTGAACTGAACTGAAGGGAGAAAAATATTTGCATTTGATTTTTACGTGCATGGGTGGAAAGGGGAGAAGATATTTCTGGAGCAAAAGATACCACATTATAAATTGAAACATAAGATTGTCAATATTCAACATTTTTGATGTGTGAAAAAAATGGTGATTTCATGTAGTACAGCCTGAATTAATATACTTTATAAACTGAAGAACTTAAAATGAAAGTAGTCTATAATGATATTTAAAAAAACAGCATAGTTTAATGAAGTGGTGAAAACCTTGGCTCTGATATTGGACAAACCAAAGTTCAAATTCTAGATCTACCCCAATCTATCTGTATGGCCTTTGGTCAATTTAATTAAATTCTGTAAGATTCGGGATGGTTTGTATCAAATGAAGCTGATCACAGTGCCTACATCTCATTGAGTCACTCTGAGGATTAAGTGAGATAAAACATGAAAAAAGCTTAGTCCAGTGCCAGCATATGTGTTTAATTAGCTATTCAATTACTAACTCTACATTAAATTAATCTATGGAGGTCACTGTAACTTTCATCTTTTCAACTTTGGCTACCTTTACCTATTTCCTTTTATTGGTCTTAATATTATCTCCTGTTTCATATATGAAGTTATATATTCTTTTATATAAGTATTCTTTTTATAGTAAAATCTCCCTAATTTCCCATGAAATTGAACATATACTGCTTTTGGTATGGGTGTGAGATTTACCAAATCAAGGTAGAAAAATCTCCCCTTGGGCATTCATTTGCAACTACAAGTCCTAGAGGCCAGGCACTCACTAATAGGCACTTCACATATATCAATATTATTTTTTGATTCTCTGTCCACTTAATTGTTAAGGAAAAAAATGTTGATTCTAGCTCTGTGGTAGACCCTGGGTTCAAAGCAGGTCTGTCTGACTAGAGATTATGGCTCTTTCCTGAAGCCTGAATTTTAAAGATAGTGGTGGACATCTGTTATGTTAAATACGTTTTATTTCACTTGCCAAGTGTCATTGATTGGTATTGGCTGCCAGAAGCATTGTGTTGAGAAGGATTCTAAGGCCAAGTCTGTACTCAGTGGGAATGTCACGATCAATTAATGATGTCTGTTGCCTGGAAAATCCCATGGGCGGAGGAGCCTGGTGGGCTGCAGTCCATGGGGTCACTAAGAGTCGGACATGACTGAGCGACTTCACTTTCACTTTTCACTTTCATGCACTGGAGAAGGAAATGGCAACCGACTCCAGTGTTCTTGCCTGGAGAATCCCAGGGACAGGGGAGCCTGGTGGGCTGCCGTCTATGGGGTCGCACAGAGTTGGACACGACTGAAGTGACTTAGCAGCAGCAGCAGCCATTGGGGCAGCAGAGGGGTAGACAGGATGGGGACGGCATTCAGGCTGTTGATTTGTTGATCCTTGCTGTATACGTTTAATGCCTTTACTTACAACAGAGCACATGGCTCAAGCTGTTACCCAGGCCTTTCTTGTGTCTTCTTTTTCTTTACTCTTGCGAATTTTAGTGAAATTTTCCAAATGTTTAAGTGAAAATATAAAGAGTCAACAAAATTCTAAGACCTCCAGAATAATCCCTTGGCCCCATCTGCGGAGTCTTAGGGGAACAGGAGGGATGAGTTAGGAAGTTTGCTTTATTAGGTATCACCAGCTGGTCTGACTTTGTGATTGTCCTAAACTAGCTCATTGTGGCTGATAAAAAAAAAAAAGCGTCTCTTTTACAGGTGTAAAAACTAATTTGATTTCAAAATAACTGTTAGTAAAGCAAGATGAGAAAAAAAGAGAATGCTCTTTTGGCAGAAGGCATTTAAATCTATTGCATATGGAGATGTTCAGAGTGTTAGAATTTTTGTTTCTGAAATGGGAATGGCAAAGCAATGTCAGCTCAACACGATGATGGTTTTAACCACAGGACATGAAGGAATTTGATTTAGGTAACAAAGTGAGTGACACCCCCCTCCCCAATTTTTATTTATATATATGTGTATATATAATACATACATATACGTGTGTGTGTGTGTGTGTGTGTATCTATAGGGAGTTTCCCTTGTGGCTCAGTGGTAAAGAATCTATCTGCCAATGCAGGAGGTGCAAGTTCTATCCCTGGGTTAGGAAGATCTCCTGGAGGAGGAAATGGTAGCCCATTCCAGTTTTGTTGCCTGGACTTAGGAGCCTGGTGGGCTATGGTCCGTGCGGTTGCAAAGAGCAGGACATGACTGAGCACACCTGGGTATAGGCATATATGTATATACATGTATATGTATTTATAAGTATCTATATACATAAATGTTATTGTTGTTACTATAAAAGTAATAAGAATTAATATAACTATTTTCAAGCTATTTAGGAAAATGGGAAGAACAAAATCATCAGCAGTCTCACCACCCTAACACAAGAGGCCTTAGTAATGTTTTCCTCCGTTGACATGTATGTTTTCCCCATGGTTCTCATGATAGTGGACTTCTGATTTCCTATCCTTTTAAAAGGTGATTTTGCTGGATGGAATATTGACAAACAGCATACATTTGCTATACCCTCTTGCTATATACATCTTCTGTGTGTGACTTATCTGTGGGGAAATAGAACAAAGCAAAATATGAGAAGTAGTTAGTTTTTTTTTTTTTCTTCCTTTTTTGGTGGTAGTAGTTGGTAGTTTTAAAGGAAAGCCACAATGACAGAGAACGAGAAAGTGATTTTGACAGGTCGTATAATCCATTCCCGTGGCTGAAGAAGCCAAGAAAGGGAGACCCAACAAATTCTCTTTACAGCCCATTCCAGTGTTTGGCAACTTGTCCTGACAGGAATTTCTTCCATATTTCAAGCTTATCCTTCATTCTCTTGTTTTAATCTCATTCTTCTTGCCTCAACGTCTGAAAAGTGCCTCAGTTTTCTTTTCTGGAAATGGTACTATCTGATTTCTTTCAAGCCAAGGATAGCGGATAGCAAAGCAGTTTTCTCTCCCACATCTACTTCAGGGGTTTGGTCAGAGACACCCTGACAACTTCTCCTGCCCCAGCTTTGTGGGAAAGTGCCTGAGGGCCAGTGGATAACAGCTCTACATTTTCCATGAGAAAGAGCTGGGGCACTAGACACATGTCATGGGAATGTTCTGAAGTTTTTCTGTAAGGCCAGTTTGTTCCCCAGTAATCAGGAGTGACATAGGAAATCCTTAAAAAGCAGGAAAGGTGGGAGCAACATCAGTCAGAGTGGACATGCCAGCCTGGGTACCAGAGCAGGGTGTGAGAGAGGCCCTTCTGTGCCAAGGATTAACACTTTGATTGCTGGCTTTTGTAAAGATCCAGTAAGTCTTGGGGAAGTTAGGGATGAAGAATGAGCACTGGAGGAGCTTTTATAAACAGAATATTAGCAGTAACAGTAGCAGTAAACAGTTCATACTGATTGAGTTTCAGTCCTTCCTATGCACCCTTGACACCCACTCCAAGTTCTTGAAGCCAAAAGTATGTGCATGGACTCAAGTTACACACCTCTTTGCCCGGTCCTCCTTCTTTGGTAAGTTTTTAAGAAAATTAGAAAATCATCTTCTTATTTTCTTTCCTTGAGAAATCTTTGAATTGGCATATAACATAAGAAAAATCCCACTGTCAAACTCCAAAGTAAGTCTCAGATTTAGCAAGAGGTTGTGTCAAATGCAAACCATAAGACTATGTAAACTATTTAAAAAAATCTTGCTGAAGCCTTTGGCTGGATAGTGGAGCACGGAATACAGAGTAGAGGACTCGCCATTTATTAGAGTCATTCAATTAAATAAACCAACCCAAAAGAGAACTCCTCAAAGGAAATCGTTTTATATCACATAATGAAACACAAAACCAAACCAAACTTATCTCTGATTTTTTTTAAGGTTTGTTTAAAAAGATGACTGGAGAGTGTGTACCACTCCCCCCAGATTTGCTGTGCAGAAGTGCATAAGTGTGAGTGATGTAGAGGTACTTGTTTATTATAGAGCACATTTCAATGCAGTAATCATAAATATTGCTAAGGTTGTGCTCTGTTGAAATATGACCTACATACTCTTGATTGTTTGTGTTACGTGATTTGTCTGACACCCATTACATTCTGGGTAATAGCAGCCATTTGTTGCTCTGCACAGCAGGCTCTTTTGACAAAAGAAAATAGGCAGCAATAAAAAAGCTATAGTCTGAATTACATTCTGCACAGTGCTGCACTGCTGAGAGTTTGTGCAAGTGTGTTAACAATGTTCTGAACTGCCTCTTGTCAGCCTTCAGCCTGTAATGGCCATCTGTCCTCACATAAATCTATCAAAACCTGCTAAGTTCAAGAGAGAGCATGGAATATACCTTGTACTGTCAACACCAAAATGTACACATTCCCCAGAAAATCAACACACAGGAAATAATCCAGAGGTTGTGGCAGGCATTAGCACTGTTGATTTAGGCTTGTGGGATGAAATTGAGAGTCTGGCGATTAGTGGGAAGATGACAGGAGTAGTGGCATTAAGGAATTGAGTATTGACTGCCCTCCTACCACAAGGGAGAACCTTCTGGATGGAGGAGATGGGGTTAGAGAAATCAAATTAGTTCAGGAGCAGCAAAGGGTTCCCTGTCCTGTCCATGGCTCCTAAACTTTGGACATCACATTAGAAGAAACAAAAAATACTTCTGACACCTCTGTTTCACTTTGTTTTGTTTTGCTCTGGATCTCAGGAACTCTATCTGGAAATAGATTTTCAATGAGACTCTGGTCCCACAAACTCTTGTGACCCTCAAGATGTCTCAGTCTTGCTTTGGGATGTTCTCCTTGAATGAAAAAAGTTAAAAGTAAAAAGTTTAGGGAATGATCTGAATTATTTTTTTCCTGTCCACCTACTCCTAATCCAAAAATAACTTCCATCAACTAAGTGAGTATTATATTTGTTTTAATGAGCAGTGCCAATCGAAGCTTATCAGCCCTGATATTTTCACTCATAAGGTCTATCTGGTTATCTTATGGTATTTCTGTAAATTTTAAGCAGATACACAAGAACATGTACTTACCGCAGATTTTAAAGAGTCATCTCTTTATGAAGTCCTGAGGGCTGAATCCCTGAAATGCCAGCATTTGGTAGGTTATTTGGCACATAGTAGGTCCTCAGTGAATGTCTATTTAATCGCCACGGCCCATCTAAAATGTGAAGGACGTGAAAGGCTTTGTTTTTAACTCTAAGAAACTACTCAGGGTGTCGGCACTCCCAAGAGCAACTTGAGAATCAGTTATTTAAGCGATAATGAGCTTAGGTACTAGGACAAGGGTTTCAAATGTTCAAGACGAAAAAGAATTTCTATATTTAAAATCCCTAGATAGCTGAGCTATTTTTAGGACTAGTCTCTCTTTAATAGTGGCCTAATTTGGTGTTTCTGAAGTTTGGGGTTTCTTTTTATAAGTCTACAATGTCAGTCAAAATACATCTACCTAAGATCAAGGCAACGTGCCACCCAGACACGGCAGGACAGTGGCTGTCCATAAGTGGTCTGTGAACTGTGTCATTAAAAATATTTGACCAGCTTCCCAAGTGATCCTCGGGCCACTGAAATGGAACACCTACGAGTAAAGGAGGGATCTAGAAAAATAAAAACAAGTGAAGCATTTTGCAAAAATAAGCCCAAGCAACATTTCCTCTGAGAGCTGCTAATCTATCTGAAGAGACAAGATATAATTCACATTCAGAAAGAGATAAGCGTGAAAATATAGCAATATCTGATAAGTGAGTGATCCTGGCAGTAAATTATTAGAAAAGTAAAAATTACCCCAATTCAGAGTATCATGAAAAGATTTATGGAGCTGTATTTGAGGATGTTGAATGTCATTTCCTCTAATTCAAGGGCTACGTCATTTGGAATATTTGACTGTTATTTACTCAGTAAAGAGAGATTATTCATCATTATTTCTTTGAGCATCTTAGCTTCCTGTGAGAAATATTTGAAATCTTGTCATTTCTTTGCTGAGAACTGGTATCTTTAAATTTGTTGTAGTGGTAATTGAAGGCAGGAGAGCGTGTAGTGTTAACAGAAACTGGTGTATATGAACATGGCAGTGCGAAGGGTAGAGGGAACAAGAAGAGAGAGGGGAGGGAGATAGATAGGGAAAGAAAGAAAGAAAGAAAAGCAAGAGGAGAAGATAAAAGGAAGGGAAGTAGGAGGAGGAGCCGGAGGAGGGGAAGGAAGAGAGAAAATTGGCCATATAGGAATTTCTTTAGATTGAGTAAAAGATACGCTTGTCTATGAAGAGAGAACACAAGAAGGGTGAGCTTCATTCAGTAATGTGACCTCTCTATTAGCTCTAAGCCAAGAGTAGGGGGAGCAGGCATACAGTAGGCTGCTAATAAAGGGAAGATTTCTGAGACTCAGATGTGTCACAGAGGAAGAGCAGTGTTTGCTTCTCTTTGTGTTTGCATTTCCCTGTCTTTCTGAACTGGGATAGATTTCCAAAGTCACACCTCTTTGTGTTTTTGTTCATGTCTTTCCCTCATTTGGGGAGAATTAGCTATGTGTGATAAATATTGCCAAATATTGGTGTAAAAATATTTCATTTTAAGGAAAATATTAATTTCCTTTCTTTCTTGTAAAGTAGGGGAGAGAGGCAGTGTCTTCCTGTTCATACCAAAACTTCATGTGGCTGTCTGTGACCTACTTGTGTGCGTATATATATATATATATACACATACACATTTTTTTTTCCAGCAAGGTAGAATTTTCCTTGAAATGTGCAGTTGCCTTAAGTCTCACCCCAGGCTTCTTAGCAGACTTGAAGTTCTTTTCTGCTGAATAGCATTCACCCATCCTCCTAAATAAAAAGTGTATTGTAAACTAAAATGTTCCCTTGTAAGCATAAAGTCATTTGAACTGCAGCCTGCCCTTCTTCAAAGTTCCTTCAACTCTGCAGCCATTCCACAATTCTTCTTCCTGGGCAGAAAGGGCTGAGCAGGACTTACTCGGGGTGAAACTGACAGAGCCAACCAGCCTTCACAGTCTCCCACCAAGACTTCTGATGGAATTTTCTGTCCTTCTGTAGAAAAGCAGGAAAGGCAACAATTTACAGATGTCCCCCCTTCTTCCATTATTTTTCCTCTCTCTCTCTTTTTTTTAATTAGCTAGTTGCCAAAGCTTGGATTCGTTTCAGTCCTTCAACCTCATAATCTACCCCGACGTGCTGCTCCAAATAAAATGGTCCGCCGGCACTGCAATATTTAGTGTTACTGTTCACTTAGGTTTCTGTTGCAGAACCATATTTTAGACAGAATGTATTAGTTATGCTTACAAGAATGTATTATACCTACATTAGCCATGGTTTACTAAGTTAATGAACTGTGGAGACAAAGAATCATTGCTGTCAGGTTGTAGAGTCATCTGGTGCCCTGCCTTCGCAGACCATATTTTACTGAACTTTGAAGTTGCCTATGGCTTCCCCACCCTGCCCTGCATTTGCTGCCATCCCACCTTTTTTTTTTTAAAGTTACCTAAATCTTTGGCACCACAGGTAGATATCTTTCATTGTACAAAAATTCCTACCCGCCTTGCATCCTCCCCAGTGTTCTTTGCAGACAAACATGGCCAAAGCCATTCACTGAGTCCCTTGAGTACCACTGCATTCATTTTCCGTAACACAGACGACAGACTACCCTTGTGAACCTGAACTTTGGTTCTGCCTGGTGGTGGTGCGTTCATGTTTCCTGGGAAGCAAGAGCTGTTAGCATTGTGTTTGAAATACAAAATATCAGGGCTTTCACTGCAGTCTTGCAATGCATATCTGTCTTTCCTTGGTGACAGAGGCTTCCGGGGACAGAGTCACTTTTTCAGGTCTTATCAGGAATTTAGTTTCCTTTGTTTTTCTGTGAGTTTTAACCATTGACTGAAATCTTAGGGAAGTGAGGAAAATGTGTCCTGGCATTTAACAACATTCTATCTCTTTTCTTTCCCTCTCTCCTCATTTTTTTTTTTTCCTTTTATTATCTTAGGCCTAACTCCACCCACAACTCCTCCTCATAAAGCCAACCAAGATAACCCTTTCAGGGCTTCTCCAAAGCTGAAGCCCTCTTGCAAGACTGTGGTACCTCCACCATCCAAGAAGGCCCGGTACAGTGAGTCTTCTTGTACCCAAGGCAGTAATTCCACCAAGAAGGGGCCCGAGCAGTCTGAGTTGTACGCACAGCTCAGCAAGACCTCTGTGCTCACCAGTGGACACGAGGAAAGGAAGGCCAAACGGCCCAGTCTCCGGCTGTTTGGTGACCATGACTATTGTCAGTCAATTAATTCCAAAACGGAAATACTCGTTAGTACATCACAGGAGCTCCACGACTCCAGACAACTAGAAAATAAAGATGCCCCCTCCTCCAACGGGCCGGGGCAAATACACTCTTCCACAGATTCCGACCCGTGCTACCTGAGAGAGACCGCGGAGGTGAGCAGGCAGGTCTCTCCCGGCAGCACCAGAAAACAGCTCCAAGACCAGGAAATCCGAGCTGAGCTGAATAAGCACTTCGGTCATCCCAGTCAAGCTGTTTTTGACGACAAAGCAGACAAGACCAGTGAACTGAGGGACAGTGATTTCAGTAATGAACAATTCTCCAAACTACCTATGTTTATAAATTCAGGACTAGCCATGGATGGCCTGTTTGATGACAGCGAAGATGAAAGTGATAAACTGAACTCCCCTTGGGATGGCACGCAGTCCTATTCATTGTTCGATGTGTCGCCTTCTTGTTCTTCTTTTAACTCTCCGTGTAGAGATTCTGTGTCACCACCCAAATCTTTATTTTCTCAAAGACCCCAAAGGATGCGCTCTCGTTCAAGGTCCTTTTCTCGACACAGGTCGTGTTCTCGATCACCATATTCCAGGTCAAGATCAAGGTCCCCAGGCAGTAGATCTTCTTCAAGGTAAACCTTGTCAAAACCCACCCAAAGCCTAAGATATCCCCAGGAATTAAAAAACAAACAAACAAAAAAACCAAGCATTTAAAACCCACTAGCAGCCCAGCCCCTCAACAGCATGTTCCTGGTGCTCCCGGAACTAAGGAGATTGTTGTTACCCATACATTCTTCCCCATCTTCTCTTAAATCTGTCCTCATTGAGCACAGCACATGAACCAGTCAGACCAGAGAGAGCAATCTGTAGAAAACTTGCTCATCTAACTTTTTCCATTACCTGGAGAGCTGCTCTGTGCAGAATAGTTGAGATCCATGCAAGATAAAGCTGACAGGGTACCAGGCTGGCGTTCAGCAGTCACATCCATAAGAGATGTTGCAAGAGAACATGTCACCAACTCCCAGACCTTTAAGCTGACTAGAGGTTCGCACACTGTCACTGGGAAATCTCACTAGTAGTTGGGAACTGAAAGCCGGTTTATGTTAAGACAGAATTCCAGGGGCTACTCAGTCATGCTGATAAACTGGGTTTTGCTGGCAGTTGCAAATGCCCTTTTTGTTTTTCCTTCTCTCTCAGATCTTGCTACTACTATGAGTCAGGCCACTGCAGACACCGCACACACCGAAATTCGCCCCTGTGCGCGTCACGTTCAAGATCGCCCCATAGCCGGCGGCCCAGGTAATGATGCACGTTCGCTTCCCTCTGTGCCTCTTATCCCTCGAGTAGATGACAAAATGTAGTCCAAAACCCTGCCCCCTCCCTAGTTTATGATTCATTTTGCTCGTGCAAATGGAGGTGGTTGACTTAATGATGAAGTTATGTTTCTCAGGTATGACAGCTACGAGGAATACCAGCACGAAAGGCTCAAGAGGGAAGAATACCGCAGAGAGTATGAGAAGCGGGAATCTGAAAGGGCCAAGCAGAGGGAGAGGCAGAGGCAGAAGGCAATTGTAAGCAGCCTGGAGCTTACTTTCATTTTACAGAAGGGTTTCTTTTGTTCTCTCTCTCTCATTTTGGGGGGATGTGATGGGCATAGATTAGAAAATATGGTAAGGATGCTGTTAGAATATGCAGTACTCAGACTTTTGGCTTTAGCATCAGTGACACCTCAATCCCTCTTAACACTGATTACTGGAAAACAAAATAAGTCCGTGTATTTCTCCTCCATACTACCTGTTTTTCACTCATCTGGAAGCTCATTATTGCATTTGACTTTTGTTTCTAAAAATAGAAGGAGAGCTGTATACTGGTCCCATTGACCTAGAAGATGAATTCTTCATACTGTTCTCTACTGCTTTTTGCTCTGAGTGGAAAATGAGGAGGTGTCACTGGATGGTTTCATCTTTTTGGCAGATGTGAGGGTTGTGTTGTCCATGGAGAGACTGTATTTGAGTAAGATTTAAAGGCAATGGTAGAAAAAGATTTGCTAAGTCCCTACTTCTTCCTTGTGCTGGGTCAACACCTCAGACATCCACATTTCTTATGAGCTACTTTTCAATAGCCTATCATGGATTTCAGCACCACTTACTGTAGGATATTGTGTTTACTTGACACATGGACACTACTGACCCTTTGGGATAAGGATCTAGATAATAGGAGTCTAGTTCATTCTGTTTGTCAGATCTTAGAAGGCAAAAACTGGGTCCTCCAATTGTCAGCATCCAGTACTTGTCCCAGGCAGACATTCCTAGTTGATTAAGGAACTCTTTCCCACTGAGCCCCAGGAGAACCTTGAGGACTTTCACAACCTGGTACTCCAAGAAGCCATGGCTCAACGATCAGAAATGGCACTGTTTTGTTCATTGCAGTTGCTGTCTGTTAGCTGCTAAGTATCATTTCAGTGAAGATCAACTTTTGATACATCTTGCATACAAGCTAACCAGGGCTTGCTGCTACTGCTGCTAAGTCGCTTCAGTCGTGTCTGACTCTGTGTGACCCCACAGACGGCAGCCCACGAGGCTCCCCCATCCCTGGGATTCTCCAGGCAAGAACACTGGAGTGGGTTGCCATTTCCTTCTCCAATGCATGAAAGTGAAAAGTGAAAGTGAAGTTGTTCAGTCGTGTCTGACTCTTCGCAACCCCGTGGACTGCAGCCCACCAGGTTCCTCCGTCCATGGGATTTTCCAGGCAAGAGTACTGGAGTGGGGTGCCATTGCCTTCTCCAGCCAGGGCTTAGGGAAATGATGGATATGCTACCTTAAATACAACCAACAACCATCAAAAAATTCTTGACAAACCTACATAAAAGAGCTGACTAATAAAGTCCAAATCAAGCATTGGCCAACAGTTATCAGCTGGAGGAAAAAGGTTAACTGAGAGGTTTGTTAACTCAGGCACTCAAGGAGAAAGAAGGGAGAAGTAATTGAATATGTAGGCTAAAGGTCTAGGGCTTTGCTGCCATTTAAATTTGAATCTACCTAAGACCAAATTAAAGGCCTTGTGAAAATTATAGCACTTTCCCTCATTTTTCTCAACTTTCAAATTAGCTGTAATATTAAGATCTACCAGAGTATCATTAGTTAACATTTAACAAGATGAATAAAAATGGAAAATTCAGCTTTTCTAATTTTGCTGTTTTTAATTAATAGCCTGTCGAGTAACTATAACAACTCACATTTACAGAGTGCCATATAGTTTACAAAGCAGTTCATATATACCAAAGAGAGTCATGTTGAGTAAGCATGTAAGTAAGTAGCTATTTCAGTGTTTTCAAATTCATATTTGATGAAACTCTTCATGTGTCTTCCCAGAAGAGTGACACTAAAGAGAGAAATTATTGTGTCATATGTTTGCTCATTTGCACAAAATGTAACACAGCTATAATCAAAGCTGAGTAGATAAATATAGATAAATGGTATGTGCTTTTATTATTCTTTCCAAAGATAATATAGTGCCAGATACTTACTTGGGTGAAGAAAGGGAAGGAGGACTCCTTTTGCTAGTTTGGCTCTGAGCAAATAGATCAATACTGTGATTCATCTGTAATATACTCTGTATTCCATAGATGCCAGAGCCAAAAGCACTCTTGAGGCCACTAGCCTCAGTTTGGAAGCAGATACCACCCTGCCTTTCCTTGGTGTCACAGATGTTAACAAATTCCTTGGTTAATCTTTTGACTAAGACAATATCAATTCCCTTTGAAAGAAGGCAATTATAGTGCAAATGTCAACTTGACGTATATTAAGTCATTATAATTAACTAGATGTTTGTGAGAATTTTGGCTTTGAGATTTTCATTTTTGTTTTTTAAAAAGCAAATTAAAAAAGAAAAATAAGACATAGAAATTATTTACTAACACACTGACCCACAGATAGTAAGAGATTAATATAAAGATTTGGGACTTAACTGTTAAACCAGTTAACCGGTTGGACAATTAGATGGTATTTCTGTAAATATAAGTGAAAACACATGACTATGTGAGAGACATTTGTTAGGTACCTGGGATACAAAATTAGGTAAGACTTCATCTCCACATCTTAGGGGCTTCAAGTCCACTGACTGGTAAAGATACGCAATGTGTTCATTGCTGTCATAGAGAATGTATCTAAGGTACTGAAGTGGCATACAGGTGGGCACCCAGCCCTGGGAATGAGGGAGGGCATCCCTAGAGAGTGTGAGATTGATTTGAAATCTAAAGGGAGGAGAGGGCAAAGGTTCTTTCCATGTGAGCTGTCCAGTGTGGTAGCCATCAGCCAGGAGGCTAATTAAGCTAGTCCCAAATTTAAATACACTGTGTAATTGAATTTTGAAGACAGTACCAAAAAAAAAAAGAGTTTAAAATACTTCATTAATACTTTTTATGTCAATGACAAGTTGAAACAATAATATTTTGGCTGTACTGAGCCAAGTGAAATACATTATTAAAATTAAATTTGTTTCTTTTTACATTTTAAAAAATGTGCCTCTGAAAATTTAAAAATTACATATGGTACATTATATTTTTATTGCAAATAACTATTCTAGGCAGATACTTTAGCTCATACTAAGTCTCTGGAAAAGAGCAAGATATATTGGGAAACTGCTAGTCATTTAATTATAAGGCTAGGGTACAGAAGAGGCAGGAGGTGAGTCTGGGGGGCTCCCCGGTAGCCAGATACTTGAAGAGTCTTGTAAGTCATCATGAAGATTTTGAAGAATATCTTGAAGGCATAGTGGAACTGTTTAATGAGGTTACCCTTAAGAAGTTTTTCTGACTGATTTCCTTCCTGAAAATGATCTGCTTTCTTGTGCCATAATGCATTTGCAAAGTGTATTTTTATGGAGTTGGGCAAGGAGATAAAGGCAATGATTTTTGACTCATTTGGCTAGATTATCTTGAAAACTCATTCATGAAACAGTTCAAGGAATTAGGACAGTTTGCCTAATTTGGTCATGTAGGTGATTTTCATTCAGATTTCTGAGACACTCTTAAAGTCATGAATGAATAGCAAATTACATTTGGAATATCTTGGGTGGAATGCTGATTTATTCATTAATTCAGATCAATTTTATAATCAGGGGATGAGCAAAACAGAGACTCCAGAAGGAAATGAAAAAAATGTTACAATCATGTAATAGGTATTTTACAAAGTTAACCTTTGCTGTCTTGTCTTGTGGTCCCTATTGACTTTTTTTTTCTTTAGTTCCATAAGAAGGAGATAGTGTAGGTCATCTATCAGGTTTTTACTGTGTATGTGTCCAAAAGTCTTTATTCAGACCAACTTCAGTGCACCAAATCAGACAGCTAAGAAAGGACTAATAATTAGTAATTAGTAACACAGAATCATATGTTGTGGTTGAATGTTGTCATTGTATAAGTCGCTGCTTTTGTCCAGTTTTCATCTAAATGATCTCAAAAACCAGTTCATCCTCTGCTTTTCTCAGTCTCACAGGCTTGAAATAATTCAGGTTATATTAGAACTCTGCAAGCCAGAGTCTAGTATTTAATGTCTAACTGTCACTGCTCTAATTTCTCGTGGAGTTCTAAGTCCAACTCCATTTGCAATCTCTACAGTTTCCTGCCAGAAAACATGATAATAGGATGTTAATTTAAAGGGCAAATCTAGACATTATGAAATGGCTCAGTGCTTAAAACCAAAACCAGATGTGCTTGGGCAATGACTATGCCATTTCTTTTCTCTTCTCCATTGGTCAGTATGCAGCCTAGGAGCCAGAAACAGAGGCTCATCCCTGAAAATTATCAGCTTCTTCCAAATGAAAAAATAAAATAGTTGTCTAATTTCTCGTAGTTATTCTTTTTGGGGAAAATAATGTTGTTTTCTGTTCAGGCCTTTTCAAGAGCTGTTCCATATGGGTGAATATGTTATAATATGAGTATAAATGCACTATTTAGAAATTTCAGTTCTATCAAAAGTAGTTATATGTGCTCTGAGTCTATGGTTTTCATGTTTTCTGACTCATCATGGTGTTTACTTGCTCTTATTTGTGTATTAGCTTTTAAGGAGACTAATCTAGATTTTTTTTAATTTATTTTTTAATTGAAGGATAATTGCTTTACAGAATTTTATTGTTTTATGTCAAACCTCAATATGAATCAGCCATAGGTATACATATATTCCCTCCCTTTTGAACCTTCCTCCCACCTCACTCCCCATCCAACCCCTCTAGGTTGATACAGAGCCCTGTTTGAGTTTCCCGAGACATACAGCAAATTCCCATTGGCTATCTATTTTATGTAAGGTAATGTAAGTTTCCCTGTTACTCTCTCCATATATCTAACCCTCTCCTCCCCTTTCCCCATGTCCATAAGTCTATTCTCTATGTCTGCTTCTCCATTGCTGTCCTGCAAATAAATACTGCCCTGCAAGTATAGCAGATTTATTCTATATATATGCATTAGTATATGATATTTATCCTTCTCTTCCTGACTTACTTCACTCTGCATAATAGGCTCTAGGTTCATCCACCTCATCAGAACTGACTCAAATGCATTCCTTTTTATGGCTGAGTAATATTCCATTATGTATATATACCACAACTCCTTTATCCATTCATCTGTCAATGGACATCTAGATTGCTTCCATGTTCTAGCTAAGACTAATCTGGATTTATTCAAATTTATCCAACCTTAGATAGTAGTAGGCACTTACTGAAGCACAATACTTTGGCATCTGTTAGAATTCAGTAAATGTTGATCTCAACACTAATTTTCAAACCCTTTTTACCAAGACTTGCTTATTTTTTTTTTATGAGAAACAACTGTCATATAGCTAACTGGGCAGCTCTACACTCTCTGATAGAGATTTTGATGCTGCAAAGTCAGTTAATTCAGTAATTTTTTTCTTTATTTATCCCCTGTCTTGATATAATGAGGATTTACCATACCTGTTAATGCAACACAAATCTTCAATTTTATTATCCACCTCATTAGCAAACTAGCTTTTGTAAAACTTGAAGCTAAAAGATACTTGATAAATGTCCCATCCTCCTTGATAGTGAAAACTGGTCTGAAAATCATTTTTCAAGGAGGTTTTTTCCAAAGGTTTAGAGTTCCTCCAAGCCTTTAAGAAGTTGGAAATGTTATTAGGCATTTTGATTTCTTTTCCTTTCATCTCCTGTTTAGAAATTAATGTCTTGAAAAATTGGCTGCAAGTGTTAAGGTTTTTTAAAGATATGGAATCTATTCATCTGTCTAATAAAACTGCAACATGTTAAAAATAATTGATTATTCACTAGACATTTTGGCCAGTCTTAGGAAGATTTTTATCTTTGCTTTTTAGACCTTCAGATGCCTTTTAATTTCATTTTTTTTTAACAGTAGGAAACCAAACACTCTAATCATTTTCTCAAATGAGAATTTCAACATGTATTTAGTGTCTGATCTTTGTAAGGTAACAAGACGTGGTCCCATTCCTGTGTTATATAAAAAGAGATTGACAGTCAAATAGGTGATTTTAAGGGATTGTGGACCAGCCATTTCTATTTCTGTCTCTCCTATCTAGGTTGTGTCTTCTTTTTACCACAGAATGTATCAGTATCTGATATAAAAGGTCCTCTGGTTTATTTTCTTTGTGGGATTATTGTTGCATATAGTTTCGTATAAAGAAGCAATTCAGAGACTATCCCGATATGTCTGCATATGGACGTGCATATGGTCGATTTTCGCTTTAACTTTGAATTTCCTTGAAGATGAACATAGGCTGTGTGTATTCCTATAATGGTAGCTGAGCAATTTCTGTATGATGGTTCAAGTTTTTTTCGCTCTCTTCTACATTTCTCCCTCCTTTTCCTCTATACAGTAGTAACCTTCCTAAAAATGTTCATTAAAAAAAAAACAAAAAAAAACAGTGCATAACACTCATGCCAGCAGGCGCCAGGAAGTTTAGATAACAGTCCCATCAAGTTGGGCTGTTTGGAGGGAGCTGGCTGCATAAATAGAATGGAATGTGATGTGATGATTCCCTTGTTCAAGTGTACAGCATTGCCCCGGGATATCTCCCTTTACATTTATTGACCTCCAGGATGTGCTGGGTACTCTGCAACAACACAATCACAGCCTTCAGCTGAGACATACAATCTACATGGAAGTGAATTGGGCAGCCCACTCTGCCTGCTATACTTCATCTGGTCAGTTATGTAGGCTCAATAACTGCTGTCAGAGGAATTGTGTTTTACCAGTTGCTTCAGCAGAGTGAAAAAAGTGAGTCCTTACACTTAACCCTGTAAAACGAATCATGGAAACCTGTATTAGTACACCCAGCTGAGGTTACCTGGGCAAAGTTTTTCCTATGATAAAAGCGCCAAACCTGGTTTTCCTTCTCCATTGTCTTAGAGACTCTCAGGAAGTAAGGGCCACACTTGGGCACCTTTGATGTAATGAAAGGTATGGAGCTGGGTCTTGAAAATGATTAGTTGCCTATCGATTGATTTTTCAATAAATATGCATTGAGAAGATTCTTGTTTTGTGTACTCTTAAATAAGTAGTCAACAGGACTGATATGGTCACTGCTTTCATAAAGTTTTCATTGTATGGGGATATAGACATTGAAGACATTGAACACTAAATAAGCTACTAATATTTAATTATAATTGGGCACAAGAGGCTTCCCACGTGGCTTAGTAGTAAAGAATCTACCTGCCAATGCAGAAGACATGGATTTGATCCCTGGGTTGGAATGATCCCCTGGACAAGGTAATGGCCACCCACTCCAGTATTCTTGCCTGGAAAATTCCATGGACAGAGGAGCCTTGTGAGCTACAGTCCATGGCGTCACATAAGAGGTAGTGACTAAACAACAGCACAGAATTACAAAAGAGAAGTAGACTGTTCTATTAGAGCAACTTATAATAGGAACTAAAACTCATCTGAGGTCTCAGAAAGGAAACAGTTGTTGAATTCACTGTAATTCTAGACAGTATGTATGTTGATGGAGAGGAGGGAGGGGCAGTGCGGAAAGGATATTCCAAGTAGCAGAGAAGCACCTGATGCAAAGGCCTTAGGAAAGAAAGGAGCACAGTATATATTAGGGACTGATGGAGAAGGAAATGGCAACCCACTCCAGTGTTCTTGCCTGGAGAATCCCAGGGACGGGGGAGCCTGGTGGGCTGCCGTCTATGGGGTCGCACAGAGTCAGACACGACTGAAGCGACTTAGCAGCAGCAGCAGCAGCAGATCAGTGTGGCTCAAAATAGAGGAAAGGAAAGAATAAGGTGTGTGGGATGAAGCCCAAGATGGAGACAGATCCAGATCCCAGATCCAGACAGAAGGACCTGGTAGATTCTGTTAATGATTTAGGTCTTTCCCTAAATGTTGTGAGAAAGCAATGACATGTTTTAGATCTTAATTGGCATGATCCTCTTCTCTTAATAAAAACTATTCTGGCTGAAGTGAACAAATAAATTGGAGGAGGGTAAACAGCAGACACAGGATCCAAATTAAGAGGCTGTTATATTAGTTCAGAAGGACATGCTGGCAGCTTGATTTAGGGGAGATTAGATCAAAGGAGCAGATTTAGGAAGTAAAAATCCACAGGACTTAAGGAGTGATTGGATGTGAGGAGGGGACTAAGTGGGGAGAATTAAGGAAAGCCCTTGGGTTTTTGTCCTGAATAACTGGATGGATGGTGTTAACTTTACTGATACAAGAACATTGCAGGAAAAACCCAGTCAGAAGAGGATGAATTAGAGAGTTTGGTTTGGGTAATGTTGGTCTAGTTTGAGATGCCTAGGTGACATCCAACCTGGGATGTCAAATAGGTAGTTGGTTATTCGAATCTGAAGCTCAGAGTAATTTCCCTGATGAAAATGAAAATATGAGTTCTGCATATGGTGAAAGAAGATGAGACATGGATGCTCAAATCACCTGGAAGGATATGTATTACAGGATATGTCTATGAATTGTTCAGTTGTACTTCGCACGCATTTATTGATTGTCCTCTCTTTGCCAGGTCTTTTGCTAAATATTGGACATATGAAAAGGACATGCATTCAGTAAATAACAGGACATCTCTTTGCCTTAAGCCTAAATGACTTTTTTTTTTTTAGCATCTAAGACAACATATCCTAAGCACATTCAGAGAAAACGCTTAGGCAAGCTAAATCTGTGCGTTAGTCCTATGATTCCTAGTTTCTTCCTCCATCTAACTTAAATCTCTCCAACTGCAAGTTCATTTCATTCTTGTCATCGATAGATGTACAGGCTAGTTGATAAGGACATTCAGATTAACTTCTTACATTCTTGAAAAATCTTTTTTTCAGTTTTGAGAGACATGATCATCTTTGGCCTTATCTTCTTGGAACAAGAAATATAGGATTATATCTTACGCTGAGAATGTGTTCTTATTCTTCAAAAAATGAATCCATTCTCAGGCTTAAAATATTTTCCCTGTGTTTTGTAGGTTATAAATTGTTGTTGACTTTAAGATTATGATGATATTGACTCCAACTTGTGAAAATTAGGCCACGCCCTTCACATTTGTTCCTAAAATAAGATTCACTGGCAAAGTGAAATTTATAGCCTCTTTTATAGCTCTTATTCTTTGGAGACCCATGGCTTACAATGCCTATATTTTAAAACCGTATTTTTAAAATTATTGGCTTTGGACCACCTGTATCAGAGACACTGGGGTATACTTGTTAAAAATAAAGATCATTGAGTAGTATCTTCCAATTTTTTTAATATAGCTGGAATAAACCCCAATAATTTGCATTTTAATAAGCCCCCCAGGTAATTTACATTTATACTAGAGTTTAAGAATCAATATTTTGAGGGATGTCAAGATTTGTACATCAAACTATCATGCTGTACACCTTAAAATTATACAGTAATGTACATAAGTTATTTGTTAATAGAAATAAAAAAATGCACATGTTTTATTATTATAATTCTGAGTTAAGGAGAAATTAAATGGTTTTGCAAACCAGGTCAGTTTCTTACCAATTTTGAAAATTAATAGTGGAGTCACAATTGTTAAAATATTTAATAGATATTATTCAGCTCTTTAGTGATAAAAAGACCACATTACACATATTTTTTAAATAATCCATTAAATTTCATGTAGCAAAGGAACAGAGACAGAAAAGGTAGAAGAGAGTGAGATGCAGCGAGTGAAATTAGAGAAACGGAAAGTAAAACTTGGTTCAAGCATAGTCTCCTGTTAAGTTTTAGCGTGGATTTTGCTTTAATTGGCGTGCCGTGGGGGTTCTTGTTATGCAAGATTGTGCCTTCATAAATGGTTCTGGCATCAATGTCTTTCCTATCTTCAGAACCAGCAAGTCTCTTCTCACTTCCCCCTCCAGGAAGAGCGCCGTGTGATTTATGTTGGGAAAATCAGGCCTGACACAACACGGACAGAACTGAGGGACCGTTTTGAAGTTTTTGGTGAAATTGAGGAGTGCACAGTAAATCTGCGGGATGATGGGTGAGAATCTTCAAGATTATTTCTTGTTTAGAAGCTGACATATGTAAAAAATTATGGCCGTAAGATTACCAGGATGGGAATGCTTTGACAGATGACATGTTGAGTTCAGAACCTTATTTATTTTCTTTCATCCCTATTTATTAATCTTTCCAGTTGAGATTTCCTGTCCCAGAAATAAGTATTTAGCAGCTTGACAGGACAATCACACTGATAAATGGATGCAGTGGTTCAGAGGCTGGCACCAGCGAAGTCTCCAAAGTGGAAAGGGTTACAGTCATATATGCTAATGCTGCCTCACTGGCTTTGAACTTTTCCTCTTTGTCTGTTGCAGAGACAGCTATGGTTTCATTACCTACCGTTATACCTGTGATGCTTTTGCTGCTCTTGAAAATGGATACACTTTGCGCAGGTCAAATGAAACTGACTTCGAGCTGTACTTTTGTGGACGCAAGCAATTTTTCAAGTCTAACTATGCAGACCTAGGTATGGATTTTACTGTACATAGAATGAGGAATCCATAATGTTGAGTTCAAAATGGAAACATATGTAAACTGTAGCCACATTGGGCCAAACCATTACTACCTTTTACCAAAGGAAATATTCGAATATAGATTTTATCCTATTTTTTTTTTTTTTACTTTTTAACATATGAGATGATTTCAGAAGGGGCTTAGATTTTGGTAAAGAAGAGAGCAGATTGTTATGCTGCCTGCCCAGATGCTGAAATTCCGCGCTGTGTGTCTTTGTATGTGTGGTGGTATATTTGGTGTGTGCACGTGTTGTTCGTTTGTAATCTCTTGTTGCTTTTGTGCCTACCCTGAATCCTTTTATACAGACGATAGCACTGGCATCATTGCTTTGCAGAGCAGAATATGGAAAATTTTTATTCTTTTTTTTCTTATTATCTCACCAACTCTTAGAAAGGTTAGCATTTCCTACAAATTATACTCAGAGAAAAAAGTAAAATTTCATGTGCTAAATCACACTATACTTTCTTTAAAACAAAAGAAGAAAATAAACCTGCTATTTTTTTTTAAGTTTTATTTTATTTTTAAACTTTACATAACTGTATTAGTTTTGCCAAACATCAAAATGAATCCACCACAGGTATACATGTGTTCCCCATCCTGAACCCTCCTCCCTCCTCCCTCCCCATACTATCCCTCCGGGTCGTCCCAGTGCACCAGCCCCAAGCATCCAGCATCGTGCATCGAACCTGGACTGGCATCTCGTTTCATACATGATATTTTACATGTTTCAATGCCATGCTCCCAAATCACCCCACCCTCTCCCTCTCCCACAGAGTCCATAAGACTGTTCTATACATCAGTGTCTCTTTTGCTATCTCGTACGCAGGGTTATTGTTACCATCTTTCTAAATTCCATATATATGCATTAGTATACTGTATTGGTGTTTTTCCTTCTGGCTAACTTCAGTCTGTATAATAGGCTCCAGTTTCATCCACCTCATTAGGACTGATTCAAATGTATTCTTTTTAATGGCTGAGTAATACTCCATTGTGTATATGTACTTTGAGTGCTTCCATATGATGGGTACTGTGCCAAGGCTTTGCAAGTATTTTCTCACTTAATTACCAGAACAATCCTAGAAGTAGATATTATGTATTATCATCCCCATTTTACAGATAAGGAAACTGAAGAATAGATAAGTATTCATCTTTCCTGTTATAAAAATTATACAGACTCAAGGGGTAACATTTGGAAAATATACAAAGGTATCAAGAAAAATAGTAAAATTGCCTATCAGCCTATCACCTAGAGATAACTACTGTTACCAAGTGAGTAATGACCTGTTCAGTATTTTGTCTCAGAACATCGAATTTCTTATAGTTGAGGTTATATTATACATATATAGACTTTACAAATCTACTTTTCTCAATTAATATTATGTAAGTTCATTTTTTACTGTGACTCAGGGTTAAAAATGATTTGCCAGTATATTTTAATGGTTGTACAGTATTCTGTTTGATGAGCAGTACCATTATATTTAATCATTCCATCATAGCTAAACACATTTTCTGTTTTTGATATTATAAATAATGGCACAATGGGCGTCTTAATTTCCTCCCCAATTTTAATTTTGCTCCTTGCCATATTAGTCCCTATCTAATGTGTGTATTATAAGCCTTTATGTTCCTTTATGAAATAATGAAGGAAAATGGCAAGTGTCTTATGCATATGACAATTATTTAAATCAATTTATAATAATAATAATAATGAATGAACATAGAAATCTGCTCTTAAGCATTATTAGTAATGCTTAAGTCTATCTGTCTTAGTAAGTCTATCTGTACTTACTTTGGCTTGGTATAAAGAAAAAAAGTAAATACCAAATACAGGTTTTTTTTCTTCCTTCCACCGAATTGATGTCTTCTAGAGTAATTGATACAGGTGGGGTGCATTGTTCAGGGGGAATATGCTATAATTCACTTCACAAGCTAAATAGATAGTATGAAACAGGGGAGAGGCAGCTGACTGTTAGATAGAGGCCTAGGGATGAAAATATAAAAGGTGGCAAGTCATTTGTTCAAATGTTGGCTGATAAAAACAGTCAAGACAGATTGAAGTCTTGAGTTGATTTGACTTGTTTTCTTCAGTGATGAAGGCCAGGGTGTTTTCTAGTGTCTCAAAACATCTAAAGTTTAAAATAAGCTACCTCGAGGGGCCTTTAGATCACGATTCATCACTGGTAGAGGGAGCATTGGATAGTACTTCCAAATTGAACTGGAGCCTCCCTGAAATATTTCTAAGAAGAATGCTTCCCTCCTTGTTATCTCTCTGCCTCGCCAGTGGCAATAGAAACTTTACCACTGCTAAGCTGGTTCTGTATTTCCTGAAAAGTATGTTTGATGTGTATTGTAGCAGCATAGGGTTTTCCAGTTCCCTCCAGCCGTACAATCACAGGAAAGGTAGTGGATCTGAGTATAGGCCTAGTGTAGTTTGACAGCGTCTTGGCTCTGGAATCTTGCAGGCCTGGTTTTGAAACCTGAGTTAGCTTTTGACCTTGAGCAATTAAACTCCCTCAGCTTCTGGTGCTTCATTTGTAAAATACCTTATAACGTTGCCGTGAAGATTATATATGTGTTTATGAAACCCTTAGCACAGTGTCAGTGTCTGGCACAAAATAGATTCTCAATAAATGGTAGCTATAATTATGATAAAAAATGATGACAATGGGAAGTTATAAATTTCAAATTCTTTTAAAATGGAAGCATCAACACCAGGGACTAGCTTTGGAACTGAACATCATCATGTATGTCTTGTCTCTGTTCCTTGAAGAGTTCAAGTTAAGTGCTTCAGGCCATGAGTGCCGAATAAGGTGCATAAACCCAGGGGGTTGCAAGAGTCAGACACAGCTTAGCGACTAAACAACAAGCTTATACTGGACTCAGAGGGATTGGCCGCTTATGTGCACATCAAGAATAAAGTGTTAAAATGATGTGATACTGATTAATTTTACCAAAAGTAAAGCAACCTTTCTTTAGATGACCATTTTTTAAAATTTTTATTTGCTTTCCTAAATTAAATTAGTTCACAATATCCCATTTCTCTGATATTTTAAAATTGACGTATAGTTGATTTACAATGTTGTGTTAGTTTCAAGTGTACAGCAAAGTGATTCTGTACATTGAAACTATATATTCATGTATATATTTATTTGCAGACTTATAAATGATACCCATTTTAGCTTGTGTGAAATGATACCTCATCATAGTTTTGATTTATATTTCCCTAATAATGAGCAATATTGAGCATCTTTTCATGTGCCTATTGGCCATGTGTATGTCTTCTTTGCAGAAATATCCCTATTTAGGTCTCCATTTCTTGGCTGTTGAGGTTACTTAATGGTTATTACAATACTATTAATGCAAAAATGCAGTGATTTCAGTTACTATTTATGAGCCAGATTTATAAATGAGACTCAGAATTTAAAGGGATGATCAAGCTTACCATGATGAAGACAGTATTTAAGTCTGGTTTCTGTGAATCTGTTATCTGTGTATCTTTCTATTTACTGTTCTATAAACAAATGGAAAAGACTCTGATGCTGGGAGGGATTGGGGGCAGGAGGAGAAGGGGACGACAGAGGATGAGATGGCTGGATGGCATCACTGACGCGATGGATGGGAGTCTGAGTGAACTCCGGGAGTTGGTGATGGACAGGGAGGCCTGGTGTGCTGCAATTCATGGGGTCGCAGAGAGTCAGACACAACTGAGTGAGTGAACTGAACTGAACTGAACTGAAACAAATGGATCTTTCCATTTGAAAGAGCTTGATGAAAAATGTTAAAGAGGAACGACAGAAATTAAATTAGGACTATAGGGTAAAAATAGAAGGATGGATCAGGATTAAGAATATGATCATTTAAATCAGGAATTAGTTATGATCACATTAGAATTTATACTTAAGCAAGAAAAAGGAAATAAATAACATGTTGGTCACAAACTCTTATTAACTCAAGGAAATGTATTACATTATCAGCATCCTGAATATATATGTAACTTTTAATATACACTGCCATTCATTGGTAAGTCAGTCCCAGATCCCAACACAAATATTTTCAATCAGGTTTTTAATAATATGCAGGTGTTCAATAAAATACATTTATTCGACAAATACTGAGTCTCTACTTTGTGCCCACAGTTTTTTAGGTGCTAGGAATACAGCTGTGATGTTACTTATTTCTATTAATATAGTATTATTATTTATAACAATTTATTTTTAAAACTAATTAGGGTGGTTTTCAGGTTATTCCTATAAAAATTTCATTATATCTTACTTGTGGATATATCCTTCCTTTACTGGAGAGAAAGTGGATGTTATTCCCTAGAAGTTACAGGTGGATGCATTCTCTCTTCAAGCAATAAAAATTATTTTGTGGGTGCCTATTGATATAGGTATGCCCATGAAAGCTGGTATATATATAAGCATCAGCCACCATATTTCACAGTGAAGAAACTCTTGAGAATCACTGTATCAAAGTACTTTTAATATTTGCTAATGAAAACACAGAAAGAATTAAATTCTGAGTTTCGTGTAGAATGATCTTAATTTAAGACATTTTAATTCTCAAAATTTCCTCTAAGAAAAGCTTCACACATATGTTCTTGATGGTTCTATGTGGACTTCATGTCACACAGACTGCCATCACTGAATGACTCATTCATCTTCTATAATGCAACTGAAATTCTGATTTCAAGCTAATCTCTAGCAATGAGCAGGACTTATTTTTTGTCTTTATAAAAAGATTATGGTTTGAACAACAGCTGCTCAGGCAGCTTTAGTTATACAATCAAACTATTCATTAGGCTTTTAAGAGAAGAGTGTAAGCCAGTATAATTTAAGATTGATCATGTAAAATTTTGGTGATGAAAGATGGGCCCTTTTTGTCCTGTTTTTGTGTCTGAAGCTGACTGTAATTGTTCACCTTACCTGGACAAAGAAAGGTGGTAGAGACAAGGGATGATGTGAACCAGAAAAAAAAAAGTGAAAGAATTTCCTTGTCTCTAAATGTAAGATGTCTTTAAAGTAGATTGAAGCTGGTGAGGTAGGGGAAACAGCCTGGTTCTGTAGAACTTGAGGGATTTGCCACCTTTTCAGCAGAACAACTTGTGAGGTCAATGATTAGCCTCCATCTTATCTCATATTACCCTTTTCTGTCACTTTGAGCATTTCTATTTTGTAATTTAATCTGGGTGAAACACAAATATTCATATTTTAGTAGGATTGTTAATGTTTCCCAGAAAGGTTTTGTCTTCCCTTCAAGTAAGTATTTTCGAAAGAATGAATGTGTTTGCCTATTGTATATCCAAGATACCCTTTCTCAAGCTGAAAGGCCTGTAGGAATGGTAGACTTTTCTTAGGTGTCAATGGAGAAAAATCAGAAACATTCAAAGGATTTTTACTTTATACCCAGTGGGACTGAAATATATCAATTTTGTTCAGGGCTACTGAAGTGGCATATGGAGCTTTGCACAAATGCTTACTTTGACTAGTTTAAGGATCTGAGAAAGACCATAGCTTTATTTGAAGTTGTGTGTTAGTCACTCAGTCGTGTCCCACTCTTTGCGACCCCATGGGCTGTAGCCCACCAAGCTCTTCTGTCCATGGGATTCTCCAGGCCAGAATAATGGAGTGGGTTGCCATTTCCTTCTCCAGGGAATCTTCCAGACCCAGGTAATGAACCCAGATCTCCTGAACTGCAGGCAGATTCTTTACCATCTGAGCCACCAGGGAAGCCCCATTAATGAGTAGAGAGTCTGAATTTGCCCTCTCTGGACATGAAGCATTTTCCAAAACCTTCTAATTTGGGGAGGGCTTATACCACTGTTGCTGGGCTCCCTTGAGGTACTTGAGAACTTACGTCCCTCCAACTTTTTCAAGGGGAGCAGCAGACTGATGAGTCTGGCTTTTATACTTAATGAAATCAATCCCAATGAACAGAAAGATCAGTTCTAGCTTCTACTTTTTCCTCTCCACCTAAGTTGTTGAGGAACCTGGGGAAGTCATTTAACATAGCAGGAAGGAGGAGGAGCCTTACTTTTAAAGCACGTTGATTGCCTAGGTTGCTATTGAAAAGAAATAGCTGTTTTGATTACCTCCCAGGAGTGTTTAAATCCAACATGAGTCAATAGATGAGTACTCATCACTCCTTACCCTCTGCAAATATATACAAGTGGTATAAATAGATAAATATATAAGCATAATTAATTAAAATATTGGTGTATATATATCATACCATCTACCATATAAATACCTTCTGAAATATACACATAATTATTAATATTCATACATATAAATACCTCCTGCAAATATATATGTAAATATATGCACATATATATGTACATACCAACACAAACCTCATATACTAATAAAATTTGGGCATATTTTGTTAAAGTATATTAACCGGATAAATTGTTTTTGAATCGGGTTATCTTAAATTAGATGATTGAATTAATGACCATAAGCAAAGGGTACATCTGACCTGGTTTGGGTTTCTTTCAGATTCAAATTCAGATGACTTTGACCCTGCTTGCATCAAGAGCAAGTATGACTCTCTGGATTTCGATAGTTTACTGAAAGAAGCCCAGAGAAGCTTACGCAGGTAATATGTTCCCTGGCTAAGGATGACAGAGGCATGGTGAATACCTCACGGGACAGCGCGTCCTTCCCTAAAAGACTATTGCAAGTCATACTTAGGAATTTCTCCTACTTTACACTCTCTGTACAAAAACAAAACAACAACAATACAAGAACAACAACAATGGTTTACATGAACCCAGCTGCTGAAGAGGCAAGAGACAGAATGGAATTCCAGTAAGCACATGTTTATTCATGGGTGTCAGCTTTGCTTTCCCTGAGTCTCTTGGTGATGGAGTGTGCGTGTGTGTGTGTGTGTGTGTGCGCGCGCGCGTGCCTGTGTGTGTGTTTGCCTGGTTTGGGGGAAGTATGTGTGTACAGGTGGGGACTGGGGACACCTGCCCAGAGCGTGCAAGGGCAAACCACTTCGAATGGCAGCAGTTCCATGAAGACACACTTAAAACCTAGAACTTCAAAATGTTCATATTCTATTCAAAAGGAAAAAAAAAAAAAAAACGTACATCCAAAAGGAAAGAAAGCTAACCAACCAACCACAGGCCACCCTAAAATGACAGCCACTGATGTCTGGGCATCAGCCTCTGTACTCTGTTTTGTTTTTTCTTTTTTTTTTTTAAGAAAGTGCAAAATCAACGTGAAGCAAGCTTTCTCTCACAACGTAATGATTATATGACAATCCTGAAGACACCGCAGGTTCTGTAGAACTCATATCCTTTCTCTCTCTTTTTCTTTCTTTTTTTCCTTTTTCCTTTTGCCAAGGAATCTGGGTGGGAGAGGATGCTGCAGGCACCGAATGCTCAACTTTCCTAACATTTTGAAGTTTCTGTAGTTCGTCCTTCCTCCTGACACCCATGTAAATGTCCAAAACGTTGATCTCCCACTGCAAATTTCAAAAGCCTTGTCAATGGTCAAGCGTGCAGCTTGTTCAGTGGTTCTTTCTGAGGAGCGAGCACGGTGTTACATTACTAAGGAGAGTTGGGTAGAACTCTCTGGGATGTGTTCAGATAGTACAATTGCTACATTCTCTGATGTAGTCAAGTATTTACAGATGTTAAATGGAGTATTTTTATTTTGTGTACATACTATACAATGATGTTCTTTTTTTGTTACAGCTATGCACTGTAAATGCAGCCTTCTTTTCAAAAACTGCTAAATTTTTCTTAATCGAGAATATTCAAATGTAATTATGAGGTGAAACAATTATTGTACACTAACATATTTAGAAGCTGAACTTACTGCTTATATATATTTGATTGTAAAACAAAAAAAGGACAGTGTGTGTGTCCATTGAGTGCAACACAACAAATTGATGCTTTATGCACAACCATCCCCTCTTAGGTGAGCTTCGATCTAAGCATCTTGTCAAGAAACCTCCTAGCCCCCTAAAGGTATTAACCACTTCTGCAATATTTTTCCACATTTTCTTGTTGCTTGTTTTTCTTTGAAGTTTTATACACTGGATTTGTTAGGGGAATGAAATTTTCTCATCTAAAATTTTTCTAGAAGATATCATGATTTTATGTAAAGTCTCTCAATGGGTAACCATTAAGAAATGTTTTTATTTTCTCTATCAACAGTAGTTTTGAAACTAGAGGTCAAAAATCTTTTTAAAATGCTGTTTTGTTTTAATTTTTGTGATTTTAATTTGATACAAAATGCTGAGGTAATAATTATAGTATGATTTTTACAATAATTAATGTGTGTCTGAAGACTCTCTTTGAAGCCAGTATCTCTTTCCCTTGGCAGAGTATGATGATGGTATTTATCTGTATTTTTTACAGTTATGCATCCTGTATAAATACTGATATTTCATTCCTTTGTTTACTAAAGAGACATATTTATCAGTTGCAGATAGCCTATTTATTATAAATTATTAGTTGGTGAAAATAATAAAGCCAGTGGAAATTTTCTACCTAGGATGCATGGCAATTGTCAGGTTGGAGTTTAAGTGTTTCATTTGGGAAATTCCGCTTTGCAGAAGCAGTGTTTCTACTTGCACTAGCATGGCCTCTGACGTGACCATGAAGTTGTTCTTGATGACATTGCTTCTGCTAAATTCAATAAAAAAAAAAAAAAAAAAAAAACTTCAGTAAAACCTCCATTTTTGAGCATCAGGATTTCCTCTGAGTGTGGAGCCCTGGAATGGAAGTCAGTAAAGTTTGGCGCGTGTACTCAAGTTTCTGAGTTGAAATTCAATTACAGTATGGCCGACGTGACTTTTCTGGAAGACATGATATACCTACTATGTAACCATTCTTTTCCTTTCTCTCGCCCAACACGATCGTATAAAAATGGATTACACCCCCAGGCCAATGCAGCTAATTTTGAAAGCTGCATTCATTTATCACCAGCATATTGTGTTCAGAGTGAATCCACTGTCTGTCCTGTCGGATGCTTGCTTGAGTTTTTGGCTTCTTATTTCTAAGTAGATAGAAAGCAATAAAAATACTATGAAATAAAAGAACTTGTTCACAGGTCCTGCGTTACAACCGTAACACATCTTTAATCTGCCTAATTCTTGTTCTGTAGGTTAAATGCAGGTATTTTAACTCTGTGTGGACGCCAAACTAAAGTTTACAGTCTTTCTTTCTGAAATCTGAGTATCTTCTGTTGTAGAATAAGAATAAAAAAGACTATTAAGAGCAATAAATTATTTTTAAGAAATGGATATTTAGTAAATCATATTATGTGTTCAAGGACCAGATACGTTCTCTATTTTGCCTTTAAATTTTTTGTGATCCAATTTTCAATACATTCTCCTTTTTGCCCTGGATCGTTGACATGAGTCAAAGACTGGGTTTCCTTTCTTACTTGTCAAAAGACAACACTACAGATTTCATGTTGAGGATTCATTTATTCCCACCCTTCTGGCCTGACAAATATTGTTACCATGAAGATAGTTTTCCTCCATGGACTTCAAATTACATCTAAAATTAGTGCAAAGAGAGAATCACTAGACCATCCACATAGAGCTTTTGTATCTTATGCAGACACTGTGGGTAGCCCATCAAAATGTAAACTGTGTTCCTTTTATTTTTAATTTTTTTGGAGAGTATATTTCAAATGAACACATGCACCCCATCATCACTGGAGGCAAATTTCAGCATAGATCTGTAGGATTTTTAGATGACCCTGGGCCATTGCCTTCATGCTGTGGTAAGTACCACATCTACAATTTTGGTAACTGAACTGGTGCTTTAGAAATGTGGGTTTTTTTTTTTTTTTTAAGAGATGTAGCAGAATAATTCTTCCAGTGCAACAAAATCAATTTTTGCTAAATGACTCTGAGAGCAACGGTTGGGCTGTCAACATTCAAAGCAGCAGAGAGGGAACTTTGCACTATTGGGGTGTGATGGTTGGGTCAGTTGAAAAAAAAAGGAAACCTTTTCATGCCTTTAGATGTGAGCTTACAGTAGGTAATGATTATGTGTCCTTTTTTGATGGCTGTAACGAGAACTTCAATCACTGTAGTCTAAGACCTGATCTATAGATGACCTAGAATAGCCATGTAATATAATGTGATGATTCTAAATTTGTACCTATGTGACAGACATTTTCAATAATGTGAACTGCTGACTTGATGGAGCTACTTTAAGATTTGTAGGTGAAAGTGTAATACTGTTGGTTGAACTATGCTGAAGAGGGAAAGTGAGTGATTAGTTGAGCCCTTGCCGGGCTTTTTTTTCCACCTGCCAATTCTACATGTATTGTTGTGGTTTTATTCATTGTATGAAAATTCCTGTGATTTTTTTTAAATGTGCAGTACACATCAGCCTCACTGAGCTAATAAAGGGAAACGAATGTTTCAAATCTACTTCTGCTTTTCTTATTTATCACAACCAAACTCCTGGCACGTTCCTCAGATCAGTATACGTTACTCGCTTATCATTATTCTGTTTCCTCTCTGGATCACCTGCCCTCCCCTTGCTTTTCCATATTCATGAATGGATTTCAGCTCTAAGGTAACGTGCGCCTTCTGTATTTTACCTTGTCTCCTTTCAAACAGTAAAGGCGGAACTGGTGATTTCTCTAATGAGAAGTGACGTCGGACTTTATCAAACAGATTAGCTCTGTTTTTGTACTTAACCCTGGAAAGTATGAATTTTAAGTACAAGCCACTGCCTCAGCGAGAAAGCTGCTGAATATTTCAGCTTAGGAAGCAATTCTACCATAATGGACTGAATATATATTTTTATTGAAGTATAGTTGAACTATACTATCCATTGAACATTGATTTACAATGTTATGTTAGTTTCTGGTGTAGAGCATAGACTGAATATTTCTTGAAGACTTGTAACAGAATGCACCTCCCTGTCTCTCTGTCATATGTAAGTAATCAGGTTAAATATGGGACAGGTTGATAGATTACAGCTGGTATGGCTTGCTGTCAGGATGTCCACCATGCTTTGTAGGTGATTGGTGGTCCGAATGACAGAGATGACAGAGAATGTGTTACTAGCGCTCTGCCAAATCTGGATTTCAGCTGGTGGTCTCTACTCCCAGCTGCTTGTAAGATTCAGCATAAGCCTAGCCACAGGGAATGTGGCTAAATATATTTCAGCCCCCAGTTCCCCTTTCTCCTACAGAAAAAAATATTCATAATTATTGGAAATGTGAAGGAGCTACCAATAATACATTGAAACCTGCTAAGTAACCCAAGAAGCATTTCTTATGGCTATATTTCTATTTTATAGCACTGTAAGATTTGCCAATTATTATATCAAAAGAGAAAATAAAAACTTACTATCATCTTACCCAAATATTGCATTCTTCTACAACTGTGATTCAGTGAATAAGCCTCACATCACAACTTGTCTTCATTGATGGTTAAATTGAACAGGGCATTTTGAATATTCTGGTTGGAATTAAAAAGAGCAGTGGAAAAATTACAGTCTTCCTTTTAAAGGGTTAACTTTTTACCCTTAAAAACCTTTTGAGGGTAAAGAGAGATTTTCAAGGGGAAAAAAATAGTAGCCACTAGTCATGTACAGGAGCATCCTGATTAGAGAGTAAGGATTCATTTGATGTTGTCCTCAAACATTAAATCACTTCCATCCTTGATGATACTAATGGCAAAATAATTATTGAAACCAAAATTAGGTTGACAAAAACAAATGAACACTGGATAGGAATAGTTTATTGAAAAGGAGCTTGTTTCAATTCAAAAGTCCTCCAAACTAAATCTGTTTAATGTGATATTGGTTCAAAATCCTTTTTCAGCATTGCCGGTTTTCTCTTTCTTGTAGCATTATTTAGCTAATCATTGGATAAAATTTATGACTGAGAGCATTATTATACTCATTTGACACTAGTGTTACTAGCTACAGTTGTAACTCAGTATTAATTATAGAATATTTTAACCAAGACGTAGTTTTTGCAATGTTTACTTTATATTAATCTTATACTTTGCTATTCTCTTTGCTAGTCCTTGTTTTCACACACAGTATACACTATTATAAATCAATCTTATACTTTATCAAACAGCAGAGAGTAATAAAGAAGGTCACAACTCATAGAGGAGCTCCTCGGAGGTTTGTAACATCATGATTTAAATCTCAGAAAGATTTAATCAAAAACTGAATTAATCCCTGGGGAAATAGATGCTCTATAGATTCTATTGATGGGCACAGAGAAGCCTATTTCTTTTCACTGGTCTCTGTTAACATGATGGGGAAAGGAGCAAAGTTTTTTTCTGTGAGAAAGAAAATAAGATTTCCTCAGTGGGGGAAGGGTAATATGCAATGACCTTTGTGTCACGTTTCTTCCCTTTCAGTCAACATGTTCCTTTTTATTCTGCTTACCATGGTGTTATCCACTCTTCTCGTTCATGGTTAAGTTAAATGCCCTCCACCCTCCTGCTCCCTTCAGTACATCCCATGTGATTCCAGTAATTCTGCAAAGTCCCACAAGCTCCACTCCAGTCAAGCATGTGGAATGTGTGAGTCACAAGAGCTGGTTTCCAGGGCTTCTGTTGCAGTCAGGTGACTGCCCCTGAGGCAAATTCTCAGCATTCAGGGACACTGGAAACTTGCAGGAAGAAATGATCAGAAAATTCAGGACCATGTTACACTGGAAAGCCTAACATTGTTCCTCGATTAGACTCTATACTAATGACAAAATGCCATTTCCCTCCCATATGCCTCTTTTCTGTCCATCATTCTACAGGAATGTGATCATCCTCCTTTTAATCCTAAAACCATTCCTTACCATCGGCTGACTTATAAAAGGGGCAGAGTGGAATTAATTAATTGAGAAAAAGTGAGAGAACTTTTAGAGGAGAAAACCAAATGATCCTATAATATTTTCATGATTAAATTAAATGAGCATAATTATACATGCACATATGAATACCAGGACATTATTATCATCAAGAACCTTAAAATATTGTATTGTTCCAAATATATGCATATAGCACTTACTGAAGATGAGTAACTAGTGTGATATTTGAATTTGCTTATTGACCATTTTCATACATTTTCATATATTAATTTCTAGTAAGAAGAAGCTGAATTATTAGGGAAAATCCTGGGGTGATTTAGAAAAAATATTGTGCTTCTGCTCGTTTTGGAAACTCAGGAGCACTTAGCAACATTATCTTTTTTTCCACATAGTTTTCTGTGATGGATTTTCAACAAGATGACATCCAAGTGAAAGCCAAAATTAAATGGGAAGGAAAGAATGTTAAGTGGTAAAATCCTAAATAGCTTATTAGACTACTTAATTGGAGAGAATTTATTTTTGCCGCTGTTAGGAAGTCTATCGTCAAGCTTCTCTTTAACAATACTAATTGAAAAAGAAAAGGGGGACTATGGTAATATAGTTACCACACAATACCCTCCAGCAAGTCATTTAAGGAAATTCACAGGTACTTTCCTTTGATTCACTTTGGTGTTGTTGAAAATTATTCATATCAATGCTATCACACTTCATTTCCAACCCGATCTCTTATTCCTACCAGAGCTTCACAGTGTACTTAAAAAAGGACTGAAAAGAAAATGAAGCTGCGCTTGTTCCTAATTTAACCATGTAGCAGGTTTTCAGCTTGATTGCTATACCCTTTAGTCAAATGACTCATGTTTTGTCATACTTAGAGGTATTGCCCTCTGTAAGCACGTCACTATTTGTTGGTAAGAATGTGTGTACACTGTCCAGAACGATGATTAATTACTCTACTTGCCAGAGACGACCAAGTTAGTAAGCAGGTCACACAGCATGTCATGTGGCCACGTTACTTTCATGTCAGGTAACTTCATGATCAAGGGCAACACATGGCCTAATTACTTTTCCTCCAGTTATCTGGCGACACGGGTCAACATCTGAATTGCTATCAGACCATCCAATAGAAAAACGATTGCAGGGAAAGCAAAAATTGGAGATCTCCACCACATGTTTGGCCTCTGGGTCTGAGGCTGAGAAGTGCCTATGTGCTGGCACTGACAATTTTCCATTTTTAATGGCAGATATGGGGACATCCAAAGGGAGCGTCAGTGTATGCTCCTGATGAATGAAACGATTCATAAAGAGCTAATAAGAGTTCCTTTGTCACATGGTGCCAGGGTCTCATTGAGTCACCTTCTGCCATGACACACCATGGCAAGAACTAAAACTAGAAAGGTCAGCTGAAGGAAAGAGATGGAATAAATAGAAGGTTAACCAAACACAGTTGAACTTCAGGTACACAGCAAGGTTCGGGCAAAGATTCCCCCTGGTTTCTTTTGCCCTGTATGCTGACTTATTTCTATGGGTTTATATAAACAAAAGGGGTGATTGTACAGTGAGGAGTGAAACTGTGAATAAGAGAATGGACTTTACAAAGCTGGTTCCATATGTAAGTGTGGTTCTGTGTCAGCTAGAAGGCAATTGGCTTTAATAGACCTGGTGTTTTGGTTGAAAGAGTTACTAAAATCCTGTTAACTGCCTGTACTGTTAGACTGGTGGGATGCTCTTAGAGACTCCCCTAATCAGGTTTTGGAGAGAAATGTTCAGTTTTATTTTTGCAGATTGATAAAAAGATACCCCATGTGTATACAATAAATAGGACTCTTCACCTTCCAATGATGCATTGCAGAAGATCCCATTTTTTCCCTTCTAATTGGTTTAGTTTTACCATTCCCAGAGTTGCTACCTGCAGCCAGGGAGCATCAGAGACTTGCAGCATTTTGAAGGTTAAACTTGAACCCCCTCAAAATTCATATCTGGTAGGTACCATGGGGACATGTAAATTCATGGCATTGGAATGATTTAAAGGCATTATTTGATTTTTCTCATGCTCTTAAAAACTTAGCTTTACCATCTCCATTTGGAAATTTGATCAACTTGGAGGTGCCTCTTCTCAGAATCAGGTGACACACCTGGCTAATCCACGTGGCCAAGCTCAGTTAAAATTACAAAGAGAGCAAAAAGACAATTTCACCTCAGGTGATGACATCTGAGACTTTCCTCTAACATCTTAATTTTCAAATTAGATGAATCTTTCTGCTATAGTAAGAAGGCTAATATGAAAATCTATCTTCCATTTGAAAGTCCAGAAAACTCAGGCTGTGATTAAAACAGTGAGGATAATTATCGTAACCATGGTGGTATCAACTAGTATTTATTGTGGGCTTACAATCTTTTTGTCACTTTGCTTGACTCTTTATGTGAAGGTTCTTAATAAATCCTCCTAAAGTAAAGAATGAGGTAGTGCACCATTATTCTTACCTTATAAATGAGAAAATGGAGGGATAGAGAAGTAACTACCAAGATTTGGGTAAAGTCCAGTTCCCTAAAACTTATTTAATTGACTATTGTGCTGTATATAACACCTCCACCAACAAAATACACCCAGAAGAAAACATTTTTCCATTGGAGGTGATTAAAAAGTTTGTGTGGTTTTGTTATCACCATCTTGTTAAAGTCAAATCTTGTATATAATGCATTCATTCATTTCCCATTCACTGAACACTTCCAATGGGCCAGAAACCACACTAGGTACTAAGAGCAGAAGGGACTAGCTGGCAATATAGTAAGACAAAATTAAACTGTGTATTTCCTTATAGCAACAGCAAGACACTCTTGCCAGGAGTGTGAGAGTATGTGTACATGTGTACATGTGTATATGTACAGTTGATCATTGAACAACATGGGTTAGGAGCGCCTATAACCTGTACACTCAAAATCTGGGAATCACTTTACAGTTAGCCCTCCATATATGTGATTCCACAATATATCATATTTAAAAATCCAAGTAGGTATAAGTAGACCCTAGCAGTTCAAACCCATGTTGCCCAAAGGTCACCTGTATATATATACATATGCATATGTGTGTATGTATATACCTGTGTATATGTATCTGTGTGTATATATGTGCATGTATATGTATATGTTGTGTGTCACATGGGTGTTTGTGTTTTCTGGAAAGTTTATTGCTATATAACTAATGTCTATGAAATTGAGCCAGAGATTCTAATACTTAATGGGCATGAATGGCAAAGGGCTGTGATCCCATGGGAAACAATTTGATTTAAAAGGACTGACAATCAACTTTTTAAAAAAGTAGACCTCCTCCCTGCTTTGAAGTTGGTACACCATTACCACTTAGATATTTGATAATAAAAATAATCAATATTTTATAGCTCTTTATGGTTTTCCCAACACTATTTAAAAGTTTTAAAACACTATTTTAAAGCTATGTGACAAGCTACAAGTACAATCACTAACAACCTTTCAACCGAATGCTTTCTTTTTCCTGTGGGTATAGTCGTTGTTATCTTGAATATCAGCTGTTCATGACAGAGGACACTCTTAAAATTTCTCATGTGTTTTTGTCTGAATTTCTCTCTCCAGTGCTAACCTTTCTATAGTTAGGTCTTAGGATTACTGTGGAAATCAGTCACTAGATACTCATAATTCAAGTTTATGGCTGGCCTTTTTGGGGTAGTGTCCATATACCTGGAATCAATAGCAGAAGAAAGAGGGTTCACTTTCTAACACTGCAATATTTGGGCTACATTTCTAATCTGTGTGGCCAAGCTCAGTGAGGTCAGTTAAAATTACAAAGAGAGCAAAAAAAGCAAAATGATGCCATTTGAGGCAACATGGATGCAGCTAGAGATTATCATACTAAGTGAAGCAAGTCACAAAGAGAAAGACAAATAATATATGATATCCCGTATATGTGGAATCTGGGCTTCCCTTGTGGCTCAGCTGGTAACGAATCTGCCTACAATGCAGGAGACCTGGGTTCGATTTCTAGGTTGGGAAGATCAGCTGGAGAAGGGAAGGGCTACCCCCTCCAGTATTCTCACCTGGAAAATTCCATCAACTCTATAGTCCGTGGGGTCACAAAGAGTTGGACACGGCTGAGAGACTTTCAACTATGACACAAATGAACCTATCTACAAAAGAGAAAGACTCACAGTCACAGGAAATACGCCAGTAACAGTTGCCAAGGAGGGTAGAGGTGGGGAAGGGATGGAGTGGGATGTTGGGGTTAGCAGAAGAAAGCTTTTATGTATGGAATGGATAAGCAGCAAGGTCCTACTGTACTACATAGACAACTGTATTCAAATCTTATGATTAACCATAATGGAAAGGAACATATACATCTATAAATGAATCACTTTGCTGTGTAGCAGTTCAGTTAAGTTCAGTTACTCAGTCTTGTCCAGCCCTTTGCTACCCCATGGACTGCAGCACACCAGACCTCCCTGTCCATCACCAACTCCTGGAGTTTATTCAAACTCATGTCCATTGAGTCAGTGATGCCATCCAGCCATCTCATCCTCTGTCGTCCCCTTCTCCTCCTGCCTTCAATCTTTCCCAGCATCAGGGTCTTTTCAAGTGAGTCAGTTCTTCGCATCAAGTGGCCAAAGTATTGGAGCTTCAGCTTCAGCATCAGGCCTTCCAATGAATATTCAGGACTGATTTCCTTTAGGATTGACTGGTTGGATTTCCTTGCTGTCCAAGGGACTCTCAAGAGTCTTCTCCAACACCACAGCTCAAAAGCACCAATTCTTAGGTGCTCAGCTTTCTTTATACTCCAACTTTCACATCTATACATGACTACTAGAAAAACCATAGCTTTGACTAGATGGACATATGTTGGCAAAGTAATGTCTCTGCTTTTTAATAAGCTGTTTAGGTTAGTCATAACTTTTCTTCCAAGGAGCAAGTGTCTTTTAATTTCATGGCTGCAATCACCATCTGCAGTGATTTTGAAGCCCCCCAAAATAAAGTCTGTCACTGTTTTCTTATCTATTTGCCATGAAGTGATGGAACCAGATGCCACGGTCTTAGTTTTCTGAACATTGAGTTTTAAGCCAACTTTTTCACTCTTCTCTTTCACTTTCATCAAGAGGCTATTTTTCTTTGCTTTTTGCCATAAGTGTGGTGTCATCTGCATATCTGAGGTTATTGATATTTCTCCCAGCAATCTTGATTCCAGCTTGTGCTTCATCCAGTCCAGCGTTTCTCATGATGTACTCTGCATTTAAGTTAAATAAGCAGGGTGACAATTAATACCATATTGTAAAGCAAGTATACTTCTATAAAAAAAGAAAGAAAAAAAGAAAAATTATAAAGAGGTAGGAGAGGTAGTTTATGGACTTTGGGTTTTGGCATTCTATGATCCTTAAAAAATAGTCTAAGGCTTTTGGTCTCCATGGTGGAAGAAAACATTGCAGCAATGACTGGTTTAACAATGACTACATAATGGATATTGTCACAGACTCTTTTAAAAATGTTTTTATGTTTTAATCAGAAAACATATCACATGGACAGGTAAGTGCATAAAATAATCAAATACAGCCTCACGTATTCACTCCCAGAGTTTATGAGATCCTAACATTTACCCACTATGATAAAGATTGCTCTGAAAACAAATCACATACCAGTCTCTTTTCTTCTCCTTCCCTCCTCAGTAGTGGCCTGTCTCCTGTGGTTGGTGTGTAGCTATTCCAATCCATTTCTTTTTCTCTTAACTACCTTTCTATGTCTCCCAAAGTAAGATGCAGTATTATGTTGTGCCTTTTGAAAACGTACATAATGTTTTCCCACTGTACCGTATCCTTTTCTGCAATTTGCAGTGGTGCCTTTTAATGCAAATGCAATTAGAACAATTCAGCCTTGCTGTAAGCCAGAAGGAAATCCTTCTTTCCAGGTGTTTGGAGTTGCCTTAGCAGCTGCTCCAAGTGTCCCAGCTAATCATTCTTCACAGCGTTCCTGACATTCATCTTGGTTTCCTATTTATCACTTTGGCTCATGGTTAAGTGCATTTATGCAATATCTTTAAAAGTCTTTGACCCTTGATCCACAGCCTCATCTTGCTTATTGAGTGGTTATAAAGTTATTCCAAGGGAACAGGAAGTCATAAAATCACAGCAGAAGTTGGAAACCCATACCTAGGGAGTTTTTGTTTGTTTATTTTAAATAATATAATGGATTCTGATGTTTCTTCTTTGTTAAGTCAGAGATTTTTGCCAGACTCCTAACCTTCCCATTTCCACATACCTGTCCATGGCCATGCCCTCTCCAGAGAGGACATTGGGAAGCCCCAGCACTGAAGAAATTATTTCTTGTAATAGTAACCAATTAAACTAGTTACCAGCTGGGGAGAATGTTTCAGCACTTAAGTTAATTGAACTGTTGCAAACTAAATATGATTCTAAATTGTTCCAGTATTCTAAAGCACTTCATGCGTGCAGATAAAAACGAAAAAAAAAATAACCAACTCGGTTTGAAATGTGCAAATCAGGCATATAGCACTGACATTTAGATCTATGACCTGATAACTCTGAAGTAGGTACCTTAAAAAACTTTGTGGGCTTACTTTTTTCTTCTTTTGCTGAGCTCTCCTTTGCAACCCCAGAACCACCACTCGATGTGATATTCAGTAAGTGGAAGTCAGGCTGCAATCAAAATGGGAACTGTCTGCATTAGGGTTTTTCTACCAATTTCCCCAGAAAATAACCTCTTTGTGATTCATTCCATGGGCCAAGTAAAAAAGAAACTATTGAGAGAAGGTTGGACTTAATAGAGCAAATATAGTTGTGTGTGTGTGTGTGTGTGTGTGTGTGTGTGTGTTCTTCCTTGGAGAGAATGTGGCTAGAATGTGGTTTGTGTATCTGCTTGGAGGGCATAGTTTTTCTTGAGGGTGGCCTTTCTGTATTGAGGACCACTGTACATAATCAGTGAATATTTAAATTCAAGAGTAAACCTGGATGGTAGAAGATACTACTCCTCCATTGGATTTGTCTTTTCTTCATGTCTCCCCATTGCCCCAAAATATACAGATGCTATTCCATTCTGTGGCTGTGAATTTTCCAACACTCTACATGGTTAGGCCAAAGGTTGGATTTGGATGGATTGTTTAAGATGTTGGGATGGGCTGAGAACCCCTCTGCAGCTTAATGAATCACCATGAGTAACAAGTTACTCAGGATCCATGGTAATTCTTATACCCCTCCAAGGACACTTCTTCCCCTTCCAAAGGAAACTTACAAATATGATGATGAGAAATACCATATCCACTGATTTCATGGTCTCTGAGAAGGTAAATAAAATTCAAAGAATTATAGAATTAACAACAGGAGAAGGGTCTTAGGGGTCACAGTCAAGAACACTCGGGGTCATAGAGGGTAAGTCTTTGGCTTCCTGTCACACAATGGTTAGAATGTAGGCTGTCATTCTTATCTCAGTGACACCACAAGTTGCTGAGCACCATACAGTATCAGATGGGAACCAGCAATACATTGACAAGAATAAATTCACACAGAACAAACTTGAGTCCATAAGGACAACGGGGATATTGACTGACCAGCCAGGGAGGCAGAATTAATCTTATTACAGATTAGACTACTGCGTCCATAGTAAGAGGTGAGTGGTGCATGGCAGTTTCCTTTCTCCAAAATATTTCTTTTATGGCTGATCAATCATACTGGAAATTCAACACTTAGTGATTCATGTATGTTTTAATGAAACTGAAAGTACTCTTGGGAAAGATGAAAAACTATGGCCATTGCCAGTTCTAACTCCCTGTTGTTCAGATCATTTCAAGATGCTAGGTGGTTGTGTTAGAGCAAAAATGAGAACAATCAGAAAACCCGACCTCCCTCACTGGAGGAATGCAGGAAGGAGAATAACATTGGGCAGAAGAAGAACATACAGTGAGCATGTCCTTGCCTTCATTATCACGTTGAAGTTTGAGTGAGTCCCTAGGAGAAGTTGTAATACTCACTTATATTCTCAATACCTAAGAACTTTCTTCCTCACTTATTTAAAAACATTCATGAAATATTTAATATTTACTTTGAGGTAGAACTAGAAGGGATGAATCATGTATTTCCTACACTTAAGAAAATCCCAATCAAGTGTGGAGACATATAGAGTACTTGATTAAATTTAGAAACACATCCGCTATGATCCAGACAACACTGTCATCCCCAGAGTAGCAAAAGCCAGTTAATGAGATGCCCTGTCCTCAAGGAATCTGCAGTCTAGTGAATGCATACAATGTGATGAGTGAATAATTCAGAAACATCCCAAGATCTATGGAAACAAATTCATTACTCATCAGGGAGAATGGACAGTGAAAGTTCCATGGGATCTTTTTTAAAACTTTATTTATTTTTAATCGAAGGATAATTGCTTTACAGTATTGTGTTGGTTTTTGCCAAACTTATTACCAGAATTGACCTTGATATGTGGAACTGGCAGTAGGAGAAAGAGAAGCAGTAAAATTATATTTCCCCAGATCTCTCCTGGAATGGAGAACAGTCAGGCTTTCCTTAATATGTCTGCCTATGGATACTTGCCATCTTTCATTGACTTAGTTCAGGGGTTGCCTTCTCCAGAAAAGTTTTCCAGACCTCTCTGTCCCCACTTTGTGCCTGAGATTTGTAGAACTGATGTTTTTATGTCTTCTGTGTATACACCTATCACAGCAACCAAAATATCATATCCTAATGTCTTAGTTTACCTTCGTTTTGCCCTCTGAGTTTGTGAGGATGTTGGCTGGCTGACTGGATAGATGAATGAAAATTGACAGAATTTTCAGTTTTTGCTAAATGAATCCACAAATACCCTGGCTCTGAATCATTTCTGGATGATCATACTTTTCAAGCTCCTATAAGAAGGATGATTTATGATTCTTGATTTGGGAAAATGATCCCTCAAAACTTCTCTGAGAAATTAGGTTCAAGGAATACTCATATAGTAGCATTTCCCCTCTCTTGGCTCATTCCAAGAAACGCCCCCTGAAATGAGAGTCTCCTATGAGAGACTGTTACTTCTTCATTTGAGGGCAGTTGTAAAGAGCTCATTGTACCCAGTGCTTAAGAAACACGAGCTGTCTTTCCTCAGAGCTTTTTGACTCCCCTCCCCGCCATGCCCAGGCTAGTTCTGGGGAATCTGCCTGCTACTTCTTGCTTCCAAACATACTTTGCTTCTCTTTCCTAGCTGCATGGTCTGATTTCAGATTTCTTGGCTAACACATTACCCAGGCCAATCTTATAGCTCTTTAGCCAAGTGGGAACTTGGGTCAAGGCAAGGAGCCTGCTGATGACTGGGGCACACAATGAGGTTTCCTGGGGGTTGGTCATTATTTTCACAAACTGGTTATAGTTTAAGGGGAATTTCTCCAAGGGCACAGAGATTTCTGCTAATCCAAAGGACTTCTTAAGGAAGCTTGAAACAGCACAAAAACTCCACCTGAGCAAAAATGGCAGAAGCAGGGGAAATTTGCTCATACCTTCCAAGTATCTATCCCCAAAGTCTCATTTCTGCTATTTCTATGGCCAAATGAATTGTCACAGCCATGTGCATCCCTTACCCAGCAATCTGTTTATCAAGAAAGAGAAGCCTGTTGTCTCCCAATTTCTACTTTCCAGGTGACTGATATTAATTAGTTTGCAGCAAGCACAATTTATCTCTAGCTGAAACCAAAGCAGATGAAAATACTGCCATGCAATAAGATTTCTTTTCTTGAAACGATGAATGGGATGAAGATACTTATCTGGGAGAACAGGTTTCAGGTGGAGCTTCCATCAGCCGTACTTTGAAATGCATTGTTAAACTATGGCTGATCTGGGTAAGAAATAAAAATAGCTTGTCATAGTTTGATGACATTAACTCATTTCCAGCACAAGAAGCTAAGGGCCCAGCAAAATGATAGACTTGCTCTGAGAGTAAAAAGTGCCAAATCCGTTAATAACTCTGGAGTTAGTTCTCAATTATTGGCATTTTTTGAAAGATATCACTAATATCCTCAAAGCTCTGATATCACTTTACAATTCACCTCCATACACTAATGCAGAAAACAAAGCTTTTAAATCACTCTACCTTTTTATTATTGAGATAACTCCTTAAAATTGTCCCTTCTGGCTAGTTTGCATATGGAGTCAGCAATGAATAGCGAAGAAATTGACAAAAATAATTAGGACAATCTGACCATGAAATAACTGTCTACCACAGCTGTGTGATCCTAGTAAATTTATTTCTTGACATTTTCAGCCTCAGTTTCTTCAAGAGAAAATGGGAAGACAAAGCCCAGGCTGTGGGGTTGATATGACATTTCTTAGTCTAATTTATGTAAAATTACCCAGTATGATGAACATACTTCCTTTCCTTCTTAGTGACCCAAACAGACAATCTTAATGCCTTTTAAAAATTGGAAAACAGTGATGAAATCTGATGTCAAAAGGATACTTCATATCAGCTCAGTTCAGTTGCTCAGTTGTATCTGACTCTTTGCGACCCCATGGACTGTAGCACGTCAAGCCTCCCTGTCCATCACCAACACCTGGAGTTTACTCAAATTCATGTCCATTGAGTCAGTGATGCCATTCAACCATCTCATCCTCTGTCATCCCCTTCTCCTCCTGCCTTCAATCTTTCCCAGCATCAGGGTCTTTTCCAATGAGTCAGTTCTTCACACCAGGTGGCCAGAGTATTGGAGTTTCAGCATCAATCCTTCCAATGGATATTCAGGACTGATTTCCTTTAGGATGGACTGGTTGGATCTCCTTGCAGACCAAGGGACTCTCAAGAGTCTTCTCCAACACCACAGTTCAAAAGCATCAATTCTTCTGTGCTCAGCTTTCTTTACAGTCCAACTCTCACATCCACACAAGACTACTGGAAAAAACATAGCTTTGACTAGACGGACCTTTGTTGGCAAATTGTTGTCTCTGCTTTTTAATAAGCTGTCTAGGTTGGTCACCGCTTTTCTTCCAGTAGCAAGTGTCTTTTAATTTCATGGCTGCAATCACCATCTGCAGTGATTTTGGAGCCCAAAACAATAAAGTATGTCACTGTTTCCATTGTTTCCCCATCTATTTGTCATGAGGTGATGGGACCAGATGCCATGATCTTCGTTTTCTGAATGTTGAGCTTTAAGCCAACTTTTTCACTCTCCACTTTCACTTTCATCAAGAAGCTCTTTAGTTCTTTGCTTTCTGCCATAAGGGTGGGGTCATCTGCATATCTGAGGTTATTGATATTTCTCCCAGCAATCTTGATTCCAGCTTGTGCTTCAGCCAGTCCAGCGTTTCTCATGATGTACTCTGCATATAAGTTAAATAAGCAGGGTGACAATATACAGCCTTTATGTACTCCTTTCCCGATTTGGAACCAGTCTGTTGTTCCATGTACAGTTCTAACTGTTGCTTCCTGACCTGCATACATATTTTTCAGGAGGCAGGTCAGGTGGTCTGGTATTCCCATCTCTTGAAGAATTTTCCACACTTTGTTGTGATCCACACAGTCAATCCCTTGAATCTATTTGTCACTTCCACTGTATAGTAGGGATTTGATTTAGGTAATACCTGAATGATCTAGTAGTTTTGGCATAGTTAATAAAGCAGAATTAGATATTTTTCTGGAACTCTCTTGCTTTTTTGATGAACCAGTGGATGCTGGCAATTTGATCTCTGGTTCCTCTGTCTTTTCTAAATCCAGCTTGAACATCTGGAAGTTCACAGTTCACATAATGTTGAAGCCTGCCTTGGAGAATTTTGAGCATTACTTTACTAGTGTGTGAGATGAGTGCAATTGTGCAGTAGTTCGAGCATTCTTTGCCATTGCCTTTTTTTGGGATTGGAATGAAAATTGACCTTTTTCAGTCCTGTGGCCACTGTTGAGTTTTCCAAATTTGCTAGCGTGTTGAGTGGAGCACTTTCACAGCATCATCTTTTTGGATTTGAAATAGCTCAACTGGAATTCCATCACCTCCACTAGCTTTGCTCATAATGATGCTTCCTAAGGCCCACTTGACTTTGCATTCCAGGATGTCTGGCTATAGGTGAGTGATCACACCATCATGATCATCTGGGTCATGAAGGTCTTTTTTTGAATAGTTCTTCTATGTATTCTTGCCACCTCTTAACATCTTCTGCTTCTGTTAGGTCCACACCATTCCTGTACTTTATTGTGCCCATCTATGCATGAAAATTTCCCTTGGTATCTCTAATTTTCTTGAAGAGATCTCTACTCTTTCCCATTCTATTGTTTCCCTCTGTTTTTTTGCACTGATCACTGAGGAAGCCTTTCTTATCTCCTTGCTATTCAGAACAAGACCCAGTTTCTCCCTCAGTCAGTCACTTCCATCAGGAAGCTTCCATAAGTCTCTTATCCTTTTCCATCAGAGGGCAGACAGACTGAAAACCACAATCACAGAAAACTAACCAATCTGATCACATGGACCACAGCCTGTCTAACTCAGTGAAACTATGAGCCATGCCATGTAGGGCCACACAAGACAGACAGGTAATGATGGAGAGTTCTGACAAAATGTGGTCCACTGGAGAAGGGAATGGCAAACCACTTCAGTATTCCTGCCTTGAGAACCCCATGAACAGTATGAAAAGGCAAAAAGAAAGGACACTGAACAGTGAATTCCCCAGGTCGGTAGGTGCCAAGTATGCTATTGGAAATCAGTGGAGAAATAGCTCCAGAAATAATGAAGAGATGGAGCCAAAGCAAAAACAACACCCAGTTGTGGATGTGACTGGTGATAGAAGCAAGGTCCGATGCTGTAAAGAGTAATATTTCATAGGAACCTGGAATGTTAGGTCCATGAATCAAGGCAAATTGAAAGTGGTCAAACAGGAGATGGCAAGAGTGAACGTTGACATTCTAGGAATCAGTGAACTAAAATGGACTGGAATGGGTGAATTTAACTCAGATAACCATTATATCTACTACTGTGGGCAAGAATCCCTTAGAAGAAATGGAGTAGCCATCATAGTCAACAAAAGAGTCTGAAATGCAGTACTTGGATGCAATCTCAAGAATAACAGAATGATCTCTTTTCATTTCTAAGGCAAACCATTCAATATCACAGTAGTCCAAGTCTATGCCCAACAATTAATGCTGAAGAAGCGGAAGTTGAAAGGTTCTATGAAGACCTACAAGACCTTCTAGAACTAACACCCCCCAAAAATATCCTATTCATTATAGGGAACTGGACTGCAAAAGTAGGAAGTCAAGAAATACTTGGAATAACAGGCAAATTTGCCCTTGGAGTACAGAATGAAGTAAGGCAAAGGCTAACAGAGTTTTGCCAAGAGAACACACTGGTCATAGCAAACACCTTCTTCCAACAACACAAGAGAAGACTCTACACGTGGACATCCCCAGATGGTCAATACTGAAATTAGATTGATTATATTCTTTGTAGCCAAAGATGGAGAATCTCTATAGAGTCATCAAAAACAAGACTGGGAGCTGACTCTGGCTCAGATCATGAACTCATTATTGCCAAATTCAGATTTAAATTGAAGAAAATAGGGAAAACCACTAGATCATTCAGGGATTACCTAAATCAAATCCCTTAGGACTATACAGTGGAAGTGACAAATAGATTCAAGAGATTAGATCTGATAAACAGAGTGCCTGAAGAACTATGGACAGAGGCTCATGACATTGTGTAGGAGGCAGTGATCAAGACTATCCCCAAGAAAAAGAAAAGCAAAAAGGCAAAATGGTTGTCTGAGGAGGTTTTACAAACAGCTAAGAAGATAAGTGAAAGGCAAAGAAGAGAAGGAAAGATATACCCATTTGAATGCAGAGTTCCAAATAATTGTAAGGAGAGATAAGAAAGCCTTCCTCAGTGCCATATATATGTATATATATATACACATATACATGTTCAATTTCTATATTTCTATATCTAGACAGTGAGACTAAACAAAATACAAACAAAAACACAAAAACCGTGTTGGCTGTGGAACTCAGGTCTGGTTGCGATAGTGGCCATCTGTGTTTTTGGCCCGTGCGTTTTACCTCTCCAAGCACTGCTTTCATAACATCTCTAAAGTGAAAGGGGAAGATAGCTTCCAATACTAACATGCTATAGAAACAGAAAAATACTCTTCGTTCATTAATCTCTCATCTTTCTCTTTTCTTTCTAGCCACCACTTTGTAGTCTCCTTCATTTTTTCCCCCCTCTACTTGTCTCTTTCATGTTGATATTCCCCTGGCTTTTTTCTTTAATCATCTTTCTTTTCTTGATGCATGTTCTCCTTGAGATGCATCTCCTTGAGATTGACCAATATGAGAGTGACTTCCTGAAGACCATGGAAGATGACTTCTTTTTTTTTTTTTTTTTTAACTGTAGCATGAATCAAGCATGAAGCAAAATGACTTCTAAACCAATTTCTTCCACCCAAGTCACTCTCCCAAGCTTTGGACTCATAGACCTAATGGACATTTTCTTTTGAGTTTCTCCTGAAAGTTTAAACATAGTATGTCTCAAACTGAGTACATCATCTTCCTAAAAATTGACTTATATTCCCCTTTTCAAAGATTGTCATTAACTCAAACTACCCTGACAAAAACAGGCAACATCATAAATCCTCCTTCCCTTTCATTACTATATTTAATTTCACCAAATCTAAGCTCACCAGTTCTCATTTATTCTTCTTTTAAAGCTCTCAAATCTTTCACCTTCATTATCCCAGTTATAACCAGTTCCACTATATCTTCCATTTAGCAGTCAAAATAGTGCTTTCTAAAACTCTGAGTTACCCTGTTCTTATTTAGAGCCCACTGATGGTTTCACATGGCTATCTGGAACCAACTCAAGTCCTTATAATTGAGTATATGTTCGTCTTCAAATGGTCCTTACCATCCCCCAGCCATTCTTCTTTTTTGCCATGTTCCCAGCTCCATTGCTCCCCTGCACTACAGTCTCACTCTTACTCTACTTTGTAGCTTCTGGAGTATACCCTCAATTCTATCATATTTCTAAAACTTTGCAAAAGCATTTCCCTCTGCTTAGAATGCTGTCTCTCTCTTGTTCTATCAAATGGGCTGTGGGGATTTCTTCCCATGTGGTTAAGAGCCCATGCTTTGGGATAAGAAACACATAAGATGAAATCCAAGATCTTAAATTACAAGCTCTGTAATGGTAGGGAGATTATTTATGCTCTCGAAATTTCAGTTAAATCACCTTTAAAATGCAAATAACAGTACCTGCTACATAACATCATTCTAAAGATTAAATATGACGCAATAAGCAACTTAGTAGCAGCAGCAGCAGCCTGTTTGTAGATCTCTGATTTATAACTGGCACTTCATATAGGCTATTGGAGAAGGCAATGGCACCCCACTCCAGTACTTTTGCCTGGAAATCCCATGGACCGAGGAGCCTGGTGGGCTGCAGTCCATGGGGTCGCTAAGAGTCGGACACGACTAACTTCACTTTCACTTTTCACTTTCATGCATTGGAGAAGGAAATGGCAACCCGCTCTTGTGTTCTTGCCTAGAGAATCCCAGGGATGGGGAAGCCTGGTGGGTTGCCGTCTACGGGGTCGCACAGAGTTGGACACGACTGAAGCGACTTAAAGAAAGAAGAAAGAAGAGAATAAGTATGGTATCTGGCACAAAGGAATGTTCAATCATTATAGCTAATATTTGTCCATTACAGATAGATTCTAAGCTTCTACTCCCATCCTACAACCATACTTATCTATGCCCTGCTCTAGAATTTAAGCTCCATGATGTCAGGGGAAGAGTCTGCTTTGTTAATGTTTATTTAACACTTGTCATAATACAGCAGGCCCACCATAAAATGTGTCACTTCCATCAAGATTCAGTTCTAATGCTGTTTCTTCTAGGAAGCTTTTATTACCCCCCAATCTTCCCTCAACATTGATGGGTAATTCCCCTAAGTAATAGACCCTGCTTGCATGCTATTGGAATGGTTTCTCTTCTCTAGACTCTTGAGTTTCTGGAGGACAAAGACTGAGTCCTTTTTATTTGAATTCCCAGCATCTTTCCCAGATTCAAATAATAGCAGTCAAGAAAGCTTTTTGAGTGAATAAATGGATGGATGACTGGTTTATCTTTCACTCATATCTTTTTCTCTCCTGTTTCCCCCTTACCATGCTCCATTTATATTCCATTTATAAGAATCAGGCAGAAAATATGGAAACCAATGGATGTTGGGCAGGTGAGACCACTCCTTCCCCCCAGAGTAGACATCATAGATAGTCTTCTGGCGTTCTGCTAAAACTGTCATATTGATAGTGGCACCTGGGTGGAAAGGTTTTTCCATCACAGCTTTCCCTGAGCAAGGGAATGAGAACCACACAGGCCAACTGGGGACTGTGCGGACCTCCCTGAAGGAAGCCTGAAAAGCTGGTGTCTAGGCAACAGTCTGCCCTCTGACTCTACCCATAGGGGTTTAAATAAGAGCCTGGAAGGGTGGTGTATTTCTGTAAGCTCAGGTGAGAGAGGCTGAGCGATGGTCTGAAAAGAAGAAGACACTTCTGCACTGTGTTTCCTGTGTTGCGGCCTCCAAACCACCTTGAGGGCCAGGCACAAAGCCGAACTGACCCTGATATGCATCAGAATGAAAGGGTTTGTGTGCAAATCAGGGAAGAATTCTTTCAGCACCTACAGGATTGGTGCCAGGGAGTTAGCATTTGGAAACCTCAGCTCTGTGCCAGGTCATTGTTGGAAAAGCGGCAGATCTGGGAGCAAAATGCCAGTGAGCTACAGAGGAAAAGAAGTGAGGGCAAGGACTCCAGGAATTAGCTATTCAGGAATGTTCAAGAAGGCTGATAGCTCTTTTCCTTGTCAAAAAAGAGAGAGAGAAAGAGAAAAGGACATTCAGAGGAGCGTTCATTGGAGCAGGTTGCTCTGGGTTTTCAGGGAATTGGGAGGGCAGATGCTACAAGGTTATTGGAGTCAGTGTCAAATGCAAGAACAAAGTGGCAGTGACATGAGCTAAGAAATGACTAAGCACTCGAGGCCCTGAGTAGCTAATAGACGGATCCAAATGCCAAGTGAAGCAGTTGTCTCAACTCATTTGAATACTTCTGAAGAGGTGATGAAAAAATAGCCGGCGAGACAGAACTTCTCTTCCAGAATACTCCAAGATTAGATTTCTTTCCCTTACTTTGCGACTCTGTGACGGTAGTTGATCAAGCCTCTCCTTAGTCACTTTCTCTGGAAGTTTTGGAACAGGTACACACCAAGTTTTCCTTTGATATGGGGGCTTTTATTCTTAAGGAATCACTTCCTATTTGCAACTTGGGGATCTCCCTCTCTGGTAAAAGGCTGCTCAGAGTTTTAAGATAAAGGGAGTGGTTTGCCATTCAGGAAGTTAAACTTTGGGGTTATACAGAAATTCTTTCTTTTTTCTCACATTTCTGTTTCCCCCTTTTCATGATTTGTTTCTGTCTTTGGGGAGCCTGAAGAATTTGGGCCTGACGGATATAGTGCCGTGTGGGGAGAAAGCTAGAAAAGGCAAAATTCACGTTACAGATTTTATTCTCTTTCATGGAATGTTTGTATGTGAAGAGTCATTAAGCAAATGTGTGTCACATAGTAGATGTTTGATATATACTGCTCTCTTCATTTCTCCCTCTTCCTTACTGGTTTCCTCTCTCAATATCACCTCCTCATTTGTGCTTTGTTGCTGCTGCTGCTGCTAAGTCGTTTCAGTCGTGTCCGACTCTGTGCGACCCCATAGACGGCAGCCCACTAGGCTCCTCTGTCCCTGGGATTCTCCAGGCAAGAACACTGGAGTAGGTTGCCATTTCCTTTTCCAATGCATGAAAGTGAAAAGTGAAAGTGAAGTCGCTCAGTCGTGTCCTACTCTTAGTGACCCCATGGACTGGAGCCTACCAGGCTCCTCTGTCCATTGGGTTTTCCAGGCAAGAGTACTAGAGTGGGGTGCCATTACCTTCTCTGGTGCTTTGTTAGGAAGGATAAATCGGAGAAGGCAATGGCACCCTACTACAGTACTCTTGCCTGGAAAATCCCATGGATAGAGGAGCCTGGTGGGCTGCAGTCCCTGGGGTCGCTAAGAGTTGGACACAACTGAGCGACTTCACTTTCACTTTTCACTTTCATGCATTGGAGAAGGAAATGGCAACCCACTCCAGTGTTCTTGCCTGGAGAATCCCAGGTATGGGGAAGCCTGGTGGGCTGCAGGAAAAATAAAGATTGTTCTGGAAGTAACTATTGTTAATGATAAAAGCTACCATTTACTAAGTGCCTCTTCTCCACTAGATGGTATTATATTAGGCATTTTCATGATCTCAGTTGGGGCTCATCAGAACATGGAATGGGAGAGGCAACATATGGTGCTGCTGCTGCTGCTGCTGCTAAGTCACTTCAGTCGTGTCTGACTCTATGTGACCCCATAGATGGCAGCCCACCAGGCTCCCCTGTCCCTGGGATTCTCCAGGCAAGAACACTGGAGTGGGTTGCCATTTCCTTCTCCAATGCATGAAACTGAAAAGTGAAAGTGAAGTAGCTCAGTCATGTCTGACTCTTCATGACCCCATGGACTGCAGCCTACCAGGCTCCTCCATCCATGCGATTTTCCAGGCAAAAGTACTGGAGTGGGGTGCCATTGCCTTCTCTGGAGGCAACCTATACCCTCTTACAAAAGAGGTAATTGAGCAAATACAAAGTTACTACCTCTCTAGTTAAAGTGTTTGAGCTAGAATGCCAATTCAAGTTTTCCAAACTCCAAATCTGTGAGTGTTTCTTCTCTACACTTCTCTTATGGACCATGCAAACATGCCTTTCTTGGAGCAAACCCATGTCACTGGTTGGGCACTTAGGTGAGGACTAGTTAAGTTAGTCATTTGGGTGACCCTCCCTTTGACACGTTCCTCTCAGGTCCCTCTGCTCAAACAACAACCAATCATTCTATTCTTTTGGTCAAGTACTCTTCTCTCCTATGACTGGGGCTCACCCACCCCTAAACTTTTGTCCTCTAGGGGCCCAAGGCCTCAATTCACTAATTAAATGAACTTGTGTGTGTGCACTAAGTCACTTTAGTTATGTCCGACTCTCTGCGACCCTATGGACCCTGCCAGGCTCCTCTGTCCATGAGATTCTCCAGGCATGAATATTGGAGTGGGTTGCCATTTCCTACTCCATGGGGATTATCCTGACCCTGGGATCAAACTAGCATCTCTTATGTCTCCTGCACAGGCAGGCGGGTTCCTTACCACTGCTAAGTCACTTCAGTCGTGTCCAACTCTGTGCGACCCCATAGACGGCAGCCCACGAGGCTCCCCTGTCCCTGGGATTCTCCAGGCAAGAACACTGGAGTGGGTTGCCATTTCCTTCTCCAGTGCATGAAAGTGAAAAGTGAAAGTGAAGTTACTCAGTCGACCCACCAATTAAATGAACTTATCCATGAATCAAAGCAAATTGGAAGTGGTCAAACAAGAGACGGCAAGAGTGAATGTCGACATTCTAGGAATCAGTGAACTGAAATGGACAGGAATGGGTGAATTTAACTCAGATGACCATTATATCTACTACTGTGGGCAGGAATCCCTCAGAAGAAATGGAGTAGCCATCATGGTCAACAAAAGAGTCCAAATGCAGTACTTGGATGCAATCTCAAAAATGACAGAAAGATCTCTGTTCATTTCCAAGGCAAACCATTCAATAATCACAGTAATCCAAGTCTATGCCCCAACCAGTAATGCTGAAGAAGCTGAAGTTGAACGGTTCTATGAAGACCTACAAGACCTTTTAGAACTAACACCCAAAAAATATGTCTTTTTGATTATACAGTGGAAGTGAGAAATAGATTTAAGGGCCTAGATCTGATAGATAGAGTGCCTGATGAACTATGGAATGAGGTTCGTGACATTGTACAGGAGACAGGGATCAAGACCATTCCCATAGAAAAGAAATGCAAAAAAGCAAAATGGCTGTCTGGGGAGGCCTTACAAATAGCTGTGAAAAGAAGAGAAGCAAAAAACAAAGGAGAAAAGGAAAGATATAAACATTTGAATGCAGAGTTCCAAAGAATAGCAAGAAGAGATAAGAAAGCCTTTTCAGCGATCAATGCAAAGAAATAGAGGAAAACAACAGAATGGGAAAGACTAAGGATCTCTTCAAGAAAATCAGAGATACCAAAGGAACATTTCATGCAAAGATGAGCTCAATAAAGGACAGAAATGGTATGGACCTAACAGAAGCAGAAGATATTAAGAAGAGATGGCAAGAATACACAGAAGAACTGTACAAAAAAGATCTTCATGACCCAGATAATCATGATGATGTGATCACTGACCTAGAGCCAGACATCCTGGAATGTGAAGTCAAGTGGGCCTTAGAAAGCATCACTACGAACAAAGGTAGTGGAGGTGATGGAATTCCAGTTGAGCTATTCCAAATCCTGAAAGATGATGCTGTGAAAGTGCTGCACTCAATATGCCAGCAAATTTGGAAAACTCAGCAGTGGCCACAGGACTGGAAAAGGTCAGTTTTCATTCCAATCCCAAAGAAAGGCAATGCCAAAGAATGCTCAAACTACTGCACAATTGCACTAATCTCACACGCTAGTAAAGTAATGCTCAAAACTCTCCGAGCCAGGCTTCAGCAATACGTGAACTGTGAACTTCCAGATGTTCAAGCTGGTTTTAGAAAAGGCAGAGGAACCGGAGATCAAGTTGCCAACATCTGCTGGATCATAGAAAAAGCAAGAGAGTTCCAGGAAAACATCTATTTCTGCTTTATTGACTATGCCAAAGCCTTTGACTGTGTGGATCACAATAAACTGTGGAAAATTCTTCAAGAGATGGGAATACCAGACCACCTGATCTGCCTCTTGAGAAACTTGTATGTAGGTCAGGAAGCAACAGTTAGAATTGGACATGGAACAACAGACATTTTCCAAATAGGAAAAGGAGTACGTCAAGGCTGTATATCGTCACCCTGTTTATTTAACTTATATGCAGAGTACATCATGAGAAACACTGGGCTGGAAGAAACACAAGCTGGAATCAAGATTGCCGGGAGAAATATCAATAACCTCAGATATGCAGATGACACCACCCTTATGGCAGAAAGTGAAGAGGAACTCAAAAGCCTCTTGATGAAAGTGAAAAGTGGAGAGTGAAAAAGTTGGCTTAAACCTCAATATTCAGAAAACGAAGATCATGGCATCCAGTCCCACCACTTCATGGGAAATAGATGGGGAAACAGTGGAAACAGTGTCAGACTTTATTTTTCTGGGCTCCAAAATCACTACAGATGGTGACTGCAGCCATGAAATTAAAAGACGCTTACTCCTTGGAAGGAAAGTTATGACCAACCTAGATAGCATATTCAAAAGCAGAGACATTACTTTGCCAACAAAGGTTCGTCTAGTCAAGGCTATGGTTTTTCCTCTGGTCATGTATGGATGTGAGAGTTGGACTGTGAAGTAAGCTGAGCGCCAAAGAATTGATGCTTTTGAACTGTGGTGTTGGAGAAGAGTCTTGAGAGTCCCTTGCACTGCAGGGAGATCCAACCAGTCCATTCTGAAGGAGATCAGTCCTGGGATTTCTTTGGAAGGAATGATGCTAAAGCTGAAACTCCAGTACTTTGGCCACCTCGTGCGAAAAGTTGACTCTTTGGAAAAGACTCTGATGCTGGGAGGGATTGGGGGCAGGAGGAGAAGGGGATGACAGAGGATGAGATGGCTGGATGGCATCACTGACTTGATGGATGTGAGTCTGAGTGAACTCCGGGATTTGGTGATGGACAGGGAGGCCTGGCGTGCTGCGATTCATGGAATCGCAAAGCGTGGGACATGACTGAGCGACTGATCTGATCTGATCTGGGCTAATAGTTCTTAATTCCAAAGTCAGTTCCCTTCCTTCAGTACTGAATGCAGAATCAAAGAGGGAAATTTCACTTGGTAAAAAATTAATGGAAGAGAGAAATTGTTGAGGTAGACAAAACTTCATTGCCTCTCAAATCTCCCTGAATAACATCACCCATCTAACCTACATGTTGTTAAATCCTTGCTTGCAAAAACCCCACTAGAAAATCACCACTGAGTGTTGAGATTTGAGCCTCCAATTTTCTGAGTAATAAGAATCCATAGGAAAGACTTTCTTGTTTGTAAAATACTTTTTGAACAACTAGTGTGTGCTGGGCTCTGTCCTACGTAGGAGATTTAGTTGGGAAACAACTCATGCTTCCAGAAAGGTTCTATGTTATGAGATATTCTATCTTCCTCCCTCAATATTTTTATAGCCTGTTTAATGCTTATAAAGACATCTGTGAAAAAAATCAAGTATCCAGTGGCTAGGAGAAAAAAGATTAAGAAAAAAAGAGGAATATTCATTTTAAACTGCTCATTTAGAATTATCAGTTTCAATCAATGACAATTTTAAGATATAAATCCATTCTAGAGTAACTTGTCAAAAAAAAAGTGCTATTACTGATATTCTCCAAGATTTTTCTAATTAGATCAGGGTCAGTGATGAGAAATAAGCTGGAAGATGAATAGGATGTCAGAATGCAATTGAGTTCCAAGGAGTTACCACAACTTCCCAGCTTGAGCAACTTGGTTCTGAGACAATGGCTTGGTGGGGGTTGGAGAGGGGTGTTGGGGTTGGTGAAACTGAACCACTGCTGATTGCTTATAACATAGTGTGGGACGCTTCTATTACTTAAGCTATTGGAAAACATCTCCTGGATTCTCTTCTGAGTCATGGGAGAGAAAGAAGCAGCCACAGGAACCCTCTCCGCTTCTCGGATTCTGCTCTTGGATTTTGCCAAGAAGCCTTGATAGAGTCTTTACATGGAACAGTGAGAAACAAAGTCTAACTCTATCAGTTACTAGCTGGGTGACTTTGGACAAGCATAGAATTCCTCTAAACCCTAGCTTCTTTATCTGTATATTACCAGCAGTTAATAATAACACCAAACATCAATAAGGTGATTATTTCTTTGTTCAAGCTCACAGAAGCCCACAGTCTCCATGAGTTCAGTGTGATTATACCAATCAATAACTATAATTATTGAAAATCATGGTCACAGTTCAGAAATCACTACAGGTAACACTTTTTCAAAAATCAGAATTACCTTAAAAAAAAAAAAGTGCAATTTCTATGATACCCATCTCTGCCAAGGAAGAGTTTTCATCACAATAAATGGGTTACTTTGGAGCAGCTCCTGCACTCAGGTAGATAATACTCCCTCTAACACCCACTTAGCCCTCTTAGGACAATAGATTAGTGGTGGTGGTGATTTAGTCACTAAGTCATATCTGACACTTTGTGACCCCATGGACTGTAGCCCACCAGGTTCCTCTGTCCATGGGATTTTCCAGGCAAGAATACAGGAATGGGTTTCCATTTCCTTCTCCAGGAGTTCTTCCTAATCCAGGGATTGAACCCAAGTCTCCTGCATTGCAGGCAGATTGTTTACCAACTGGGCCACCAGGGGAGCCCATGATAGAATAGTAAGACATTTAATTGACTGAAGATATATCCTACTTAGTATATATCCTTCTTAGATAATTATAGTGCTATATTGTGCTATAGTGATTCCTTGTTAAATACAGAGAGAGGAGGATCCCAAAGACATTATTCATCACTCTTGAAAATGAAGCAGGAAATTAGTGTTCCCACCTGTGACCTGATTCTAGGACTTGCTCTACAATTTGGTCTGGAGATGCCCAACTTGCCGAAGCCAGGGTTCACCTTGGGCTAGGTCCCATGGGTTTCCCTCTCCCAGGGCCCCAGAGAACTCATTCATCTTGAAGAAGAAAGCATCTCCTCAGCTCCGTCCATCCTCCTGGCCTCCAGTCTTTTCTCTGTTCCACTCTTGTTACAGAATCTGTGAGAAAAGAAAAATCAATTCTCTAGTTCGGGTCAGCCAGTAAAATTGGCTCATAGGTCCCCTAACCAAAGCCAGATGGATGCAGTTACATTTCTCCCATGTTACAATTCCATAAAGCCTCTTAATGGCCTTTATATCACGACCTCTTCACAGAGGCCTCCCAGCAGTCACCTGTCATGATCATGTTTAAACCTCCTAGTAGGGCCATAATCTTGTCTTTTAGTTTTCCTGGATAGTATATGAAGGTGAACTGGGCTGAAGGGGCAGTGGGAGGGCTCAAAAAACAAAGCCCTGGGTTTTTACTACATCTGGTTATTCCAGTTAGTGTTTGCAGCAAATGACTAGCGGAGAAAAGGGTGGCTCCAGACAGTGCTGGCTGGTAAAGACTTGAGAAAGCTCCTTCCTGCTATTCACCTGGTCCCTGAATCATCATGCTGCATGTTTTGAAGCATTCATTCACTTGTGGGCCATGGGTGACAAACATCTTTTGAGCCCCTAACTCATACATGTGGACACTGAGAAGGAAGAGGGCTGGGTTATTGCTCACCCTCTAAGAGGGGCAGACACCAGCGGGATAGTAAGTCATAGTGTCCTTAGAAGCTTTCAGATGGCAAGTAGGGGCTGGCCCAGGAAGCCTTTCTAGTTATGGCTGCAGTGTACCAAGTCTTGAGCAGAGGAAGAGTGTACTTTTACACGCAGTGAACCTATCCTAACATTCTGTGTCTGCCATGTTTTTTCAGTGTTGCCTTAGACAAATTTCCTATTCTCTCACATTGCAGGTTCTTGAGCTCAAAAATAGATATAGTCTGCTTTGTGAAGTTTGGGTGAAAATCCGTGCCCTATATGTAATCCTAAGACTCATATCCAACACTGAGCAGATACTTAATACATGGAGATTCTGTTTTTGTTGTTATTATGTATGATAACTATGTGTTTTATATTATGAATCTATCATGAGTCAATTCAGTAATAATTAGGACTAGGACTTGATCCATTGAGGAGTGAAAGAATTTAAGTATGGCTGATATTAGTATTGGTCATGTAGACGAGGGGCAGGAAACCTGGGTGGGTGACCCCTGTGGATAGTCAGGCAAAAGCCTGTTCATTAAGGACTGGGTGTAGGGGTTATTTGCTAGAAGAGGTTAGGAGCCTTTGAAGGTTAGTCGCTTTTTAGGAAATGTTGTGTGGCAGCAGCTAAATATCCTGAGAATGTGGCCCTTCTTGTTGTCAGCTGTCTGGTCCTGGCTCACACAGCCTGAGTTCTTTTACCACCTAGCCGTCGGGCGGGGGCTGGGGTGAGGGGTGCGGAAATCTCAGGCACCACTTTGCCTATCAAATTCTCAGCAGTTTTTCAGAGTAAAACATGCTCTGTGAAATTCTTGAAGATTTCTCCCTCTCACTCTGAGATGCCCTGAATTTCAAGTAGCTGTAATGTTGCTGACTCACTTCTAGTTTCATAAGGATCTGGGTTGAGTTGTCATATGTTATAAATCTCTAGTTTACGGAATCATTCCTATTGCTGTAAGGAAGAGCTGGAAGTGTGTCAAAGAAACTCAAGGTGGGCTAAACAGAAGTTGAGCTTAAAATGTGCCCTGTAATTTTGATTTTTTTTTCCAGTAAAAGAAGATCTTGAATGCTTTTACAAGTGGTCATTATTCAATTTTTGTCTTAAGGAGAAAGCATCAGGGTATGGACTTCAAGATAAACATATATGTTAGACTGGTTGTATTTAACGTAAATTTCCCAGGGCTTCCTTTAATGCTTATGGAATCTCTCTAGGTCATTCATGGCAAAAGCACACCAGATCTCTGAGAGGAGGCAGACTTCTCTTTTTAGGATTATGGTTTGACTCTGTCTTTCACAAACAGGCGCATCTAACAGCTTGGGAAACTGCTCACTCAAGCCTAGATGTTAAACAGGAAGTGCAAAGATATGGCAATACACAGAAAAAGAAAAGGAGGCTGAGCTGTAGACAAATGTGGATTTTATCACAGTTTTTTCCCCTTCAAGAATCAGTTTTTTGAGTCAGTTTAAATGAGGTGGATGAACCTAGAGCCTATTATACAGAGTGAAGTAAGTCTGAAAGAGGAAGATAAATATTGTATACTAATGCATATATACAGAATCTAGAAAGATGGTACCGAAGAATTTATTTGCAGGGCAGCAATGGAGAAATAGAGAACAGACTTAAATGGACATGGGGAAAGGGGAGGAGAGGGTGAGATGTATGGAGAGAGTAACATGGAAACTACATTACCATATGTAAAATAGAGAGTCAACGGGAATTTGCTGTATGTCTCAGGAAACTCAAACAGGGGCTCTGGATCAACCTAGAGGGGTGGGATGGGAGGGAGATGGGAGGGAGGTTTAAGAGGGAAAAGATATATGTATACCTATGGCTGATTCATGGGGGGGAAAAAAAGAATCAGTTTTGTTGATGAAGCCTACAGAATAAACTTCATGGGATTTGAGTATGATTTTGTAAGACAGCTCATACTAGGGAATCTCTTTCCTAGTAAAGATAAACTTGCCTATGCCTTTACATATCTCTTCATTCCTCCTAGAATACATGGATGGGTGGATGGGTAGATGACCTAAAATAGAACAACAACCCCTATCTGAAAACATAGCTTCTTAGCACATTATTATACTTAAATTTTTCACCTTTAAAATGATGTTATCTCTGAAGATTTTGGCCTTGATCATTGTTATTTATTTCTTTGAACTCTTTCCACTTCTGTACCTCGCCCTGCTCCTTTCCCCTTGTGTGTTTAACTCCCCTTTGCCTAAGGCCGAAGTCTGAAGGACAACATGCAACAGGGTACCAAGTCCAAGTTATCTTTCCTCGTCAGGAAACTGAGCTTCTCCCTTTTACCAAGCAAGCATGGTTTCTTATGGGGAGGGATGCTGACTCATGAAAAGAAGGCAAGGCAGTATGTAATTGAATTACATACTGTAGGTATGTAAGATATAATTTATCTCTTACACTGATTTCATTAGACAACTGGTCTATAGTATCTGAGAAGTTGTCAAATACTTAGGCTTCATTTTACATAATTACACAGTAAGGAATGGCATGAGATTATTCCTGTGTTTCCTATTATATCATTTCTGTTTGCCTCACTAGAGATGTAAGCTCCATGAAGGTGAGGGCTTTGAGGCTCTTGTTAATTAATGTGCACCCATCACCTACAACAGTGCCTAGCACTAGTAGAAACTCACTGAATATCTGATGAATGACTGAGTCAAAGTCAAAATGCCATCCTTCACTTGTTTCCTGTCTTTGCTTCATGTGGGCTTTGTTTGCTCTTGCAGAGGGCTCCGTGTCACCTGCAATGAGATAACTTACAGTTACTTTTTTGAGAACATGCTAGTTTATTGTGGGGAACTGCAATTTCCATGCCCATTCTTTCTGACTGACACCAGACAATTTTAAGTAAACCTTTTCTTATTTTTCACATTTGTTGTATGTCTGGAGTTGCTTTTAGCAGAAGCCTATTTTTCTTAAATTATTTTTTCATGTATATATCCCTATTTCTAAAATGTCATTAAACTTAATTTTCTCTTCTATTTTGTTCCCCCCAAACTATATTTACTTTTCTTTACACTTTCTCATTTGCTTTACTCTTATGTAATTCTTACTTTCAGGTCACCAAAGAGCAATCGCCTGAGTTTCTTAATAACATCTCTATTTTGGTATTTTCACAGGTATCTTTTAACATTTTTTCACCATAGCCCAGATCAAATAAGTACATTCCATGCATTTGGTAGTAAAGTGTTAAGTATTAACTCCTAATAGCCCTCATGAACTGTGAGGAATCAGAGATTTCAACCTAAGAAAGCACAAAAGTGCACAGTACAAAATTTACCATCTTTTTCACTAGGTTTAATGATGTTGGGGACCTCCATTACATTACTAAGGACTCTTAGTAAAGATGCTTTCAGCTGCAAACAACAGCAGACCCAAACAACCCAATCAGAGGTGTAAACTAATATGAATAACTTGTTTTTTCACTTAACAAGTATCAGAAGGTTGATTATTGCTGACATATTTAATAGCATTATAGTGTCAGGGTTTGTACTTTAAGTCTCTTGGGTTTTTTTCCATAGTTATCAGATGATACCACACTGCCAAGTCTCATGTCTACCTTAAAGTTAGGGAAAAAGGGATAAAGTGAAGAATCAGTACTGTCTGCTCATTTTATCAGTAAAAGCTTTCATACATTATTTCTGACCTCCATCTCTTTGGGTTTAGAAGTAGGTCATGTGGCTAACCTTGGTTGCAAGGGAAGCTGGGACAGCATCAGTTCAGTTCAGTCACTCAGTCGTTTCCGACTCTTTGCAACCCCATGAATTACAGCACGCCAGACCTCCCTGTCCATCACCAACTCCTGGAGTTCACTCAGACTCACGTCCATCGAGTTGGTGTTGCCATCCAGCCATCTCATCCTCTGTTGTCCCTTTTCCTCCTGCCCCCAGTCCCTCCCAGCATCAGAGTCTTTTCCAATGAGTCAACTCTTCGCATGAGGTGGCCAAAGTACTGGAATTTCAGCTTTAGCATCATTCCTTGAAAGAACACCCAGGTCCAATCTCCTTTAGGATGGACTGGTTGGATCTCCTTGCAGTCCAAGTGACTCTCAAGAGTCTTCTCCAATACCACTGTTCAAAAGCATCAATTCTTTGGCACTCAGCTTTCTTCACAGTCCAACTCTCAAATCCATACATGACCACAGGAAAAACCATAGCCTTGACTAGATGGACCTTTGTTGGCAAAGTAATGTCTCTGCTTTTGAATGTGCTATCTAGGTTGGCCATAACTTTCCTTCTAAGGAGTAAGCATCTTTTAATTTCATGGCTGCAATCACCATCTGCAGTGATTTGGGAGCCCAAAAAATAAAGTCTGACACTGTTTCCACTGTTTCCCCACTTATTTCCCATGAAGTGATGGGACCAGATGCCATGATCTTCGTTTTCTGAATATTGAGCTTTAAGCCAACTTTTTAACTCTCCTCTTTCACTTTCATCAAGAGGCTTTTGAGTTCCTCTTCACTTTCTGCCATAAGAGTGGTGTCATCTGCATATCTGAGGTTATTGAGATTTCTCCCTGCAATTGTGATTCCAGCTTGTGTTTCTTCCAGCCCAGCATTTCTCATGATGTACTCTGCATATATGTTAAATAAGCAGGGTGACAATATACAGCCTTGATGTACTCCTTTTCCTATTTGGAACCTGTCTGTTGTTCCATGTCCAGTTCTAACTGTTGCTTCCTGACCTGAATATAGGTTTCTCAAGAGGCAGGTCAGGTGGTCCGGTATTCCCATCTCTTTCAGAATTTTCCACAGTTTATTGTGATCCACACAGTCAAAGGCTTTGGCACAGTCAATAAAGCAGAAATAGATGTTTTTCTGGAACTCTCTTGCTTTTTCCATGATCCAGCAGATGTTGGCAACTTGATCTCTGGTTCCTCTGCCTTTTCTAAAACCAGCTTGAACATCTGGAAGTTCACGGTTCACGTATTGCTGAAGCCTGGCTTGGAGAATTTTGAGCATTACTTTACTAGCGTGTGAGATGAGTGCAATTGTGCAGTAGTTTGAGCATTCTTTGGCATTGCCTTTCTTTGGGATTGGAATGAAAACTGACCTTTTCCAATCCTGTGGCCACTGCTGAGTTTTCCAAATTTGCTGGCATATTGAGTGCAGCACTTTCACAGCATCATCTTTCAGGATTTGAAATAGCTCCACTGGGGACAGCATATGTTTAGCTTTTCTGGCCTCTGTGATGGATGGGGCAAGGAGAATGAAGGTTAGAGGAAAGTATTGAATTAACCAATCAATAGTCTCTAAAATGGGGATTCTTAGGTGGTTCATTGGTTAAGAATCCACCTGCAATGCAGGACACAAAGATTTGATTCCTGGATAGGGAAGATCCCCTGGAGAAGGAAATGGCAACCCACTCCAGTATCCTTGCCTGGAGAATTCCACGGACTGGGAAGCCTGATAGGCTATAGTCCATGGGGTCACAAAGGGTTGGCATGACTTAGCAACTAAACAACAGCAAGAAGTCTGTAAAATAACCCACCCCTTATGTTATTGGGCATACATACATAGCCTTCCTCATATAGATATGTTTCATCCTTCTCCTAGGGGAAGTAACCAAAAATATCACTCATTTTAGAATCTAGCTTCTAGTGAGCCGTCTCTGAGTAATGTCCAGTCCTCCTCATTGGATCCAGATGTAAATTTTCTGGTCTGGTAACTATTAGATAAAAGACAAGTAATCTGTCCCCTTCCTCCAGTATGTAGTGGGGGTGAAGGAACAAGGTAACTATAATAAAATCTCCATCTTGGAAAGAGGAAGACTAGAAGTTACATACAAATTATTGGTCTGTAGCACACATCAAAGGGACGGGCAAGACTTGCCTGGCAGTCAAGTGGTTAAGACTCTGTGCTCCCACTGCAAGGAGTACGGGTTTAATCCCTGATCAGGGAACTAATATCCCAAATGTCATGTGGCATGGAAATCCCCCCTACCCACAAAAACACAGTATAAAAGCAAACACAACAATGTAAATCAACTATACTTGAGTAAAAATTTTTTAAGGCAAGGGCTATACCTTGGCAGTGGAAAACAACTTTTTTGTCAAACAATCTGTATATCCTTTTCTAAGAGGATCCTTAGTATCCATCATGGCTGTATCTGAAGTAGTCTTTGGAGAAAATACTCTTCCTGAAGAATATACAAGCATTCTAGTTCACTTATTTGTGAAGTTTCGAGGGCTTAAACTATTAAACAGTAACTTTGAGGTTTTCTGAGCAATAATATCTCCTTAAAAGTTAGTAACCTCAGAGGTGTTTTGCTTCTAGTAATTTCCATGTGAAGAAATTAAAGCCAAATTATAGATAGATAGATAGATAGATACAGTCTTTGTGAGAAATTCTGTCTCCTACTGCTTAAGTTTTTAGATTACTGTAGCCTAATGGGGAATACCTTGTGGGAATATGAAATAGACGTGTTGCAAAACACCACCATAGATAAAATCTTTATTGAAGTATAGTTATTGTTTAATGTTGGCATCTTTTTATACAGCTTGGTAAGTGGTCATTTCCCCAAGTCCCCAGTCTATACCTTCAGATCCAGCTACCAAAGGATTAACACTTGACATAGTCTGAGGACTTTCCAGAATCTTCCTCCAGTCTGTTGCCAGCATTCAGTTGGACTCCTATTTCCTTATTAAATATTTTGTTTATCACTTCTGGCTACCCGGTTAGAGCAGTGCAGAAGTGTGTTCAGTGATATGGGGGTCCTGGGACCAAGCCAAATATTTTCTAAGGAAATGTCACATTAGGAGAATGCTAATCAAAGCCTTAAAAAGGATAACGTGGAGTTGAAAGGGCAACTGGTAAGGAAGTAATAAAAATAAAGAGAAGGTCAAACACTTTGGTTTGAGACAAAGAATGACTTGGTTGAGAGTAGATTCAAGGATAATTATGCTAATGTAGACCAACTGCTGTGGTATTCCTCTCCTATGTGTCTTGGCACAGTGCACTGCCCAGCGACATGTCTTTAAAACCATTGAGCCATCGTGGATATAAGCCAAACAAGGAAGGGTCAGGAGCAGAAGCCAAATTAATCAGGTATCACCAGTGGAGGTGGTCAAGGGACCGAAGACCAAAAGGTCAGCTAATACAAGAGGGAGCAAGAAGATGTCATAGATCTCAGAACACAGACAGGGTCCAGAGTCTAAGAGATTAGGAATTTGGCAATAATAGCTCTAGTAATAAGGGCTGAACTTGGATCCTAGGGCAGAAAGTGCTCCCTTCTACTCTATTGTCTGCTGGCTGAATGTGGATGAGTTGGGACCACAGATGCTGGGCATTGTCAGGAAGTCTCAAAGGCTTTTTGTAATTAAGGGCAGGGCAGAAATGTCAGCAAGATCTTATCTAGATTTTATTACTGGACTGTCATTTTTGCTTTTTCATTTTTATGCACTTATTAATATTTATTTATAATTTTTATTGAGAACATACCATTTTGATTATCAACACTAGTATATTTTGGAGGCATGCTTAGAACATACGAGGCACAGTTCTAAATGCTTTGCATATAATAAATGTCTCGTTTAATCTTCATGACAATGATATAAGGATGGTATTTTTGCCATCTCTACTTTATAGAGGGGATAAAAGATCACTTTCTTTATCAAGCTCTCCAGCAGGCTCATCCGCATTTGTCCACTCATTCATCCATTCATTCATTCAGCAAATTGGTATGCCAGATGTTGTGCTAGGTGCTGAGAATACTATGATGAACAAATTTGAAAATCTCTCTTTGAAAGTTTGCAGTCTAGCAGGAAAATCAGATAGTTAAATTGTCACTTGGGATAAAGTGTGTTGGGTAAAGAATAGATGCAGGATACAGTATGAACTCAGGAAAGGGACACTTGATGTTCTTTACTAAGGGACAGAAAAGTGTTGCTGAAAAATTCCTATAGTGAAAAACAAATGCGCATTAAGAGTTCAACGACTAGGAATAAAATTATGTTCAAGAACTAGAAAAAAACCCATTTCCTAATTTGAACATAAAGTGGGAAGGATAAGAGGATGAGAAATTAGACAAGAAAGGAAGGCAGGATGCCAGGTTGCAAAGGGCATTCTGAAGGGCTTGGACTTTATCTTAATGACACTAGGAAACCTTTGATGAGTGTTAAGTAGGGAAGTGACATGATTCATTCATTTTGTATTCTATAAGTATCACTCTGGCTGTGCTGTGAAGGATGCACTGAATCAGGCAAGACTGTAGGCAGAGTCATTTGGGAAGGAGTCAGCTCTGAACGAAAGATTGTAGTGGCCCGAACTATGCTAGCAGCCACTGGGATAGAGAAAAGTGAATGAGATAGAGAGGAACCTAAGAAGGTGAGCTTGCTATGTACCCTCCACCTGGAATATGTAACATAATGTATATATTGCTGTTCTTCTGGAGTAAATGTGACAACATTTCAGACCATATTTTTAACTCTTAATTGAGTGGCTGAGAGCTTATGGGGAAACGATGCCAGGAGAATGTACATTTTCATAGTTACTGATATAGTGGGGAGGGGGACACTCATTTTCATGAAATAAGCCCAATATTTATGGCAAAGGATGGGTTGTATTAGGACATTAGGGTGTGTAGTGTACATTTGAATTACTTTGTGCAATTTGAAGCCAAGTGGAAACTCTACTGTGAGGCGTTGATATATGGGTTCAGTGGGGAAACTGGGGGAGTCCTTCCTGACCGCAGTTGTTTATTTGGGAAAGAAGAGTGTGGTAGAAAGCATTCTTTCTCGCCACACGGAGATCCTACCCTCTCTTTTAAGTGACTTTTTCTTTAAATGAAGGAGGACTTGAAGCCAGATTCTGAGAAAACAAAGTGACAACAACAACTTGGAAGAATCTGAACTCAGACTGGATGCGCATGCTAGGCTGTGACGTAAAACCAGTGAAGCCTCGTTTTTCATCCATTTTCATAGCCAGAGAGTACATGAATAGAAGCCCCTCTTTGGCTTTATATTGCCTCTCTATTGAATTTAACTTATGTCCAATTGAATAGACTTGTATTTTACTGCCAGTCATCTCAGCAGCTACTCAGTAGCCCATTGAGAGCAGTTTTTTTCCTTGCCTGTGGAACGTACTTTTATGGTTGTTGTTTCATGCTGTATTCTGTAACTTACTCTCATTTCTACCGTGTGGCTAGCCAAGGCCTAATCATCAATCTGTCATCATCTCTGAGCTTCAGCCCTTCACACCTTGTCTTATAAAGGTCTCCTTCACACATTTACATTGGCACCCAGACAAAGACACAGGAGAACTTCAGATATAGGAACCCCTTCTTGCCTTTACTCCACAGCCTTCCTATTATTTTCCAAGAAGGGAGGCAGGATGTTAGAGGCACTTTGATGCTTTACAGCTTTTTAAAAACCTGTGATCACAGAGCATGGTCTTAAAGACTGGATAAGCCAGCAGAGTTCCAACCATACTACCGTCATCTCCTGCCCAGATGATTGGAATAGTGTTCTGATCTCTCTGCCGTCACTCTTGCCCTCCTCCAAACCAGTCTCTATCCTGCAGCCAGTGTGATTTTCTTTAAAGTTTTCTAAACATTTCTTAAACAGAGATTTTTCTCTGTTTCTTTCTTTAAGCCGTTAGAACTCTGAGAGCCCTTCACAATCTCACATCCCACTAACTGTCAAGAATCACTGTGGTCTAGCCAGACTGATGTTTAAATTCTAGTGATTACGTTTTTTTCTCTCACCCAGGACATTCACATAAAGTTATCATTGCCTGGAATAGTAGTCTCATCCTCCTGCTTACTCTTTAGGTTTCAGCTTACTGCTCATTGGCTCTGGACACTTACTCTAAGAATCCAGGTTGGATACCTTCTAACTCCATTTCTCATTGTTTTCGTTACTTCCCTTATCATATTGCTTGAGAGTTATCTTTTATGTTTGCTTGTGTGCACGTCTGTCTTCTCTCATAGCCTATAATCCCATTGAAAGTAGGGACTGTGTTCTTCATCTTTAAATCATCAGTGTCTGACATTGCAACAATTATATCATAAGAGCTTGGCAATATTTGTTGATTCTTTAGGATTATAGGAAAGCTATATATTCAGTTTCACAAAAGAAATATTTCTCATTAATCAATGGAAATAACTAATATTACTTAATTTATATATTTATTAGTTAATTAATCTATTCTCACTCCATAAATATTCTCAATACCTACAAATTTGCCAGGGACTATGTTGAGCACTGGGGTTCTCTGGTAGTCAGGTAAAGAATTTACCTGCAATGCAAGAGACAAAGGAGATGAGGGTTTGATCCCTGGGTCAGGAAGATCCCCTGGAGGAGAGCATGGCAACCCACTCTAGTATTATTGCCTGGAGAATCCAGTGAACAGAGAAGACTGGTGGGTTACAGTCCACAGCGTTGCAAAGACTTGCATATGACTAAAGCAACTGAGCATGCTTGCACCTATCCTGAGCACTGGGTATATGAGGATGAATGGGATTTCCCAGGTTGTACTAGTGGTAAAGAACCTGCCTACCAATGCAGAAGATGCAAGAGACTCCAGTTTGATCCCTGGATTGGGAAGAGTCCCCTGGAGGATGAAATGGGAACCTACTCCAGTATTCTTGCTTAAAAAATTCCATGAACAAGAGGAGTCTGGCAGGCTACAGTCCATGGGGTCTCAAAGAATCAGACACAACTGAACACACATACGAGAATGACTAAGACATTTTTCTTTTTCTCAAGGCATTCTAAGTGTGATTGGGGAAATAGATAAGTAAGCAGGTACAATGCTGCTGCTGCTGCTGCTAAGTCGCTTCAGTCATGTCCGACTCTGTGCGACCCCATAGACAGCAGCCCACCAGGCTCCCCTGTCCCTGGGATTCTCCAGGCAAGTATACTGGAGTGGGTTGCCATTTCCTTCTCCAATGCATGAAAGTGAAAAGTGAAAGTGAAGTCGCTCAGTTATGTCTGACTCTTAGCGACCCCCTGGATTGCAGCCTACCAGGCTCCTCGCCCATGGGATTCTCCAGACAAGAGTACTGGAGTGGGGTGCCATTACCTTCTCTGAAGCAGGTACAATGGAGTGTGATATATTCTAAAATAAACATATGCATACACTGCTTTGAACTGTAGAAAAAGTAGTGCTTTGGTCTACCTGAGCATATAAAAATAGACCACTTAAACTCAGTCTTAATGAATTTGTAAGTGAGTAGACTCACAAATGTCAGGTAAGAGGAAAGAAAAGGATCTTTGGAGGAGGAACCAACAGAGCAAAAGATCAAAAGTTGGCAAGAATATTGGCATATTCTGCAAACTGACTGGTCAGTAGAGTGTCCAATGATGGTAGCTTATTAGATGTGTAGGGTAGTGAGAAGCCAAGTCACATGCCATTTGATGCTATGAGAGATTTGCTCAGAGGGACACTTTAGAAGGAAAACTCTAAAGATCTAAAAATCACTTTAGAAAGATCCATACTTTAGCAGTGTGGAAGATGAATTGGAGGAAAATAATACTAGAGGCCAATGAGACCTTTCAGGAGTGATTTTTAATTGTATTGGTGGAAAATATGGTGGAGCAGCTGTATGTAAATTCTCAGAAGTGTATCCGGAGAGGAACTGAAAGGATTCTGAGTGACTTAGGAAGCAGAACCACATCGCCATGTCATTAAGTAGGCTGTTCCTTCTTGAACTATAGTTCTCTCTTTTCTTTAGCTCATTACCATTTATCTTTTATCACTCAATTGAAGGGTTGCCTCTGGCAAGTTTTCTCTGACTCTCCCACATTTAAGATACTTAAACTGTTTAAGTGTACATTAAATATAGCATATAGCATCTGCAACATTAAAGTGTAAGCAGAGACCAAAAATAATGCCTAATTCAACCTGCTAAAAAGTTAGCAGAGTGTTTGGCATGTTATATACACTCGATAAATATTTACTATACAGATGAAAGTATGAGTGACTAGAGGAGTACTCAGAAATGGGAATTTTAGGGAAAAGAGTAAACTCAATGTGACTCTCAAGTTTCTTCTTGGGCAACCAGGAAATGGTGGGGATAATTTTGAAAGAGTAAGAGTAGAAAAAACAAATTTGGAGAATAATTTGGGGAGGGTGACAATGGTTACATTTACTTGAAACTGGTTCAGTTTAAGTAACCTATGAACAAAATGCCTGAAATTTTAGGGGGAGAACTCCTAAAAGTGAGCTAGTGTGAGGTCAAGAGTTATGATTCACTGATGTGTAGGTAGGTGGTTGTTGAAAATGTCATAGAGCTTCATCGTCTAGGAACAGTGTAAATACTGAGGAAATTAAAGTCTCAATAGAGTGACCAAAGGATCACAATCATATAGGTACTTGTTGGGAGAACAGATCAATGAGACCCTGCAAGAAAGGTTTAGACACTAACAGAGAAGTTTGGAAAGAGTATTTTTATGGAAGACTAGAGAGAAATGAGTTCCAGGACACAGCCATCAATAGCAAATGTTTCCAACAGGATACGTATAATAATGGAAAATAGCCAATTTATTTTTTATAACCAGACCATATGTAAAGTTATTCACTACTTGTGAAGAGCAATTTTAATGGAATGTTGGGAATGCTACAGATTTTGTAGTGATTTGAGAAATAGAACCATTGAAGGTAGTGGATATAACATATTCTCAGAAGTGTGGTTGTGCACAGAGAAATGGATGAGGGCAGAGTATGGGAAGGAGTGAGAAAAGAGCTACACAATCAAGGAGGCTATTTTTCTCTTTTCAAATGAAAAAGATAATGAAATATTGAGAATAAATAGTAATTTAAAGGAGAAGGCAATGGCACCCCACTCCAGTACTCTTGCCTGGAAAATCCCATGGATAGAGGAGCCTAGTAGGCTGCAGTCCATGGGGTCGCTAAGAGTCGGACATGACTGAGTGACTTCACTTTCACTTTCCACTTTCATGCACTGGAGAAGGAAATGGCAACCCACTCCAGTGTTCTTGCCTGGAGAATCCCAGGGACAGGGGAGCCTGGTGGGCTGCCGTCTATGGGGTCGAACAGAGTCGGACACGGCTGAAGTGACTTAGCATCAGTAATTTAAAAGGGAGACATTAATAATAAGGGTGGAATAGATGTGTGCAAGATTAAGGTCTAGGATAGAGTGGGGTCAAGAGCCCACTTAAAGAAGAAAGTCATATCCCTCTCTTAGACTAGAGGGAAGAAAGGATGTATTCATGTGTATGTTTAAATTAAATGGGGGTTCATTCACACCTGATTTCTTCTATTTCTCTGGTAGTAGGTAGCAGAACCATCTGCAGAGAGTGAAGGAAATACAGGTGATACAGACTTGGAGAACAAACTTATAGTTGCTGGGAGGAAGGGATAATTAGGGAGTTTGGCATGGACATGTACACAATGCTATATTTACAATGTATAACCAGCAAGGACCTATTGTACAGCACATGGAACTCTGCTAAATGTTACATCGCAGCCTGGATGGGGAATTTGGGGGGAGAATGCATACATGTATATGTATGGCTAAGTCCCTTTGCTAATTATCAGAAGCTATCATTACATAGTTAATCAGCTGTACCCCAAAACAAAATTAAAAAATCAAAAGAAAAATAAAGAAATATAGATGATGAAGAACATGTGTTGACTGAATTCTATGGGAATTAAAAATAGAGCTACAGAGACTAAAGAAAAATTGTTGTATAGCTATGTAGTGGTTGTTGTTCAGCTGCTAAGACGTGTCCTACTTTTTGCAACCCCATGGACTACAGCATGCCAGGCTTCCCTGTTCTTCACTGTCTCCCCGAGTTTGCTCAAATTCATGCCCATTGAGTCAGTGATGCTATCTAACCATCTCATCTTCTGTCACCCTCTTCTTTTACCTTCAGTCTTTCCCAGCATCAGGGTCTTTTCCAAGGTGTCAGCTCTTCACATTTGATGGCCAAATTATTAAAGCTTCAGCATCAGTCCCTCCAATGAATATTCAGGGCTGATTTTCTTTAGCATTGACTGGATTGCAAACCCTGCTGAAATAGATGAAAGAATATTGTCAGTGTATGAATTTTCACAGTTGCATGATCTGTTTGCACATGGACATCACCAGATGGTAAACACCCAAAATGAGACTGTTTATATTCTTTGCAGCCAAAGATGGAGAAGCTCTATACAGTCAACAACAACAAAAAAAAACACCAGAAGCTGACTGTGGCTCAGATCATGAACTCCTTATTGCCCAATTCAGACTTAAATTAAAGAAAATAGGGAAAACCATGAGACCATTCAGTTCAGTTCAGTTCAGTCGCTCAGTGGTGTCTGACTCTTTTCAACCCCATGAACTGCAGCACACCAGGCCTCCCTGTCCATCACCAACTTGCCGAGTTTACCCAAACTCATGTCCATTGAGTCAGTGATGCCATTCAACCATCTCATCCTCTGTCATCCCCTTCTCCTCCTGCCCTGAATCTTTTCCAGCATCAGGGTCTTTTCAAATGAGTCAGCTCTTCTCATCAGGTGGCCAAAGCATTGGAGTTTCAGCTTCAGCATCAATCCTTCCAATGAACACCCAGGACTGATCACCTTTAGGATGGACTGGTAAATCTTGCATCCAAGGGACTCTCAAGAGTCTTCTCCAACACCACAGTTCAAAAGCATCAATTCTTCTGCTCTCAACTTTATTTATAGTCCAACTCTGACATTCATACATGACTACTGGAAAAACCATAGCCTTGACTAGATGGACTTTTATCTGCTTTTTTAATATGCTGTCTAGGTTGGTCATAACTTTCCTTCCAAGGAGTAATCATCTTTTAATTTCATGGCTTAGATCACCATCTGCAGTGATTTTGGAGCCCCCCAAAATAAAGTCAACTACTGTTTCCACTGTTTCCCCATCTATGCACCATGAAGTGCTGGGACTGGATGCCATGATCTTTGTTTTCTGAATGTCGAGCTTTAAGCCAACTTTTTCACTATCCTGTTTCACTTTCATCAAGAGGCTCTTTAGTTCTTCTTTGCTTTCTGCCATAAGTGTGGTGTCATCTGCATATCTGAGGTTACTGATATTTCTCCTGGCAATCTTGATTCCAGCTTGTGCTTCTTCCAGCCCAGTGTTTCTCATGATGTACTCTGCATAGAAGTTAAATAAGCAGGGTGACAATATACAGCCTTGATGTACTCTTTTCCTATTTGGAACTAGTGTGTTGCTCTATGTCTAGTTCTAACTGTTGCTTCCTGACCTGCATACAGGTTTCTCAAGATAAAAGTCTGGTATGATATAAATCAAATCCCTTACAACTATACAGTGGAAGTGACAAATGGATTCAAGGGATTAGATCTGATAGAGTGCCCGAAGAACTATGGACAGAGGTTCATGACATTGCACAGGAGAAAAGGATCAAGACCATTCCCAAGAAAAAGAAATGCAAAAAGGAAAAATGGTTGTCTAAGGAGGTCTTACAAAGAGCTGTAAATAGAAGAGAAGTGAAAAGCATGGGAGAAAAGGAAAGATATACCCATTTGAATGCAGAGTTCCAAGGAATAGCAAGGAGAGATAAGAAAGCCTTCCTCAGTGATCAGTGCAAAGAAATAGAGGAAAACAATAGGCTGGGAAGGACTAGAGATCATTTTGAGAAAATTAGAGATACCAAGGGAATATTTCATGCAAAGATGGGCACAACAAAGGACAGAAATGGTATGGACCTAACAGAAGCAGAAGATATTAAGAAGAGATGGCAAGAATACACAGAAGAACTATACAAAAAGATCTTCATAACCCAGACAAGCACTATGGTGTGATCACTCACCTAGAGCTAGGCATCCTGGAATGCAGTCAAGTGGGCCTTAGGAAGCATCACTACAAACAAAGCTAGTGGAGGTGATGGAATTCCAGTTGAGCTATTTCAAATCCTAAAAGATGATGCTGTGAAAGTGCTCCACTCAATATGCCAGCAAATTTGGAAAACTCAGCAGTGGTCACAGGACTGGAAAAGGTGTTTTCATTCCAATCCCAAAGAAAGGCAATGCCAAAGAATGCTCAAACTACCACATAATAGCACTTATCTCACATGCTGGCAAAGTAATGCTCAAAATTCTCCAAGCCAGGCTTAAACAGTAAATGAACTGTGAACTTCCAGACGTTCGAGCTGGATTTAGAAAAGGCAGAGGAGCCAGAGATCAAATTGCCAACATCTGTTGAATCATTGAAAAAGCACGGCAGTTTCAGAAAAACATCTATTTCTGCTTTATTGACTGTGCCAAACCCTTTGACTGTGTGGATCACCACAAACTGTGGAAAATTCTTTAAGAGATTGGAATACCAGACCACCTGACCTGCCTTCTGAGAAATCTGGATGTAGGTCAAGAAGCAACCGTTAGAGCTGGACATGAAACAACAGACTGAGTCCAAATTGGGAAAGGAGTACATCTTCACTGTATATTGTCACCCTGCTTATTTAACTTATATGCAGAGTACACCATGAGAAAAGCTGGACTGGAGGAAGCACAAGCTGGAATCAAGATTGCCGGGAGAAATATCAATAACCTCAGATATGCAGGTGACACCACCCTTATGGCAGAAAGTGAAGAGGAACTCAAAAGCCTCTTGATGAAAGTGAAAGTGGAGAGTGAAAAAGTTGGCTTAAAGCTCAACATTCAGAAAACTAAGATCGTGGCATCTGGTCTCAACAGTTCAGTTCAGTTCAGTCATTCAGTCATGTCCGACTCTTTGTGACCCCATGGACTACAGCATGCCAGGCCTCCCTGTCCATCACCAACTCCTGGAGTTTACTCAAACCTCATGTCCATTGAGTTGGTGATGCCATCCAACGATCTCAATATCTGTCGTCCCCTTCTCCTCCTGCCTCGATCTTTCCCAGCATCAGGGTCTTTTCAAGTGAGTACGTTTTTCGCATCAGGTGACCCAGGTATTGGAACTTCAGCTTCAGCATCAGTCCTTCCAATGAATATTCAGGACTGATTTCCTTTAGGATGGACTGGTTGGATCTCCTTGCAATCCAAGGGACTTTCAAGAGTATTCTCCAACACCACATTTCAAAAGCATCAATTCTTTGGCACTCAGCTTTCTTTATAGTCCAACTCTCATATCCATACATGATTACTGGAAAACCCATAGGTTTGACTGGACAGACTTCTATTGACAAAGTAATGTCTCTGCTTTGTAATAAGCTGTCTAGGTTGGTCATAACTTTTCTTCCAAGGAGCAAGTGTCCTTTAATTTCAAGGCTGCATTCACCATTTGCAGTGATTTTGGAGCCCCCAAAATAAAGTCTGTCACTATTTCCCCATCTATTTCCCATGAAGTGATCTGACCGGATGCCATGATCTGAGTTTTCTGAATGTTGAGCTTTAGGCCAACTTTTTCACTCTCCTTTTGCACTTTCATCAAGTGGCTCTTTATTTCTTCTTCACTTTCTGCCATAAGTGTGGTGTCATCTGCATATCTGAGGTTATTGATATTTCTCCTGGCAATCTGATTCCAGCTTGTGCTCATGCAGTCCAGCATTCCTCATGATGTACTCTGCATAGAAGTTAAATAAGCAGGTTGACAATATACAGCCTTGACGTTCTTTTCCTATTTGGAACCAGTCCATTGTTCCACGCACAGTTGTAACTGCTGCCTCCTGACCTGCATACAGATTTCTCAAGAGGCAGGTCGGGTGGTCTGGTGTACCCATCTCTTTCAGAATTTTCCAGTTTATTGTGATCCACACAGTCAAAGGCTTTGGTATAGTCAATAAAGCAGATGTTGATGTTTTTCTGGAATTCTCTTGCTTTTTTCAATGATCCAGTGGATGTTGGCAATTTGACCTTTGGTTCCTCTGCCTTTTCTAAAGCCAGCTTGAGCATTTGGAAGTCCACGGTTCACATATTGTTGAAGCCTGGCTTGGAGAATTTTGAGCATTACTTTACTAGCGTGTGAGATGAGTGCAATTGTGCAGTTGTTTGAACATTCTTTGGCATTGTGTTTCTTTGGGATTGTAATGAAAACTGACCTTTTCCAGTCCTGTGGCCACTGGTGAGTTTTCCAAATTTGCTGGCATATTGAGTGGAACACATTCACAGCATCATCTTTTAGGATTTGAAATAGCTCAACTGGAATTCCATCTCCTCTACTAGCTTTGTTCATAGTGATACTTCCTAAGGCCCACCTGACTTCACATTCCAGGATGTCTGGCTCTAGGTGAGTGATCACACCATCGTGATTATCTGGGTCGTGAAGATCTTTTTTGTATAGTTCTTCTGTGTATTCTTGCCACCTCTTAATATCTTCTGCTTCTGTTAGGTCCATACCATTTCTGTCCTTTTTTTGTGCCCATCTTTGCATGAAATATTCCCTTGGTATCTCTAATTTTCTTGAAGAGATCTATAGTCTTTCCCAGTCTATTATTTTCCTCTATTTCTTTGCACTGATCACTGAGAAAGGCTTTCTTATCTCTCCTTGCTATTCCTTGGAACTCTGCATTCAAATGGGTATATCTTTCATATTCTCCTTTGCTTTTTGTTTATCTTCTTTTCTCAGTTATTTGTAAGGCCTCCTCAGATAGCCATTTTGCTTTTTTGCATTTCTTTTTCTTGGGGATGGTCTTGATCCTTGTTTCCAGTACAATGTCACGAACCTCTGTCCATAGTTTTCAGGCACTTTATCTATCAGATCTAGTCCCTTAAATCTGTTTCTCACTTCCCCTGTATAATCATAAGGGATTTGATTTAGGTCATACCTGAATGGTTTAGTGGTTTTCCCCTACTTTCTTCAATTTAAGTCTGAATTTGGCAATAAGGAGTTCATGATCTGAGCCACAGTCAGCTCCTGGTCCTGTCTTTGCTGACTGTATAGAGCTTCTCCACCTTTGGCTGCCAAGAATATAATGAATCTTATTTTGGTGTTGACCATCTGGTGATATCCATGGATAGAGTCTTCTCTTGTTGTTGGAAGAGGGTGTTAGTGTACTCTTGGGAAGTCTCTACTAGTCTCTGCCCTGCTTCATTCTGTACTCCACGGCCAATTTTGCCTGTTACTCCAGGTGTTTCTTGACTTCCTACTTCTGCATTCCAGTCCCATATAATGAAACAGACATCTTTTTTGATTGTTAGTTCTATAAAGTCTTGCAGGTCTTCATAGAACTGTTCAGCTTCTTCAGCATTACTGGTTGGGGCATAAACTTGGATTACTGTGGTATTGAATGGTTTGCCTTGGAAATGAACAGAGATCTTTCTGTCGTTTTTGAGATTGCATCCAAGTACTGCATTTCAGACTCTTTTGTTGACCATGATGGCTACTTCATTTCTTTTAAGGGATTCTTGCCCACAGTAGTAGATAATAATGGTCATCTCAGTTAAATTCACCCATTCCAGTCCATTTTAGTTTGCTGATTCCTAAAATGTCATTGTTCATTCTTGCCTTCTCCTGTTTGACCACTTCCAGTTTGCCTTGATTCATGGACCTAATATTCCAGGTTCCCATGCAGTATTGCTCTTTACAGCATCAGACCTTGCTTCCATCACCAGTCACATCCACAGCTGGGTGTCATTTTTGCTTTGGCTCCATCTCTTCATTCTTTCTGGAGTTACTTCTCCACTGATCTCCAGTAGCATATTGGGCACCTACCGATCTGGGAAGTTTATCTTTCAGTGTCCTATCTTTTTCCTTTTCATACTGTTCATGGGGTCTCAAGGCAAGAATATTGAAGTATTTTGCCATTTCCTTCTCCAGTGGACCACATTTTGTCAGAATTTTCTACCGTGACCCATCTGTCTTGGGTTGGCCTACATGGCATGGCTCATAGTTTCATTGAGCTAGACAAGGCTGTGGTCCATGTGATCAGATTGGTTAGTTTTCTGTGATTGTGGTTTTCAGTCTGTCTGCCCTCTGATGGAGAAGGTTAAGAGGCTTATGGAAGCTTCCTGCTAGGAGTGATTGAGGGGGAAACTGGGTCTTGTTGTGATGGATGGGGCCATGCTCAGTAAATATTTAATCCAATTTTCTGGTGATGGGTGGAGCTGTGTTCCCTCCCTGCTATTTTCCTAGGTCCAAACTATGGTGGAAGTAATGAAGATAATGGCAACCTCCTTCAAAAGATCGCATACATGTACTGCTACATTCAGTGCCCCCAACCCTGCAGCAGGCCACCACAGACCCACACCTCTGCTGGAGACTGCAGGACACTCACAGGCAAGTCTGGGTCAGTCTCTTGTGGGGCCACTGCTCCTTTCTCCTGGGTCTTAGTACACACAAGATTCAGTCTGTACCCTCCAAGAGACTATTTCCCAGTCCTGTGTAAGTTCTGGGGGCTCTGTGGTGGGGTTAATGGTGGTCTTCTCCAAGAGGACTTATGCCATGCCCAAGTCTGTTGCACCCAGAGCCACTGTCCCTGTGGCAGTCCACTGCTGTCCCACACCTCCACAGGAGATGCTCAAACACAGTCTGTCTCAGTCTCTGTGGGGTCCCTGGGTCCTGGTGCACCCAAGGTTTGTTTGAGCCTTCTGAGCATCTCTGACAGAAATGGGGTTTGATTCTAAACATGAATTCGCCCCTCTTCCCGTCTTACTGGGGCTTCTCTTTTGCCCTTGGGTGTGGGGTATCTCCTCACAGCTGCTCTAGTGCCTATCATCTTACTGGGGTTTCTCTGAACTTGGACATGGGGTATCTCCTCATGACTGCTCCAGCAAAGCACAGCCACCACTCTTGACCTTGGACATAAGGTATCTCCTCATGGCTGCTCCTGGTCCCATCACTTCATGGCAAATAGATGGGGAAACAGTGGAAACAGTGACTGACTTTATTTTGGGGGGCTCCAAAATCACTGCAGATGGTGACTGCAGCCATGAAATTAAAAGACGCTTACTCCTTGGAAGGAAAGTTATGACCAACCTAGACAGCATATTTAAAAACAGAGACATTACTTTGGCAACAAAGGTCCCTCTAGTTTTCAAAGGTTGAAAAGTCAAAGCTATGGTTTTTCCAGTAGTTATGTATGGATGTGAGAGTTGGACTATAAAGAAAGCTGAAGGCTGAAGAATTGATACTTTTGAACTGTGGTGTTGGAGAAGATTCTTGAGAGTCCCTTGGACTGCAAGGAGACCCAATCAGTCCATCCTGAAGGAAATCAGTCCTCAATATTCATTGGAAGGACTGATGGTGAAGCTCAAACTCCAATACTTTGGCCACATGATGCGAAGAGTTGACTCATTTGAAAAGACCCTGATGCTGGGAAAGATTTAAGGCAGGAGGAGAAGGGGATGACATAGGGTGAGATGGTTGGATGGCATCACCAACTTGATGGACATAAGTTTGAGTAAACTGTAGGAGTTGGTGATGGACAGGGAGGCCTGGCGTGCTGCAGTCCATGGGGTTGCAAAGAGCTGGGCACGACTGAGCAACTGAACTGAACTGGTGACCTATTTAGTATTGTCCATCCAAAACAAAGAAGAAAATTATACTCAACCTAGTTGGCATTAATAGGGTGCACACATGACTTCCTAACCTGGGATCCATGTTTCACTGTAACTTCAGGAGTAGATGTCTTGTGGACTCCAAAAAGGCTATGGAAAAATTTGTATACAGTCAAATTTTTTGAGAAACAGTGGATAGTTAGTTTCATACAACTTTCAAAGTGATCCATGATCAAAAGTTTAATTTTAAAAGATTGAGGAGCACTGTAATAGTTGTGAATAAATGATCCTCAAAAGATGAAATAATGAGAATATGATTCTTTGGGATTACAATGAAAGGAAATTTTTTACATTTGTAAAAAAAGACAATAAGTTAAAAAGTACTAATAACCAGAATATATAAAGAACTGTCAAAACTCAATAAGGAAACAATCAACCCAATTTAAAAAGCAGCAAAGCATCTGATCCTACAGTTAATTTGAGAAAATATATAAATGCCAAACATATTGATGGTATAACTTCAAAATGGTATAACCCTTTATAAATTTGTATGGTAGTTTCCTATGAATTTCAATATACAACTCATGAATATGTCCTTTGGTATTTACTGTAGTGGCTTTATTCATAATTGCTCAAACATAAAACAACTCAAATATCTACCAGCTGGCAAGTGGTTAAACAAATTGTGGTGTACCATACAGCAAATCACTATAATAAATAGTTTATTCAGCAATAAAAAAAGGAATGAAGTACTAAAACATCGAATAGAAATGATAACTCTCAAAAGCTTTATGCTAATTGAAAGAAGCCAGACTCAAAAGGCTACAATACTTTATAATTCCTCTTACATAACATATTAGAAAAGGTAAAACTAAGAAGACACACATTAGGTCAGAGGCTGTCAAGGGCTGGAAGTGAGGAAAGGCTGTTTTTCACCCAGGGATACAAGGGAACATTTTGGGGATAGCTTCCCAGGTGGCGATAGTGGTAGAGGACTCACCTCCTAATGCAGAAGATGTAAGAGATGTGGGTTTGATCCCTGGGTCAGGAAGATCTCCTGGAGAAGGGCATGGCAACCCACTCCAGTATTCTTGCCTGGAGAATCCCATGGACAGAGCAGCCTGGGAGGCTATGGTCCATAAGGTCACAGAGAGTCAGACATGACTAAAGTGACTTAGTGCACATATAAGTTTATCAAAATGCATAGAACTGTCACCTATAAAAGAATACATTTTATTGTTTTTTAAATTATGCCTCAATGTATGTAGAAAACACAGACCACAAAGCTTTGAAAAAAAGTGCTCTTGAAGAAGTATGATGACATAATTGTATAAATGGGTGAATTATTTTCTCCTTAGCACCACCTTTCACATAGAACTTATTCCCTTTGATCCAGTCACTTCCTCAATTACATATGCAAAGCACAGAATCCCCCAAGGTTTTTACTGAGAAGAGCTCTGGGAGAAGATCTCCATGTGGTAACAGTGGGAGAAAGAATCCTACCAGCAAAATGAAAATCAATGGACAACATCTGGACCACTCCCTACCCAATCTTTTTACCAACTTATTTTCTACTAAAACTTTAGACTGTATTAATAATGGAGTCCATTGTCTGACAGCATTATGCTCAAATGCAAACTTTTGCCCCAGGGAGATATAATCAAATTAGTTCTTACCATTTCTATTTCACCTAGGAGAAAATAACAGTGGAGATGAATTTATTAGACTTTTGTATACCAGTTGGAATACATGCAAAGGAGGGGTGTTTGTTTTAAAATAACGAGAGAAGAGCTTTCGTTTCTTGAGGTCAAAGCATAAATGGAACACATATGAGGCTTTGCCCAATTGAGTCACAGTATGAAGGAGCTGGATACATGAGAAAAGAACAAATACAGATAATGAACAAGAGACAGTGAATTTGTGAATATAAGTCTTCCATTTATATCTCTGGAGTTGAATTAAAATGAATTGAGTTGACTCAAATAAAGATGAACTGATAGCTTCAACTTAAGAGGAAAGAAAAAATTCTGGGTCAAAGCCACTAAGAGTAGGTTGTGTTTATCATGGAAACTGAAGACCCCACTCTAAGCATGTCTCTAGCACCTAAATGTGATTCAAGCTTGCCTTCTAAAAATGTTGTCTCCAAATATTATTGATGATAGTGATAGTGGGGTGCCTAATAGATCAAAATGCTGCTGTTTATGACAATATGCTGCCAAGGCAGTATCTCATTAATAGCTCATATGCTCCTACATAAAATCAGTAGCAGTAAGATTGTACTTAATTTACCTGAAACTCCACATGTAATAGTTTAACACACCCAAAAAGCTACGTGTGTGCTAAGTCACCTTAGTCGTGTCTGACTCTTTGTGACTCTACAGACTGTAGCCCTCCAGGCTCCTCTGTCCATGGAATTCTCCAGGCAAGAATACTGGAGTGGGTTGCCATTTCCTTCTCCAGGGGATCTACCAAACCCAGGGATTGATCTACCCAACCCAGGGACTGAACCCACGTCTCTTCAGTTCAGTTCAGTTCAGTCGCTTAGTTGTGTCCAACTCTTTGCAACCCCATGAATCGCAGCATGCCAGGCCTCCCTGTCCATCACCAACTCCCAGAGTTCACTCAAACTCATGTCCATCGAGTCGGTGATGCCATCCAGCCATGTCATCCTCTGTCGTCCCCTTCTCCTCCTGCCCCCAATCTCTCCCAGCATCAGAGTCTTTTCCAATGAGTCAACTCTTTGCATGAGGTGGTCAAAGTACTGGAGTTTCAGCTGCAACATCAGTCCTTCCAAAGAACACCAAGGACTGATCTCCTTCAGAATGGACTGGTTGGATCTCCTTGCAGCCCAAGGGACTCTCAAGAGTCTTCTCCAACACCACAGTTCAAAAGCATCAATTCTTTGGCGCTCAGCTTTCTTCACAGTCCAACTCTCACATCCATATATGACCACTGGAAAAACCATAGCCTTGACTATATGGACCTTTGTTGGCAAAGTAATGTCTCTGCTTTTGAATATGCTGTCTAGGTTGGCCATAACTTTCCTTCCAAGGAGTAAGCATCTTTTAATTTCATGGCTGCAATCTTAGTTTTCCTGAATTGGCAAGTGGGTTCTTTACCACTAGCACCACCTGGGAAGCCCTCCAAGAAGCTACTGCTGCTGCTAAGTCACTTCAGTCGTGTCTGACTCTGTGTGACCCCATAGACACAGCCCACCAGGTTCCTCCGTCCCAAGAAGCTACAGCCACTGTTAAACAGAGTGTGACTCCTTGCAGTGTAGTTTCTGATGCAAAAGTTACTCTTTCCACAAAAGAAGCAGAATGAAATGCTGTCCCACCACTGCTATGCAATGATAAAACAGGAGTGTAGGGAGGAGAGAAGAGAAGAAGATGGAAAGGGAGAAGGACAAAGGACAATATATAGAAAGAGTTGGTAATGAAGCTATTACCTGGATAGAAATAGTATCTAGTCAGAATTTTCCAAAATACAATGGAGGGAGAACAAACTTCAAAAATACTGTAGATAAAGAAGTCACCAAGGAACACTAATTGACAGGAGCTCATCAAATGCCTCCATACCAACACTGAAACCAAGCACCACACAAGGGCCAATAAGTTCCAGGGCAAGACATACCAAGCAAATTCTCCAGCAACAAAGGAACACAGCCCTGAGCTTCAAGATACAGGCTGCCCAAAGTCACCCCAAAACTATAGACATCTCATAACTCATTACTGGACATTTCATTGCACTCCAGAGAGAAGAAATACAGCTCCACCCACCAGAACACCGACACAAGCTTCCCTAACCAGGAAACCTTGACAAGCCACCTGTACAAACCCACACACAGTGAGGAAATGCCACAATAAAGAGAAATCCACAAACTGCCAGAATACAGAAAGGACACCCCAAACTCAGCAACTTAAACAAGATGAAGAGACAGAGGAATACTCAGCAGATAAAGGAACAGGATAAATGCCCACCAAACCAAACAAAAGAGGAAGAGATAGGGAATCTACCTGATAAAGAATTCTGAATAATGATAGTGAAATTGATCCAAAATCTTGAAACTAAAATGGAATCACAGATAAATAGCCTGGAGACAAGGATTGAGAAGATGCAAGAAAGGTTTAACAAGGACCTAGAAGAAATAAAAAAGAGTCAATATATAATGAATAATGCAATAAATGAAATTAAAAACACTCTGGAGGCAACAAATAGTAGAATAACAGAGGCAGAAGATAGGATTAGTGAATTAGAAGATAGAATGGTAGAAATAAATGAATCAGAGAGGATAAAAGAAAAACGAATGAAAAGAAATGAGGACAATCTCAGAGACCTCCAGGACAATATTAAACGCTACAACATTCGAATCATAGGGGTTCCAGAAGAAGAAGACAAAAAGAAAGACCATGAGAAAATACTTGAGGAGATAATAGTGGAAAACTTCCCTAAAATGGGGAAGGAAATAATCACCCAAGTCCAAGAAACCCAGAGAGTCCCAAACAGGATAAACCCAAGGCGAAACACCCCAAGACACATATTAATCAAATTAACAAAGATCAAACACAAAGAACAAATATTAAAAGCAGAAAGGGAAAAACAACAAATAACACACAAGGGAATTCCCATAAGGATAACAGCTTATCTTTCAATAGAAACTCTTCAAGCCAGGAGGGAATGGCAAGACATACTTAAAATGATGAAAGAAAATAACCTACAGCCCAGATTATTGTACCCAGCAAGGATCTCATTCAAGTATGAAGGAGAAATCAAAAACTTTTCAGACAAGCAAAAACTGAGAGAATTCTGCACCACCAAACCAGCTCTCCAACAAATACTAAAGGATATTCTCTAGACAGGAAACACAAAAACGGTGTATAAATTCGAACCCAAAACAATAAAGTAAATGGCAACGGGATCATACTTATCAGTAATTACCTTAAACGTAAATGGGTTGAATGCCCCAACCAAAAGACAAAGACTGGCTGAATGGATACAAAAACAAGACCCCTACATATGTTGTCTACAAGAGACCCACCTCAAAACAGGGGACACATACAGACTGAAAGTGAAGGGCTGGAAAAAGATTTTCCATGCAAATACGGACCAAAAGAAAGCAAGAGTAGCAATACTCATATCAGATAAAATAGACTTTAAAACAAAGGCTGTGAAAAGAGACAAAGAAGGTCACTACATAATGATCAAAGGATCAATCCAAGAAGAAGATATAACAATTATAAATATATATGCACCCAACATGGGAGCACCGCAGTACGTAAGACAAATGCTAACAAGTATGAAAGGAGAAATTAACAATAACACAATAATAGTGGGAGACTTTAATACCCCACTTACACCTATGGATAGATCAACTAAACAGAAAATTAACAAGGAAACACAAACTTTAAATGATACAATAGACCAGTTAGACCTAGTTGATATCTATAGGACATTTCATCCCAAAACAATGAATTTCACCTTTTCCTCAAGCGCACATGCACATGGAACCTTCTCCAGGATAGATCACATCCTGGGCCATAAAGCTAGCCTTGGTAAATTCAAAAAAATAGAAATCATTCCAAGCATTTTTTCTGACCACAATGCAGTAAGATTAGATCTCAATTACAGGAGAAAAACTATTAAAAATTCCAACATATGGAGGCTGAACAACACGCTGCTGAATAACCAACAAATCACAGAAGAAATCAAAAAAGAAATCAAAATTTGCATAGAAATGAATGAAAATGAAAACACAACAACCCAAAACCTGTGGGACACGGTAAAAGCAGTCCTAAGCGGAAAGTTCATAGCAATACAGGCACACCTCAAGAAACAAGAAAAAAGTCAAATAAATAACCTAACTCTACACCTAAAGCAACTAGAAAAGGAAGAAATGAAGAACCCCAGGGTTAGTAGAAGGAAAGCAATCTTAAAAATTAGAGCAGAAATAAATGCAAAAGAAACAAAAAAGACCATAGCAAAAATCAACAAAACCAAAAGCTGGTTCTTTGAAAGGATAAATAAAATTGACAAACCATTAGCCAGACTCATCAAGAAACAAAGGGAGAAAAATCAAATCAACAAAATTAGAAACGAAAATGGAGAGATCACAACAGACAACATAGAAATACAAAGGATCATAAGAGACTACTATCAACAATTATATGCCAATAAAATGGACAACGTGGAAGAAATGGACAAATTCTTAGAAAAGTACAACTTTCCAAAACTCGACCAGGAAGAAATAGAAAATCTTAACAGACCCATCACAAGCACGGAAATTGAAACTGTAATCAAAAATCTTCCAGCAAACAAAAGCCCCGGTCTAGACGGCTTCACAGCTGAATTCTACCAAAAATTTAGAGAAGAGCTAACACCTATCCTGCTCAAACTCTTCCAAAAAATTGCAGAGGAAGGTAAACTTCCAAACTCATTCTATGAGGCCACCATCACCCTAATACCAAAACCTGACAAAGATCCCACAAAAAAAGAAAACTACAGGCCAATATCACTGATGAACATAGATGCAAAAATCCTTAACAAAATTCTAGCAATCAGAATCCAACAACACATTAAAAAGATCATACACCATGATCAAGTGGGCTTTATCCCAGGGATGCAAGGATTCTTCAATATCCGCAAATCAATCAATGTAATACACCACATTAACAAATTGAAAAATAAAAACCATATGATTATCTCAATAGATGCAGAGAAAGCCTTTGACAAAATTCAACATCCATTTATGATAAAAACTCTCCAGAAAGCAGGAATAGAAGGAACATACCTCAACATAATAAAAGCTATATATGACAAACCCACAGCAAACATTATCCTCAATGGTGAAAAATTGAAGGCATTTCCTCTAAAGTCAGGAACAAGACAAGGGTGCCCACTTTCACCATTACTATTCAACATAGTTTTGGAAGTTTTGGCCACAGCAATCAGAGCAGAAAAAGAAATAAAAGGAATCCAAATTGGAAAAGAAGAAGTAAAACTCTCACTATTTACAGATGACATGATCCTCTACATAGAAAACCCTAAAGATTCCACCAGAAAATTACTAGAAATAATCAATGACTATAGTAAAGTTGCAGGATATAAAATCAACACACAGAAATCCCTTGCATTCCTATACAGTAATAATGAGAAAACAGAAAGAGAAATTAAGGAAACAATTCCATTCACCATTGCAATGGAAAGAATAAAATACTTAGGAATATATCTACCTAAAGAAACTAAAGACCTATATATAGAAAACTATAAAACACTGGTGAAAGAAATCAAAGAGGACACTAATAGATGGAGAAATATACCATGTTCATGGATTGGAAGAATCAATATAGTGAAAATGAGTATACTACCCAAAGCAATTTATAGATTCAATGCAATCCCTATCAAGCTACCAACAGTATTCTTCACAGAGCTAGAACAAATAATTTCACAATTTGTATGGAAATACAAAAAACCTGGAATAGCCAAAGCTATCTTGAGAAAGAAGAATGGAACTGGAGGAATCAACCTACCTGACTTCAGGCTCTACTACAAAGCCACAGTTATCAAGACAGTATGGTACTGGCACAAAGACAGAAATATAGATCAATGGAATAAAATAGAAAGCCCAGAGATAAATCCACGCACATATGGACACCTTATCTTTGACAAAGGAGGCAAGAATATACAATGGATTAAAGATAATCTCTTTAACAAGTGGTGCTGGGAAATCTGGTCAACCACTTGTAAAAGAATGAAACTAGACCACTTTCTAACACCATACACAAAAATAAACTCAAAATGGATTAAAGATCTCAACGTAAGACCAGAAACTATAAAACTCCTAGAGGAGAACATAGGCAAAACACTCTCTGACATACATCACAGCAGGATCCTCTATGACCCACCTCCCAGAATATTGGAAATAAAAGCAAAAATAAACAAATGGGACCTAATTAACCTTAAAAGCTTCTGCACATCAAAGGAAACTATTAGCAAGGTGAAAAGACAGCCTTCAGAATGGGAGAAAATAATAGCAAATGAAGCAACTGACAAACAACTAATCTCAAAAATATACAAGCAACTCCTACAGCTCAACTCCAGAAAAATAAACGACCCAATCAAAAAATGGGCCAAAGAACTAAATAGACATTTCTCCAAAGAAGACATACAGATGGCTAACAAACACATGAAAAGATGCTCAGCATCACTCATTATCAGAGAAATGCAAATCAAAACCACTATGAGGTACCATTTCACACCAGTCAGAATGGCTGCGATCCAAAAGTCTACAAATAATAAATGCTGGAGAGGGTGTGGAGAAAAGGGAACCCTCTTACACTGTTGGTGGGAATGCAAACTAGTACAGCCACTATGGAGCACAGTGTGGAGATTCCTTAAAAAACTGGAAATAGAACTGCCTTATGATCCAGCAATCCCACTGCTGGGCATACACACTGAGGAAACCAGAAGGGAAAGAGACACGTGTACCCCAATGTTCATCGCAGCACTGTTTATAATAGCCAGGACATGGAAGCAACCTAGATGTCCATCAGCAGATGAATGGATAAGAAAGCAGTGGTACATATACACAATGGAGTATTACTCAGCCATTAAAAAGAATACATTTGAATCAGTTCTAATGAGGTGGATGAAACTGGAACCTATTATACAGAGTGAAGTAAGCCAGAAGGAAAAACATAAATACAGTATACTAACGCATATATATGGAATTTAGAAAGATGGTAACAATAACCCGGTGTACGAGACAGCAAAAGAGACACTGATGTATAGAACAGTCTTATGGACTCTGTGGGAGAGGGAGAGGGTGGGAAGATTTGGGAGAATGACATTGAAACATGTAAAATATCATGTAAGAAACGAGATGCCAGTCCAGGTTCGATGCACGATACTGGATGCTTGGGGCTAGTGCACTGGGATGACCCAGAGGGATGGTATGGGGAGGGAGGAGGGAGGAGGGTTCAGGATGGGGAACACATGTATACCTGTGGCGGATTCATTTTGATATTTGGCAAAACTAATACAATTATGTAAAGTTTAAAAATAAAATAAAATTAAAAAAAAATAAAAACACTGTAGAAGGAGACGTAAAGTTTTCAAGCAAAAGCTCTAAAAAAAAAAAAAAAAAAAAAGAAGTCAATGGTCAAAGTGAAACCTAACAACTAAAACTTGAAAGTAGTGCAGATTGAGAAAAGCAACTTGAACAGAAAAGAATTTGATTGTAAGAAAGGGACAAATGAACACAGACTGCCGGAGGATGATGGCCACCCAATTCTCAACATTGAGGACCAGCGGAACACAAGCTCAGCTAGCCATGCACAAATCTGTACTGGACTGAACTGCAGCCAGTCAAGGGCTTTCATCACTGTCTTGGGAAGGGAAACTTGGAAATTAAAGTAATTCTTTCATTCTTATACTTGAAACTGAAAACATTAGCCACTGGTTATATAAAGTAGTAGAAAGAAAGCAGATAATCACTGTTCACGTATTATCTCCTGAGAAAATGGAAAGTTTCCATTACAGTTCCTACTCCATGAAGTTAGAGTCTTTTAAATGACCACTTTTGCTATCTTTATATGATCTTGAATTAAAGAATCCTGCCAGATATTGTACATAAGCACCACACCTTAGTTGACCACCAGACCAGGTAAGTAGCCCACGACTGAGTACTGCTTCTAAGAAACCTTATTTCTGTTTCTTTGTCTTCCATGTTACTGATTCTGGTGAAAGCTGAAAATCTTGCTGAAACATTTCTGCAGGGATGAAGACAGATTCAAATCAAAGGAAATATTGCTTTTGATTAGATCCAGTCTTTCTGCATTACTACTAGTATTTTTTTCTCTTTGGAGATAATTTTAGAAATGTCTTTAAAACCTTTATTCTGATGTTGTTGGTTCTATGATCATGTTTCACTTGTATTTTTTTTTTCTAAGACGAGTATATAGGCATACACACATATGCACACATGCACACACACACACACACACACATGCAAAATATAAATAGCCATTTGCTTTCCATATGATTTGAGTGGCAATAAAAGACCATTTTCTTTTGGTGTCAAAGTCAACTTCCCTTTAACCCACTTTGAGTTCCAAAAATGTCACTAAGTACCAGGCAGCTTGGAAGAAAAGCTATGAACAACCTAGACAGCAAATTAAAAAGCAGAGACATTACTGTCCCAACAAAGGTCTGTCTAGTCAAAGCTATGGTTTTTCCGGTAGTCATGTATGGATGTGAGACTTGGACCATAAAGAGGGCTGAGAGTCAAAGAATTGATGCTTTTGAAATGTGGTGTTGGAGAAGACTCTTGAGAGTCCCTTGGACTACAAGGAGATGCAACCAGTTCATCCTAAAGGAAATCAGTCCTGAATATTCATTGGAAGGACTAATGTTGAAGCTGAAACTCCAATAGTTTGGCCACCTGGTTCAAAGAACTGACTTATTTGAAAAGACCCTGATTCTGGGAAAGATTGAATGGGGCAGAAGAAGGGGACGACAGAGGATGAGATGGTTGGATGGCATCACCGACTCAATGGACATGAGTTTGAGTGTGCTCCGAGAGTTGGTGATGGACAGGGAAGCCTGGTGTGCTGCAGTCCATGGGGTGGCAAAGAGTCGGACATGACTGAGCAACTGAACTAACTGACCAGCAGAAATCCTTCCTGTTACAGTATTCTATTTAGAAATCTTTTGTTCTAATAAAAAGAATTTTTTCTTTTTTTGAAATAAGATGCTCTGGCACAGTGAAAGATGACAGGTTTAGAGATAGGAAAATATAGACAATGCCTGAAGTCCTACCCTAACTGTTCATGTAGACATGATGAATTGCATACTTTTGGTCAGCTATGACCTCATATGAAAGATTATGCTACTGAATAAAATTAGGGTTTCTGAAATTTGACTGATAAAAATCATTACATGGAATGCTACTTAAATGGTAGTTCTCCAAACTCCACTCCAAACTCATCTCCTTGAACTTTATGGACTAGGGACCAGAGAATTGTTTAATACTCACTGTAACCCTGCACTCCATCCTTGTTTCTCATGAACTGACAACTTGGGGAAATGTCATATCAGGTTACTTCTAAAGCCCACCCTGCTCCAGTTGTTGGCTGAAACCAAATAAAAGCCACAGGACCAACTCACCATTAGCTTACTTTGTTACTCATAGTTTTTCAGTTATCACCAAATGGAACAGGGTCTTGAAATAAGGCCTAGGATGGGTAACTTCTGATGAGCAAACATTTTGGTACAGTAGGAGGCCCAGATGTCAGGTGCGACTGGAGAAACTTGGATAAGTTGTAGATAGATTGAGGGCCTCAGGGATAAATTTGGGGCTGAGAAAAAAAAAACTGTGAATGTGTACATTATCTTTGAATATATATATATATATATATATATATATATGTGAATCAAGAAGAAACAGACTAAGTGTGCAAATTATAGATACATTTATAGAGATTGCTAAAAATGGTAGTGTAGATCTATATTTATTGAAATGGAGAGATGCACAAGATGGATTTCTAAGTGAAAAATAGATGTGTCTCATAGGTCTCATTTAAAAAAATATATATTCTTTTTGAATTTGAAGACTCTACATTTGAAGTACCAGTGAATTTCTCTGAGTGGTGGATATAGTTGATTTTTATATCTTATTTCCCTTTTTATATAACTGTTTTTTATACAATGAGAATTCAATATTTTACAATCACAAACAGCAATCAAGCTATTTCATTACAATAAGAGAGAGAGCAGTTTGCATAGGAGAGGTGAGGATGCTGGTTGCTAGACGCAGGAAGTGACCAAAGAGAGCAGCTGTGAGAAGGAGTTAAATGGAAAGCAAGAAATCAGCCCTGGGCTGTAGAGGAAAGGGAAATTAAAGAGGAGAGGCAAGAATGGCTAAGGCAGGGCAAGTCTGCATTCTCCTAGGTTCTTATCAGTACTCTTAGCAAGTTAGTCCAGATTACAGCTTGTGCTTTGTTCTGTTCTGTGGCTCCTGATGACCCTTTGGGTCAGTACAGCAGGGATAATTGTAGTGCTCAGGTCATATTAGATTGTTTAAGAATTAACTCTTCTGTTGCCAGTTGCCAGCCTGCAAGCTTCCCTGGGGCCACTTGCTCCATAGAGCAATGAATTTATTTCTGATGTACAACCCAGGATTGCAGGGTTGACTAGCAGCGTAGAGGGAAGGCAAGGGGATGGAGGCTATTTATAGCAGGAAGCAACAAAGGTTTCCTTTCTTTCCTTTACCACGAGTTTTATTTCTCTGAATCTCTGCCCATGTTGTGTAGAAATCAAAAGGGCAAGAGAACAAGTTTTTCAGAGCTGGTTGGAAAGTTCCAGGGCTCTGTTTTTAGAGCAAATCTGCCAGCTTCCGAGGAAGTTGCAACCACCCTCAGATTCTAAATCAGCTTGATGGCGGTGCAAATAGATGCAAATGAGGGTCAAATCAATTTCCATAATGAACAGCACAAGCAGAGCGGACTCCTCTCCACCTGACTCAAAATTACTAGAAAATTCAATGAGGGGCAGGGAAAAAAAAAAAAAAAGCAAATAAAGGGAATGAAAATACCCTATTGACTTGAAGACTATTGTCCTATGAATTTGGGGAATGAAATCTGTGAGGTCTAAGAGTAACTCTAAGCTTTATTCCGGAAGCTCGTCCAGAAATGGATGGGTCCAGCATAGCTCTCTTGAGGATACATGTGTATATATACATATATATATATATTTTTTTTCTTTTGCCATGTTTCATCCTTCCCCATTCTAAGACTCCACTTCATATCATACCCTAGTTGGACTTTTATTTTTCCTTTATGGCAGCTTTATTGAGATAATTTACCTACCATAAAATTCATGCTTTTAAAACATATAATTCAGTGGCTTTTAATATATTCATAGAGTTGTACAACAATTGCCACTAATTCTGTAACCCATCATCACTCCAAAAAGAAACCCACACTCATTAGCAGTCAGTCCCCATTTTCTTCTCTCCCAGTCCCTGGCGACTATTAATCTACTTCTAGTTTCTATGGATTTGCTGTTTTGGAGATTTCTTGTTAGTGAAATTGTACAATATGTGGCCTTTTGTGACTGGCTTCTTTCACTTGGCATAATGTTTCAAGGTTCATCTGTGTTGTAACATGTATCAATACTTTATTCCTTTTTATGGAGGTTGGCCTTTTTAAGCAGAACCAACACGAGGGCTATAAACCTCCACGACTCAGAGGGCTGCAGTGAGCTCCACTTATTTCATGGAAAACCATATGAATTTGGAGATAATAGTAACATGACCTAACCTTATTACTTTTCCATTAAGTCTTTGCCCACTGTGTTTAACTCTGGATTTGGCTGCATTTCAGAAATTAGCTTCTTATCATTCATCTAATATTGGGCTGGGTTGACTTCCATTTATAATGAACAGGTATTTTTATGAGCCACAATGCAGAGGCATTCATTTCCAAAGACTATTTTGGAACTTCTGGCACAGCCTATGTCACTGCATATGGTTGACTTGCATCTATGAAAGAGATGGGAGTCGCTAGAACTATAATACATATGGGCCATTGACTGAACCATCTGAGGAATTTTTAATTGGTGTGAATATGGAATGCAATAATTTATATGGATCCATTACTTTTATATGCTTAAGTGCATGGAAAGAACTAATTGAATGGGTTTTATTTTCTGGAAGGTCCTGAATGTCTTTGGATAATCCAAATTTTCTTTGCGGAAGAAAGTATACTTCCATGCAAGTCATTATCTTTAAGACACATTTATCAAATGCTTCCCTTATGGCTGCCCATACTTTGAAGCAATGTGGTTTCCATCGGTAATCATGCACAGCAAACCTTCTGCTTTTGACTACTCAGCCAACAGAAACTCACATTTACCCAGCAAATGTACAGGCAGATGGTAGGATAAAAACTGAGGTTCTTCATGATGTCTCTGAGGCATGGCTTAAATGTGTTGGGGAACAGGGGAGTCAAGTTTAACCTTAGGTTGTGTTTATGGCTGGGATTCAGCCATAGTAGGGCATGCTTGACAAATGAATGGAAAGAGCATGCCAGACATCTGTTTTTCACCACAAAGGAGACGTCTCCTGAGAGAGACCTCATTTATTCCCAGGCTGATCAGGGATCCTAACATGGGATAGGAGTGCTGCTGGGGTGGATTTGGTATTCTATAGGAAACCCAAAGTCATGAAATGTACTAAAACTCTGGAGGAAGAATGCCATTATTTTAGATTAACACAATGCCACGAAGAAGATGCCAAATTCATAGAATTTTTCTCTCTGATATAAAAAAAATGAGACATCAAAGAGATTTTGCTCTCATGTCAGGCATTTTTGGCTCTGTTCCTAGACACATGGGCTTCAGGTTCAATGTACCAGGGACCTTGGGAGGGAAAGTTGGAGGAGTACTAAGTAGAGTGACTTTTTCTTAGAAAGGGAGAGAGAAAGACAAATGGGCTGTGTCTGGTCATCTGAGTCTGCTATTGGAAAGGGAGTAAGAATGATTCTAGTAGAAGAATCCTTAGTCATTCAGATTCTACCCTATAACCTCTACTTCCCCCACACTAAAAACCTTGTAAAATATTGAGCCTCAAGACAAAACCTTTTTTGTGTCTATGTCACAAGTGTAACACAGCAGATGGTGGCAAAGTATTCTCTCCACATTGGCAAGGAACTCAGTGCTGCTTTGGCACAGCATGAGCGGTTGCACACTGGAAACTCCAAGGATTCAGGTGTCAGGCGGCTGTGGGATGACTGCATTTATAGATGGCTGTGTCCTCTGAGGCAGTGCTCAGAGGGTAGGAGGGCGGAAGAGGGTCAGAGGGTGGGGTGACATCATTTCTGGCTCCAGTGGAATTGATGAGGAAGAGACACACATCTTCCTGCATGGATCTACCATGATTACACTCTATCTTCACGTCTAAAAGGCCCTATTTTCCCTTCCTATGCTCCTTATCGGGTGAAGGTTGGGCGGTCATTCATAGGTACATCGGGGATGCCCCGTGTGATGCTCAGAATATTTATGTGAGATTATGCCTTCAGGGGCCTGGAAGTCTGCAATAGTAGGTTTGGCTGGAAGCCAGAGAAATAATAATCATGATTGGAACCATAAAAATAACAGCCATTGAGTGTACTATGTACTGGGCCCCAAGCCACGTGCTTTACATTCTGTATCCCTTTCAGTCCTCACAATAATTCTTTGAGTTAAATATGTTTTATTATGTCCATGGTACAGTTGAGGAAACTGAAGCATCATCAGTCAGATTTACCTGTAAGGGATGATGTCACAGTTCAAATCCAAGTTTATTCTTTACTTCTACCCTACATTCTTTGCCTCCATATTTTATTACCTCTCAAGTTATTATTGTAAGATTACTATAATAAGGTTATTATATTACTCAGTTTTACCCAGTCATATGTTGCCTGTGTGAGCAGTTAGCAACAACAATATATTTCTTGGGGATCCTGTTAAAAAAGTTTTGATTTATATTCTTAAAGATACAGCTATGGATATATACTGTAGTAGGCTATGTTTACATGGATAAATAATTACAAAAGTAAATGTGTGAACTTTATAAAAGAGTAGATTAAGATTGGAATTGTAAAAAAAAAGAAATTCTTCACATTCCAGGTGCCTTTGGTGAAAAGCAGAAAAGAAGAAATGTTCACTAAATACCCTGATTGTTGTTCAGTTGCTCAGTTGTGTTGAGCTCTGTGACACCACGGACTGTAGTCCCTGAGGCTCCTCTGTGCATGGGATTTCTCCGGCAAGTATACTGGAATGTGTTGTCATTTCCTTCTCCAGAAGATCTTCCTGACCCAGGGATCAAACCTGTGTCTCTTGCACTGCAGGCAAATTCTTTATCACTGAGCCACCTGGCAAGCCCCAATATCCTGACATGTGGCAAGTATTAGAATAGCACTCGTTTTTAACATCAACCTTGGAAGGTTGGTATTGTTGTACTCATTCTATAGGTGAGAGAAAGAAGTCTCCAAGACATTAAGTAAGCAACCTAAAGTTTAAATCAAAAATGAGATTCAAAATCATGTGCACCACTGAGACCCACTTCTAGAAGGATGTTGAACAAGGCAGGAGTCATCATTTTCTTAGTCCACAAACTTTGTTAAACATGGAAGGTCTGTTTATTCTATTCTTCCAATGAAGACTCTGGAGTACCTATTATTTTCCAAGTACCATGCTAGATGTTGAGTGTTAAGTTTTAGCATTGACCTTGGGGGGAAATTCATTGTCCAATGGAAGAGACAGGACTCACACAAATTATTAACTAATAGGCAAGGAAATTTTTATGGGAGGAAAAGGAATGGAGAAAATTCATATGGCTAGTTCAGTTCAATTCAGTTACTCAGTTGTGTCTAACTCTTTTCTATTCCATGGACCCCACAGACTCTTTGCGACCCTGTGGATTACATATGCTTAGTAGATTGGGGAAAATTTTTACAGAGGAAGTAACATTTAAGTAGGATCTTAAGAGGAGTTTGTCAGGCAGGGAAAAAGGTAGAGGAAAAAGCAAAGACTATCCAGAAGATATTGAAAAGCTCAGTTTGGAAAAGAAGGATAATTCTTCTGCATGACTGGAAGATCTAGTTTTGAACTGGGAAGTGGAGAGAGAGAAATCTGGTGGCTTGTTCTTGGGCCCTTGTTGTGAAGGATCTTGTATGCCCAGGTAATGAGTCTGGACATTTTCTTATGCTGAATAAGAAATAGTTAAAACTTTCGCAAAAAAATGTGAACAAATTTTTGTGTTTGAAAAAATAACTACATGAGATTTGAGATGATATGTTAAATATAGGCAAAGGAGCATTAGAGAAAAGTTTTAGAAGGCTAACCTTCTTAAAGACATCCATAGATAGTCATCAATTTCTAGGAAATTTTCAGGTGTCTGCTTTCTGTCTTATTGCCATTCCTGTGCTCCTACAGCTCCTGCTTTCTTCTCAGGGATTGACCTAGCTCTTAGCTCCCTTTTCCAAAACCCTGGCCTCGTACAGCTCCAGTGAAGAACCATTATGAACCTCAGACCTTCAGGATCCCCAGCATACACAAAATCCCAATTCTCCAGGTCCTTTCATAATTTTACATCTTTCCCTAGGCAGAGCAAAGTTGTTCTTTATATGAAGCTGAAATTTATAGGAATTTTGTAGGTTTCCTCATTGGTTTGACCCAAATGGATTATTATAGTTGGCAGAGATTCTGATGCCTTCACTCTTCAACAGTCTAGCAGGACCTGGGGCTCCAAGCCGGTCATCTGGGACCACAGACATCTTCATCCACTTACTCTAATGACTCATATAAATGCTGCCGTTTTCTGTATCTGCCATGATTTGAAAACATAACTGAGAATAATTAGAAAGACAGAATTGCTCTTGGGGGTAAAATTGTAGAAAGGAACAGTGCAGAGTTAGAGAAATAAACTTTAACATTTCCCACACTAGATTGGAAACATTTCCAGAGATGTGAATTCTGTTTTTAACCCTCTTTACAGCTTATTTTATGACCTTGGCCAAGTTAATTAACCTTTCCATTCCTCAGGTTGACCTTAAGTAAACTTAGAATAATATGTCCTTTCCTGCCTGGCTCCCAGGCATGTGAGTTGGAAAGAGTTAATGAAGGAAAGTTTAGAAAGTCTCCAAAGCACTGTTTATCAGAAAGTCTACAGTCTGTTGTGATAGGCAATCTCTGAGTGAGTGTGCTAGATTGCAGAGGTTTATGAAACTTTAGTAAAAAGATTATTGGGCACAGTTATCTCTTTTCCTTCAAAGCCCTCAACTTATAGGTCAATGAGCACCTACGTACTAGATGATAGTCAGTGTTAGAGGAAACATGTGCCTTACTACTGTATTGTAGAAAATCAGTTAATTACAGGGCAACCTGTTCTTAAGAGCCCCTGAAGGTACTACCTGACCTTGTGCCAGGGCTGTGAAAAGACACTTTCTCAACAAGGAAATAACTGGACTTGGGAAGGCTCTCATGTACCCAGGTATTTACAAGGGTAGCTAAATGTAGCAGTTACAACTTCCTTGTAAAGGCAACACACCTCTTCTGTCTCTGTGATTTCTGAACTTTACCCAGGTTAGACAGTTGAATACAGGGGAGGCCAGTGATGTAATGAGGGCCATCTTATCACTGGTTTGTAGGTAAGGTTGAGACTCAGCATAACCTGCTACAGACTGGGAAAACAGGGAGAGGGCCTGTTTTCAATGTCACATTGAAATCACCTTGTCAGCATGTTTTAAGGAGAAGAATAAGGGAATATCAATTGGCACAGGCTGATCGGTACACATGATTTACAGATGTTTTTATCAGTATCTGTTAAGATTAGACTTCCATGGACTCCATGATCCAGCAGTTTCACTTCATAGCCCTAAAGAAACAAGCATACATGTGTAAAGAACCATGATAGGGACAAACATTCTAGCTCACTTTGTCATTTTAAAAAGGTGAGGAGGTGCCCTCAATATGAGGAATGGCTAAATAACAATGGAGTATCATACTGAAGACTCCTGAAAGTCCCTTGGACAGCAAGGAGATCAAACCAGTCAGTCCTAAAGGAGATAAACCCTGAATATTCCCTGGAAGGATGATGCTGAAGCTGAAGCTCCAGTATTTTGAGCATCTGATACGAACAGATGACTTATTGGAAAAACCCCTGATGCTGGGAGAGGTTGAGGGCAGAAGGAGAAGAGGGCATTGGAGGATGAGACAGCTGGACAGCATCACTGATGCAATGAACATGAACTTGGGCAAACTCTGGGAGATGGTGAGGGATAGGTAGGCCTGGCGTGCTGCAGTCCATGGGGTCACAAAGAGCTGGACATGACTGGGCAACGGAATAACAGCAACAGCTCATATTATTCAGTAAAGTGGGACAGCTTAAAAATGTGAGGGACATATGTTTTATCCATCAATAAGTTCTATAAGTTTTCCCCCAAAATGCATTATGGTTCTGATCAGTTCTCATCAATTCCACCATAGTCATCTTTGTTCAAGGGAGCAATCTATTATGGCTCCTGTAAACTAAGTCTTGGCAATAGGCTCCTAACTGACCCTCCAGCTTTCCTATCACCTCCCATGTAGTCCACTTTCCAATAAACAACCAGAGTGCTCCATCTAAATGCAAATGTGTTCATATCACTCCAATGGTTTCCCATCTCTTTGGACAACACCTATCAGGCAGCATGCAGTTTGAACCCTGGCTACTTCTCCACATTAATTTCTTACCTGTATCTTTTCCCATCTCTACACACAAAACATTGCTGAATCAGTGAATGATGGGCTCCATGGACACTAAAGGGGCTTCCCAGGTAGCACAGTGGTAAAGAATTTGCCTGCCGATGCAGGAGATGCAAGAGAAATGGGTTCAACCCGGAGTCAGGAAAATCCCCTGGAGAAGGAAAGGACAACTAGCTCCAGTATTCTTGCCTGGAAAATTCCACAGACAGAGAAACCTGGTGGGCTACAATCAATGGAGCTGCAAAAGTTGCACACGACTGAGCAACTGAGCACACACATGGACGGTAAAATGGAAAGATCGGCAAGAAATGTGTATAGATATCAGTTCAGTTCAGTTGCTTAGTCATGTTCGGCTCTTTTTGACCCCATAAACCACACCACACCAGGCCTCCCTGTCCATCACCAACTCCCGGAGTTCACTCAAACTCACATCCATCCAGTCAGTGATGCCATCCAGCCATCTCATCCTCTGTCCTCCCCTTCTCCTCCTGCCCCCAATCCCTCCCAGCATCCGGGTCTTTTCCAATGAGTTAACTCTTCGCATGAGGTGGCCAAAGTATCGGAGTTTCAGCTTCAGCATCAGTCCTTCCAATGAACACCCAGGACTGATCTCCTTTAGAATGGACTGGTTGGATCTCCTTGCAGTCCAAGGGACTCTCAAGAGTCTTCTCCAACACCACAGTTCAAAAGCATCAATTCTTCGGTGCTCAGCTTACTTCACAGTCCAACTCTCACATCCATACGTGACCACAGGAAAAACCATAGCCTTGACTAGATGGACCTTTGTTGGCAAAATAATGTCTTTGCTTTTGAATATGCTATCTAGGTTGATCATAAGTTTCCTTCCAAGGAGTAAGCATCTTTTAATTTCATGGCTGCAATCACCATCTGCAGTGATTTTGGAGCCCCCAAAAATAAATCTGACACTGTTTCCACTGTTTCCCCATCTATTTCCCATGAAGTGATGGGACCAGATGCTATGATCTTCATTTTCTGAATGTTGAGGTTTAAGCCAACTTTTTCACTCTCCTCTTTCACTTTCATCAAGAGGCTTTTGAGTTCCTCTTCACTTTCTGCCATAAGGGTGGTGTCATCTGCATATCTGAGGTTATTGATATTTCTCCCAGCAATCTTGATTCCAGCTTGTGCTTCTTCCAGACCAGCGTTTCTCATGATGTACTCTGCATAGAAGTTAAATAAGCAGGGTGATGACAGCCTTGATGTACTCCTTTTCCTATTTGGAACCAGTCTATTGTTCCATGTTGAGTTCTAACTGTTGCTTCCTGACCTGCATATAGGTTTCTCAAGAGGCAGGTCAGGTTGTCTGGTATTCCCATCTCTTTCAGAATTTTCCACAGTTTATTGTGATCCACACACTCAAAGGCTTTGGCATAGTCAATAAAGCAGAAATAGATGTTTTTCTGGAACTCTAATGCATGGGTTCAAATCCTAGCTTCATCACATATTAATGTTTTTTAGTTGTATGGTCTTGGGCAGGTGAGTAAATTCTGTGTCTTAAATTTCTTTTCTAAATAAATGGAATTAATAATATTATCTATTTACAATACTGATATGAGAATTAAGTGATCAATTCAGGTAAAAATCCTAGAGGTGTAAGTCTCAATTATGCCTTTTGTCTCAATTAACTCTATATCAGAACTATTTGGAGTCCTCTGACTTTCTGTTTTTCCATCTTTATATTTCATGTGCTGTGAGTGCTGTTTTACATAGTGTGATCATTAGAGACTTAGGAATAAGATAAGTTTAGTAGAGACATTAAGGCAGTGAGGCTGAGGACCGTGTAGCTTTCTGGGAGAAGGATATTTGGGCGGAGGGAATTTTGGAAGAAATGTTCTGTGGTGGGGGCATTTCTGAAGGCTCTCCATAAAACACTACCCATGACACATTATGTGGTGAAAAAGATAAAGTAAAAAGAAATACATAGGCTTTAAACAGTGGTGATGCCACATTAATTCAGAGATTCAGAGGTACTACAAGTAAGATGCATTCTTAAGTACTTTACACACACACACACACACACACACACATGCACACACAGACATATGTGTATGTATATATATATCAACCATTTAATCCTCATAACAGTTCTAAGAAGTGGGACCATTCCGGAGTGTTCTAGGTAGGTAAAGCAAGAAAGCCAGAGTCAAGTGCATGTACTCATGCGCTCAGTCTCGTCCCACTCTTGGTGACCCTATGGACTGTAGCCTGCCTGGCTCCTCTGTTCATGGAATTCTCCAGGCAAGATTATTTGGGTGGGTTGCCATTTCCTTCCCCAGGGTATCTTCCTGATCCAGGGAATGAACCCGTGTCTCCTGCAGCTCCTGCATTGCAGGTGAATTCTTTACTGTCTGAGCCATCAGAGAAGCCTAGAGATAAGAGAATGAACAGTAAACAGAATAGGAAGGAAATCAGAGATGTGTCGAGATGGGGTGAGAGGTTAAAGAATGCAGGCCTTTGGGGGCCATGATAAGGACTTTGGATCATAGCAGGAGTGAGCTGGGAAGTGGCTGGAGGGCTCGTATGAGAAGATGAACATATGAGAAGGATCATGGGATAGAAGCAGGGGTATGTCTGTTAGAAGGAGAGTGTAGTAATCTGGGTAAGACATGGTGGTGGCTCTCATGTAAGTTGAGGGAATATATTTTGAGGACAGAACTGACAGACTTGGTTAAAGAATTGAAAGTGATGTGTGAGAGAAAGAGAGACATCAAAGACAACCTCATGGCTTCTGGTTGAGCAATGATGCACTTGGGTTGCTGCTTACTGTATTTACTGAATGACAATGGGAGAAGCAGTTTGGTAGCCTGGAGGCAGCAGGAGGTTCCATCAAGAATTGTGTTTAAAAAAAAAGAATTGTATTTTGACATTTGATTGGAGATGTGAAACAGACAAGTGGGTATAAGAGTCAAGTTCTGGGGAGAAGTTTGGGCCTATTGAAAATTTAACATTTGAATTTCTAGAACTCAGCCTTGTGGAAGGTCTACATGACCTTGTCACTGAGATGTCTAGTTGGGATGTGATGGGTGGGGGGAATCTTTCTTGTTTTTATTCTTGTCTAAATTTCAGTTTCAAGATTTTTCTGTTTGACCTGATTCTTCCAACTCATTAAAGACATGAAGGAAAGAAAAGGGATCTGCATTTTGTTTCCCAAATTCCTCTCAAAGTGGCACTGCTTTTGAAAACAGGAAAGGAGTTGGATAACCACAGAGAGAGAGATCTTTTGAACTGAGAATTGGTAATGATCAGACATATTTGATATGAGGAGGGAACTAGAAATGGTTCATACTCTTTTGTAATATAAGACCTTAGTAGGGTGTGCTTAAGACATTCTTAAATACAGATACAGTGAAATATGTGTGTGTATGTGTGTGTGTGTGCTCAGTCACGTCTGACTCTGCAACCCCATGAACTGTAACCCACCAGGTTCCTCAGTCCATGGAATTTTCCAGACAAGAATGCTGGAGTGGGTTGCCATTTCCTCTTCCAGGGGATCTTCCTGACCCAGGGATTGAACTCACATCCCTTGCATCTCTTGCATCGGCAGGTGGATTCTTTACCACTGCATTGCTTAGGAAGCCCGGCATAATATATAGCTAATATAATCCAAAGAGCATTAGTTCTAATATTGCTGTGATATATTGACTATATAATATTATTCTTGGCTGCCATTATTCTTGATGGCTCTTCTTGTTTTCTTCTGTTGTTTCCAAATACCAATGTAGCAGATCAGTTGCTTTTATTGTGCGTAACATTCTTCATCTTGCTTGATCCTTATATTTTGCTCTCATATCATTGACATCTCTAATTTAAATGAGGAAATAAAAAGCATGTTTTTTAATATGGGTGGTCTTGGATCAGAATTCTCAGTTATTTCATAGAATATTCAGAACTATGAAAAGAAAATTGGGGCCCCAGAAGATTGGGAAGTATTAGATTAAATAAATGTAAGCATGCTTTTTAACAAGATTTCTCATGTCATTAATATGCTAACATTACATGAAAACACTCTTAAAGGACTATAGCATTTCTTAGTTACTTGAGCACAGAAACAATTTTTTTTTCCCCCCTGGAGCTTCTCACAGTTTAATACTAGGAAGAACACATTTGAGGACAGTCTCTTGAGGACAGTCTCTTAATGACAGCTTAACCCCAAGGCATGATGTATGCCTATAACCCTGTTTTTCTGTGATATTTTTCTCAAAATCTCCTTTCTTGGGCCTTGTATGCCATATTGCTGTAGGCATTTGTTGCTATCTGGTAATTCTGATTTCTCACTACATTCTGGGCTAGGACATACATTTTGATTGATGCACTATTGTTGGTCATGCAAACCTGATTTCACTTTGAGCATGATTTGAGTTTGATGGATGCCCAGAGTGTTCATCATATGCAGAGGGCCTGTCCACACAGGACTTTCCTTTGTCCAAGTTTAGCTACAAAGTGCCACCTCAAGACCATGGCCATCCGTTAGACACAGATGCTTTGTGCTAGTCTTGGTCTCTGTTAACCTGCCTCTGCTTTCCTAAGCTCCTCCCAGTTTAGTCCACAGCTGGCCCTATTCATGGGTTCAGTCACACCCCAGTTGATTTTGCACCAACACAGAGAGGTCTTATTACTCCTCACACTCTCTATATCTTTAGGGGCTTCATATAAATCCATTGTTCTGCAAGTGGGTATTTGGTGTTCCTTGCTGAGAATGAGACCTTCCTACATGGCCATGAGGTCACAGGCCTTTGTTCCTACTGAGCCCAATTTTTATGTGGTCATTTCTGTCCATTTAAAACCTTCAGTTCTGTGTAAGTGATCCCATTTGGCCCTTGTCAATATCCCTAGAGGTTAAATATTTGTTTGTGGTGTTGGAGAAGACTTGAGAGTACTTTGGATAGCAAAGAGATCAAAACAGTCAATCCTAAAAGAAATTAACCTGAATATTCATAGGAAGGACTGATGCTGAAGCTGAAGCTCCAATACTTTGGCCACTTGATGTGAAGAGCTGACTCATATTGGAAAAGACTCTGATGCTGGGAAAGATTGAGGGCAGGAGAAGGGGACAACAGAAGATGAGATGGTTGGATGGCATCACCAACTCAATAGAAATGAGTCTGAGCAAACTCTGGGAGATGGTGAAGGACAGGGAAGCCTGGTGTGCTACATACAGTCAATGGGGTTGCAAAGAGTCAGACAGGGACTGAGAGAATGAACAACAAATAGAAAGCAAAGTTGCTTTATATCAGACAATTAATTAATTCAGGTACTTATTTGCTAATTAATCAAACACTTACTGAGGCTAACTGAGCATCAGACACTGTATTGGGTGAAGCAAATGAAAAAATATTTAAAGACACACAGTCTCTGATTTCAACTGTCTCCTGATTTTAAGGAAACATAAATATTAATGTGTATGTAGTGAGTGTAATGGCTACTATTACAGGCAATCACGTGTTTAACACTTACAGTTCTTTAAATTAATAGACTGATTGCAAGTATCACTGCCATAGTGTCTCTAAACACAATATATCTACAAAAAAGTAATGTACAGGCATATTATGTGTTTTAGTAACTGTACTGCGAGGTACTGTACATACCTACTTCTGTAGGTATGTAGATGATGGTACTCCCTTCAATGAGTTATTTAGAATTTTCTAGGTGGGTGAAGAGTGGATGATAGTGCAGAAATAGAATCAGGTTGCTCAAGGGGATTGCAGGTTGCGGTTCAGTTCAGTTCAGTCACTCAGTCGTGTCCGACTCTTTGCGACCCCATGAATTGCAGCATGCCAGGCCTCCCTGTCCATCACCAACTGCCGGAGTTCACTCAAACTCACATCCATCGAGTCGGTAATGCCATCCAGCCATCTCATCCTCTGTCGTCCCCTTCTCCTCCTGCCCCCAATCCCTCCCAGCATCAGAATCTTTTCCAATGAGTCAACTCTCTGCATGAGGTGACCAAAGTACTGGAGTTTCAGCTTTAGCATCATTCCTTCCAAAGAACACCCAGGACTGATCTCCTTCAGAATGGACTGGTTGGATCTCCTTGCAGTCCAAGGGACTCGCAAGAGTCTTCTCCAACACCACAGTTCAAAAGCATCAATTCTTTGGTGCTCAGCTTACTTCACAGTCCAACTCTCACATCCATACATGACCACTGGAAAAACCATAGCCTTGACTATACCTCCTTGCAAATTATTTTTGTATGTACCAGACTAGACCCTCCACCAGGAAACAGGAGTCAAGTGGGAAGTTGTTCTAGGAGTTTGCAAGGTTCAAACTCCCAAATGTTGTCATTTGATGCATTGACAGTTTCCCTTGGAAGGATAAAATAAATAAGAAGTTCTACATGTGGGTGTAGGAGAGGCAAGATGGTGTCCTTGGGCAACATGGCTGATGGCCAGACTGGAAAGGAAGAACCCTAGTGCTGACTGTGCCAAACACTTTCAGGAATGGAGTTGTGTTAGGAATAGGGAATCTGTGGTGAATACTCTACTCTGCATTTCCTAGGATGCATAGAATCAGAAAAAATAGACCTGATAAGATGAAGAATATAATGAACTGTATACCTGTGTTGGATTGGGTTGTTTTTCCATAGAGCATATGTCCAAAATTTCAATATGTTATTCTAGGGAGACAGGATTAGAGAGGATACCCAAATTTGGACCAAAGAGAAAAGGAATTTCCTTGATGAGATGGAAATGGATAAGAGAAAGAGAAAATTCAATGAGAAAGATACAAATTCATGGTGTGAGAGGAAAGCAGAATAGGAAATACCATCAGTGTTTCTAGAACATTCATCTACTCAAAAATTAAGGATTTCAATTAAAGATCTTCAGTTCAGTTCAGTTGCTCAGTCGTGTCCGACTCTTTGCGACCCCATGAATCACAGCACGCCAGGCCTCCCTGTCCATCACCAACTGCCGGAGTTCACTCAAACTCATGTCCATCGAGTCGGTGATGCCATCCAGCCATCTCATCCTCTGTCATCCCCTTCTCCTCCTGCCCCCAATCCCTCTCCGGATCAGTCTTTTCCAATGAGTCAACTCTTCGCATGAGGTGGCCAAAGTATTGGAGTTTCAGCTTCAGCATCATTCCCTCCAAAGAAATCCCAGGACTGATCTCCTTTAGGATGGACTGATTGGATCTCCTTGCAGTCCAAGGGACTCTCAAGAGTCTTCTCCAACACCACAGTTCAAAAGCATCAATTCTTTGGCGCTCAGCTTTCTTCACAGTCCAACTCCCACATCCATACATGACCACTGGAAAAACCATAGCCTTGACTAGATGGACCTTTGTTGGCAAAGTAATGTCTCTGCTTTTTAATACGCTATCTAGGTTTGTCATAACTTTCCTTCTAAGGAGTAAGTGTCTTTTAAAGATATTAGGTTCCTAGAATTCTCTGGTAGACCAAGAATAGGAAAACCAACCCTGTACTATATCAGTCAATCCTATGTGAGTCTAAGATCTCAAGGTCCCTGGAAAAAGTGACTTTGTTAGCACAGACAAGAGTTAAGGGTGGGAACTTGCTATCTGCCTTATCAAGCAATATTGCATTGGCCTTTCAGAAATCTTAGAATCCTTTTCTCTCCACCCTGTCCACTCCTCCCCACATTTTGACAGCTCATTACTGACATCCTTAGTATGTTTAGCTTTCTAAATCCTAATGTGATAAGACTATTGGAATTTGGTGGGAGAATAATACCAGGTTTTAACCAGGAAATAAATTGGTAGATGCACGTTGTTTATCAAGGATCCATGTGTGATTCTTCTTGTTTGCTAAAGGAGAAAGGCAAATGTTAGGTCATTTATTCTCTCAAAACTCTTTGCTGAAAACAAACTGTAGACCAGCACAAAAATAATTTTAAGATAGGAGTCCTATTTTTTATAAAGTTAAGTCCAGGAAGCTCGAGAAACACAGAGTAGAGACAACTTACTCAATACTGATGGTCAAGGATGGCTTCTTAGAAAAAAATGACATTGACAGAGAGGCTTAAAGGTGACTCATCCCATGTATTAGGCAAAGACGGTGGGCTAGCACTGAACTAGTAAGATTTGGAGAAAAGAAAGGCGAGTGTCTGGTCTAAAGTGTCTTCTCTCTCTTTAAAGATGCAAGCAACTCTAGAAATTAGCGTAACCATGAGACAGTAAATGATTATTAGCTGCAGTGCGTGATAGAGATAAGTTTATGGGCGGTCAGAGGAGGGAAAAGATCTCCAAGGTTATCAGTATGGCCAATTTATAAATGACTTAATTTGGACACTCACTTGGATACCTTGCCATCTGCTTTAAAAGAATTTCCTTTCATTATGTAAAACACCTGATCGTGGGGTGGTGCCTGCATTAATAGCTGCTTTTTTTCTTTTAGGGAAGCCTCGTGTGCTCCATCTCACGTTGAACTCCAAAGTCAGATTACATTAGATGTTCATACTGTTTGCCACTTGGCAATTCTAATCTATCCACAGCTGTCTGGGGTACAGTACTTCTGTGCATAGAGCTTTTGGAAGAAGTCAGAGCTAAGGAAACTCACCAGCTTCTACAGAGGCAAAAACCCACAAGGCACACACCTAACAATTTAATCTTTATGGCTGAGCAAGAGACCCACAGTATAATTTCAGTCTTTTTCTTGGCATGTGGGATCTGTTACTCCTGAAACCTCAAAATGTACATATTTCCCCCATATGAGATGTAATTCTGTTGAGTTAATTATCATACAGTTATAGCAACGGAAAAGAAAGCCCTAATCAAACGTGAACAGCTTGTCTAACTATTAACCAGGCCATGGTGAACCATTACTCAGTTCTGACTTGCATGATCCATTATAGACTTCTGCCCCTCTGTGAACAAACTCTTAAATGAGTCCACAAGCATTTAACCCCGAGAACCCTGGTCGCCTGGGATCCTGTGACTGCCTTTAAATTGTTTAGTCATTATATTTTAGTGGCCTGAGTCATGACGACCTGCCTCATTCCTCTCAACTTTGTGTCATGGGACAGAGTGAGAAGGATGTGACATGAAAAGCATAGCTTCCTAATATTTTCAACTACAAACGTGGTTACCTGTTTTCTTTTTTAAAAAATGTGTATTTATTTAATTAATATTTTTGACAGCACTGGGTCCTTGTTGCTTTTGTGCGGGCTTTCTGTAGTTTCAGAGAGTAGGGGCTACTCTTCACTGTGGTGTGTGGGCTTCTCTTTGCAGTGGCTTCTCTTGTGAAGCTCTAGGCACATGGGCTTCAGTAGTTGCAGCACTTGGACTCAGTAGTTGGGGCTCATGGGCTCTAGAGCACAGGTTCAGTATTTGTGGTACATGGGCTTAGTTGTTTTGGGGCATGGGGGATCTTCCTAAACCAGGGATCAAACCTGTATCCCCTGCATTGGCAAGCAGATTCTTATCTGCCGAGCTACCAGAGAAGTTCCCTGGTTATTTGTTTTAAAACATCTCTACTTACATTCTGTTAGTATTAAGTTAGTTAGTGAAAGTGTTAGTTGCTCACTCACGTCTGACTCTTTGCAACCCCATGGACTGTAGCCCGCCAGGTTCCTCTGTCCATGGAATGCTCCAGGCAAGAATACTGGAATAGGTAGTCATTCCCTTCTCCAGGGGATCTTCCCAACTCAGGATCAAACCTAGGTCTCCTTATATTCTCTTAAGCTACTGAAAAATACCAGAAGTGTTCTGGATAAGTTTCCTTTCAAGGGTGATCCAGAACTCAGAGAATCAAATTTAGAGTATCTTTTAGTATTAACCTAACTTGATCTTTCTTCAAGTCAATTCAGCTATTCCAATACTTCAGCAGTCGAATATGAAAAGATTCAGGTGTGATATGATAAACTTTGGTGTCACAATCTTAAATGCATGAAGAGATCAGTTTGTATTGATACAGGGTTCTGAGAGTAGGGTTTTATCTGGTTGAAAAAAGGCTAGCTTGTTAGGAATGAGAAGGGAAAAACAGAAAGGATAAAGCCAGTCTGATGGTCTGACACTGTCTTTGGTGTTAGGTAAGGAGAGAGAGGGTTCATAGATTCAGTTGATCCCTAGGCACACTAGAAACCAGGCATAGAACCTAATGACAGCCAACTCTTTGCTCATCCTAAGCTTTATCAGATTGAGCTTACCTTGGTGTCAGCCACAGGTGGGTCCAAGCCATAGGTGATCAAGATACTGGCCTTTCCTATGGAAATATGTGGTGTCTGTTACAAAGCCAACATAACAACTGATTGGACATGGAACAAATTTCATCTCCTGGGCTTTGACAGTGTGGGATGTTTATAAGTGGAGGCAAGTAGCTGAGCTTAATTCTGCAAATATAGGCTTAACTATAGTAAATGAGCTCTTCTATCAATGAAAAGGTCTATATAACATTTTGGTTTTCTTTTGTTTCCTGGTAACTGAGGTCTGGGTAAAGAAGGGAGGGAGGTATGGAGAAAAGAGAGTGGAGGTGAATCCTTGGTGGTGGTGCTGTTGAAGCTGCCACAGCAACCACCAATGGTAGCCACCCCCAAGGGCTCTGTCTGTAAGCACAGAGGCTGTTCCCATGAAAGAATCAGCCTTGTAAGATGAAGATCAGCAATCATACTGTCTTTCTTTTCCTCACTTCAGCCATCTGCTAACAAGAAAAGAAAGGCAAACATCTTGGGAATAAGAACTCAGTTGGGATAAATATTCCAGGGTGATTTGAATGTCAAAGCTTGCCTTCCAAGCTTACCTCGCTTCCTGAGAGCATTCAAAAACTGCAAATAAGCTTGGGTAGAGATGCCAAGGAGATGTTCCCAAGGGGAGAAGATACCAGTGAGAACGAAGCATGTAAAACTGGGCCCAGGACTAGAGCAGGAATAAAGTAAATTAAAAAGAAGGTACAGACTAGTAAATGTATTCATAATTTGTGGAAGCACTTGGAGCTTGCAGAAAATGAGAGGGAGAGAGAGAGACAAAGGAAGAAGAAGAAACGCCAAGAACCCAGAAGAGGGTGAGAAAGTGCTGGCTAAGGGAGTAACCTCAGCCTGGGGAGGAGCAGTAAAAATGCTCAGGGATTCTAGACTTGTGTACTGGGGACATTCTACAGAAGCACTTTGACATCAGAGCTCAGGCTGACCTCTCTTATCTTTATAAGGAAGCTATTGAAGGTGATGAATTCATTTCCTGCATATACCTCATGGGAAATAGAGATTTCTCCATAGAGAAATAGATTGGGTTAGTAGAGGTCCACCTTCTATTTAGGAAAAGAAATAACAGGAATGAATGGGGAGTTAATGGTCAGAAGGGTGGTATGAATGTTTCATCTCTAACATAAAATAGGACTGAGATGGGAGCAGGATTGGTGGGGGCTGCTTCTCAGTGTTTTGGAGGTTGTTTTCTGCTTCATTTCTACCACTCTGATCCTGTTTCTTTCCTCTAATCTAATAGGACCGAATTCAGGTGATCTAGAGTGTGTGCCCATGAGATGTAGGACAGCATGGATTACAAGAGTTTGGGGGGAATTGTAAGCAATTTTGTGGTCACTAGTGGCAATATTTTTTTCCAACAAAACTGTCTGTTGACAACTATCCTGAATAAACTGCTTTTTGAAAAGAGTGTGATTCTCCCAAACTAACAGCTAAGGAATGATTTTAAAGAGTAGGAGGATCAGATTCTGCAAGAGAACAATACAATTGTTGGGATGATCCACAACTTCATAGTAGTTTTGGATGTCCACTGCCCATTAGATTTTCCCAATCATGGTTAATTTTCACAAGCTTTAGTAAAAGTTTTGCCTTCTGATATTTTGAATAAATAATAACATAAAATTCTAACACAGGCAGGTAAGAGTCATTCCTACCCCCCAACCTCCAGCTGTTTGACTCTCAGCAGTACGAGGGGGAATCCATTTAATATTCCCATTTTCTCTATAACTCTGGATGAGGTATGATGATTGGGTTCAAATTTTCCCTTGTCCTGAATAAAGAATGTTCAATTTGATTCTGTTCTCCTCTAAAAAAGAAATAATATTTCCAATGAATAATTCAACTACTTGCATTATGTTAATTTATAAGATAACTTTGTATTAAAAGTATAACAACCACCACCACGCATTGAGTGTTCACTCTGCCAGGCAGTATACTTTGCTTTTTTTATGCCATCTTATTTAATCTCCATGGATATTGTATGAGGTAATATTTATATCCATTTTGTAGATGAGGAAACCTAAAAATTGAGTTCATTTCCTTGAGTTTACACAGTTACTAAGAGGCGGATGAAAGATTCAAATATAAAGAGAATCTGACTCTAAATCCACAAGTATAAGCCTTAAGGTATACAGCCTGTCTAGGGCTTCCCTGGTGGCTCAGACAGTAAAGAATCCACCTGCAATGGGAGAGACCTGGGTTTGATCCCTGGGTTGAGACAATTCCCTGGAGGAAGGCATAAGCAGCCCACTCCAGTATTCTTGCCTGGAAAATCCCCATGGACAGAGGAACCTGGCAGGCTGTAGTCCATGGAGTCTCAAAGAGTAGGGCATGACTGAGTGACTAAGCATAGCAGGGCAGTGATAAAGTATTTCCAGGGGACTCAGTGGTAAAGAATCCACCTGCCACTGTAGGAGACACAAGAGATCAGAATTTAATCCCTTGGTCAGGAAGATACCCTGGAGTAGGGAATGGAAGCCCACTCCAGTATTCTTCCCTGGAAAATTCTATGGACAGAGGAGCCTGACAGGCTACAGTCCAGGGGCTCTCAAAGAGTCAGACACGACTGAACACAACACACCACCAGACAGTGATGAAAGTCTGTGATTGCAGTTACAAAAAAAAAAATTCTTACAGAATTTAATTGAATTTAGCATTGAATTGAAAATTATCCCTCTCTAGTCCTTGTCCTCAAGACAACATACTTCTAATGCTTTATGTCTCATAGTCAACCTGGGGCATGCATTCCAGAGCCAAACAAACCCATGTTCCCATCCTAACTCTTCCACCTCTACCTCTGTGCCCTTTGATGGGTTATTCAAATTTTCTGAACCTCAGTTCATTCATTTTTTAAATTTAGATAATATATTTTTTATAGAGTTGTAGAAAGGACTATGTTCTATAAACCAAAGATGCTCAGCAGATTGGCATAGATAGATTTTTGAAATACCTTCCCCTCTGTATTACCATATGGAACTATCTACGTCTTTAGTCTGTATGAAGACTTCTCATCTTGGATAATGACATCAAATGCTTTACTTTCTGGTCTTCAGATACAGTTATTTCCACTTAAGAACACAGAATTTATTGTATTTATATAATATTTCTACTTCCTCTTGAGATATCTCATTAATAATGGTGGAGTCCTCTAATTTTCTGTTTTCTATATCTTGATATGGGTTTAGAAAGTGTCAACATCTCAATAAATAACAACTATCCATAGGCTTTTTGGGAAGTTAATGCTCTATTGATTGCTGATGGCTCTTTTCCATCAATAGACTTGGTACAGATCAAGAGCAATAGTGCCCATTGTAGGGCCATTACAGATGGGTTTGGATTTCTTTGAAATCTGTCGAGCAGGGCTAATAGGATGTATTGTCATCCTGTAGATAGCACAAGAACTGCTGTGGTGTACTTAATTTGAAGGGACATTTCATAATTCTGGCTAAATTGGAATCACAAGTCAGATGAAATTTAGGAGCAAATTATAGTGATCTCGTCCTCTGGAAACTTTGAAAGAAGAAGACATTGTTGCAGTTGGTAATGGCTATGGATGACATTTCTTTAACTCAAGAAGGAAAGTTACTATTTTAGGAGTTGAGAGTTTCTGGGGTCCAGTGACAGAAATGATCAATTCCAAGTAAACTAAAAAGGCTTGTGATTTAAAAGGGTGAGACATATTAGTGCTCAATGAAGCAGTGTGAAATTACAGTGTTTTTAGAAAGATTTTAGGAAGGCAGAATGGGTCTGCATAAAAATGGCTGCACCCCCTGTTAGGGTTCTAAAAACAACTTTAGATGAGAAAAAATATTAAAATCAGATATTAGGTGATTATTCTGCACCAGTAACTGTATCAAGTGCATTATATATTACGTCACATAATTCTTACAACAAACTTTTAGGTAACATCTGCATTTTAAATCTGTGGTTCAGAAAGATTAAGTACTTTGCCCTAGTACTTATACCTAGGGCACTGCCTGACTTGGACCTGAACTCAAGATCTGTTAAAAAGTGTGTTCCCTTTCAGCCACATAAACTTTGGTGCCAGCCTCACAGCTTAGAACTCTTTAGTCTCACTCTACTACCTATTAGCCTTGCTCTGATAAGACTGGGCCTTCTGTTCTTTGTCTACATGCAAATTAGGCCACCTTTAGTATTTTGCCAGCTTTCCCAGAGGGCTCAGTGGTAAAAGAATTCGCCTGCCAATGCAAAAGAACACAGGAAACTCGGGTTTGATCCCTGGGTTGGAAAAATCCCCTGGAAGAGGAAAGGCAATCCTCTCCAGTATTCTTGCCTGGAAAATCTCATGGACAGAGGAGCCGGGTGGACTACCATCCATGGAGTCGCAAAGAGTCAGACATAACTGAGCTTGCACACTTAGTATTAAGCCAGAGGTTAGTATTACCCAAGAATCTGCTAAGGGTAGTATCTGAGATCGGTAGAACTTGAGTGGGGGAGATATTCAAGGAGCCAGGACAGCCCACAGGCCTGCTGCTGCTGCTGCTGCTAAGTCACTTCAGTCGTGTCCAACTCTGTGCGACCCCATAGACAGCAGCCCACCAGGCTCCCCCATCCCTGGGATTCTGCAGGCAAGAACACTGGAGTAGGTTGCCATTTCCTTCTTCAGTGCATGAAAGTGAAAAGTGAAAGTGAAGTCGCTCAGTCGTGTCTGACTCTCTTTGACCCCCTGGACTGCAGCCCACCAGGCTTCTCCATCCATGGGATTTTCAAGGCGAGAGTACTGGAGTGGGTTTCATTGCCTTCTCTGGCCCACAGGCCTACTCCTGGATAAATACAACAGCTGTGCTCTGCATTCTGTTTTTTCATGGCATCTTCATGTATAGAGAAAGGAGCTGACTCTACTGAGTATGGGGAAAGGCATGACATCACCACAATCATGAGACAGTCCTTGTCAGGCACTGTTCTAGATATTTTATCTAATCTACTTAATATTTATAATTTTTATGTTTATGATAAGATGTGGAAAGTTTGGAAAGATAGCACGTAGAGAAACCACGTAGGTTGTGCAGAATCACAGATCTAGAAAATGACAGATTTGAGATCAAGGTCTGTCCAATTCCAAGGGTTGCATTTGTACTACTTTAACCTATTCATTGGTTAATTACCAACATTTATGCACTGTGTGCTAGGTCTGGTGCTGGTTACAGGGAATCACAGATAAATAAGAAACACTTATTTATTACCACTCTTATAAATTCTTATAATTGCTACACTTATAAACACTTGTAAATTTCTACACTCAGAGTTTTGCATCTTTCAATTTTTAGTCAATTCTGTCCTATTGGAAGAAAATTTAATAGCTCTTGAATAGGACCAAGTCTTCAGTTTCTTCCTCTTCTGTTTTGCCCTGTATAATATTAGGTAAGCAGTAGGCATTCAACAATACTGCATAATTGGCTTATTCATCTCAAGACCTTGTTCTTCTACCATCTCTCACTGGAGAGATGTACCTTGAATCATGATTCCTCAATGCTTTGAAGAATTCCAACTTTGCAATTCCCTTGCTTTAGTACAATGAACATAATTAACAGAATTCTCTTCTATTAACAGAAATGGAAATAAGAAGGGTTAAGGATATAATGCCAACTGGGCATGAAAGAAGCTGGAAGAAGAAGCAAGAAACAGTGTGTCATAATCTCATAGGTCTTTTCCCTCTTGGGTTTCAATACTTTTCTTCTAATGCCAGGTTCTTCTGTACTTTTGCCCAGATCAATAGAGGAAGTCAAAAGAAAAAACACATGAATGGAAGTTTTAGGTGATGTCATTTCATTTGGCTTCTCTTCCTTCTCTGGGCTAGTGGATGGAGTGGGAATTCATGGAGAACAACTTCCTAGGCTGGGCAACAGATCTCCATTTCATCTTAGAGCCCTACCACACAAAAGCATGTAGAGTTCTCAAGAGATGTCCCACACCTGGAATAATGTGCTTCACAGAAAAAGGTAAAATTTCTCCAAATCTAGCTTTTCTTTTAGTGTTTCAACCAACGCATCATATGTTCTCTCTCTCTCTTTCTCTCTGTCGTAGTACATGGATACCAACATGAGGTCAAAAACCTGGGTAGTGAGTAAAGTTTAAGGGAGAGTTCTATTCACTATAACTGATAGGCACAAGACTATAGCTTTTGCGAAATTGAACAGTTACTTTGACATATGGACGCAAATAAACTAACAATGTGTGCCCATTCATTTTGGGGCATTTCCCTGGTGGTTCAGTGGTAAAGAATTTGTCTGCCAATGTAGAAGACTTGGGTTCAATCCATGGATCAGGAAGATCCCCTGGAGAAGGAAATGGCAACCCACTCCAGTATTCTTGGCTGGGAAATCCCATGGACAGAGGAGCCTGGTGGCTTACAGTGCATGGACTCACAAAAGAGTCAGACAAGGCTTAGCAACTAAAAAACAACAACTTTCATTTCTTTATCCATTCAACAAGTAGCCATTTATACAGTAACTCCTATGTAAGAGGCACAGCTCTAGGCTAAGAAAACATTGGTGGAATAATAGACACAATCTTAGCCCAGAATGAGCTGACAGTCTAGTGAGATAGACAGTCTAAAATAAGAGAACAGACAAACACTTACACCATATTATTTTGTACTGCTACAAAAGGAAATGGCTAACATGCTGATGCCAAAGTAGTATGTTCCTCTCTCCACAGAAATCTTTATGTTGCTTGATCTCCTCTTTCTTCTCATTTATTCAAGTAGTCTCCAATTTCTTTTGTTTTATTGTAAAACTCCTAGCACATTGTCCTATACTTAGTAGGTATAATAAAAACATACCACCACAAATGGCTAACGCTTGTTGAGCACTTTCTGCACGCCAGTCATTGTAAAGAGACACCATCTATGTGTCACGTTATGCTAAAGTCTTCAATGAATAAGAGTTAATGTTTCTTGGTTATTTTTAATGTGTCAGTGATTTTCATGTAATATACGTTTATTTAATCTTCACAAGATCCTTAGGTTAGTCAGCATTCTCAAGAGAAACAGACCAATAGGATATAGACATAGATACACAAAGTGTTAATCGCTCAGTCGTGTCCAGCTCTTTGCGCCTCCAGGGACTGTAGCCTGACAGGTTCCTCTGCCCACAGAATTCTCCAGGCAAGAATACTGGAGTGGGTTACCATTTCCATCTCCAGGGGATCTTCCCCACCCAGGGATCAAATCTGGGTCTCCTGCCTTGCAGGCTGATTCTTTACTGTCTGAGCCACCAGAGGCCCTATAGATATGAAAAATAGACCTATTACCGGAATTCATTCACACAATTATGGAGGATGAGAATTCCTATGATCTGCTGTCTGTAAACTGGAGAAACAGGAAAGCTAGTGGTGTAATTCAGTCCAAGTTCAAGGCCTGAGAATGGGGCGGGGGAGGGAGGGGGTGGTGTTGCTGATAAGTGAAGCCTTGCTGTGAGTCCAAAGACTTGAGAACCGAGAATGTTATTGATATTTGAGAGCAGGAGAAAAATGAATGTTTCAGAGACAGCAAATGCACACTTTCCCCACTTTTTTGTTCTGTTCAAATACTCAGTAGTTGGATGATGCCCACCCACATCAATGAAAGTGATCTTTACTCAGTCTACAGATTCAAATCCTAGTCTCTTCTGGAGATACCCTTACAGACACATCCAGAAATAATATTTCACCAGCTATCTGGACATCCTTTAGCCCAATCAGATTGACAAATAATCTTAACCATCACAATCCCTGTGAGGTGTTACTGTTATGACATAGGTTAAGTAATGCTTCCAAGTTCATGCAAGCTATCTGGACTCAGACCTGATCCCAGCTGGTTTTACTCCATGGTCTGCATTGATCATCACTGTGTTAGTGGGTTCATAGCAACATAGCCTAAAATTACATTAAACATCAGAATCCATGGCATATATAAAGGAAAATATTATTTGGGGAAGTTTTTTCAGTTATAATACACATATGTAATAAGTATATATGAATACAGTAATAATAATTTTCATTTCTTATGTGCATCATGCTCAAAAAATTTTAAAACACTGCTTCTAAACCATAAGGACCCACAGCACATTAATGTATAGGAATCCTCTCTCCATCCCAGAAGTGTCTACTATTTAAAAATGGGATTCTGGGACAAGGAGACATGACTTTAAAAGTGCCTGCACTGGGACAGAGAGGTGGGGGAAATAGGGAGAGGTTTGTAAAAGGGAATAAACTTTCAATTACAAAATGAATAAGGTTTGAGGATCTAATGTACAACAGGGTGACTAATGTACAATAGGATCTAATGTACAACAATTGATAACACTATCTTGTATAATTGAAATTTGCTAAGAGTAGAACTGAAATATTCTCACACACACACATACAGAAAGGTAAATATGTGAGGTGATGGATGTGTTAATTCATTCAAAAAGAGGAATTCTTTCACAATAATACGTATACCAAATCATCACATTGCATATTTTAAACATCTTACAATTTTGTTTGTCAATTATACCTCAGTGAAGCTAGGGAAAAGGTGGATGCATTTTTGTGTGTGTGTGGTTCACAAACTTTTGGAGTCAAAGACAGCTGAATTAACCTTGCAGAACTGTAGCTGAAGATGTTGGAGATTCTTGACAAGTCCTATTTTTCCTCAATGAAAATAGGAATTATTTTATTTGCAGGGTTACTGTGAAGATTGCATGTGATAACAGATTTAAATTGCCTGATATACCATTGATGCTTAACAAATATCCTGTCTTTTCTTTCTCTGACACCCCCACAATTCATACTCTATAGATGTTGAACCTTGCTCAAAGAAATTGTTAAAGATTCTGTGAGTTGGCTGTGTGACTGTCAGATGTTTGGCATAGTTATGATTTCCAATTTTTGTTTAGTTTACAATGACAGAGAAGAATCAGGTCATCTATTCTTTTAGGGCATAAGTAATGGGGCAACCATGGAGAAGGAAATGGCAACTCACTCAAATCTTCTTGCCTGGAGAACCCCATGGACAGAGGAGCCTGGTGGGCTACAGTCCATGGGGTCACAAAAAGTTGGACATGGCTTAGTGACTGAACAATAAGAACAATGGGATAACCACTCAAGGTACCCAGGAGCCAGGATGTGCAGACATACCCACTCAGGTCTTACTCAAAGAAAGAGGCAATTGATAGGAAATGTCTTGGAGTAAAGTGAAGCTGTGCTTCTCCAGGTCTCTTCACACCAGTAATGTTTTAGAAGGTGAAGCTGCCAACACAAGTCACATGGAAGGATTCATGGAGATTCATTGAGCATAAGGCTCTTTAAAAACTGGAAAATTATAGACACTCCCTCCTACAGTGTCTGAGAACACAACCCTCCTGAGAACTCTGGAACCTGTATTTTTCCAGTGCTGCAAGGACTCTTGCTCTGAAATGAAAAAACAGATGCTCCTTGCAGCTGGTTTCACCTATTAGCTCTTTAATCTATCCTAGAAGAGAGCTCTGCTTCCGTAATAGCAATGTGTTCAATCTGGGTAGCTGTGCACGATGCCGGCCTGACAGCATTAAATTGCTGAGGAAATATCAGATACCAATTCTCTCTCTTCACTTCAATGAATGTTCTCACCTCCTTGCCCCTGCTCCAAGCTTTTACTCATCTTGCCCTCACACCAACCCCCTACCATCACCACCTTTGTAGTTGAAGCCATGGATGGAGATGCGTTTCTAACTACTTAGTTTCAATCAATCCCCAGCTCTCTTTAGATATTGAAAGACTCTTTTCATGTTGTTTTCTTTAGCAACATTTGCTTTTATTTGACTCACTGTTCCAATAATTGGGAAATGGAATCTTTGCTGAGAAGGTGTAAGTGAATAGGACCAAATAGTTGCAATTCAGCTGAAGCCCTAGGAAATGTATGAGGGTTACAACCCTTGTCAGAGTGAGACACTTGCTTTTATGAAGAGCATATATTTGAACAATTGCAACTAAATACAGTCGTCCTAACCCTTGCACCCATAAACAATGATTGTAAATGGTAACCTTTAAAAGAAAAGGAAAGACTCTTAGATGTGGAGTTGACTAGGTTGAATTGGTTTTTTGTACCAGGTTTTCAGATGTATGTGTGCACATGTTGTGTAAAATTTTGTATAGATATAATTTTTATGTCTTATTCTTTTAACATTTTCTTCCTAGCTTACTCCTAAAATTTAGCATTACTAACCTTCACTCTTAACTCATTTCTTCTACTGCATGTCTGCTACCTGATGCCTAGGTTAAGAAAACAAACCTTCCCCTTCAGTCATTGGAATCTACAGAAGCAAATACCAACAAAAACATGACCAAAAGTCAGTTGAAGGAGAAACAGAATAGATTGGAATTCCTTGTGGCCCCCCTCCTGCTTCCTTTCAGGCCCCAGGCAAGTGAGCATGTGCTAATTTGCATGGTTGACTAAATGGCATGCTTAGACCCCAAATTTGCATCTCTGCTTGGGTTCAAAAGTGGGTCCCTAAGCCAGTTTCCCTTGGTTCCTCTGCTATTACCCACTCATAAGTTAAACCCCTTTGGGAGTGGTGCTCACCAGGGTACATCTTAGTGCAGAGAAGCAATAATTGGTTGGGGCCCATTCTTCCTCTAATGTGGGGTACAGCCAGCTGGTACACATGTGATGGATAAGGTAGGGGAGAGAACAGGGTGGGAAAGAGAAGGAGATCATTTCCAAGGCAACATACAAAAAGCCTGGAGTGACTTGCCTCACTCTGCTCCCTTTCCTGAAGAATAAACTCACTATAATTAAAGGCCACTAGTTATCACATTCTCTTCTGCATTCCAGCCCTGAATGGGAAGGAAAGGTTAAAAGCAAGGTGCATAGCTTTATGTAAACCATACATTTCCCTGTGCTTCAGTTTCCTTACCTGTGAAATGGGAATCAGGTACTTGCCTGTTCTAATACACTGGACTAGCAGAAAGGATAGCATGGTATTTAGAGATTATCTGAGGTCCAATAAAGAAAAATACATTTCCTCTTGTATACTGTGTTGAGAAATCTGAAACAGAAGCCAAGGTCCTTGGCATGCCAGGGTTGGTACTCAACAACTGCCTGGGAGTGCAGTGGCCTGGGTGCCTCCCTTAGTGCCTCTCCTCTAGTTCACCTTGTCATTTCATGAAGGAGGACATTAAGACACAGAGTGGAAGCAGCTTGTTAAATCAGACTGTCAGAGCAAGAGTTCTGCAAAGACCACTATACATATATGTGTACAAGTAATGAGGATTTCATTAGGATATGAGTTCTATCTCTGCTTAGGAGAAAACTGAGCTGAGTAAATAATACTTTGGTGAGTGGATCAGTGTGGTTGCAAGTGTTCCGAAACCTAACCCTAGCAAGCTATTGGCAAGTGGGTCATTTATCAATGTATATAATCATGGCAGAGTTGACTAACCAAACAAGGAGAAGAGGAAGGATCCAGTTGAGTCTCAGAAACAACCAGAATCAGGGGTGTGAGTGCACTAGACCTGCCCTCCATGTCTCACAGCATTATCTGTCTGCATTTCAGCTTCATTATTAGTAGTAGTAGTAGCAGTGGTATGTTTTCATTGCATGTTATCATTCTGAGGAGGCATATGGGAAAAAACCAAGATTCACATTTTTTGCTTTGACCACAAGAGGGAGACTGTGTCACCCTCTGTGTGTCCTGATTTTTTTAATATCTTGGCAAAGTGCAGGGATTGGTCCAGATTGGGGAAGAGGGTGAGGCTAATGAAAACATGGCAGCTGCAGTCAGGAGCACATGGATGGAGTAGGGAAGGAGCTGGTCCCAGAAATTGAGTTTTCCTGGGCAAAACATAATGTGATGAGTCACTTAAAATATGTATCTAAACACATAAATCCAACCTCAGGTTCACTTGATGCCACAGAGTTCTGTCTCATATTTTGAATTAAGAGAGATGAACCTGAAGTTGTCACCATCCATCTCAGCTTCCACACTGGGCTGAGATGTATATTTTTCATACAATAGGTCTTCTCAATCCAAGCAAGATGCTCCTCTGGTACTCAGCTGGAGAACAGAGGGACTGTGGAGTGAAAGTGGCTTGCTTTAGACCTATTAGAATAAAAACAGTGTGTGAGTTTCACCCATCTGCTTTCTTTTTCCCCCCCAAGAGTCCTTGGACTTGTGATCATCATTTTAGTGCTCTGACTGGAATCTCCAAGGAAGATGGAACACATGTGATCATGCTTGCCACAGCAGACTTGCCACACCCAGGCTGCAAGGGCCAGGAAAGATATCTTCATGTTCCTTTTGATTCCTGGGGTGTCACGTGTGGTGGTATGGCTTCTCCTGCACTTGAAAAGCTAATAAGTCACTTGTATTCTTCAGTACCCCTAGTAATTAATTAAACAAACCAACTAAGCAAATGCTAAAAATGGAAATATTAAAATCCACCCAAGTCTCCTGGGTGGCTCCAAGGGCAATTGAGGTGACACAAATGAAAAAAAAAAAGACCCAAAGCCTCTTTAAAGACAGTATTGACGTTCTAGCCAGGTATGACTGAGATTAGAAATATAAGATATCATAATTATAATGAAAGTATTTTGACTGCTTCTAAAGTATAACAATTTGCAAATCAGTAAGTCATTGTTATGTTCCTAGAGAAAGGAGACTTTCCAAATAAAATAAAACATCTCAAAACTTAATTGTATTTTTCTTCTGGTAAATAACTTTTTTTTCCCCTATTGATATGGCTGAATGCAAATGAAGGTGATATTTTCATATTCATAACGAATTTTAGGTTTAACTGTACCATAGATGTAACCAGGCCAAGGACTATAGAAAGGACAATATTTACTATAATTTTTGCCAAAGATCTTATTTTGTGCTCTATCCCAAGTGCAGCAGTATACCCATAATACTGAAAGAAAACCAAACATTCAATTGTATAAAGCTAGAGATTAAAAGAAGCAAGTATTGCTTTTGAGAAGTTAACATTCAGATGGCATTTTGCATGTAACAGACAGGATATTTACATGGTCTTTTAAAAATTCTAGCAATCCTAAAACCCTAGATTTTATCTCCATGTTAGAGATATGAAGACTGAGATAGTATAATGTTATTTGATACTTTCAAGGTCACATTGATAGTAATGGGAGTGGCCAAGATCTGTCTGATTCTTCTAACTTAAAGATTCCTCTCTGTTTCACTTTGCCTCAATTGTATTTTGATAATTCTAATTTCAGGAATGAATGAACATCTTCAGTCCTCCCAGGGGCCATGCTGTCTTTAAGCTTCCAAGAGAGATTATTGTAGTTGGGATTTAAAGGAAAAAAAAAAAAAATCCTTTCAACTTTGCATATTTATGAATGTGTCAATGAACAGTTTAAGAATGTATCTATCAATATCAAATGTGGTTTTTAGCAGAAACCTTGAAAAAATTGCCAAATTATCCTCTGAAATATTGCTGCTATTATTTTTTAAAATTGCAAGAAAATGTTCTGCCATTTCAGACCATTTATCTCTGTTAACAAGACACTTTTTTAGTTGGATAGATAATATACACCCATCTGGTCTGCAGTTTCTTCATTTACTTTGGTAATAATAACTAAAGGCATTTCTCCATGGCTTTGGCATTGTCCAGGCCCATCCAGCCTTTCCCGCTGTTAATATGAAAGGCAAAAACAAGGAGAAATTGAGACCTAGTTATAATACACAGATCTGCCATTTAGAATGTTATTTCAGCGTATAGGAAGGAGCAGTGTCTAAGTGATAATAAAGCAGAACCTTATTTAAAACATCCCCAGCCATTCAGAAAAGATATAGGAAAATGCCACAAAATATTTTGTGCTTTTAGTAGACACCTACTCTATCATTTTATCCTCTATTTCACTAAGTTCTTCAATTCAAGTCTACACATTTGCTGATGTGTGTGTAATTCTGATTTCTTGCCTGAGTTATGCAAACAACTGGACAACTTTCACTTGGCTTTAGTTTTGTTTAGGACACAATGAGAAGTGAAGCGTTGAGACAGTTTTCTGAATAAGGCAAGGTAAAGAAAGAAAAAGAATTTGCTTTCATCTCCTCTATGTTCAGTAAAGACCATTCTATAGTATCTGTGTAGTTGCTTCGTTTCTCCATTTTCCCTTCTGTATTCACAGAGGCGGCATGTTGGCAGAGATTTTGGGGTGGGAATTCTAGAAAGGTTGTTTTTTAAAGTATAAGAAAACATGAATGTTGATCCTGAAACTGCAAACTACCGTTTCCCGTCTCTCTTTTGTTTTCATCTCTTCTTCTTCTTGTGTTTTCTCTCTAACTCACAGATTTCTTTTCTCCTCATTGTTCATAAAGCTGTCTGACCCTCTGTTAATTGGTTTCATTGAATGTAGTCTCTCAAAATACAGTTGAATTCAGAGAAATTTATGCTTTTTTTCAGTTTGACTGAATTGTTTTCTCTTGAACGAGTTGTTTTTTGCTTTGCCTCAATACAGCTGAGTCGTGAGCTCAGCCCAGATCTTTCTTGGCAGGTAAACAGACCTGCCTTCTTCCACTCACCAGCTGGGAGTAGAGTCTCTGGCCCCAGCGTGGGGGTGGGAGCTGACGAACAAACAACTAGTTATTTTGAAGATAATGCATAACTATTTACCTTCTAGGGCTTGCCAGGCAACTCAGATGATAAAGAATCTGCCTCCAATAGCAGGAGACCTGGGTTCGATTCCTGGGTTGGGAAGATCCCCTGGAGGAGGAAATGGGAACCCACTCCAGTATTCTTGCCTGGAGAATCCCCATGGACACAGTACCATGGGATCTCAAAGAGTCAGACACGACCGAGTGACTAAGTACAGAATTTACCTGCAGAATTCAAAAGATTGTTTAAAAAAATCATTATGTGTGTATGCTAAATATGTCTGACTTTTTGTGCTCCCATGGACTGTAGCCTGCTAGGCTTTCCTGTTCTTGAGATTTTTCCAGGTTAGAATATTGGATGCCATTTCCTCCTCCAGGGGATCTTCCCAGCTCAAGGATGGAACCTATATCCTGCGTCTCTTGCCTTGGCATGTGGATTCTTTACGACTGAGCCACCTGGGAAGCCTCTTAAAAAAAAAAAAAAAGTCAAACAGGTATGTAAAATTCAATTTTTAGGGGCTTTGTCTCAAAACAGTTTATATGCATAGACAAGACTACTTAGGGCTGTGCACACATTGTAAATCAACTATATGCCAATATAAAATGAAACCTAAAAAAAAAAAAAAAAACCAGTGACTGTTAAAGGGCACATTTAATTTTTTACTTGTCTGAGCAGCAGTTTAAAATAATATCCATATAAAAATATGTCATTTTTGTTTTTCCCTAAGTGCTGCTAATTTTAATTTTTTAAGATAATGAGCTACAGTGTCATTCTTTTTTTAAAATCAGAGTTTTATGAAGGTATAGTTAACATACATTAAGCTGCATACATCTAAAGTGTGCGATTTTATGTTTTGACATATGTATCAAGTATCAGTTCTGAAATTCCAAAAGATTCTGATTTATCCTTACTTAAAATTGGCTATGCTTAGTATAATGAGACAAGGTGCTATTTATTTGTATAAACTAAATTTTATGGTAGACCCTATAATTGGAAATGAACAGATTAGAGATTATATAATAAGGTGTTTTAATTTTGTAGATGTAGAAACTGACAAAGAAATGAAATCTGTTACTCAAGGTCAAAGATTATTTGTGATACAGCCCAGGCAAGGCTTCTGGTTTTTAGTTCTGTGGCAGTTACACACACCTATCTGTCACTTTCACTCTTGAGGGCAGGAAAAAAAATTCACTTATATCTATCTGTATATTTATATAAAATATTATTTATACATAAATATTATATGTTATATAAAATTTGCATATAAATATACACTATTTTATATTTGAGAGAATATATATTTATATAAAATTCTCAATTTGATGCTAAAAACTAACTGGAATGCAAATTTTCTTACTAAATCTACTAGAGAGGAAAGCCTCGAGTTAATTCCCCTTCAGTTTGTATGTTTGTGTGTGCCTGTGTATTCAGAAGGATATGTTCTGAGAAACAAGGTCATAAGACAACCACACAGATATTGGCAGGTACATAAAGAAAGATTTATCAGGTAGGACTTGATTTTCTTTCTTTTTTCTTTTTTTTGCTATTTAATCAACTTGGCTGACCGAGTTAAAAACACAAAATTCTCCATGAAGCAAACCAACACGTGAAACACGCTGTGAGAGCTCAGTGTCTCCACGTCTCCTTTTCATTCTCAATCTCAGATGCTGCTGGATTCTTCCCCAGGTTTTAGTGCTGACCTTTCCTCTGGGAATAGGGACCCTGAGTGTGGGATGTCACTTGAAGTTTTAAAAATCCAAACTGGGCTTGGCTGTGTTTAAACTATGAAGTATGTTCTCATCATAAAAAAGCATAAAAAGTAGAAAGTAAAGGTAGGCATGCTGAATATCCCCTTTCTGGCAAAAAACTGAGCTGCTATGTCTGAATGTCAGAAATGCGCACGACTGAAAAAATCATCATGTGTATATCTTTATACGGAAAATTTCCACCTGTGACATCAAACCAGTAGCTGTGATGTCAGAGGATCAATATTTTTGAGTATTGTAAATGGATTCTTTTCTATATTGTGTGTTGTAGCAGACAAAATGATTTTTTTCTCTTTTTTGTTTTTTAGCTTAAATCTTTGCAATAATTCCTTATAGCTAACACTGAAATAGTGTCAAAACTATTTTAGTCAAGAAACCACTGTGAATGCTATCAAAGCTAGAAAATGATTATTCAAAGTAGTTTGGAAATTATTTGAGGTAAGAAACACATTCAGTGGCACACACAAGCTGGTTCACAATACCACTGGAATATGGCATTGCCTCAAACTTCTCTGTCTCTGTTGCATTCTTTTGTGACTTCCCTGAATGTAGGTATTTTGTCTTTCTTCTTTACTGCTGGATTCACAGCACCCAGCACTTTGCCTGAGTTGGGTCCTCGGTACCTTTAGTTAAATGAACTAACAGATTAAATACCACTCTTATCCCAGTGGTGACTTAATTGGAAGACTAACACTATGGAGAATGATATACTAACTCAGTCTGGCTAGTGTTCCATTTTCCCAACTGCCCAGCTGCCTACTACAGGAATATCAAATGAACACCTTCTATGGCCATGGAGTGTTCTAGATACTGAGGTATAGCCATGAATAAGGCAAAGCTAGCCTTCTGTCAGTGAAAGATGAGTAACACATTTACAAATAATTCTAGACAACACTATATAAAATTAAATCAGAATAGTGAAATGAGGAGATGGATGGGGAATGTGGGTCAGGAGGGTGGTCAGGGACAGCCTGCCTTAGTAGGTGAGAGCTGAGTTGATATCTGCCTGATGAGAAGAGGGCAGCCACGTGAAGTTCTGGGAATATTATGTCCCAGGCAGAAGGAACAGCAAGTGCAAATGCTTGAGGTGGGAACCAGGTGAAAGTATTCAAGGGACAAAGGAAAAGTCGATGTAGCTGAAGTGGAATGAGAGACAGGAGACCACAGGTGGTAAGGCTGGATGGGAGGGCAGAGGGCAAGACCATGGTGGATGTTGAGAGTCTGCTGTCTGACTATTTTTATTAGCCTTAAAGGTAGATTTCTTTCATTAAACACCAGAACCCCTGATAAAATTACTTCATAAAGATAGGATTTTAAATAAAAAAACACAAAATCTATTATTTTTAATGCTTCTTGAGGAATTATGATGTTATGAGATGGATTAAAGGAACTTGTTAAAATCATGCTGCATATAGCTAGGTGAAATATTTAAGATTTCCCACAGTAAGAAAGTATTGGGTTTATAACAAGGGCTGGCAAACTTTTTTAAAGGGTCACTTGGTACATATTTTAGAATTTGAAGGCCAGAGGTTCTTACATAATGTATGTATCTTGTAATTATAGACAACATAAAGTTTACCATTTTAATCATTTTTGAATGTACAGTTCCTTTTCTTTTTTTTTTGGTGGGTTCCAGTGTCCTTCTGTCAAAGGTTGTTCAACAGCTAGTTTTTATTTTGGTGCTCTCACAGGAGGAAATGAGCATACCTCCTTCTCTTCTGCCATCTTGACCTGGAAGCCCCAATTCTTTACATAACTATAATGTCACCATTTACATGTAAAACATTCTTAGCTCATGGGCCTTGCAACAGTAGGCAATGTTAACTGTGGGTCATCACTTGCCAATACTGAGTTTGCAAAAACAAAAGAAATGGTCTTTCAGCAGAACAATTCACATCACCTACTCTCAAAAAAGTATGATGTATTCTAAATCCAAATAACTTTGTTGAAACTGTAATATGGAAAACTTAGATGATCCATTTTTATTGAACACAGATCTTGTTGGTTTTGTATGTGCCAGTTTACCAAATATTGTTTGATGAAGTTCACAGCATAGATATCAACAAACAAGAGTTGATGTGTGTGATGGCTAAATTTTACATGTCACCTTGGCTAGGTTATTGTGCCCTGTTGTTTGGCCAAACACTCAGGTACATGTTGCTGCGGGAGTGTTTTGCAAATGTGATTAACGTCTACAATCAGAAGGAGCAGCAATCATCTGGGTGGGCCTCCTGGGATTTGTTGAAGGCCATGGGACAAAAGCAAATTTACTGGACAAGAAGGAATTCCACTTCAAGATGTGAACCTTAAGAAATCCTACCTGAGTTTCCAGCCTGCCAGCCTGTCCTGCAAATTCAGATTTCAGGCTTGCCATGCCCACAATCATCTGAGCCAATTCCTTACATTAAATCATATATGTGAATTAATCATATACTTGTTATATACTGTGTCAGATATTTTATAATGATACATGATATATGTGTTTCTTCCATTTGTTTCTATGGAGAACCCTGACCGATACAGTGCCCTTAGTGTTTTTTTGAGCCCGAAATTATTAAAAGCTGCTGTGACTTTTTGGGATAGGAGTCTACCATTGAGATTTTAGTTTCCAAGTTTAAGCTTTAATCATCAAAGAAAACATAGACTTAGTCTATAAGTTATAGAAGTCTCTGATACTGAATTTAGAAAGCAGCCAGGAATTTGGAGAATGATAACCCTAAGATTTTTATTCAAATTTTACATAGCCCTAGTCTTCGAAAAATCCTAGTCTATAAATAGAATGTACAATTGTTCAGCAATTGAATTCACTCTAGATGCAAGTCTCTATTTGCATGTTTCCTCTGTTGGCCTTGTGAAGAATCCAAATAAATCCTCTAAGTATAGTTTATGGGAGTTCCTACTCTCAATTAGTAATAGGATGCCATAAAGCGGCTGTATCTGCTACAGACAGAACTCTGCTCTCCTCATTAACTCGTCGCTTCAGAGAACTCAGTGCCTAGGGGAACCCTCATCTTATATCAGGGTTTCAGACCGTGTGATTTTTTTCCCCAAGAATTGAATGATTGTGCTATTGGGGAAATAGCATCAATTGTGACAGATAACTTCTTTATTGGGGAAGATGAGTAACAGTGACTGCAGTACTGATATCATACTTAAAACCTAAGGCGGAAGAAAAGGTGATAGCGGGTATCGCCCAACACCTGTCCATAAAGCTGACGATTCATCACCCCCAGACAAGTCTGTGGGACTAATACATTCATTGTGTCATGGCCGCTGAATCTTCCCAAGTTTAATAGCTGCTGCAGACCCATGGTGCAGTAGAAGCCTCTGAATTAAGATGATTCAGTAGGTTCCAATTCATCCTAAATAAGTGGCTGTCTAGATAAATGAAGTTCATCAAATTGCAATGAATACCATATAACAACCTTGCTGGGACTGCATGCCCCTGGGACACGGACCGTGTCTAACTGTGTGCTCTGCAGCATCTCTGGTGCCAGCGCTTTGCAGTCCACATTCAATAATAACAATATGACAGTCTGTTTGCCCTGAGTCACTTTATTTTTTATCAGCGAACTGAATGCTTTAACTACATCAATTAAGTCACTTAAATTCAACTGGTTAATGAAATGTCCTTATGGAACGCAGCATTGGAATCCATTTTTTAAAAGCAACAACAAAACAAAACCAGTATAAATTACATCTCATTCAATTTGCTGGGGAAAAAAAAAAAAAGACAACTGAGAATCAGGTTTTATTTTAATTAATGAACTATATTGATGAGGCTGCCTCAGCCATGCAGGGTTGTCTTTGCTTGGTAACTTTTTTCCTTCAACTCACTGGCAGACATTAGCCCAGGGACATGGTGTGGCTAGAGGAGCTGAAGTGTTTAATGTGACTCTGGGTGCTCCCTCTAGAATGTTTGTACCCAAAACAGGTGAGGCCAGCTCCCCCGCCCCAAGATTCTCTTAAGTGAAGAGGGGCTATGTAAAAGTTTCATGAGCCAAGGTCATCTTCCTTTCAGGAGAAGAACTGCAAATTCTCATGGTATCAGAGAGCCCAATGGTAGAAAATGCTTGTAAATGGCTGGTACCCACACCTAGACCTTCCAGTGCTGGAAAGCCTTCACATCCTCCATAGATAGGTCTGCTTTCTCCAGCTTGTACTTTTATGTACGGCCTGAGAATGTTCATCTTGTTTCAACTTCTTTCTCAATACACTTCCCTTTCATTATGCTCAATAAGCCTGAGAATAGGTTATGACTCATGATTAGGAAAAAAAAAAAAAAAAAAACACAACCCAAAATACTGAAATCCTTAAGTTCTGAGAATTACTCAGCAACTGATCACTCCTCCCACTGCAGGTAGACACCAGGCAAGTACAGTGTTCTTCATTTAATCATTTGATTTTGCTGCTAGATGAAGTTAGTAGAATCTTATATTTGATGTCCTTAGGGATCTATGGGCAGAAAGAATAAGGGATTCTTTCAATCCATTTTTATGCCTATCATTTATAAATGTTTTATACATCTCTGAACTTCAGATATTTTTTATATTAGCACCTCTTTCCCTCTTACCTTTCTGGAGACCCTGCCTAGTTTTTAAGTAATTGCAGTAGTGAAAGAAACTTGGAATCTTGTGTGTGGTCTACCAAGAGCATTTGCTTGTACGAATAACTGTCTGAGAGAGGCTGTCCTCATAGAAGGAGGTGGAGATCCTGCAACTGAGTAGTTTTTAATTTTAGTGCATATTAATACAGCATCTATCCTCTGTAATTTCTAAATACTCAGGAACATCAGGATTTTGTTGACCAATGTTCTCTTCTGCCTAGGACCAGCCTGTGGCTGATATTGCCAATCTACAAGGGTGGTTTTGTGTGTGTGTATGTTTTTCTAGCCCTTGCAATCCTTAGCATCTACAGGGTGAGACGAACCAGGAAGCAATCAGGCCAAGGACTTCCTGTGAGTAGCAAGAGCAGAAAAGATACAGTCCTGGAGTGTTTCTCTCTAGTTAAAAGGACCAAGATCAGCTTATATCTCCTCTGGCTCAGTGCATCATATCCATGTGTTCAATAAATCATGGTCATTAGCTTAATGGTAGGAATAGGAAAGGTCCAATTCATACCACGTTCAAGGGCTATTCTCAGGGAATGAAAACCCTTTCTCTTCTTTAGGGATAGCTGATATTGTGCCTTTAAGCTCTTTCTTATATCAAACAAATCAGTTATGGATCTCTTACTTTCTTTTTCAGTGAATGCACCCAATACAAGATATTAAGTTGATGGTGGTTATCAGCACTGATGCTCAAACATCATTGACTCTGTCTTGCTTCTCCCATTCTGGGTGGCAATCAGGCAAGGTTGGTTGCCTTCAGCTAATCATCCAATCCTTGGTTACACAAAGTCAATAGAATGAAAGGAAACATGAAGGAAATGTGCTAATATAAATCCTTAGACAATAGTTGAGTGGCAAAAAAGAGTTATATCCAAGTTCAGGTAGGAAAAGGCAACATTTTTACTTAGATATGAGAGAGACCAAAATGTCAAAGACCATTCCAACTGTGGCCTATAATTGCCAGTTTTGGGTTTGCCTCTGACTTATGACTTCTGGAAAGTTTAAAAAAGGATATCAGTGTTTCTTTATGAGTAATTCCTAGTCTCAATATTAAATTTCCTCCTATGTGGTTTGTATAACAGCTTTATGCATCTACTTAGTACTCATGCTAATTGTGGGTGATTTTATTTCTTCCAACTTTTAAAAACTGGTTTATTTTACTGGATTCAAGCAACTAATTTGATTTCAGGCTTATGGTTTCAATTTTAAGCTTTTAGCTGTAGTTAGTGTGTTTGTATGTGTGTGTGTGTGTATGCCAAGTCGCCTAAGTCACTTCAATCATGTCCAACTCTTTGCAGCCCTATGGACTGTATGTAGCTCATCAGGCTCCCCTGTCCATGGGATTCTGCAGGCAAAATGCTGGAATGGGTTGCCATGCCCTTCTCCAGGGGGTCTTCCTTGACCCATGTATTGAACCTGTGTCTCTTATGATTCCTGCATTGGCAGGTTCTTTACCTCTAGTGCCATGTATATTTAGATAAATATGTATGAGTTAATAGGACTTAGAACATGCAAACCACTTCAGTATTCTTGCCTTGAGAACCCCATGAACAGTATGAAAAGGCAAAATGACAGGATACTGAAAGAGAAACTCCCAAGGTCAGTAGGTGCCCAATATGCTACTGGAGATCAGTGGAGAAATAACTCTAGAAAGAATGAAGGGATGGAGCCAAAGCAAAAACAATACCCAGTTGTGGATGTGACTGGTGATAGAAGCAAGGTCCGATGCTGTAAAGAGCAATATTGCATAGGAACCCGGAATGTCAGGTTCATGAATCAAGGCAAATTGGAAGCGGTCAAACAGGAGATGGCAAGAGTGAATGTCAACATTCTAGGAATCAGCGAACTGAAATGGACTGGAACAGGTGAATTTAACTCAGATGACCATTGTATCTACTACTGTGGGCAGGAATCCCTTAGAAGAAATGGAGTAGCCATCATGGTCAACAAAAAAGTCCAAAATGCAGTACTTGGATGCAATCTCAAAAACTGACAGAATGATCTCTGTTCATTTCCAAGGCAAACCATGAAATATCACAGTAATCCAAGTCTATGTCCCAACCAGTAATGCTGAAGAAGCTGAGGTTGAAAGGTTCTATGAAGACCTACAAGAACTTTTAGAACTAACACCCAAAAACAATGTCCTTTTCATTATAGGGGAATGGAATGCAAAAGTAGGAAGTCAAGAAACACCTGGAGTAACAGGCAAATTGGCCTTGGAATATGGAATGAAGCAGGACAAAGGCTAATAGAGTTTTGCCAAGAAAATGCACTGGTCATAACAAACACCTTCTTCCAACAACACAAGAGAAGACTCTACACATGGACATCACCAGATGGTCAACACTGAAATCAGATTGATTATATTCTTTACAGCCAAAGATTGAGAAGCTCTATACAGTCAGCAAAAACAAGACCAGGAGCTGATTGTGGTTCAGATCATGAACTCTTTATTGCCAAATTCAGACTGAAATTGAAGAAAGTAGGGAAAACCACTAGACCATTCAGGTATGACCTAAATCAAATTCCTTATGATTATACAATGGAAGTGAGAAATAGATTTAAGGGCCTAGATCTGATAGATAGAGTGCCTGATGAACTATGGACAGAGGTTCATGACATTGTACAGGAGACAGGGATCAAGACCATCCCCATGGAAAAGAAATGCAGAAAAGTAAAATGGCTGTCTGAGGAGGCCTTACAAATACCTGTGAAAAGAAGAGAAGCAAAAAGCAAAGGAGAAAAGGGAAGATATAAGCATCTGAATGCAGAGTTCCAAAGAATAGCAAGGAGAGATAAGAAAGCCTTCTTCAGCAATCAATGCAAAGAAACAGAGGAAAACAACAGAATGGGAAAGACTAGAGATCTCTTCAAGAAAATTAGAGATACCAAGGGAACATTTCATGCAAAGATGGGCTCAATAAAAGACAGAAATGGTATGGAACTAACAGAAGCAGAAGATATTAAGAAGAGGTGGCAAGAATACACAGAAGAACTGTACAAAAAAAAATCTTCACAACCCAGATAATCATGATGGTGTGATCACTCATCTAGAGCCAGACATCCTGGAATGTGAAGTCAAGTGGGCTTTAGAAAGCATCACTATAAACAAAGCTAGTGGAGGTGATGGAATTCCAGTTAAGCTATTTTAAATCCTGGAAGATGATGCTGTGAAAGTGCTGCACTCAATATGCCAGCAAATTTGGAAAACTCAGCAGTGGCCACAGGACTGGAAAAGGTCAGTTTTCATTCCAATCCCAAAGAAAGGCAATGCCAAAGAATGCTCAAACTACCACACAATTGCACTCATCTCACATGTTAGGAAAGTAATGCTCAAAATTCTCCAAGCCAGGCTTCAGCAATATGTGAACCGTGAAATTCCAGATGTTCAAGCTGGTTTTAGAAAAGGCAGAGGAACCAGAGATCAAATTGCCAACATCTGCTGGATCATTGAAAGAGCAAGAGAGTTCCAGAAAAACATCTATTTCTGCTTTATTGACAATGCCAAAAAAAGCCTTTGAGTGTGTGGATCACAATAAACTGTGGAAAATTCTGAAAGAGATGGGAATACCAGACCACTTGACCTGCCTCTTGAGAAACCTATGCAGGTCAGGAAGGAACAGTTAGAACTGGACATGGAACAACAGACTCGTTCCGAATAGGAAAAGGAGTATGTCAAGGCTATATATTGTCACCCTGCTTATAACTTCTATGCAAAGTACATCATGAGAAATGCTGGGCTGGAAGAAGATGGAATCAAGATTGCCAGGAGAAATATCAATAACCTCAGATATGCAGATGACACTACCTTATGGCAGAAAGTGAAGAGGAACTAAGAAGCCTCTTGCTGAAAGTGAAAGAGGAGAGTGAAAAAGTTGGCTTAAAGCTCAACATTCAGAAAACGAAGATCATGGCATCTGGTCCCATCACTTCATGGGAAATAGATGGGGAAACAGTGGAAACAGTGTCAGACTTTATTTTTGGGGGCTCCAAAATCACTGCAGATGGTGATTGCAGCCATGAAATTAAAAGACGCTTACTCCTTGGAAGGAAAGTTATGACCAACCTAGATAGTATATTCAAAAGCAGAGACATTACTTTGCCAACAAAGGTCCATCTAGTCAAGGCTATGGTTTTTCCAGTGGTCATGTATGGATGTGAGAGTTGGATTGTGAAGAAAGCTGAGCACCAAAGAATTGATGCTTTTGAACTGTGGTGTTGGAGAAGACTCTTGTGAGTCCCTTGGACTGCAAGGAGATCTAACCAGTCCATCCTAAAGGAGATCAGTCCTGGGTGTTCTTTGAAAGGACTGATGCTAAAGCTGAAACTCCAATACTTTGGCCACCTCATGTGAAGTGTTGACTCACTGGGAAAGACTCTGATGCTGGGAGGGATTGGGGGCAGTAGGAGAAAGGGATGACAGAGGATGAGATGGCTGGATGGCATCACCGACTCGATGGACATGAGTTTGTGTAAACTCTGGGAGTTGGTGATGGACAGGGAGGCCTGGCGTGCTGTAATTCATGGGGTTGCAAAGAGTCGGACATGACTGAGTGACTGAACTGAACTGAACTGAAGAACATGTTTTGACCATGTCACAGCTATCCGGTATTACTATAGGGAGGTGCCTGAATTAACATGTATCTAACTGAGTTGTCCATATTTTTCTTAGTTGGCCAGATAGAAGTGAATGTATGATTTTATGGATCTAGATGCTTGCATTTATAGGTTAGTTTGAGTAGGCAGAGAAGTATCCTTTCTTTGGTAGAGTGCATAATGTATAAACTCAGATTGAATCTTCCTTCTTCAATTTGGCAGCTGTGTGACCAGCTGTGTGATCTTACTTTCCTGGGCTTCAGTTTTTGTTTCCTAGAAATAAAAGAATTCTTATCAAGGGTCTTTCAAACATTAGAGAAATGCATGTAAATATTGGACCAATTTTCTTACCCATTCTGCTCTAGCCAGGTTGGTTTTTATCGCTTGCTTGAACAAGACAAGTTCCTGCTTGTCTCAGGGTTGTTTTAATGCTTTTACCTTTTTTACTTACCATCTATTCTCACTAATAACATTCATTTATTCATTTCTGTAACAGATATTTATCAGGTGCCTTCTCTGTGCCAAGGATTGTTGTAGGTGCTAGGGAGGTGCCAGCATACAATACAAAGGAGAATGCTTTCATTCTTAAAGCTTATAATCTAGTCAGAAGAGATAGCCTTAACCTAGCTTGTCAGGTGGTAGAAGAGACTAAAGGAAAAAAAAACACACAGAGAAGAAGATAGGAGGGTTAGGGTTGGAGCCACAGTGCAGATCACTAGCTCTCTGTGCTCCCTGGTAACTGAGAAGCCTTTCTGGTCTGTCACAGTTAGATGGAGTCATGTCCTAGTTTTGAGTGATGGGTTAGTGGTAAAAGTGAGAATAGTCACTTCAGTGAGGAATTAAAGAGAAGTTTCACATTCTTTATGGCTATCCTTCCTTAGCCACTGAGGCCATGGAGCCTACATGCTCCAGATGATGCCAATAAAAGGTGATAGGCTCTTCATCAACCTCAGTAACTGTGAGCTACAAGGTGCCTGACCAATCCAATTTGGACACATAATATGAGGAATAAATATTTGCTGTATTATGTCTTCAATATTAATTTGTTAACTTGCTATCACATTACCTAGCTTTTCCTAATAATGTTGGTTAGATGAGAACTTACCAAAAAGATGACTCTGAGTCACTATCTAAATGAGGTGAGGGAATAAACAGGTTTTTCATCCTCACATGTCAGCTTAAAAATGATCATTCTTCAATATTTGCTTAATGGCATTAGACTGTAAAGCTCCATAAATACAGGGGCTGAATTTGTTTTGTGTTGCTTTGTTTTACTGAATTTGCAGCATAGTAGAACTTTAATACATCTTTGAAAAATGAATGAACAAGTATAAATAAGTGAATGAATGAATCACATAAAAATTCTTAGGACACTGAAAGTGATAACCATTGCTGTTGTATTTAACATTTTATCTCCTTTTTGCCCCTCTTATTTTTTATCTTGTTCTTCAAATAAAAATGATTATAGATGTTTAAGTAGGCTCTTTTGAGTGACAGTGATATTAATTATAAGATACATTTGGACATAAGGGAACTAGGAGTTATACTGATACTGAGGGGCTGCTAAATATGTCAGTTTTAAAGTAGCTGAGGCATAGTTGATAATAGCTAAGAATGGCTAATGTTTGCTTATTGAAAACTATGTGTCAGCGGGGTGTTCTAAACCTTCACATGTATTAACTTATTTATCTTGCATAATAGCTCTAATGTTGAGTCCTGATGTTTGTCCATTTTCTAGAAGAAGAGAATCACTTCTTCATACCCCATAGCTGGTAAGTGATAGAGATAAGGCTTGATCCCAGAAACTCTGGTTCCAGCACTCCATCATTAATAATTCTACCGTACAGTCTCCTCTGTGACCCTGTTGACTCCAGGCGATCTACTGGAAGGTGCCAGACACTTTGCAGACAGGTTCTCAGGTTCACTGGTCTCAAACTTACACTTTACCATTCCTGCAACTCAGCTCCTCTAAACAAGTCTGCTTCTCTCTAGGTCTGTCTGTTTCCCTCACTATGAACTCTTTGATTCTTCCCATCTTTGGATCTTTCTGAACATTATCAATTTGCTTACACTCTCCTTTCTTATAACCTCAGCAATTCTTCATGACATTATCCTAACATCATAGCCTCTCTCTGTAAATTCTTTCAGTTTCAATCCTGATTACAAACTCTCTGATTTTTTTCAGGACTCAAGCAAGAGTCTGTCAGATGGCATAATCATCTGTGGCCAAGGTAGCTAAGCCTTATGGCAGAACCAATGTTGCCTGAGGATTCTCAGTTAAGTGCTCAATTATAGCTGTTTACTTAGAAAAGTTTATGGGTGTGGCGGTAATCCCAATTAATAGATATACGATTATTTCTACAGTGAGCGGCATGTCACACAAGATACTTAGGCTCCTTGGATAATGTGATTTTGATTCACATTCAAGGTGGACATTATCAGCATTTCCATTCTACAGGCAGATACTGAGTCTTTAAACTTGCCCAATGGTCCATGGATAGAAAACAGCAGAGTAGGTATTTTCAGGCTCCCCTGACATTTTTACTCCACTAAACCACATTTCCTTATACATGTTTATTTTATTTAAAACTCTCTTTCTACCTAAAATAAATAGCACACTCAGAAGTCACCACTACTGTCAATATTAGAGACTTGTCAAGTGCTGTCACTTAGCCAAAAAGCAGCTTTGGAGAAACTGTGTAATATTATCTATCATGACAAGTTCTCATCCACAGTGGCAACATTAAAGCCAACAGCATGTGGCTTGTGCAAAACCCCAAAGCCATTAGCTGAATCCCAGGACCAGAAGGCTGAAGAATTCCCAACCCACCCCAGTTTCAGCCCTGGAGAGCAGAGACCACTCTGCATAGACAGGTTATTTTTATTCATAGAGAAATGTTCACCGATGCTCACTTTCTGTGCTAGAGCTTGCTGGGCATGTTATCTTCTCAGTGTGGATTGAATGAGAGAAGTGAGAAGCAAACAGCAAATTCTTGGCAGCTAGAGACAGGCAGGCAACCGAGGAAAGCAGAAGAGCTGTCAGGAGACCGTGGAGGAGTCATTTGACTCTTGTGATGTTTTTGTCATTTTTCTTCAGTCATTAGCCTTCTGTTTGCAGGCCTGATATTTTCTTAATAAACTAAGGATGAGAGGGAATCATAAAAACTAACAGACTGGAAAAGGTCATTTAATTTTCTGCCTTTATCAGGACTGTCATTGCCTCGAGTAGGTTTTGGGTAGTTAAGGTACTTTCAGGAATTTTACAGGAAAAAACCATTTAACTGGCACAAATGATTTTTTAAAAGCCACAATTCTACATAACTCTATGATCCCCTGAGATAGAGTAGACTTACACTGAGATTTGGTACCTTTGCTTCTCTATGTTTATTTTCTGTAGCATTGGCTTCGCTGCTTCCCTGGTGGCTCAGATGATAAAGAATTTGCCTGCAATGTGGATGTGAGTTCAATTTTCTGGGTAGGGAAGATCCCTTGGAGAAGGAAATGGCAATCTACTCCAGTATTCTTACCTGGAAAATTCCATGGACAGAGGAGCCTGGTGAGCTATAGCCTATGGGGTTGCAAACAATTGGACACAACTGAAGCAACTGAGCACACACACATGCTGAATCCTTGTCCATGCCTGGGGTTGCAAAGAGTTGGATACTACTGAGCGAAAGAGCACACACAGACACTTCATGATGATCTGTGTCAACTTCCCTAAACATTTTCCCAGCCTTCTCTATCTGACTTACTTTTCCTTATTCTTTAGTTCCATTTCCATCTGGAGACCTGGCATAACTTTACTATCTTGGGTCAACGTTGCTTTACTTTTACAGCTTCATAACTGAGCTTTCATGGCAATCTGAGTTTACTCTCCATCATCGACACATTCTACTCCATTGATTTGCTTGCTTTTATTTTTTCCCTCTCAGGAATGTGAGCTCCCTAAAGGAAAGGTTCACAGCTTTGTATCCTTAGAATCTGGGATTCCTCATGTGATCATATAAGTATTCCATCCTGAATGCATGTTTACTGAGGGAATACGATTTGCTCAATTTGCTAGTGAACTTTGTTGGGTGATGTAGGCACAGCGTGAGCAGAAAATAAATTCACATCCAAGTGTATACTGTCTTACAGCCTATTCATTAAAACAATAAATAAATGACAAATAACAAAATTAGAGAGAGAGTGTGAGATGTCTCTCAGCACCCAAGGAGCTAGATTGAAAATAACATGCAACTGAGACCTCTTTGTGGGGCCTCATTCCCTGCCTCTCCTGATCTGTATTTTCATCACCTAGAACATAAGGAGCTTTCCAATGCTTAACATTAAAAAGAAGTTAATTATATTTTTATGACATTCCATCCAACCTTCTGTCTTTCATTTTCTCAAAAATTCATGGTGGAGGAGGGAGTGGTTTTCCCCTGAGATATTCGTGGGAATACTTGGAGGAACATCAACCACCCTAATTCTTTGTAAATATCCAGCAGCCATTCCTTTTAGTAGTTCAGTGTTCAACAGTGGGTAGCCCTTTCCTACAGAACTGATCCAATTGAAAAGCATATTTAATACCAACGACTGATGCCAAGGCTGAAAAAAAGAGTATTATATTAAATGGAAATTTTGTGAACTTAGTACCAATTTAAATCTCATCTTGTCTTTCTGCCAATGCTTTATTTCAAGTCACTGCCAAATAAACTGACACCTAATTTTAAACTAATATTTAATGTTGCAAAACTCTAGAGACATAATTTGTACTACTATCAATGATACATTAGCGTAATTAATTAAGCGCTAGCTTATAATGAAGAAAACAAATGAACAAAGGACACTCTTGTGATGCAGTGACCTCCATTTATTGTCGTTTTATACCCTTTTTGCTCACTCGCTAATTCTTAGAGTTAAGTAATCTCACTGGATATCCCCATCATTAGTATGAATTAGCAATACTCCATTGTAATTCACCAGAGACAGAGTTTTGATAAATGGAGAAAGGGTTTTAACAGTGTGGTGAAGCCAAATTGCAGGGAAGACTAGGTCCCTTTGGTAAATAGGCTTTCCTTTGGTTTCCCTATCTTGCATTCCCTGCCATCTTATAGAATAAAAAGATAAAATAAATGAAATCCTTAAAGAAAAACCTAAATCTGAACCTAGGTTTTAATAAACTTAACATTAATAAAGGGTTTGTATGATTAGAGTAAGGACGTCTAATCAATCCAGACAGATAAGATCACAGTCATAATTGCATTGGCTGTTATTATTTCCTTTTCATTTACTTGCACCAAATGGAAATAAAGTCTTGAGATGTCTACAAATGGAAATGAAAATAATGGTTTTCAGTGATAATTTGATAGGAAGTAATTGGCCACCTGAAGAGAAAAACCCTCATCGTGGAAATAATTACAAATAATTGGTTACTACAAGATTGGACTACATTTGATATACTCAGTACAATAAATACTCTTAACTAAAGATGCTAACACAGAGATCTGAGGGGTGTTAGCAATCAAGTAAATTAGAGACAACCTAACAGTTTACGGGGCTTCCCAGGTGGCGCTAGTGGCCATGAACCTGGCTGCCAGTGCAGAGAGACTGAAGATATGTGGGTTCAGTTCCTGGGTTAGGAAGATTCCCTGGAGGAGGGCGTAGCAGCCCACTTCAATATTCTTGCCTGAAGAAACTCATGGACAGAGGAAACTGGCAGACTACAGTCCATAGGATCGCAAAGAAGTAGGACATGACTGAAGTGACTTAGCACGCATGCACGAAACAGTTACAGAACAAGTAGCCAGTATGAATTGATTGGCCCGTAAAATTATTTTGAAAAATATTTTAAAGATGGAGATTTTACACACATATCAGGATTTATAGTTTTTCTCTTGGATTAAAAAGGAAATATCAGGCAACACCAGGCTCTGATTGCCACAGGGCCAGCAATCCTGTGGATGTAGAAGACGCCAGAGTCCACATGACCCACCACAGGCAGTTAGGAGACAACCTATGCCTTGAAGAAGTTTGCGTCTGTGATTCCAGCTCCAATAACCTGTGGTTTTGCAAAACTTCTACATTTGATAGACAATTTACATACCTTAACTTACTTTATAGAATAAACACAGGTTATAGAAAAATAAACTGAGACTTTGCTAAAGTGTCTCTCACAAGGAGACAAGTTAGAAGTTAAAGAAGCCAGGATGTGAATCCAAGTCTTTTGACTCTTAATCTCCTAACCTTTCAACTGAGCTCTGCTAAGTCTTGTCTGAGATCAATTATAAAACTCTTCATTGGAGAATATGTGCTCTCAGGTGAAGTAAACATCCTTTATTTGGAGCTTAAAGTACTAGCATCAGCCTCTTAGATGAAACAATTTGTTTTATGTGAAAAATACTAAGTGTCCAAGAAACTATATATGGTTCTAAATTCTGATCTACATGGAAATTTCTAGAAAATTATTGTTGCTCAGTTGTTAAGTCATGTCTGAATCCTTGTGACCCCATGGACTAGAGCACACCAGGCTTTCCTGTCCTTCACTATCTCCTGGAGTTTGCTCAAACTCATGTCCATTGAGTCAGTGATGCCATCCAACCATCTCATTCTCTGTTGTTCCCTTCTCCTCTTGTCCTCAATCTTTCCTAGCATCAAAGTCTTTTCTAATGAGTTGGTTATTAGCATTAGATGGCAAAGTACTGGAGCTTCAGTTTCAGTATCAGTCCTGCCAATGAAAATTCAGGCTTGATATTATTTAGGATTGATTGGTTTGGTTTCCTTGTTGTCCAAGAGATTCTCAAGAGTCTTCACCAGCACCACAATTTGAAAGCATCAATTCGATGACACTAAGCCTTCTTTATAGTCCAACTCTCACATCAGCACATGACTACTGGAAAAACCATAGCATTGACTATATAGACTTTTGTCAGCAAAGTGATGCCTCTGTTTATTAATATGCTATCTAGATTTGTCATAGCTTTTGTTCCAAGGAGCAAGTGCTTTTAATATTTTGGCTGCAGTCTTCATCTGCAGTGATTTGGGAACCCAATAAAATAAAACCTATCTCCATTTCCACATTTTCCTGATCTATTTGCCGTGAAGGGATGGTACAGGATGCCATGATCTTTGTTTCTTGAATGTTGAGTTTTAAGCCAACTTTTCCACTCTCCTCTTTCACCCTCATCAAGGGCTCTTTAGTTACTCTTTGCTGCTGTTGCTACTGCTAAGTCACTTCAGTCATGTCCAACTCTGTGCGACCCTATAGATGACCCACCAGGCTCCACTGTCCCTGGGATTCTCCAGGCAAGAACACTGGAATGGGTTGCCATTTCCTTCTCTTTACTTTCTGCCAATAGAGTGGTATCATCTGCATATCCGAAGTTGTTGATATTTCTCCTGGAAACCCTGATTCCAGCTTGTGATTCCTGCAGCCAGGCATTTCACATGACGTACTGTGCATGTAAGTTAAGAGGAGTGACAATATGCAGCTTTGATGTACTCGTTTCCAAATTTTGAAATTGGTCCATGTCTGATTCTAACTGTTGCTACTTGATTGCATACAGGTTTCTCAGGAAACAGGTAGGGTGATCTAGTATTCCCAACTCTTTAAGAATTTTTTAGTTTGCTGTGATCCACACAATCAAAGGTTTAGTGTAGTCAATGAAGTAGAAGTAAATGTTTTCCTGGAATTCTCTTGCTTTTTCTATGATCCGAAGAATTTTGGCAATTTGATCTCTGGCTCCTCTACCTTTTCTAAATTCAACTTGTACATATGGAAGTTATGAGTTCATGTACTATTGAAGTCTAGCTTGAAGGATTTTGAGCATAATCTTGCTAGTGTGTGAAATGAATGCAGTTCAGTTCAGTTCTGTCATTCAGTTGCATCCAACTCTTTGCAACCCTATGGACTGTAGCACGCCAGGCTTCCCTGTCCATCACCAACTCCCAGAGCCTACTCCAACTCATGTCCATCGAGTCAGTGATGCCATCCAACCATCTCATCCTCTGTTGTTCCCTTCTCCTCCCGCCTTCAATCTTTACCAGCATCGGGGTCTTTTCAGATGAGTCAGTTCTTCGCATCAGGTGGGCAAAGTATTGGAGTTTCAGCTTCAGTATCAGTCCTTCCAATGAATATTCAGGACTGATTTCCTTTAGGATGGACTGGTTAGATCTCCTTGCAATCCAAGGAACTCTCAAGAGTCTTCTCCATCACCACAGTTCAAAAGCATCAATTCTTCAGTGCTCAGCTTTCTTTATAGCCCAACTACATGACTACTGGAAAAACCAAAGCTTTGACTAGATGGACTTTGCTGGCAAAGTGATGTCTCTGCTTTTTAATATGCAGTCTAGGTTGGTCATAACTTTTCTTCCAAGGAGCAAGTATCTTTTAATTTCATGGCTGCAGTCACCATCTGCAGTGATTTGGAGCCCCTCACCTCCAGATAAAGTCTGTCACTGTTTTCACTGTTTCCCCATCTATTTGCCATGAAGTGATGGGACCAGTTGCCATGATCTTAGTTCTCTAAATGTTGAGTTTTAAGCCAACTTTTTCACTCTCCTCTTTCACTTTCATCAAGAGGCTCTTTAGTTCTTCTTTGCTTTCTGCCATAAGTATGGGGTCATCTGCATATCTGAGGTTATTGATATTTCTCCTGGCAATCTTGATTCCAGCCTGTGCTTCATCTAGTCCTGCATTTCTCATGATGTACTCTGCATATAAGTTAAATAAGCAAGGCGACAATACATAGCCTTGATGTACTCCTTTCCCGATTTGAACCCAGTCTGTTGTTCCATGTCCTGTTCTAACTGGACATGTTGTTCCATGTCCAGGTGCTTCTTGATCTGCAAACAGATTTCTCAGGAGGCGGGTCAGGTGGTCTGGTATTCCCATCTCTTCAAGAATTTTCCACAGTTTGTTGTGATTTTTAGATCCACACAGTCAAAGGCTTTAGTATAGTCAATAAAGCAGAAGTAGATGTTTTTCAGGCTTCTCTGGTGGCTCAGGTAGTAAAGAGTCTGCCTGCAATGCAGGAGACCCGGGTTCGATCCCTGGGTTGGGACGATCCCCTGGAGAAGGAAATGGCAACCCACTCTAGTACTCTTGCCTGGAAAATTCCATGGACGGAGGAGCCTGGTAGGCTACAGTCCATGGGGTCGCAAAGAGTCGGACTGGAACTCTCTTGCTTTTTTGATGACCCAGTAGATGTTGGCAATTTGATCTCTGGCTCCTCTGCCTTTTCTAACTCTAGCTTGAACATCTGGAAGTCCACGGTTCAGGTACTGCTGAAGCCTGGCTTGGAATGAGTGCAACTGTACAGTAGTTTGAAGATTCTTTGGCATTACTTTCTTTGGGATTGGAATGAAAACTGACCTTTTCCAGTGCTATGGCCACCGTTGAGTTTTCCAGATTTGGTTGCATATTGAGTACAGCATTTTAACAGCATTATCTTTTAGAATTTGAAACAGCTTACCTGGAATTCCATCACCTCCTCTAGCTTCATTCCTAGTAATGCTTCCTAAGGCCCACTTGACTTCACACTCCAGAATATCTGGCTCTAGGTGAGTGACTACACCATCATGGTTATCTGGGTCATTAAGACTTTTTTGTACAGTTCTTCTGTGTATTCTTGCCATCTCTTCTTAATCTCTTCTGCTTCTGTTAGGTCCTTGCCATTTCTGGCCTTTACTGTAGCCATCTTTGCATGAAATATTCCCTTGGTATCTCCAGTTTTCTTGAAGAGATCTCTAGTCTTTTCCATTCTATTGTTTTCCTCTATTTTTTTTTTTTTTTGCATTGTTCTCTTAAGAAGGCTTTCTTACTTCTCCTTATTATTCTCTGGAACTCTACATTCACTTAGGTATGTATTTCCCTTTATCCTTTGTCTTTCACCTTTCTTTTTTTCTCAGCTATTTGTAAGGCCTCCTCAGGCAACAATTTTGCCTTCTTACATTTCTTTTTCTTTGAGATGGTTTTGACCACTCCTCCTGTATAATGTTATTTATTTCTATCCATAATTCTTCATGTGCTCTGTCTACCAGATCTAAGCCCTTGAATCTATACATCACCTCCACTATATAATCATAAGGGATTTGATTTAGGTCATACCTGAATAGACTAGTGGTTTTCCCTACTTTCTTCAATTTAAGTCTGAATTTTGTATAAGGAGCTCAAGATCTGAGCCACAGTCAGCTCCAGGTCTTGTTTTTGCTGACTGTACAGAGCTTCTCCATCTTTGGCTGCAAAGAATATTATCAATTTGATATCAGTATTGACCATCTGGTGATGGCCATGTGTAGAGTCATCTCTTATGTTGTTGGTAAAGGGTTTTTGCTATGACTATTGTGTTCTCTTGACAAAACTCTGTTAGCCTTTGCCTTGCTTCATTTTGTACTGCAAGGCCAAACTTGCCTGTTGCTCCAGGCATCTCTTGACTTCCTGCTTTTGCTTTCCAGTCTTCTGTGATGAGAAGGACATCTGTTTTTGATGTTAGTGGTAGAAGGTCTTGTAAGTCTTCATAGAACCAATTGACTTCAGCTTCTTTGGCATTTGTGGTTGGGGCATAGACTTGGATTACTGAGAAGTTGAATAGTTTGCCTTGGAAAGAAACCAAGTTTATTCTGTCATTTTTGAGACTGCACCCAAGTACTGCATTTCAGACTCTTTTGTTGACTTTGAGGGCTACTCCATTTCTTCTAAGGGATTCTTGCCCACAGTAGTAGATATAATTGTCATTTGAATCAAATTCTCCCATTCTCATCCATTTTAGTTCACTAATTGCTAAAATATCGATGTTGACTTTTGCCATCTCCTGGTTGACCACATCCAATTTACCTTGATTCATGGACCTAACATTCCAGGTTCTTATGCAAAATTGTTCTTTTCAGCATTGGACTTTACTTTCAGCACCAGACATATCCACAATTCAGCGTCGTTTCCACTTTGGCCCAGCCTCATCCTTCTTTCTGAAGCTATTTCTCTTCTCTTCCCCAGTATCATATTGGACACCTACCAACCTGGGGGACTCATCTTCTGGTGTCATATATTCTTGCCTTTTCATACTGTACAAGGGATTCTTGAGGCAAGAAGACTGAAGTGGCTTGCCATTCCCTTCTCCAGTGGACCATGTTTTGTCAGAACTCTCCACTGTGACCTGTCTGTCTTAGGTAGCCTTACATGGCTCATAGCTTCACTGAGTTACACACAAGTCTGTGATCCATGTGATCACTTCTGTTAGCTTTCTGTGATTGTGGTTTTTGTTCTGGCGGCTGTGGGATTGTAGTTCTTAGTTCTGTTGTCTGCCTTCTGATGGATGAGAATAAGTGGCTTGTGCAAGCTTCCTGATGGGAGGAAATGGCTGTGGGGGAAACTTGGTCTTGCTCTGGTGTTACTTGGGGTCATTTGTTTAGTTAGAAAAATAACCAATTTAAAATCATCACCCCTCAAACAGAGTTTATTAGGATTTTCACCTGGTAGGATATACAGTATATCTTTCTCCCTACATACTTGACTTTAACTTCTGACATTTCACCTTGAGCTGTTTTTCAGGGACATCAGAACCTTGAACAATCTGAGTAGATAGTAAGTAACCTCTCCTGTGAATAAGACATAATGCCTGTGAATAAGGCAAAATGTGACATAAATAGTATTTTGGAATCCTAAGGCACTTCTGAGAATATTTTCATCAAACATTATTGAATAGAAGTGAACTTTGTGTCAAATCATTTACTTGTAGTTGGAATCTTTCCCATGTTTGGCACTACCACTTCAGCAAGGATTACTTGGCATTAGCTGTGCTGTTAATAGAATTTTTTCCTGATTCAACTGTATGATTCAGCAATAACATCTCAACAACAATTTCTCTAGCTTTTAATTCATCTTAAGGCCAAGCTAAATGAGGACCCTCATAGCAAAATGAATATATATAGACAATTTTGAGAGACTACAGATAAATGTACAATAAGCAAGTGGAAAACATATTTTACCTTGCTAGACAGAAATACGAATTTAAAATATATACTTTAAATAAACTAGCACTGATGTTTTATTAATTGCCTACTAAATAGGCAAATTTAGTTACAAAGTTATGCCCAACCTAGACAGCATATTAAAAAACAGAGACATTGCTTTGCCAACAAAGGTCCATCTAGTCAAGGCTATGGTTTTTCCAGTGGTCATGTATGGATGTGAGAGTTGGACTATAAAGAAAGCTGAGTGCAGAAAAATTGATGCTTTTGAACTGTGGTGTTGGAGAAGACTCTTGAGAGTCCCTTGGATGGCAAGGAGATCCAACCAGTCCATTCTGAAGGATATCAGTCCTTGGTATTCATTGGAAGGACTGATGCTGAAGCTGAAACTCCAATACTTTGGCCACCTGATGAGAAGATCTGACTCATTTGAAAAGACCCTGATGCTGGGAAAGATTGAGGGCAGGAGGAGAAGGGGATGACGGAGGATGAGATGGTTGGATGGCATCACCAACTCAATGGACATGGGTCTGAGTGAACTCTGGGAGTTGGTGATGGACAGGGAGGCCTGGCGTGCTGCAATTCACGGGGTCGCAAAGAGTCGGACATGACTGAGTGACTGAACTAACTGACTGAAATAGGTAAAGAATTTTAAAATTATCATACCCATTGTATCTAAAAGTCTTGGTAAACTAGTCTAAGGATATGTTACCATATATATTAAACATTAAAATAGGATATAATTACATGATTTGGATTAGCACCACTTGGGAAGTCCACATGGTTTGGAATTAATCATTTCGAAATAATTAAGTTTAAACCCAAATGGTTATTTATAAAGATGTCAATAATTACATTTTATTATATATTTAAAATAATGACAACACTAGTAATAAATTGGAAGCAAATTAAATCCCTAAGCATAATGTATCAGATCAGTTCTCTAACATCCATACACTTGAACTGCCATGTGGTCTATGATTTTGAATTTAGTTATATAGAAATATGTTCCTAGTATAAGTTTTTTAAAAAGCTTCTGAAAAGTATTATATAAAAATATGATCCTATTTCTGTTTACATACAAACACCTAGATGTTAGAAATGTATTGAACAACATGCTCTAAGATGTCAATCATGCTTATAGGGTGGCAGAAATACGGATTTTTGGTGCTTATTTATATTTTCAAAGTTCACTTCAAAGATTCTATAAAACTTTTGCAATTGATAAAAATAGAATAGAACATTTTAAAAATAAGCTAAATATTATTATTTTTGACACATTTAGTAAATTCCATACAATTGACATAGTCTAACATTCTGTTGATTCAGAACTATCAGAGATTATTTAAAACTAAGCTTCTATCACATTTTGCTTGAACTACTACAGTGGATTCCTAATTGAGCATGTTATTCCACAGCTTAAAACCCTTCAAAGGCTTTCCAACACAAATAAAACCCAAATAGTGTACACAACCTGGTCCCTTGTCTGACTCTCTTCTTATCTCACACCACTCCTTTTCCCTCCAATCACAAGCACACTGTTTCTTCAACAAACTAAAAATTCGGCTGCCTTCAGGACATCACACCTGCTGTTCCTTCTGCCTGGAATGTCTCCCCTTTCTCTCCCAAGTCCAGGCTTTTTGCATGACTGGCTCTTCCTCACTTTCTGCATCTCAGCTCAGCTGTCACTTTCTGAATAAGGAGTAGCCATCTCCTGACAAAAACCCTCTGTGGCATCCACCTGTTTTCTAGTCTTTAGAGATCTTCTCACTGCATCCATTTCCCTCGCTTAGTTATTATTTCACAGTTCTTAAATACTTATTATTTCTACAATATTAGTTTCTTTCCCTCAAAGTGCAGGCAAAGACCCACTTGGTTTGTTCACTATTACATCCCCAAGCAAAAGGAAGGTGCTTTATATGTTGAAGGTGTTTCATAAAGGCAAGGGAAGTTTGCCTCCCCAAATATGAGGCTTTCTATGAAACTACTCATGCTCAGCCTTAGAAAGAATGGAAATTGTGGGATGGCTTCAGGTACCAGTGAGGACCGAAGAGCTGGAGTTGAGGATGTCTGCCCTTTGCTTGGGAGGCAGTATTATCGGTCACTCCCCTCTCCTCATCCTGTTTCTATTTTGTTATTTCTTCTTTATGCAATTCAGGCTCCTGACCCTCTTCTGGTTGTATTTATTTTCCCTTCTTTAGAGCTTTTGCTGACTCATTTCTCATCATTTGAATTTGCATATAATATCTCACAGAGATTGCTATAAAGCAAAATCACTATCACAGCATTTTCGTATTTATTTCATGTAATTTCAAAATAGCTGTTAACACAAATATTAATGCCAATATTTTAGTACAAAGGGGGATCTGATTGCTGTCAACTTCTATACTAACCTAAATGTAATGAAAATTACATATATAATTATAAATTTTCTAGGAGTCACAAGAGTAAAAAGAAACACAACAAACATGAAATTAATGATTCTAGATTTTTAATATTGCATTTTATTTTAAAAATACTCTAAAATATTTTTTCAACACATAGTCAATATAGAGTGAGGTATATTTTTATTTCTACTAAGTTTTTGAAATCCAGATCTTATGGCGGATTTTAATTCAAACAAGTCACATTTCAAGTGTTCAATAGTCATATGTGGTTGGACACTACTGTAATGAGCAACATGGTTCTACATTGTGTATCAGATTCTGTTCCACTTGAGAGAAGACAAAGGTAATTTTGGCCTTTGGCTGGAGTGTACCCAGAGCAGATGACTGCAAAACGTAGCCCTCGTTCAGATGAATAGTAGTGTCCATGGTGCTGGAAGGATGTCAGTGATGAGATCTAAGAAATGATCTTGGTTTTATGAGGATCAAGGAGCAGCAGGGAAGGAGGGACCCACATACAAGAGGAAGGGAGATGGCTAGGCTCTAGGGAAGTAGCTACGCTTTGGGCCTGGGAGACCCTCTCTACCTTCCCCTGTCCTCTTCTCTCCCAATCCCCTTAACTCACCCTCCTGCTATTTACCTTAAGGCACCTGCTGCAGCTGCTAAGTCGCTTCAGTTGTGTCTGACTCTGTGCGACCCCATAGACGGCAGCCCACCGGGCTCCGCTGTCCCTGGGATTCTCCAGGCAAGAACACTGGAGTGGGTTGCCATTTCCTTCTCCAATGCATGAAAGTGAAAAGTGAAAGTGAAGTCACTCAGTTGTATCTGACTCTTCAGGACCCCATGGACTGCAGCCTACCAGGCTCCTCCGTCCATGGGATTTTCCAGGCAAGAGTACTGAAGTGGGTTGCCAGTGCTACCACTCTAAGCCAAACGTATCAGGGCCTCCAAAAGTAACGTTGAACCCAAATTGGTCCTTCTGCATATGAAAATGATTACTAAATATATGAGAAAATGGTCACCTTGGAAAGATAAATGGAAAACATCAATAAAGTACCAGGGAAAGATTTTGAATAATGGAGAAACACAGAACACATTCAGAGTACTACTTGTTTCCATTAATCTCTTTGTGTAACTTCTAATGTTTTAAATGATTCAGATTTTTTAAAAATAGTGTAATAATGAGATTGTGAAAGAAAATGACCAGTGTTTTGGTACTTAAAAAATTAAATAAATAAAATTATTATGGTGTGTCAATGTGGGCTCATTAAACTGATATCACCATGACAAATTTCAGCCACCCTGGTCTAATTCTCGTTTCAATTCTATTCTTATTGCTTAAGAATAAATTCTCTCTGCATTTTTTTTTTTTCATTTAGGTTTCTTAGTGAAAAAACCTTATTTGCCCCATTTTTTTTTTTTTTTTTTTTGCATTTGGCCAAATCATTACTTGTTGGCCTGTTTCTGGATAGACGATTCTTGAGCCAGGTCATTCAGTGGTTCAACTAGCTGTGGCCAGGAGAGGCAGTGTGACTCCCTGGGAACTATGGACAGGTGGGCATAGGAAACAATATTTTTTAACATGCTTGTGAACCAGGCAAGCTGGTCATCTGGCTAGCTTCTTGGCTTTCTTGAAGAAAGTACAGAGTAGTAGATGAGAGTGTAGACTAGGGAATAAGACTTCTGGGTTCAGTTATTGATTCCATCATGAACCAGCTGAATATACTCAGGCAACTTACTTAACCTCTCTGAAAATCTCTCGTCTATCATGGAGCTACTGATAATATCAACCTCTTGGCTGCTGTGAGGATTAACTGGGATAATATATGAAAGCTATTTGAATAGAGCCTGGCACATAGTAAGTGCCTTATAGTATTGTTTTTTCTTCTTCTTCTTCTTCTCTCATTTATGCAGTGCTAATTGGCTCAGAGGGTAAAGCGTCTGCCTGCAATGCAGGAGACCTGGGTTCAATCCCTGGAGAAGGAAAGATCCTCTGAAGAAGGAAATGGCAATCCACTCCAGTATTCTTGCCTGGAGAATCCCATGGACAGAGGAGCCTGGTGACCTACAGTCCACAGGGTCGTAAAGAGTTGGACATGACTGAGTGACTTCACTTTCACTTTCACTTCAATCATATCTTAGGGCTTCTCTGATAGCTCAGAGGTAAAGAATCCACCTGCAACTGCCTGCAACCCATTTTAGTATTCTTGCCTAGAAAATCCCACAGACAGAGGAGCCTGGAGGGCTACAGTCCTTGGGGTCGCAAAAGAGTCAAACGTGACTTAGCAACTAAACAACAACAACAACAAAATCATACCTTTGGTACACTGCTTTGTCTTATCTTCGAAACAGCTGTGAACCATGGGGATTATAATCCCCATCCCACCTGCGAGGCTACCAGGGCTAACGAGGGTTAAGCAACTGGCTTAAAACCACACAATTCATAAATGTCAGGGATAGGAACTACAATGAAGGCTGAATGATTTCAAAGGCCAATTCCTCTGTTTTACTATTTCTGTCCCGAGAGTCTATATAAATATATAGTATAGGAACTGAGTGTCAAGAGTCGGCATGCTTAGGGGAATTTTATTTCTGTGATGTGCAGTTGATTACTCCAGAATGCAACCTCAAAATCTTATTTGGTTTCCATGAGGCCTCAGATCTCATCCTGTGTCCTATTCATTTAGATGCTTGTATCGCCAAAATGCAGGACTGAGGGTCCCTGCTCTGCACCATTGGGTCCCATTGCCACCAACTCATCACTGATATGTTGAAAAGGTGTGTTCCAGTTTGCTTTTCAGAGAATGAACTGATGCCTCTTTGGACCAAGATCAGGCACACTGCTCGAATAATGTGACTGTAGAACCCAATCAAAAGGACCAGGCTCTTGCCTCAGGGATTATAGAGATGGAACAGCCGGTAGCCTCCCAGCGTTCTCTGCCTGCATTGTAGTCTTGATATGGTTTGCATGACAGTGCAACTTGACCAGAAACCTCCCTGATGAGCAAACCATTTTCTGTTATGCTTTGCCTTTTAAAAAAGAGATCCGTGCTTTGGACTATTCCCCCAAAGATAGATTTTGCCTCTGGAACTTTGGGGAAACACACACACACATACACACACCTGTGCAGAAACACGTGAACATTAAGGATAGAGCCATTATAAACGTTGGTGCAGTTAAATTCTGAAAATCAGGGCTTGGAAAGGGAATGCCTCCTTTGCTGATTACACTGTAACTGGTGCAGCTGTAATAGACTCTAGACACTACTAGAATAGCAGATATCCATGTGTGACTACAGAGGAATATATAAGAAAGAAAAAGACAGATGGTGTACTTAGGTGCACTTAAGTCTGATTGCAGGAGTTGATAATGAATGTTTAAATATGGCACTCCCATAAAATCAGATACCTGTAGACAATACTGGAATAACTACAGACTTGCTAGAGGGAAAAAAATGAAGTTGTGGATTCTAATTTTTGTTTTTGTCATTATTATGATTGTCTATTTACTTGTATGGAGATTTTCATAACTTTCTCAGAGTCTAATCATAAAACAAAAAGCACAATCAGTAGCATAGAAAATAGATTCTTAGAAATGAGATGAAACTTAAAGATTGTTTCAGAGCTGTGGAAACTCATGCCCAGATAGGTGAGATGACAAAGGTCAGACAATTCATAGTGACATTGAGTCATGTCACATATCTGAAGCTCCAACTAAAAATCTTAATTCATCTACTTAAAACAGGAAATTGTAACATATAATGGAACTATATGTAACTTTGTTCTGTATTTTCCAAGTCTCCTGTAAATGTGTTATCATATTTTCATAATTTAAAAACTAAAAAAGAAAGATAAAAAACCATTATAAAACAAGCAAAATCATAAACAAAATATAAGCAACATTATTCACTGAGAGATATTCTTTCATCCCAGTGAACAACTTTGGTTTACATATTTCATTGGTCCCAAACCAGATTAAGTAAAAAGTTTTAAAACATTAATAAATGTTTGGACTTTATACTGGCAGACAAGCACTCAGTTTTCTAAAGAGGGTTCATTTTTAACACCATTCCTGCATATGCTTTCCAAATGGCTCTCCAGTTAGACTATTAAAAGTCCAAAAAGTCAAAACTCTTGCTTAGATCCGATGCCAAAAGATGATCATGGCAACAGATTCTGGAGAAGGGTGCTTGCTTCACATGTGCATAGGGATGGCGAATGAACTGACGGAAGTTATCCCGATCTGAAGTTCATGCTCCACGCAGAAAGTAGACATGGATCAGAAGCTATAAATAAATTGGACCTGGCATCTTAAGTGCCCTAAATGTTTGAAGTTAAACTTTAAATCACATCCTTATTCTTAAAGGAAGCGGGTGAGCCTCCCATCAAAGAGACTGGTGGCATGATTGAGATGAGTAATGCTGCCGAATTCTGAAAGGATTTCACAGTGTGACTTGGAGAGACAGTCCATGGTGCAGGAAGCACTAAAAGTCCACATGTCACTTATCGTGAGCAGGGATCTAGGTGGTGAAAGATGCACATACTAGAAAATCAGACAGTGCTGACAGATATTGGAAACTCTGCATGTTGGTGGAAATGCTCTCCAATCACCATCTCAAAAACAGGTCCACATCAAGCTGTTATAGATTTTGCTAGAACACAGATGATTTTGAAAATAACTCTTCCAAAGGAAAGGAAAGACCACTTCATATTCAACTTTACTTTGTCATTCTTAATTTTTACATTCTATAGCTGTTTAAGTACAACTATAAAATTATTTATAATTCTCATGTGAGTATATATTTAGTAACCAAATATGATATAAATGTCACCTCTCTAGCTTCCAAAGAATTTGCTTTTTGCAAACCATCAAAATGGCAAGATTATCATTCATTACAATTTTCCAGGATGAGATAAATACAGTAAAACTTGTACACATTCCTAACAGCCCGTAGCAGAGGAAGCAATGCTATCGGTGAAATAGAAATTTTGAAAAATTCTGGAAGCCAGATAGCATATGAAATCAGACTGACATAGATATTAGAACAGAAAAAATCGTTAAATATGGGGTAGAGCAGTCTTGCCAATGTGGATCAAGAGAAAGATTAGCTCAGAATTAAGGTGCAGACAGAGCATGAGTTGTCAGTAGAATGATGATGTGGGGATGAATTAAAGCTAGATTATGAAAGAGTTGGTCCAGTTATGCTTCTTTTCAGTTCATTTCAGTCACTCAGTCATGTCCAACTCTTTGCGATCCCATGAACTGCAGCACACCATGCTTCCCTATGCATCACCAACTCCTGGAGCTTACTCAAACTCATGTCCATCGAGTCAGTGATGCCATCCAGCCATTTCATCCTCTCTCGTCCCCTTCTCTGCCTGCCTTCAATCTTTCCCAGCATCGGGGTCTTTTCAAATGAGTCAGTTCTTTGCATCAGGTGGGCAAAGTATTGGAGTTTCAGCTTCAGCATCAGTCCTTCCAATGAATATTCAGAACTGATTTCCTTTAGGATTGACTGGTTTGATCTCCTTGCTGTCCAAGGGACTCTCAAGAGTCTTCTCCAACACCACAGTTCAAAAGCATCAATTCTTTAGTGCTCAGCTTTCTTTATAGTCCAACTCTCAGATCCATACATGACTACTGGGAAAACCATAGCTTTGACTAGACGGACCCTGGTTGGCAAAGTAATGTCTCTGCTTTTTAATATGCTGTCTAGGTTGATGATAGCTTTTCTTCCAAGGAGCAAGCATCTTTTAATTTCATGACTGCAGTCACCATCTGCAGTGATTTTGGAGCCCCCCAAAATAAAGTCTCTCACTATTTTCATTCTTTTCCCATCTATATGATATGAAGTGATGGGATCAGATGCTATGACTTTTTTTAGAGTATGCTTTTAGAGTATGACAATAGCCCCTTGCAGGACATGATCTCAGCTAAAACTAAGAATTATTCCTGATGAGGCTTACTTCAATGAGGGTAAGCCAATTAGAAGATGCTATGACTTCAGATCTTTACAGTAGATCTGAAAGAATAAAGATAATAATAACAGAGAAAGGGAAGGATTCTCCACCCACTATTCAAAGTGTGAAAGGCATTGACGAGTTTCTTCTCCATAGTAAAGGCACCTTTTCTCTGATAATCAGGGAGGAGGGAGCAGATGACACACCTGTTCCGATAGATTCACCGACTGACGGTAAGGGAAGTCAGCTTGTCCATAGTCCAGTCCACTCTATCCAACACTCAGCCTGTCCTCTCATTTGGGGAAAAGAACAAAAGAAGGAAATCACAAACTCACTTTTAAAAAGTTGACATAAGATGCAGAGGAAAATTTTAACAAATGTAATTTTAAAATTGAGATGAAATGAGTGATTTTTCTAGAAAAATAGAAATAAGCAAATTGATTCAAATGGAGGGAATTAATCTTCACAGACTTAAAATCATAGGGAAAAAGTGGAAAAATAGTTAAGCTCTCACGCGAATCCCCCATTCATGCGTGTATGTTGTTTCTTCAATTGTGTTCGATTCTTTGCAACCCTGTGGACTGGAGCCCACCAGCCTTTTCTGTCTGTGGAATTCTCCTGGCAAGAATACTGCTAACTCCCTACCCCCTACCAAAGGCAGTAAACCAAGACAGTTTTACATTAGAGAGTCATCAACCTGTTAAGGGCAAATAAATCCTTAATTTATGTAAAAATGATCCAAGATCTTAGGATAAAATGAAGAGATTCTCAATTCATTCTGTAAAGCTACCATAATCTTTACAGCAACTCTAGAAACACAGATTTTTAAAAAGGTAAAAGAATACTACTGTCCAATCACTCTTACATATAAATATAAACACATAAAAAATCTAAATATGTAAAAATTCTAGACTGAAATTTAGCAAACTAGATCCAATAATTTATTAAAAGAATATTTCATGATTCATATTAGGTAATCAAAGAGTTATTTTAACAAAGGAAATGGCCATTATATGTTAAGATATAAACAGTTTATCATAGTTCAGTGTATAAATATTCTCATTTTCTATTTGTCATGAAGTAAAGAAGCTTAAGACACCTTACTTTAACTGGAAATACTTGCTACATAATCATATGTAGAGGGTAATTTCAATTATGTTTAAAAAAAGTTTGGCATTTGAATATATGTGTATATATGGGTGTTTGTGCGTTTAAAAACAGACGAGAAACTATCTGGAAGGATGGACACCAGTATGGTAACAGTGACTATGCTGAGGAGGACCATTCTATTTTTGCTAAATGTTACATCTCTGGCATGTAACATAGTCATTGTCACAGAGAGGTTCTCTGTTTGTTAAATTAATGAATTGAATTGAGTTGGAGGTGAAATACAATTTTCAGTTTTTATTAGTACTATAGATATATACATTGCTTTTACAAATAAACATATATTTAATTGTACTAAAATGATACATTAAAATTATTTATGTTCACACACATCATTATTTCCTAATGGTCATTCATTACCAAATATTTGGGAAAGAAGTGTTTGCCAGTCACTCATTGCTCTCGATGCTTGTTATTGACCAGTGAACAAAACCAACAAAATATATTTCAAATGCAATCATTTGTTGTTGGCATTATTATTTATAATTATGATTATTCGGTCATTTATTAATCCATTAAGCTTATTGTTCACTTAATTGCAGATATTCTGTTAGGAGGAATCTATTGAATCTGTAAAATTCAATAAAAATTTCCTTAATTATATTTTCCTATATGTATATGAAGGAAAGTCACAGCTAGATTTCCCAGCAATCAGCTAGGAAAGTGAGTTTTCATACATATAGGTCCTTCTTTCTATTTGGCAGGATTCACCAGCATGTATTCTGGAGGCTTCCCAGATGGCACTAGTGGTAAATTACCCACCTGCCAAATCAGAAGACATAAGCGATGTGGGTTTGATCCCCGGGTTGGGAAGATCCCCTAGAGGAGGGCATGACAACCCAGTCCAGTATTCTTGCCTAGAGAATCCCATGGACCAATGAGCCTGGCAGGCCACAGTCCAAGGGGTCACACAGAGTTAGACACAACTGAAGTGACTTAGCATGCACCAGCATGAATTTTAGGACCTTCTGTAAACAAACAAACAAAAAACAGTTAATTCTGAGAGAGGAATGATAAGCTGCTTATCATCTATTTAAATTAGAATGAAAGTGAAAGTCACTCAGTCATCCAACTCTTTGCAACCACATGGGCTGCAGCCTGCCAAACTCCTCTGTCCATCAGATTCTCTAGGCAGAAATACTGAAGTGGATATTCCCTTCTCGAGGGGATCTTCCCAACCCAGGGATTGAACTCAGGTCTCCTGCATTGTAGGTGGATTCTATTCTGTCTGAGCTACCAGGGATACCCATTTAAATTAGAATAGTGCAAACCTTTTTAACAAAGGAGAGATGAAGCAAAGAACACTGAGTCTGAAATCAGACTGACTTGATTTTTAACACTGTATTTTATGTGAGAGTACTCCTGGGGGGCAGAATCTAACACCCTGATAAGGGTATGGGAGGCTCTGCTATTATCAGCTAGGAGGGCTCTAAGGAACTCAGAGACAGTTTTGGTGTACATTAAGTGAAGGATAAATACTATAACTCATGGTACACATGGAAGAGGAGCTCAGAAACCCCAGGAAGTGAGCATGTGAGAGTGGGGGCAAACCCAAAAACCCTGCTGGGTGGTTGATTATGTCAGAGAGCCCAGATAACATTTTGCTTGCCAAATTAACAAAGAACTCACTGATAAAAAGGGTGTCACCATCACTGAGAAACTTAGTGATGGTTTTCCTCTGAGATGATGATATGCCTTGATATTGGGACATGTTGCAAAAGAGGCTGGGTGGCAATGCTTAAATCTCAGAAGCCAAGGGGTTATGATTATAATGAACAGCAGGGTTGGAGTGGCAGCCAGGAAGGCCCAACCTATAGACATTCATGAGGACTGTAAATATAAAAATAGCTAAAAGTACACTGCACAATCTTTACTTACAAAATCTTTACTTACAAAAGAAATTAGGTTTGGACGATCAGGAGACTGTGAGTAGCCACCCAGTGAAAGTCATGCTTTTTAATAGAAGCCAGTTTTCACACCTGGAATTCATGAACTGGAGGAGAGGCCAGATCTTCAGGAGAAAGCATCCTAGAAAATCAGCTCAAGTATAGAGTAGTATTTCCCTAATCCTTCCAAAAGGGGCCGTCAGACATTTATAACAGGGAGAGAGGAATATCCAAATATTTCAGGAACAGAGGATTCAAGTTAATATCCAGGTTTCCTGACTCCTCTAGTAAAGTAGAAAAGGAAAGATAGCGCTATGTCCAACTCTTAGGATCCCATGAACTGTAGCCTGCCAGGCTTCTCTGTCCATGGGATTCTCCAGGCAAGAATACTGGAGTGGATTGCCATTTCCTTCTCCAGAGGAAATTGCCAACCCAGGAATTGAACCCAGGTCTCCCACATTGCAGGCAGATTCTTTCCTGACTGAGCTATGCAGGAAGCAAAGTAGGAATCTAAATAAAGTAGAAGTATATGGCCAAATGATGAATGATGTTCAGGCCTGGGTCTGGCTTTCAATGTCCATTGGGTCCAAGGACCTACCCAGTGGCTATTTCCCAGTCCCTGTATAAATAATTTTAATGTATATTTATTTTAATATACTGCTGTAGCTGTCACTTCAGTTGTATCTGACTCTGTGCAGCCCCATAGACAGCAGCCCACCAGGCTCCCCCGTCCCTGGGATTCTTCAGGCAAGAACACTGGAGTGGGGTGCCATTGCCTTCTCCAATGCATGAAAGTGAAAAGTGAAAGTGAAGTCGCTCAGTCATGTCCCACTCTTCGTGACCCCATGGACTACAGACTACATAGGCTCCTTTATTGTGGAACAAGAGCTACTGCAGTTAGGAAGACCAAATGAAACCTCTGGGATTTGACCTCTCTCTCTTGCTAAGACAGCTACAAAAAAAAAAAAAAAAAATCAGTAAACTGATACAAATTAATGCCACCTAAAGACCTAGAAAATATAAGGTAGTGTATCCCATTCTATCTCCATTGAATTTACCGGTCTCTACATTATAAAAGTCTGATGAATTCTAAAAGATAATGATAGGTTACTGCCAACTCGATTGAATAATATCCCAATTGCAGATGTAGTCCAAATGTGGTATATTTGCTAGAACAGATAAAAATAGCCCCAAGTTCTTGATATTTGGGCTTCCCAGGTAGCTCAGCTGGTAAAGAAGCCACCTGCAACACAGGAAACTCTGGTTCGATTCATGGATTGGGAAGTTCCCCTGGAGAAGGGATTGGCTACCCTTTCCAGTATTTTGGGGCTTCCCTGGTGGTTCAGATGGTAAAGAGTCTGCCTGCAATGCGGGAGACCTGGATTCCATCCCTGGATTGGGAAGAGCCCCTGGAGGTGGGTATGGCAACCTACTCTAGCATTCTTGCCTGGAGAATCCCTGTGGACAGAGGAGCCTGGTGGGCTACAGTCCATTGGGTTGCAAAGAGTCGGACACAACTAAGCGACTAAGCACAGCACAGCACTTGGTATTTGGCTACTGATCTGGTGAATAATTTTTATTTCTTTCCCATCCCTATCAAAAGGGTGGATCAAAAGAATTTTGCATTCAAATAAAAAAACCAGTATTCATTTGCAGTCATACCCCAGAATTATGTGAAAATTCTCTTATATTCTGTCAAAATATAAACTAAACAAAGCTGGACTCTCTTGACATTTCTCAGAGCATCCCACTTGTCCACTCTATAATGTGTGTGTGTGTGTGCATGCTCAGTTGCGTCTAACTCTGTGATCGCATGGACTATAGCCCTCCAGTCTCTTCTGTCCATGGGATTTTCCAGGCAAGTATACTGGAGTGGGTTGCCGTTTCCTACCCCAGGGCATCTTCCTAACCCAGGGATTGAACCCACATCTCTTATGTCTCCTGCGTTGGCAGGAGGATTCGTTACCACTGAGCCACCTATGACTTCATGCTAAATAATTGGCACAAATGAGCAAGATATGGTAAGTAGGTTAGAGGCCTCAATAAGACACATACCCTCCAGAAAACAGGAGATACCGTGATGAAGATACGTCAGTGACACTTTTAGGATCCAGTGGTCTGGGACGTGCTGTGCCATACCTTCCAAACTAAAGGACAGATGATTGTATTTTCTACCTCACGGGGTGATGCAGGAAGCATAATGTCTCATAGACGTTTTCAGGTTCTGGAGAAAGCTAATAACTCACTTGGAAATATTGCTCTAATTCATAACCCTGAATGACCCAAAAGGCAGACATATTTGATGAAGCCCAGAGGGGAAAAAGGCTCTGTGGAGGGCTCAGGCTCCCTGCAAGTGGCCCTGCTGCGAGGATTGCATGTCTTGGATGACTGTATAGAATAAAGAGTATTAGTGTTTGTGGAAGACACCGTGTGGAGCTTATAGCAAAGTTCAGGGACAAGGACTTGGCTTGTTCCACTCAATAAGCCCCAGACCAGCTAAAGGTGCTAGCTGAAACAGAAAACTTTAGAAGAGGTGGTAGAGAAAAGAAATCGTGATACATTTTAGAGTCACTTAATTTTTTCTTTTAGTATTTTAAATGCATTAGAATCTGTTTTAATTTTAATTTACTGACCTGGAGAATGTATTTGTATCAAGTTTGAAAGAGTGCTGGTGGAAAGGATATAGTTTAGGGTCAGACAGAATCCATGAATTCCACATCCAAGATCCAACTCCACACTGTGTTGTCGTACCCACTAAGTATCACAAGCTATGACAGTATTTTATTTAAGCCTCTGTAAGTGACTGGGTGGGGCTTCTCAAGTAGCTCAGAGGTAGAATCCACCTGCAATGCAGGAGACCCAGGTTCAAACCCTGGGTTGGAAAGACCCCCTGGAGCAGGAAATGGCAACCCACTCCAGTATTCTTGCCTGGAAAATTCCATGGACAGAGGAACCTGGTGGGTTACAGTCCATGGGGTGGCAAAGAGTCAGACAGGACTTAGCAACTAAAAACAACAAATTGACTTGATATAGATATGGTGATCTCAAATGAAAAAATGTGGAAGTCAACAGTTTTAGGAACTAAGGACACAAATTCACAGGGTTGATACCATTTGAATGACTGACTCTTTTGTTCATTTAGTTGTTCATCTTTCTTTCCTGCTGAGAATCCATTCCTGATGACTGGAGAATAAATTGTAGTCATCAATTCCTCATGTATATATTTGGCTTTGTATATTTCAAGCTCCACTAGTGCTTTCAAAATCAAAGAAAAATAATTGCTTTATATTCATTGTTTTATTAACCAGAACACATAGGCTCTGCTTCCTGATTTGTTTGGTTCTCAGCAATTATGTTACGGAGGTTGCATTCAACAACAATAACAAGAGCAAAAACAATAATAATAAAACTAAATGTGTTGAGTGCATTTTGTGTACAAGGGACTGTTTTGAATAATGTTCATGTATAACTCATTTAATCCTCAAAATGGCTATTAGAAGGAGATACAGATAACATATGCATTTAATATTTGGGAAAATTGAAGGCCAAGAGCTTAAAAATCCCTCTTTGAATTCCCACACTGAGAAAGTGGTAGCAATGGATTTTGAACACATACTGTCCAACTGCTATGAAAATACAATCACCCACCTCACTGTAGAAATGACCTCCAGGCTGTATAAAACCTAAATCTATGGAGCTCTGGATGACTCTTGGTTCCCTTGAAGTGCTTGCCTACAAACTCTGGAAAGACAAGGATCCGAAGCACTGTATTAACATACGGTGATTACAAAAACAGCTTTCTACCTGACAACAAAATGGAATTTACTTTCTCTGTTTTTCAAATGGTACTGCTAACTTAGGAGAAGGGGGCACCCCACTCCAGTACTCTTGCCTGGAAAATCCCATGGATAGGAGAGCCTGGTAGGCTGCAGTCCATGGGGTTGCTAAGAGTCGGACATGACTGAGCGACTTCATTTTCTCTTTTCACTTTCCTACATTGGGGAAGGAAATGGCACCCCACTCCTGTGTTCTTGCCTGGAGAATCCCAGGAATGGGGGAGCCTGGTGGGCTGCCATCTATGGGGTCTCACAGAGTCGGACATGACTGAAGCAACTTAGCAGCAGCAGCATTGCTAACTTATGGTGGTGTAATCAACTTAACATAGGAAAAATGTCTAAGAAATTTGTGTCTTAATCCTAGTCTTGCCATCAGTGTATGTGAAACCACAAGTCATTTAACCTTCTGAGACCATGTTTCCTCATGCATAAATAGCTATCAATACTATTACCTGTTAAGACTGTTTTAATAATTAAATGGATTAATATTTGTAAAGCACTTAGCAGAATGTCCTTATTTCTTACAACAAACAAACAATAGCGACAACAATAAAGAAAATGAGTAATTTCCAGCATTGGAGTAAATGATTCTATGTCTTTTGAGAGCTAGAAAGCCAACCTCACCTGATCAAAAGCTCCCACTGGAATTTCTGTCCTCAATAATGTTTTAAACATTTCTGTGTGTGTGTGTGTGTGTGTGTGTTAATCACTCAGTTGTGTCTGACTCTTGCAACCCCATAGACTGTAGCTCGCCAGGCTCCTCTGTCCATAGGGATTCTCCAGGCCAGAATACTGGAATGAGTTGCCATTCCTTTTCCCAGAAACATCTCTGAGGCAGTTGTAATAGTCAGAAATTTGTGTAAGTATTTAAACGTGAGAGGAATTCCACTGTCTACTTTTTATAGCTTTATGAAGTTTCTCAAAGCAGCTCTTTCCCTTTAAATTCTATGGCAAATTAAATACCAGATGTTTTTTAAAAAGTCGTTTCTTCTCTGATACCAACACCATGATTTTCCTTTGGAGAAACACCAGTTAGCCCCTCTCAGAATATGCAATTGTTGGGAGAGAGGGATAGTTTTGATCTTAGCTCCAAGGAGGACAATTTGAGTGGGATATTAGAGGTGATCCATGTCTGATCAATCAGAGAATCATATTCCTCTGGCCAGGATGATTGTTATAGAGATGGACGTATGAACCAAGGCAGACTGATCTGAGTCAATAAGACTCATTCTGGACTTAGGAAAAAAAAAAAAAAGCTATTGGAAATAAACACACTCTATCTACTGACATGTCTGAGAGGATAGGATAGAAATATAACCTTACAGCTGCTGGCAGCTATCTTGCCATCATGAATATAAGCTCTGCCTGAGAGTGGGACAATACAGAGGAAAGCATAGTTCAGAGATAGATAAAGTTTGAGTCCTGAGGATATCATTGACCTCCTGTGGATCTATCTGTATCTGAAGCCAGAATAAGACCAAAATTTTCAGTTACTAGGGCCAACAAATTATCATTTTCCCTAAACTAGGAAAATTGGTCCTATATCACTTGCCACTAAACAATACAAGATAGATACTCTCTTGACTTCCAAGCTTTTGGAACTGCCAAATGCATTTGAAATGCTCAACACTATTGGCAACAACTATTCCCAGACTTTTAGACATGCTCTCCATGCCTGTTTCAGTTAAGAGTTTGCTTTCAAGCTCTAACCATTGAATGGGCTTTGCCCAACTTCTGGTCTTGCCACTCTGCCTTTCCCTTAAGAATCTGAGTATAGCATTTGAGCTCTTTATAACAGAATGGCAAGATTGCTTTGCATAAACACACATGACTTCTTCCAACTCATTCCCAAATGAGTCCTCTCCATCAGTGCATAGAGATGCCCATGGCATATGGCTCCAACTACACTATTACATTTGCTCCCTACAGAGATTCTCTGGGTCAGCTCCGGGAGACAGTAATTACTCCTTGCATGAAGTAGCTGTTTATCATTCAGGGGCTTTTGTAATTGATGTTTATTACACCAGTGTTTCTTTCTTTTTTGAGATGCCTCAGAGAACTGTAGGCTAACTTTTTTAGGTAACATTTGCTTTTCCTTAATTTTTTAAGGCAATACCATCTTATGATGAATTTGGTCCATTATTACAAAGACCCTGAATTCACATCAAGCTCATTGCTTTCATAATGATAGATAACCTCTTGAAAAGAGTCACTAGGAATTTGGGGAAAGGAAACCACATATAATTATTTACAATTATGACATTATCTCTTGAAATTGCAAAGAAGCTCTTTAAGATGGATATCAAAAATTTCATATTACAGTCAAAGCACTTACTTTGTTGGGATTTTTTTTGTTTTGTTTTTTAGGCAGAGTGCTATGTTGCCTCAAAATATTTACACAAGGAAATGTCATCTGTTCCCACCTCTTTAGAATGCTGTATTTAACATTCCACAGACTTGAGACTCATAATAACTGTGCAAGCTGAAATTACCAGGGCAGCTTCTTAGTTGGCCTAATATAAGTATAAGAGAGGAGATTTTAAGCATGTGCCCACCTGATAGAGGCTCTTATTTGAAGAATATTATAGGTAAATTGGAGAGAGCATAGGGCAACAAAAACAATAAATGGAATGGAAGGGGTTACAGAACATATGAGAAGAGATTAAGAAAAATGGGATTGTTTGTTTTGAAAAAAGATGAGTCTGAGGTGAATTGATTGAGGAATTTGAACTAGCTAAGGGCCACAATGCAATTAAATTTGATCCCATTTGAAGGTATACCTTCAAGCAGAAATGTATGAAAGGTGAATTAAAGGGCTATTATTTTACAGAAAGTGTAGTGACAAGCAAAGAAAAGATTTGTAAGTATTAAGTTGATATAAAATTGTATTATCATACTTATGAAATTATTTGTAATGATTAATTGAAGACTCACAAAAGCAAAGGAGAAAGACAATGGGAATCAGTATCTAAGGTATTGGTATGGTTTTTAGAGGAAACACTTATGTTTATTATTTTCTATTTGTATTTTATTGAAATCAAGCTATTTGGGTTATATTCTAACTTACATGTTATCTAATTGATCCTGTGTTTCGTTTCTTTATTTATTAAAGAGGTGACAGAGGTAATACTTAACAGTGTTTTTTGGATATCAACTAAACAAAACTTGCAAATATATTTAGGCTATATGTATTATATATGCATATAGTTATCAAAGCCTTCTTACCAATGTAAATGCAACCAAGCACTGTTTTGAGAAAACATGTTATAGAGAACTGTTTGTAAAGAATTCAAATAATTTACTTGTCTTCTCTATTTAGTTCCAAAGCAGACTGAGGCAGGAATCAAAAATACATAAAATAAACTGAAATGTTGAAAATAGGTGCAGTGGGGAAAAAAAGTCAGTAACATAAAATGTAGTGAGAGATAAACCTAAATCATATAGTATGTAGATTAATATGGATACACTAAAAATTTTCTTCTGGTTCCTCTCAACCAAATAGTTAAAAAAAACCAAACCCTGAAAGTTATACAGCAAAGTAAATCAGTATGGCAAAGAAAAACTATTCTTGGCACTATGGCCAAAAAGTATGCTTTCTAAGTTCTCTCCTAGAGCACTAGAACTAATGAAAAAAATTCCTCAATAATATACGAAATAATACACACCATAATATTTATAGGACTATTTATTTTAGTGTTCAATGGGATAAACAATTAGCATAACATCAAAGCATAATTTATTGAATACAATCCAACGAGCATTGTGTAAGTTTTTAAAAGTATCCAGTTCTTTTTTAACTCAAACATAATAAATTTTATTAATCTGTTAATTCTGTTTCTATCAACTCACACTGAATACCTAATATTTGCCACCATTAAGTTAAATCTGTAGTACATACAGAAATAATGCATAGTCCCTTAGTCAATTCTGCTTTGGATTTAATAGAATAGCTGATACTAGACTGAACCTTTCACCAAAACCAGTTATAAAATCTGGATAAAATACCAAGGAAAACAGCTATTTGAAAATATAGAGAACAACCAAGTCAATCAGGATTTGAGAGAATCCTAGGTAAATAGTTCAAATTATCCTGAGACTCTGGGGGGGCAAAAGACACCAAACTGGTCTTCCCTGATCAAGGTGATATAATTATATTCTATCCATTTGCCAGAAGAAAAATAAATCCTCTGAAAGATAACATCATCAGAATCTTAAACATTATTTTGTGAGGTTTATTTAATTGAACGCCACATATTGTACAATGTTGACCAAAAATAGAGAAGAAACATAGAAAATAAACATATTAAAAAAAACACTTGGGAGAAACATTTGTTAGAATCATCCAACAGAACTTTAAGATAACTAAGATTACCATGTTAAAGTATATATAGAAGGACAATATTGAAATTAAACTTAAATATATGAGAAAAAATCAAGTGAAAATTCTAGTTATAAAAAAGAAAATATCAGCTATTAAGAAATCAATAGATTCTTTTGATAGAAGATTAAATACAATAGAAGATAGGATTAGAGAATGGGAAGATAAAACAGTAGGAAATATTCATTTTGAGGCATTGAAGGAAAAAAATGCAAAATGCAAAAAGGAGCATTCCAGCCATCCAGAATACAACAAAGATGTCAGACATATCTGTAATTTGAATCTCAGAGTAGTGGAAAGAAAGAGAGAATGAAGCAAAAACATTTTTAACAGATACCAAAAAAAGAAAAGCATTTTTCAAAACCAACATGATATATTAAGCCACAGATTAGAAAAGCTTAGAGAAACCAAAGCAGGATAAATAAATATAAAATAAAGCTATATCTAAGAATACCATAATAAAATTGTCAAAAAACAGAAACAGAAAAGTTAAAAACCACAAGCAAAAGACATATTATTTTCAAAGGAGACACATAATAAATGTCACAAAACAAAAACAAACAGAAAACCTAAAAACCACAAGCAAAAGACATATTATTTTCAAAGGAGGCAGTATATAGATAAGATGAATCAAGAAAATATTGGAATTACTTTTAAACTACTGAAATAAAACAATTGTCAACCTAGAATCCAATTGCAACCAAAATGATGCCTCAAAAATGAAGGCAAAGTCATTTCAAACTGTATTAGTATTCTATTGCTGCCACTATAAAGCACCACAACTTTGGTCCAGTAAACAATACAGACTTACATTATCTGTAGTTCTATAGAGTGAAGTCCAACACTAGTTTCAATGAATACAAAGTGTTGGCAGGGTTGAATTTCCTTCTGGAAACTCTAGAGGAGGAGAATTCATTTCCTTGCCTTTTCAAGATTCTAGAGGCCATCTCCATTTCTTGGTCTGTGGCACGCTTGCTTTATCTTCAAAACCAGCAACAGTGGACCTAGGCTGTCTCACACTGTCATCTTTTTGGTTCCCTGAAGTCGGGAAAAGTTCTCCACTTCTAAAGATACATGCGATTAGGTTGAACCTCTGGATAAGATTCTCATCTCAAGGTGCATAACCTTCGTCACATTTACAAAGTCCTTTTCGTCATGAAAGTAACATAGTGTGTTCACAGGTCTGAGCATTAGGGTGTGGGCACATTTGGAAGTCATCATTCTGCCTCCCCGGCTTCCCAGGTGGCACTAGTGGAAAGACCCCGGCTGCAAATGCATGAGATGTTAAGAGACCCAAGTTCGATATGTAGGTCAGGAATATCGCCTGGATGAGGGCATCGCAACACACTCCAGTATTCTTGCCTGGAGAATCCCATGGTTAGAGGAACCTGGCAGGCCTCGGTCCATTGCAAAGAGTCGGACACAACTAAAGCAACTTTAGCACACACGTGCATGCACACACACACACACTCTGTCTACCACACAGAAAAACAAAAAGTTCAAAAATTTGTTTCCAGTGGGACTTCACTGATATAACTACTAAAGGGAGTTCTTCAAAAAGAGGGGAAATAATTCTAATAATAACCATGATAATTCAGGAAGAAACAAAAACCATCAAAAAGATAAATATGTGGATAAGCATAACTTCTTAAAATGATAATAGAATCTTTTTTTAAATTAATTTTATTTTATTTTTAAACTTTACATAATTGTATTAGTTTTGCCAAATATCAAAATGAATCCGCCACAGGTATACATGTGTTCCCCATCCTGAACCCTCCTCCTTCCTCCCTCCCCATACCATCCCTCTGGGTCGTCCCAGTGCACCAGCCCCAAGCATCCAGTATCGTGCATTGAACCTGGACTGGCATCTCGTTTCATACATGATATTTTACATGTTTCAATGCCATTCTCCCAAATCTTCCCACCCTCTCCCTCTCCCACAGAGTCCATAAGACTGTTCTATACGTCAGTGTCTCTTTTGCTGTCTCGTATACAGGGTTATCATTACCATCTTTCTAAATTCCATATATATGCGTTAGTATACTGTATTTATGTTTTTCCTTCTGGTTTACTTCACTCTGTATAATAGGCTCCAGTTTCATCCACCTCATTAGAACTGATTCAAATGTATTCTTTTTAATAGCTGAGTAATACTCCATTGTGTATATGTACCACTGCTTTCTTATCCATTCATCTGCTGATGGACATCTAGGTTGCTTCCATGTCCTGGCTATTATAAACAGTGCTGCGATGAACATTGGGGTACACGTGTCTCTTTCCCTTCTGGTTTCCTCAGTGTGTATGCCCAGCAGTGGGATTGCTGGATCATAAGGCAGTTCTATTTCCAGTTTTTTAAGGAATCTCCACACTGTTCTCCATAGTGGCTGTACTAGTTTGCATTCCCACCAACAGTGTAAGAGGGTTCCCTTTTCTCCACACCCTCTCCAGCATTTATTATTTGTAGACTTTTGGATCGCAGCCATTCTGACTGGTGTGAAATGGTACCTCATAGTGGTTTTGATTTGCATTTCTCTGATAATGAGTGATGTTGAGCATCTTTTCATGTGTTTGTTAGCCATCTGTATGTCTTCTTTGGAGAAATGTCTATTTAGATCTTTGGCCCATTTTTTGATTGGGTCATTTATTTTTCTGGAGTTGAGCTGTAGGAGTTGCTTGTATATTTTTGAGATTAGTTGTTTGTCGGTTGCTTCATTTGCTATTATTTTCTCCCATTCTGAAGGCTGTCTTTTCACCTTGCTAATAGTTTCCTTTGATGTGCAGAAGCTTTTAAGTTTAATTAGGTCCCATTTGTTTATTTTTGCTTTTATTTCCAATATTCTGGGAGGTGGGTCATAGAGGATCCTGCTGTGATGTATGTCAGAGAGTGTCTTGCCTATGTTCTCCTCTAGGAATTTTATAGTTTCTGGTCTTACGTTGAGATCTTTAATCCATTTTGAGTTTATTTTTGTATATGGTGTTAGAAAGTGTTCTAGTTTCATTCTTTTACAAGTGGTTGACCAGATTTCCCAGCACCACTTGTTAAAACTCTCCAGAAAGCAGGAATAGAAGGAACATACCTCAACATAATAAAAGCTATATATGACAAACCCACAGCAAACATTATCCTCAATGGTGAAAAATTGAAAGCATTTCCTCTAAAGTCAGGAACAAGACAAGTGTGCCCACTTTCACCATTACTATTCAACATAGTTTTGGAAGTTTTGGCCACAGCAATCAGAGCAGAAAAAGAAATAAAAGGAATCCAAATTGGAAAAGAAGAAGTAAAACTCTCACTATTTGCAGATGACATGATCCCCTACATAGAAAACCCTAAAGACTCCACCAGAAAATTACTAGAACTAATCAATGATTATAGTAAAGTTGCAGGATATAAAATCAACACACAGAAATCCCTTGCATTCCTATACACTAATAATGAGAAAACAGAAAGAGAAATTAAGGAAACAATTCCATTCACCATTGCAACGAAAAGAATAAAATACTTAGGAATATATCTACCTAAAGAAACTAAAGACCTATATATAGAAAACTATAAAACACTGGTGAAAAAAATCAAAGAGGACACTAATAGATGGAGAAATATACCATGTTCATGGATTGGAAGAATCAATATAGTGAAAATGAGTATACTACCCAAAGCAATTTATAGATTCAACGCAATCCCTATCAAGCTACCAACAGTATTCTTCACAGAGCTAGAACAAATAATTTCACAATTTGTATGGAAATACAAAAAACCTCGAATAGCCAAAGCGATCTTGAGAAAGAAAAATGGAACTGGAGGAATCAACCTACCTGACTTCAGGCTCTACTACAAAGCCACAGTTATCAAGACAGTATGGTACTGGCACAAAGACAGAAATATAGATCAATGGAACAAAATAGAAAGCCCAGAGATAAATCCACGCACATATGGACACCTTATCTTTGACAAAGGAGGCAAGAATATACAATGGATTAAAGATAATCTCTTTAACAAGTGGTGCTGGGAAATCTGGATAATAGAATCTTGAGGAATGAGATATATAGAGAGTCTAGTGATGTGCTGGAGTCAGCTAGCACTGGCTTGTTAATTGCTTACTGCTAAATTTGCAGGAATTCTAAAAGTTGGATGTAGGACACAGTATTTTAACCATTATCAAAGATTAAATTGTATAATATTATAATAAAATGATTTATAGTAATAGCAAATGTAATAAATAACAAAAACCCCATAATTTCTCATTCATTATCTTATTACATTTTATCTATGCTTCTGAGATTATTTCTATTCTATATCTATGATAGAAATACCACATGATGGTGTATTAATGTCCATGTTTTCAACATGCATTCAGTGCACAGCATTGAAGTTGGCTATCCTGGGAGTATTTACACCATAAAATTGGCATATACTAATAAATTAGTACTTGATTTATTATTTTTGTTGATTGTCTTAAAAATGGCAAAAGTGTTGATAAAGATGTTGATAAAGCAGAATGTCAACCATTTTAGTAAAGAAATTGCTCGTCAATTTATTAAGTTCTGACAGTTATCTTTTTTTCATTTTCATCATTTATGTTGATGTAACCAAGATATGAATCCACTGGTGTTATAACTATATGTATTTATCAAATTCAACCGTAGTTTGAATAAGGATACAAGAGTTTGAAAAAATTCAGTGTAAGCATTCTGTGAGAATCAGTTGGTCACAATGGAATTTATAATAGATAAAATTGCCCGTTTTATTTTTATTTGAAAACTTAATGCTATACATGCTTTCTATCAAGAAAAAGTACAATAAGCTCATAAATGTATCTCTGCATACATTTTCTTCCAGAAGAAGCAGCTGCTAAACATCTACTGATACATACTAAAGTAGGCCCAAAATATAGTTGTAGCACAAAAGATGGAGTTAAACTGTTAATACTTGCATTTTCTGAGAGATGGTAAAAGTTATTAAGATCAAGAATGCAAGTTGTAATTTCTAGGTTAACCACTTAAAGAATTAGTTAATGACAACTTAATAGAATGACAGAAGATAATGCAATAGAGACTACTATCCAGAAAGTATAAAGCATTTTATCCATTACCATTTAATGTAATTACTGACATATTTGGACTTTAAAGAATTATTTGATTTTTTAAAAGTTTAATCCATCTAATTTTATTCCTTTTTTTCTTTTTATTTTCTCTGAGTGCATGGGTAGACTCTTAACAAAATTGTTAACATTTCTGTAGTGATTTCCAGCCTGACTTTTCACTACATGTTATATTGCATGCTATTAAATATTCTTTGAAACATCATTTTTAATGGCTACATAAAAATCTCATTATATGTCTATTATTTATCCTTTCCCCTATTGGTTGGTATTTGCTTTTTATGAGCTATTATGAGCAACACTATGAAGAACATCCTTTACCACACCTTTCTTTGGCAAATCTATGATTACTCCCATAGGGTAGATTCCTAGGAATACAATAAAAAGGTATGGATTGTTTTAAGAAATTTATACATATTGCTAATTGACTTTCAGAAAGGTGGTGCTAATTTACATTCCTTACAATAGTTAAAAATGACCCTTTTCCACTAGAGTTTTATCAGCATTGAACATTATTACTTGAAAATACCTTCTCTAATTTTTAAAATTGGAAATACATGTTCATTGCATTTTGATTTTAATTTCTTTGGTTACTATTAAAGCTAAATAGTTTTTTTAGTTTATTGGCCATTTATATATCATCTGTGAATTGTTGGTTCATATCTTTGCCTCAATTTTCATTAATTTTCTTTCACTTTTTTTTTGGCCATGTTAGGCAGTTTGTGGGATCTTAGTTCCCCAACCAGGTATTGAACCCTGGCCCTCAGCAGTGATAGTACAGAGTCTTAACCAGTGGACCACCAGGGAAGTCCCTAATCTTCCTTTTTAAAAAAAATTCCTGTATTTTCATGATGAGTAATTGATCCGTGGAATTACATAAAACAATATTGATCAACTGGTTGAGTATTTACTGAGATCCTAACTTTAAGACTTACGATAGATATGAAACATGTAACATCCCAAGGAGCCCATAAAGTTAGTGGACAGCTGTTGATTCATTTTATAACTTATTCCAGTTCATATTAGAGTATATAACTAAAGGCCAAGTATGTATAATAACCATCCGGTAAGTATATACACCAGGAAATACAAGTAATTGGAAAATACTTTTTGATGGACTTGGGGGATGCATTGAGCCTTGAAGAAAGAACAGTGTAGATTGAGGGAAGCAATCTAAACACAAATGGTTTGAAGACAGAGTATATGTGTGCAGGTAAGGAGTAGGAGTGGGATTTTTGAGCGAGTGCTTTTAGCAGATGAGTTGATGCTGACAGTTGAGATTATTGGTGGCATGCAACACATGATTTAGCATTTAGTAGACTGTGATCTCTTTCCATTCAAAATCTATTTCAAGATTCACTCTTGAGGCAAAAACCAGCAATAACAAGGAAGACAAAGATGACCACAACAAGAGAAGAAAACCAACCCCCACCCCTACCCAGAGTGTGCTATCTAAAACTCTTTATAGTGTTAGCTCTAAACATGGAAGGCTGAGGGAGACTCTTCCTAGAACAGATGCCCTGCACAATAAAATCAAATATAAATGTGTAAGTGATCAGATGTACTTCACTCCACTACAGACAGAAAGGACAAATGAGGCCTTAATGTGCAACTTTTATAGACTTCTCTAGGGATCATAGTTTTTTTTAGGTAGTGCTCAGATGCTCAGTCGTGTTCAACTCTTTGTGACCCCATGGACTGTAGCCTGCCAGGCTACTCTGTCTGTGGGATTCTCCAGGCAAGAATACTGGAGTGGGTTGCCATGCCCTTCTACAGGGGTTTGGTACTAAATCTGACTTTTGTGTTGTAAATAACAAGAAAAACTGGTCAAAATGTCTGAAGTATTGGAAAATAGGCAGTGTAGCACAGAGCCAGGAAACAAATGATGTCAGTTCTACAATTGCCTGGATTTTCTGTGTGGAAGAGCTTGTTGGACTGCAGTTCAGGGAGCCAGCACCTAGCACCCAGCTAGCAGAGCACTGTAGTCTCACTACGTGGAGGGAAAAAAAAGCAGAGCGTCTGTAAAAATACTAGGTCAACAGGTAATATGTCTCCTCTCCAAACACCCACTAATGGTTCCCCACCTCAGGAAAGAAACCTCTATTAGGCAGTAAAAGCTTCATTCACTACCATTAATTCTGTCCCCCACTTCCTTCTTTCTGTTTCATGCATCTTGAAGTACCCCAACCTCCCAAAACTTCAGGCTTTTCCTCAGACAAGCCAGATTCTTTCCTTTCTCTTTCCCTTTTCTTGAAACCCCTTCCCCAAGATGCCCCTACATCTATGCAATGATATATACAGAGATACTTTTCCCTTTACTTTATTCAAGTCTCCTCTTAGTTCTCATATCTTATAGACAAGCCCTCCATGGCTACCATCTATAACATTTATTGTTCTTCAGTCACTTAGTCAAGTCGGACTCTTTGTGACCCCATGGACTGCAACATGCCCAGGCTTCCCTGTCCTTCACCATCTCCTAGAGTTTGCTCAAATTCAAGTCCATTGAACCGGTGATGCCATCCAACCATCTCATCTTCTGTTGTCCCCTTCTCCTCCTGCCTTCAATCTTTCCCAACATCAGGGTCTTTTCCAATGAGTCTGCTCTTTGCATCAGGTGGCCAAAGTATCCATAACATACTTTTCCCTAATCATCTCTCTCTGCCACACCCCTACTCAGGACATACTCTTCTCTAGTTTGTTCACTGAATGTCTCTAACATTATTTAAGCTTTGTGAGTTCAGAAATGTGCCTATTTTCTCTGTGGCTCTGTGCCCAAGACCTGGTACATGATCAGTGCTCAGTAAACATGGATTGAATGAATAGCTGATGAGAATTTCAGGCAAGGAGAGAGGTAAACACAGGCTTTATAAAGGGTTTGAGAGCAAGGGGTTTATTTAGCTGAAAATGGAATGCCCAGAAGTGTCAGCATGAACAACATGGAGTAAGGCGTGAGGAAACAATTCCACATCAATTTGGCTGCAGCATGGGGCATCTGAGCCACCGTGGCTCAGAGGTTACAGCATCTGCCTGCAATGTGGGAGACCTGGGTTTGATCCCTGGGTCAGGAAGATCCCCTGGAGAAGGAAATGGCAACCCACTCCACTATTCTTGCCTGGAGAACCCCATGGACAGAGGAGCTTGGTGGGCTACTGTCCACGGGGTCGCAAAGAGTCAGATACGACTGAATGACAGGTCATGGTCATGGGCATCTGAAGGAGAGTATCGGAAGATAAGCCAAATAACGTCAGGGAGAGCCTTGAGTGCCAACTGAGTCATTTGTTTGCTCAATTTTTTAATGTCCCTGGAAATCTGCAAGAGCAACTGGCACTGAAAACCTCTAAGTAGGGGAGTGATTTGTGTAATGTAGTATGTTCAGAGGATAAATTTGGTATCAGAGAGAAAGGAGCTACCTGAAAGCAAGTAGCTCCTGAGGGTTGCCTAGGTCCAGCTGATTAACAGGAGAGCACGAGCACTAGTTCACTATCACAATAATGTTGAGTTTTAATGATCAAAAGCAAAATCACTGAAATAGGACACTTTTTATCTTGACTGTTGCTTGCCAAGCATCCTCTGTGGATTATCAAAGGGCTTCATATAAAGAAGGTTGAAATATATTATTATACTTATAGGACACCTATTATTGTGAACCATTGATTTCTCCTCCCAACCCTCAGGGACATTGTGAGCTCTATGAAAATACCCAATAGGAATTTCTGTAAAAGTGTTCTAAATCCATTTGACTGAGTACCTCAGAGGAGAAAGATCTAAGTTAGTGACCTTTGTGCTTTATTAGAATTAATAGCCTTTAACATTCATATTGCCCCTCATTCCCAATTTCATTCTCAACAATTAGCAATAGCCCTCGTTAACTAGTTATTTTTCAGAGCCCTTTCTAAGAGGCTGGCTCCCTTTATGGATGAGGAAACTGAGGTCTCCAGAGACTAAACAATTGCCCCAAAGCTTCACATTAAGTCTAAGTAACCATGATGCAGCCATGAAATTAAGGCAGTTTCTCCTTGGAAGGAAAGCTATGACAAACCTAGACAGAGTATTAAAAAGCAGAGACATCACTTTGCTGACAAAGGTCCATATAATCAAAGCTATGGTTTTTCCAGTAGTCACATACAGATATGAGAGTTGGACCATAAAGAAGGCTGAGGACTGAAGAATTGATGCTTTTGAATTTTGGTGCTAGAGAAGGCTCTTAAGAGTCCCTTGGACTGCAAGGAGATCAAACAAGTCAACCCTAAAGGAAATCAGTCTTCAACATTCATTGGAAGGGATGCTGCTGAAGTTGAAGCTCCGATACTTGGGCCACCTAATACAAAGAGTTGATTCATTGGAAAAGACCCTGATGCTGGAAAAGATTGAAGGCAAAAGGAGGAGGAGGCAGCAGAGGATGAGATGATTAGATAGCATCATCGACTCAATGGACATGAATTCGAGCAAACTTTGCAAGATAGTAGAGGACAGAGAAGCCTGGCATGCTGTGGTACACAGGGTTGCAAAGAGTTGAACACAACTTAGCAATTGAAGAAGAAAAAACAAGAAGTGGGATGTGGCAGTGTTTTATCTTTATAGTCCATGAAGTCATGCTGGATCAATTTTGTGATTAACAAGGAAATCCCTAGGTGTGCACTTGTACTAGAATATCATCACATGATTTTCAAAAGGGACATAAACATTTGGTAACATATAATTGCTAATAATCAGAATTTATATCATCTAGGACAATGATAAGGTGATAAAAGGATAACTTTTAAGTAACAATAAAAATCAATGATTTAATGCTTTTAACATTCCAGACTTTTGCATCAATATCTCATGATACTTAGTATATCCTTATGAGTTTAGGAATGATAGTCATTCTTATCCCTATTTTAGAAATGAGCCAAAGAGACATAGTTTTGTTTGACTGCTTCTCAAATGTTTAGAAGCCATGCCTCTTTCATGTATTCGATAAGATTATCATTTTTTAATTTATTCACTTAGCAAATACTTGTGTGGTTCAGAGGTTAAAGCATCTGCTTGCAATGTGGGAGACCTGGGTTCAATCCCCGGGTCAGAAAGATCCCCTGAAGAAGGAAATGGCAACCCGTTCCAGTATTCTTGCCTGGAGAATCCCATGGATGGAGAAGCCTGGTGGGCTACAGTCCACGGGGTCGCAAAGAGTCAGACACGACTGAGCAACTTAACTAACTAAATATTATTATAGGCTCTAAATCTACTTTGATGAGTGAAATAGACAATTCTAGGTCTTATGGGTTTCGCATTTCGGTAGGGAAGACAGGAAATAAGCAAGTAAAGAAATGTGTATTTGCAAATTGAATAAACAGATAGGAAGGGTTTAGATGTAATACTTAAAAAATATCAGCAAGAATTCTTCTTAGATAAGATAATCAGGGAAAGCCTCTCTGAGAAGATTACATTAAAAGTGTAGACCAACATGGAGAAGAGAACAGTCTTACAAGGCACAGGTGAATGCAGAGGTAATAATGGGTATTAATGTCTTGAAGAAGAAAACACTTAACATAGGTGGAAAATGAAAGGAGACTGATATCTCTGGAGCATCAGAATGATAGCACAAGAGGTAGCTGAAGGAATAGGCAAGAGCCATATCATTCATGTTCAGATTATAATAAAGAGTTTGACTTCATTCCAAGTAGCATAAGATGGCTTTGGAGGTAGTAAGCAAAAGAGTGATAGGATCACAATTATGGATTTTAAAAAAAGCATCATGGCTGTAGTGTTAGGGGTAGATCGATTGAAGGTTAGGTTGGCTGGAGAGGGCAGAAAAGCAAAAACATGGAAATACTGAGAGGAAAGCTCTTACTGTAGGCTAGGACAAGGGTGACGGTGGTGCTGATAGTAGAGATGGGACAGATATAAAATATATTTTGGGAGTATAACCTATGAGACTTTAAATGAATTCAGTGTCGGTTAGGGAAAAGAAGCAGTCATAGGTGACTTGAAGTCTCTCTCTGGCATCACCAACTGATACATGTCAGAGCCCTTTAATGACAATGAGAGGAAAAAGTATCCAGGTTCCAGAATTCAGGAGGGAACAAGTGTTCAACTTTGAACAGACACGTGTGGGAGTGAAAACGTGTGATCATGTAAGGATCTGGGGCACAGTGTGATGGTACTCTTGATACTGTAAATTTGAGAGTCATCTACATAAAGATAGCATTCTAAGTCATGGGAATGAAGGAGATTACTTAAGAAGAGACAATAAGAATTAAAAAAAGAGAGTTGAGGACTAAGCCCTGGAAAAATCTCACAATTAGTGGGTAAGTACAAGAGGAAAATTCTTCTAAGAAAAATCTTGAAAAAGTACGTGGAAAAATGCAGGAGGAAAACTAACCGTGTGTTTTTGTGGAAGTTAGTAGGAAAGTATTTCATTCCCTAATCTTTATCATTCCTGTGACCCTCAATCCAAAATCCAGCTCCTACTGTGAGTATCCCCTTTTCTAGAATGTCTTTCTTTATAATCCTCTTTGACTCCCATGCACCATTTTTGATTGCCTTATGATTGTATTACAAGAGCATCTGCTAATGTCTGCCATTTATTAAACACTTAAAATGTACCAGTAGCTACACCATACATTTTACATGCATTTATTATTTCTTATGCCATAATCACATACTCAGTAAGTCAACTTGACTACTTATTTATATTTTCTCAATTTAGTTGCAATAGATAATAAGATCTACCTTGGGGCACTGCTGGGAGAAGAGAAATAGGCAGTCACATGCTTGGTACAACAATTACTGTGTAGGAGGAACAGAATTAATAAAGGGAAATTATTATTTAATTTACTAAAATATTTATACACTATAATTTATAAATTTACTTTTTGCATTTTACAGTTATAAATTCATAATTATAAATTTAAGGTATATACATTTACCTCCCCTACAGACTGTGAACTTTTTAAGGCAGGGATTATTTTTATTTGGTTTTAATCCCCAATACCTTGAACCCTGGTGGGCCCATTTTACATGCAAGAAGAGATTTATAAAAAATTTAAGTCTATAGTGTGAAGTAAAGAGTTCAAGTTCTTGGTGTATGTGGTAGGTGGAAATGGGTAACAATATGATTTTAAGCATCTTTTAAATTTAGCATTAAAAAGTGACTGTAATTTGAAACCAGATTACCTGGCTTTAACTATATTTTAAGGGCTATATTTTGGAGAAGTGAAAAGGAGGTAGAGCAATCAAGATCTGCTAGATTGTGCTACAGATAGTTTCTTGCAACCTGAGAAGTTTGTAAAGCACTCTTGGATCCATCGAGTTATACCTGGGTTGAAGTTTCTATTCAGTTTTGAGACTTGTGATGCATTTTCATTTACATGAAGTGAATATAACACTTCCTCCTCTTTATAAAGAGAGTGAAACCTTTTTTTTTTTTTCTAGTTATATGTGTAATCTAAAAAGTAAAACAAATATAACAAAATGAAACAAATACACAGATATAGTGAATAAACTTGTGGTTGCCAAAGTCAAGGGAAAGGGAAAACGTGTGAGGAGGATTAAGAAGTACAAACTGTTAGGTATAAAACAGGTGAGTAACAAAGACGTAAAATACAGCATGGGAAGTATAGCTAATATTTTATCACAACTTTATATAGAGTATAATCTATAAAAATATTGAATTACTATATAGTACACCTCAAATTAATATAATATTGTAAGTCAATTATACTGTAATTAAAAAGTACTTTAAATTCTTAGTAGATCAATTTATGGGCTTTCCGGGTGGTGCTAGTGGTAAAGAACCCACCTATCAATGCAGGAGACATAAGACATGGGGGTTCAATCCCTCAGTCAGGAAGATCCCCTGGAGGAGGGCATGGCAACTCACTCCAGTATTCTTGCCTGGAGAATCCCATGGACAGAAGAGCCTGGTGGTCCATAGGGTCACAAAGAGCTGGACACCGCTGAAGTGACTTAGCATGCACACAGGCGCAGATCAATTTATAAGGAACATTTTAATAGATCTTTATCTTGAATAAAAAACATGTCGCACAGCCTGCCATTCTTAGACTTGTATCAATCTTCCATATTATATTTTAAACATATCATTTCAAGTCACTGCAGTCCCATCATATCCATTCTTTGATTCTGGAAAAAGAAAATTCCTTAGAACAGAAGTCTAAACAACCCATACATGAAAAATCATAAGTCCTCAGGAAAATTTTATTTTATTTTTTTTTTCAGGAAAATTTAAAAGTGAAAAGATACTTTTAAAAATCACATCTGAATTAGCTTATGTAACAAACGTGCTTGATTTGTGAAATATTAAAGACAACAAGAACATAATTTTTCCCTCTGAACATAAAATTTCTGGGAAACTGAGAGATGTGGTGTTTGGCACAGCCATGGCTGTGAGCAACAGGAGTGACAGGGAAAATCAATGGTTAGACCATAGAGTAGTCAGTTCTTGGCAGAAGAGATGCTTGGCTTGGCACCTGCTGGGAGCTCATTGGAACTCACTTGGATGTCATTTGTATTAAGGACTAAACTTGCAGTGTCTACTGAAAATTTTAGCAGATTATTAATTTTACTCAATATGTGCTATTTAACTGAGACATTTTGGTAGAGGTCAAGAATGGTTCCAGAGCCTTGAATGGGGTAAGGTTTGGGGTGAGACACAGTCATGGATAGTATTGCAGGCATGGAGTGAATCCCAATGATGAGGTGACGTTGACTATTGTCTATACTACTTGATAATAGCAGTTATGATAAAGCATAAAGTTTAATAAGTGTAGCTTACAGAATATCCCTAAAATAATTTCAGTTCAGTTCAGTTCAGTTGCTCAGTCATGTCTGACTCTTTGTGACCCCATGAATTGCAGCACGCCAGGCCTCTCTGTCCATCACCAACTCCCGGAGTTTACCCAAACTCACAATCCATTGAGTCATTGATGCCATCCAGCCATCTCATCCTTTGTCGTCCCCTTCTCTTCCTGTCCCCAATCCCTCCCAGCATCAGGGTCTTTTCCAATGAGTCAACTCTTTGCATGAGGTGGCCAAAGTATTGGAGTTTCAACTTCAGCATCAGTCCTTCCAATGAACACCCAGGACTGATCTCCTTTAGGATGGACTGATTGGATCTCCTTGCAGTCCAAGGGACTCTCAATACCACAGTCTTCTCCAATACCACAGTTCAAAAGCATCAATTCTTTGGCGCTCAGCTTTCTTCACAGTCCAACTCTCACATTCATACATGACTACTGGAAAAACCATAGCCTTGACTAGATGGACCTTTGTTGGCAAAGTAATGTCTCTGCTTTTTAATACACTATCTAGGTTGGTCATAACTTTCCTTCCAAGGAGTAAGCGTCTTTTAATTTCATGGCTGCAATCACCATCTGCAGTGATTTTGGAGCTGAAAAAAATAAAGTCTGACACTGTTTCCACTGTTTTCCCATCTATTTGCCATGAAGTGATGGGACCAGATGCCATGACCTTATTTTTCTGAATGTTGAGCTTTAAGCCAACTTTCTCACTCTCCTCTTTCACTTTCATCAAGAGGCTTTTTAGTTTCTCTTCACTTTCTGCCATAAGGGTGGTGTCATCTGCATCTGAGGTTATTGATATTTCTCCCGGCAATCTTGATTCCAGCTTGTGCTTCTTCCAGCCCAGCGTTTCTCATGATGTACTCTGCATAGAAGTTAAATAAGCAGGGTGACAATACACAACCTTGACATACTCCTTTTCCTATTTGGAACCAGTCTGTTGTTCCATGTCCAATTCTAACTGTTGCTTCCTGATCTGCATATAGGTTTCTCAAGAGGCAAGTCAGGTGGTCTGGTATTCTCATCTGTTTCAGAATTTTCCACAGTTTATTATGACCCACACAGTCAAAGGCTTTGGCATAGTTAATAATAAAATAATTTAGGAAAACTATATACTTACTCTTTCTCTTTTCACTTGGAAGCTGACATTTGTCATCATGTATTTAAATACTTAAAAAAATGTCTTTTACCATATGGTGGAAATACTAAATTTTTAAAATAAAACTGTTGGATTATGCTTTAAATTTTTCAAATAGTATGTAAATACAATAATAATAGTAAAAAATACTCATCACTGTTCATTTAAAATACGTGAACAACTTAAAATAAAATTCTTTTTACTCTTCAAACTAGTAATTTTTACTCTATTATCTCTGAATAATTTTATCCTAATTTCATGTGTTTTATGCTTGAAAGACTTTATCAATCACCTGAACACACTTCCTTACAATAAACCATGTATATAAATTGAGATTTAATTTTTAAAATGTTCCCTGTAACCATAAGACTGTTAAGTGTTAAAATTATCTTCCACATTAAGTTGCAGTAATAGTCCTAAGTACACCATTGATCAAAACAATATGTTATATTTCAAATCTGATTAACAATCATTAAGTATGAGTAATATTTTATTGGAAATTCTTCTTTTAATGCAATAGATGTCTTTTTATCCTTTCATTGACTCATATATCTATGAATAAATATCACTTATTACTAGAATCATATAGTTACAGCATTTCATTCCTATTTTTGTTTTTTATAGATGTGAGTGCTGAGAAATCCTATTCACATAAATAAATGGCTGGGAATGGAGGGAGCAATGTCACTCAATTCTTTGATCTTCTCCAGAGATAAATGCCAGAATTCACATAGTCATCTAGCATCATAAATTATTTTTAATCTACTGTCTGACAACTTAAGTCCTCTTCAGTTTTGCTGAAACTAAAGAATTAGAAACGACCTGACTTTCAGAAAAAAAAATTGTCACCTAGTCATTAGAGTCATTCAGTTTTTCAGCATCTCCACTAATATAATTTTCTCTGTTTGGTGTCATAGAGGTTTATATACCCTAGGCTATTTTATCAGAGGTAGTCTCCAGGGTTGGTGAGAGTTGTGTCTTCCTATCTTAAACAAGAAGAAAGAGCTTTTTTTTTTTTTTTAAAGCAGGGGGAAATATTTAAAAAATTCATGTGATATCTTAAATGCTCTCAATGGGAATAATTTTATATAAGAGCATCTAAAGAACTTGGCCACTCAGAACTCTCGAAAAGTCTTCATATAACGGCAGGGTACGTGAAGTAGAAATACTACAGACTGAAACCCCTAGTATATAGCCTCTGACCATTAGCCTCATGTCATAATAACCTGGCTAGAACATCTTCTACTGATTACTCACCACTTTATATGGAAATTGACTACTGTTGAGATATAGATATATACACTGTAAGGGTACGTAGCTCAGTTGGTAAAGAATCCGCCTGCAATGCAGGAGACCCAGGTTCATTTCCTGGGTCAGGAAGATCCACAGGAGAAGGGATAGGCTACCCACTCCAGTATTCTTGGGCTTCCCTTGTGGCTCAGCTGGTAAAGAATCTGCCTGGGTTCAATTCCTGGGTTGGAAAGACCCCTGGAGAAGGGAAAGGCTACCCACTCCAGTATTCTGGCCTGGAGAATTCCATGGACTTATAGTCCATGGGGTCACAAAGAGTCGGACACCACTGAGTGACTTTCACTTTCAAGGGTAGATAATAATAAGTATGTCAAAATAGACCAACCTGCTAAAATGTGTCAGTAGGGAGAGATTATATTAGACAGTGAGGAATAGGATAAAGAAAACCTGTAAGAGTGAAAACCGATACATTTATACAGTTCTACATGTGGGTATCTATCTTAATAAAAATATGCTAAATAAGAATAATATTTTTGTGAAACAAATACTTATTGCAATGTTGTTTACAATGGTGAATAATTGAAATCTACTTAAATCCTAGCTCATGATATATAGATTTAATAAGTATGGCACAATTCTTCAAGATATATTTTCCAGACATTAAAATTAGGCTTTATGGAGATTATGGAATAATATCAATAAATGTTTGTTATGTTAGTTAATTTATACAAATTAATTAGTTTATGCAAAATTCTATGTCAAATACAATAAAAAACAGGAGAAAAGTCTGCATATAAGGAAAGACAATGAAAATACATGAAGTTAATAACAATTATCTTGGATTTACATGTCTGAATGTTTTTTCTCCCTTTCCCTCAAAATAGAGGAAATGTGATTATACTGAACATGTGGTTTTATTTCTTCTTTGAAGGTACATATATATTATATACAGACAAGTATTATAAGTAAATATATAAAACTACATAGTTATATAATATAGTATATTAATTTATTGTATAATAAATCTACTTGTGTACGTGCTCAGTCACATCAGTCGTGTCTGACTCTTTGTGACCTATGGATGTAGCCTGACAGGCTCCTCTGTCTATGAGATTTTCTTGGCAAGAAAACGAGTGGGTTGCCATTCTTTCCTCCAGACAATCTTCCCAACCCAGGGATCAAACCCTCATCTTATGCATCTTCTGCATTGCAAGCAGATTCTTTACTGCTGAGCCATTGGGGAAGCCCCATAATAATGTACATATTTTATTCATTTTGTAACATGAGGCTATCTGTTTGGTTATTTGTTGATTAAATATTTATTTATTTGGCTGCGCTGGGTCTTAGTTGCTGCATGTGGGGTCTTTTAGTTGGGTTTTATGAACTCTTACTTGTGTTATGTGGGATCTAGTTCCCTGACCAGAGATTGAACCTGAGCCCCCTGCATTCACAGGATGGAATCTTAGCCAATAGACTACCCTTATATTTTATTAATTTTTAAAAAATAACACATGCACATTGTACAATGACCAAACAGATAAAGTATTTTAAAACTTATAAAATGAAAATATTTTATAAAATTTTTTGTCCAATTTTACTGAGATATGATTGACACACAGCACTATATAAATTTAAGATGTACAAGATAATGATTTAACTTACATATATGATGACGTTATTATAATTAGTTTAGTTAACATTCATCATCTATATAAATACCAAAAAAAGAAAATAAAAATGTTCCTCCTGTGATGAGAATTCTTAGGAGTTACTTTTTTCAACTTTTATGTATTTATATAATATGAAGCTTTCATACGTTTGATATATATGAAAATAAATATTATATATATATATCATATTGCAGTGTTAACTACATTTAGCATCATGTTGAACATTATAGCCCTTCAGTTCAGTTCAATTCAGTCATTCAGTCGTGTCCAACTCTTTGCGACCCCATGAATCACAGCACGCCAGGCCTCCCTGTTCATCACCAACTCCCGGAGTTCACTCAAACTCATGTCCATCGAGTCGGTGATGCCATCCAGCCATCTCATCCTCTGTCGTCTCCTTCTCCTCCTGCCCCCAATTCCTCTCAGCATCAGAGTCTTTTCCAGTGAGTCAACTCTTCACATGAGGTGGCCAAAGTACCGGAGTTTCAGCTTTGGCATCATTCCTTCCAAAGAACACCCAGGGCTGATCTCCTTTAGAATGGACTGGTTGGATCTCCTTGCAGTCCAAAGGACTCTCATGAGTCTTCTCCAACAGCACAGTTCAAAAGCATCAGTTCTTTGGTGCTCAGCTCTCTTCACAGTCCAACTCTCACATTCATACATGACCACTGGAAAAACCATAGACTTGACTAGATGGACCTTTGTTGGCAAAGTAATGTCTTTACTTTTCAATATGCTATCTAGGTTGGTTATAACTTTTCTTCTAAGGAGTAAGCGTCTTTTAATTTCATGGCTGTGGTCACCACCTGCATTGATTTTGGAGCCCAGAAAAATAAAGTCTGACACTGTTTCCCCATCTATTTCCCATGAAGTGATGGGACCAGATGCCATGAGCTTTGTTTTCTGAATGTTGAGCTTTAAGCCAACTTTTTCACTCTTCTCTTTCACTTTCATCAAGAGGCTTTTTAGTTCCTCTTCACTTTCTGCCATAAGGGTGGTGTCATCTGCATGTCTGAGGTTATTGAGATTTCTCCAGGCAATCTTGATTCCAGCTTGTGTTTCTTCCAGCCCAGCGTTTTTCATGATGTACTCTGCATATAAGTTAAATAAGCAGGGTGACAACGTACGGCCTTGACGTACTCCTTTTCCTATTTGGAACCAGTCTGTTGTTCCATGTCCAGTTTTAACTCTTGCTTCCTGACCTGCACTTAGTACTTATTTATTTTCTAATTGTAAGTAAGTTCCTTTTATACCATCTTCATCCAACTCCTTTTCTCCCTCCTCTCTGCCTCTGGTAGCCACAAATCTGTTCTCTTTCTCTATGACTGAATTTATTCATTTGCTTGATTTTTTAGATCTCACCTATGAGTGATATCATACAGTATTTATTTTTTTCTGACTTATTTCACTTAGCATAATGGCCATCAAGATCTTTCCATTTTGTTGCAAATGGCAGGGTTTCCTTCTTTTGTGTGTCTGAATAATATTCCACAAATATTCTACCCATTCATCCATTGATGGATACTTAGGTTGATTCCATATCCTGGCTGTCATAAATTATACTCTTATGAATATGGGGATGAAGATCTTTCTCTTTTCAAGATAGCATTTTTGTTTCCTTTAGATACATTCCATAGAAGTGAAATCACTGCATTTTATGGTAGCCCTATTTTAGTTTTTTGAGGAATCCAGGTACTGTTTTCCATACTGTTTGTACCAGTTTACAATCCTACCAACAGTAAACAAAGGTTCCTTTTTCTCCTTATTTTCACCAGCATCTACCTCTTTTTTTGATCCTAGCTACTCTAACAGGCGTGAGGTCATATCTCATGGTTTTGACTTTCATTTCTCTAATGATTGGTTAAAAAATTACAAAATATTTTTTTTAATTTGGCTTTCCAGAGCATAAATACTATTGACCACTACTTATACATATGTTTGAGAACATTCAATGAATGTACACAGATCGATGCATATATGCATAAATGAAAACATGGCAATCATATGCTTTTACATAAATAGATTCAGTTTGGGGGCAAAATCCACTTCTATAGCTGTAGAACACATGGCAATTTGTTTCTGAAAGCCAACAAGATCATCTCTGATTTCAGGAAAAGCCTAAGCCCTCTTTTATAGGTTTTCTACTTGCTAAGTCAGAGCTGTCCAGGATAATCTCCCTTTTGATTAAATTCAACTGATTTGGGGTTTTAATTACATCTACAGAATTCCTCTATAATTGCATTATAATGTACCTACTCAAGGAATTGAGACCCATTACCTTGGCCACATAATGTAACTGAATCAGAGTCATAGAACCAGGGGTAGAGATTATGAGGCCACCTTTGAACTCTGCTTGCTTTAGTCTGTACAGCAGATGTTGGGAACAATAAGCATGACTTGAAAGAAACATGTGAATGGAATCCATGGTGCTCTAACCTCAAGTTGGTACAGAGATAAATAAACACACATACACACTTATAGTTAAATATGGGGTGATAAGTGCAAAAATACAAGCATGTGTAAAGCACCATGATAGTTTAGAAGAGGGAGTCCCCAATTCTTTCTGAAAGAGAAAAATTAGAGAGAGCTCTTTAGAAGAGTTATTTCTTGAAAGATAAGTAAGATTAATATGATTAACAAATACAGGGACTTCTCTCATCTCAATGGTTAAGACTCTCCACTTCACTACAGGGGCTTTAATGGTTTCCATCTCTGGTCTGGAAACTGAGATCCCATATGCCATGTGATGTGGCCAAAAAGAAAAAAAAAATAATAATAACAAATACAGAATGGACACACAAAGTGAGGGATGATGATCAACAGATAATACCTTTGATATTTATAGTAATATATTCAAAATATTTTGATATTTTATTCATTACAGACTTTATCATTTATTTTGATTTTTTTAGAATATTATATTTACCTTGGTTTTTTTTTTTTTTTTTTGCATCTTCTTAAACTTCAATCTGAGGCAAAGGTCTCACCTTCCTCAAACCAGTCCTAGTCCTGAGCATTAAGTAACAGAAATACATGGGGAACTACAATTATTAAAGTATTGCTAGAGTGTCAGGAAAGAGTGGGAGAATTGAAGGGAGAGAAGCTAGGAATACTGGTTGGGGTAAGATGATGAAAGGTCTTGTTTGTCCTCTGAGGAAGATCTCCAAAATGTTACCCCAAAGATCACAGGGATGAGTCATGGTTTGAAACTGGAGAGTAACCATATGAGACTGTTATTTAGAAAGATGACCCTGGCAAACTGGGGAGGCTCATTTGGAGAGGTTTGCTGTTTTCCACTAAAGGAGAACAATTAGGAAGCTATTGTAGTGGTCACCCAAGCTAAGTAATTATACTTACGTTACCCATAGTATTTGGCTCACTGAAAAGTATTTTAATTTGGGGATTCACCAGCAGAAACCGAGAATTTCTTTTTGGAGAACATGTTCAATCGCTCTTTTGACACTGTAAGTGGTAGACCTGTCACTAATGTGATTTTTTTTATGGCAATCACATTTATGGCCGAAGCATTTCTGTAACTATATGCAGCTTATTTCACCTAAGAAATGTTTTTGATAAGATACAGTGTTCTGATTTGTGATGCCAGAATTGAGTCTGAGCCTATAGTTTTTATTGCATTTATATGCAGTGATGTTAGCTTAGGAGGAAGGCAGATGAATTCTCACCATAGAAAATTGAACAACTCAGCTTTATAATTGCTTCAGGATAGTCGATTGCCTATTTTGTCTCTGTTCAAAGTACCCAAAGGAAATCTTCCTATGGCCATTGAAAATATCGAAGTCTGCAGATGGAGACCATAACTATATAGTATTGGCTGTATATTTAATATACAACTAGTGAAAACTGATTCAAGGGAGGGAGCCAGGATTACAATTGGATGTTTGATTGGAAGGGCTGATATAACCAAGAGGCCAATCTATAAAAGACTATTTTACATAGTAAAGAGGTGGCATATTAAAAAAAAAAAAGAAAAGTATTTGCTGCCTTGAAAGATTCTAAATATGCACAACACAAATACTGATACGGTCATATAACCCTTTATCTGTCAACTTTATGTAATATCTCCAATGCCAGCCCCATCCTGCACCTCCATATTTTCAGATTTTCTTTCTTACAAACTACATAATGACACCAGTCTTAGATAATTTTCTTGTTGGTTGATAAAAATTGAAGACTCCAGGAAGCTTTATTTATTTACTGGGGTTTTTCTTTTTCAATTACACCTGCACTTAACTTTTGCAGTGTTTCTTGCCACATAGAATAACCATCAGTCAACTAGAAGATTTCATGATTGATTCTTGAAATTAGGGATAGAGGTTTTAATTGTAGGGTTAATTGGAAACTTTTAGAAACAAAAGTGAGCCTCCAAAATCAAACCAGGAAGGTTTAGGTTCCTTGAGCTTGTAGTATACATCACTGAACTATTAGGTAATAAAGTTTTGTGAATGCTCTGAGCATGCAAGGAAAGAGATACAGTCCCGAAAGAAAATTCATCCTAGGTTTAAGCGGCAGATGCTTCCATTGTTGGCATCATTGAAGCAGCTCCAAAAGTATTTCCAAATATTCTCCGAGCTTAAAATTCCATCAAAATGACATGATCTTTTATTTCATAATAGAATTTGAAAAAACAAGGTTGAAAACATAAATCTTCCTAACAGTGTTTGTGTTTTAATAATATTTTTATTAAAGTAAAAATTACCAATAGCTAAACATTTCCTGGGAGACCACAGTGATAAAGAGTCCTGATATCCTTAATGGGAGGATGACTTTTCGGAGCAAAGAGAATAGAAGGAAAGACCTACTGGCCACGGGCCCACTTCACCTTTACCCATTTTACTTAACAACAACCATAAAATCTAAATGTCAACTGAAAATAAGTTAGTTTGCAGAAAACCTCTAACAATACAAAGGTGTATAAAATAAAGTGCAAAGCTTATCCTCTACTTTTGCTCTTCAGTTTCTTAGACCACTCTCCAGAAGCAACTATTGTTAGAAATGTTAAAGTTTATTTCCCTAGAAATATTCCTCCAATATACAAGCATATCTGCATATATAATATACTAGCATACGTATATTGGAGAAGGCAATGGCTCCCCACTCCAGTACTCTTGCCTGGAAAATCCCTTGGATGGAGGAGCCTGGTGGGCTGTAGTCCGTGGGGTCGCTAAGAGTTGGACATGACTGAGCGACTTCACTTTCACTTTTCACTTTCATGCATTGGAGAAGGAAATGGCAACCCACTCCAGTGTTCTTGCCTGGAGAATCCCAGGGACGGGGGAGCCTGGTGGGCTTCCGTCTGTGGGGTAGCACAGAGTCTGACATGACTGGAGCGACTTGGCAGCAGCGGCAGCAGCAGCAGCATATATACTATGTGGGTATTTATGTGTGTGTCTTTATTCTCTCTAGTTACTTAAACGAAAATAGAGAGACCTTACTTCTGCTAATAATGTGTCTTCATGATCACTCCTTATTAGCCCATGCAGATAAGCCCATTCTTTTTTGTACTTGCAAAGCTAGGCTTTCTCAGTCTTGGCACTGTGAATCAGTTCATTTCAGTCACTCAGTCATGTCTGAGTCTTTGTGACCCCATGGGCTGCAGCATGCAAGGCTTCCCTGTCTATCACCAACTACTGGAGCTTGCTCAAACTCATGTCCATCGAGTCAGGGATGACATCCAACCATATCATCCTCTGTCTTCCCCCTCTCCTCCTGCCTTCAATCTTTCCCAGCATCAGGGTCTTTTTCCAGTGTGTCAGTTCTTCGCATCAGGTGTCCTAAGTATTGGAGTTTTAGCATCAGTCCTTCCAATGAATATTCAGGACTGATTTCCTTTAGGATTGACTGGTTGGATCTTGCAGACCAAGGGACTCTCAAGAGTCTTCTCCAAAATCACAGTTCAAAAGCATCAATTCTTTGGTGCTCAGCTTTCTTCACGGTCCAACTCTCACATCCAAACATGACTACTGGAAAAAACATAGTTTTGACTAGATGGACTTTTATCAGCAAAGTAATATCTCTGCTTTTTAATATGCTATCTAGGTTGGTCATAACTTTTCTTCCAAGGAGCAAGCGTCTTAATTTCATGGCTGCAATCACCATCTGCACTGATTTTGGAGCCCAAGAAAATAAAGTCTGTCACTGTTTCCACTGTTTCCCCATCTATTTGCCATGAATGATGGGATTGGATGCTATGATCTTAGTTTTTTGAATATTAAGTTTTAAGCTAGCTTTTTCACTCTCCTCTTTCACTTTCATCAAGAGGCTCTTTAGTTCTTCACTGCTTTCTGCCATAAGGGTGGTATCATGTGCATATCTGAGCTTATTGATATTTCTTCCAGCAATCTTGATTCCAGCTTGTGCTTCATCCAGCCTGGAATTTCGCATGATGTATTCTGCATATAAGTTAAATAAGCAGGGTGATGATATACAGCCTTTACATATCCTTTCCCAATTGGAACCAGTCTGCTGTCCCATATCCAGTTCTAATTGTTGCTTCTAGACCTGCATACAGATTTCCCAGGAGGCAGGGAAGGTGGTCTGCCATTCCCATCACTTGAAGAATTTTCCATAGTTTGTTGTGATCCACACAGTCAAAGGCTTTGGCATAGTCAATAAAGCAGAGGTAGATGTTTTTCTGGAACTCTCTTGCTTTTTCTATGATCCAGTGGATGCTGGCGATTTCTGGTTCCTCTGCCTTTTCTAAATCGAGGCAATATGGATACTTGGGGCCAGACAATTCTTTGAGGGAGAGGGAATTTTGAGGACTTAGGATGTTTAGTAGTATCTCTGGCATATAGACACTAGTGACAGTAGCGCCTCTCCAGTCATAAAAACCAAAACCGTCTCCAGAATGGCATCCGCCAATGATCCAGATGCAGGTGCATCTGATGCAGATGCAGGTGATCCAGAGTAGCATCACTGACTCAATGGACATGAGTTTGAGCAAGCTCCAGGAGTTGGTGATGGACAGGGAAGGCTGGCGTGCTGCAATCCCTGGGGTTGCAAAGATTCAGACACGACTGAATGACTGAACTGAACTGAACTTAATCTCCAGAAACTGCCAAATGTTCTCTGGAATGCAAAATTGCCCTAGGTTGAAAAAAGTGGCTTTAGGGGTCCCTATTGCATAAATATATACTCTGGCTTTAGGAGTCCTTAGTGCATAAATATGGAGAAGGCAATGGCACTCCACTCCAGTACTCTTGCCTGGAAAATCCCATGGATGGAGGAGCCTGGTAGGCTGCAGTCCATGGGATCGCTAGGAGTTGGACACAACTGAGCGACTTCACTTTCACTTTTCACTTTCATGCATTGGAGAAGGAAATAGCAACCCACTCCAGTGTTCTTGCTTGGAGAATCCCAAGGATGGGGGAATCTGGTGTGCTTCCATCTATGGGGTTGCACAGAGTCAGACATGACTGAAGCGACTTAGCAGTAGCAGCAGCAGTGCATAAATATATACTCCAGTTTAAGGGGTCCCTACTATATTAGTATATATTCCTTTTTGATAAATATTTAGGTTGTTTTCATATTTTAAAATCACAGAAATTGCTCCACTTTGCATTCTAAATCCATCTGTCTATGAGTAAATGTATAAGCCTATCTGTAAAGTAGACTCCTGGATGAATTTGAGTGACAAAGAGAATGGGTATTTTACATCCCTGTGACATGACGTGAGTGCATGCTGAGTCATGTCGAACTCTTTGTGACTCCATGAACTGTAGCCTACCAGCCTCCTCCATCCATGGAATTTTCCTGGCAAGAATACTGGAGTGGGTTGCTCTTTCCTCCTCCAGGGGATCTTTGTGACCCAAGGATCATATTGCCAAATTGTCCCTCTTTTACGCCTATTTTGCCTTAGAACTACTCTGTCAGAATCATTTGCTTATCTCTGGGTAAGAATGAGGATGCTCAATAAATGTTTAAATCTGATATTCAAAATCTCTAAAGATGATAATAGCAATAGTCAACTGCATTGACAAGGCTAATACTGGAGAAGAAGGTGATATGTCAAATGTTCAGATTTCAAGGCAAGTGGAGTCTGGGAGAAGAGGAAAATCAGTCAAGTAGGAGAGGATGGGGAAACAAACAGTTATTATTGTCGTTGTTTTAGTTGCTATGTTGTGTCTGGCTCTTTTGCTATCCCATGGACTGTAGCCCATTAGGCTCCTCTGTGGAGTGTGTTGCCATTTCCTTCTCCAGGGGATCTTTCCTACCCAGGGATTGAACCCACATTTCCTGCATTGGCAGATGGATTCTTTACCACTGAGCCATTTGGGAAACCCAAACATTTATTGCATGTCTTCTATGTGCAGGTGCTGTGATACGCACTTTACATATGTTACCTCCAGTGTGTTAGGAATCATCATTATGGCCCCTGCAGGGATTGGCTTGGGTCTCTGGGCATGGACCCAAACCAGGTGAGCAGGCTTAAGAACTCAACACTGCCAACATCGGTGCAGGTGCTGCTTCCCTGGTGCAGAGATAAGAATCATCTTCTCGAAAGCCTGAAGACAGACTCAGTTTCATAGCGGGTATATTTCACTGAAATAATCCATTCCTCCAGCCCTTTCGAAAGTCCTGGGATAGATGCTTATGCCATATTTTAACCCCAAATACACAAACCAGTGGCTGAAACGTTGGATTAGCCCATAGTTATGGTTTGTTAGTCCCCTAAGTTGATATTTATAAACTGAGCCAGCATTTAAAAGTCAAGAGATATTACAGAAAATCTCAAATTCCCTAGCTGAGAAAATCTCCAACAGTGGGTAGGTATTCCACCTGGCAATAACTAGCTAGAGCTGAAGGAGTAGCAGATGCCTAAGACAGGGCACTTGCTCTCTAGTTTATCCTAGTCCCCACCACTCCCTAATGCCTCCTTGATGTAATGGTGTAAGCTCCATTGCTATTGAAATAATACTCCTGATATTTATCTTCCAGTTGAGAAGCTCCTTGTTGTAAAACATTATTTAAACCACAGTGAAAGGAAAGTTAGAAGAAAGAGGCAAGCAAGGAGCAAAATAGAAAAGAAGATAAGCCCCACTCAGTGGTTCTCAACCCTGTCTGCACATTAGAATCACCTTAAAAGCCTTCAGTTAAAACAAATAAATTAAAATTTAAAAAGAAATTATGAATGCCTGATCTCACCTCTTCACCTTCATTGACTTGAGAAGGATACCAGATATCTGTATTTTTTAAAAGTATTCAAGTGATACTAATGTAGAGAAAATATTGACACATCTGAGTCTTAATTTAGGTCACTATTTTTATATACAGTGTAGCAGATGCCTCTTAAGACAGGACACAGAGCAAGTGCCCTGCTCTAAACCAGACATCTATATTTCAGCTTTGGATTATCAATCCTAAGCCGATCATTTTAAGCATATGACTTATACAGTTGTCACTTAGTTTACTCTAGTAAAGTTTACACTCGAAGAAAAGCACACTTCGGGACATAATAGACACTGAGTAAAAAAGTAGTTTCTTAATCACCTTGAGTCTAGTGTGGGGGCAATCATTGCTCCTCTTCTCTTCCACTCTATCTGACTAACCCAGTCCATCTTATCTTCAATGTACAGATAATTTCCCTTTCCTGTGTGCATTTCTTCCTCTCATTAACAATTCCAGTTTTCAAATGAAGAAACGTTATTTCAGAAAGCCCAATCAACTTAGTGAAGATCATTCTCCTGGTAAAGGGCAGACCTAAGACTTAAATCTTTCTGACTGCATAACTCCACGCTCTCCTCAATCCTGAAAATTTGTTCCCCTCTACTATTACCACTCTTATTTTTGAAAGCATTTTGACTGAGATAAAGCCTTTTATTTCACAATCAGAAAAGAAGCTTGAAGGAAAATGCATCTAGAGGGGATAAAGTAATAAAACCGCACTGATGTAGAAATGACTAATTGCAGATCCTTTCATGAGAATTATTATAACATTATGTTTTGCTGATTACAAACATTTCTTCAAGCTTATTGGAAAAATATTTGGAAAATAGACAAAAAATAGAAGGAAGATATTTGCTAAAGAATTATCCCTCTTGAAACTACTGTTAATATTTTGATTTATCTCAAAATTGACATCAAATGATAGATACAATTTTCTCTCCAATTCATCACCCAGTATTATATACTGACCATTTCACCAATTCATTGAAAAGTTTTTGAGTCTTTGAAAGATATCTAATGGCTACAAAGTATCTTGTGGAGAAGAATCACTGTAACTTTAACCAGTTTTTGCAGGGAATGCTAGAGATGGATTCTGAAAGATGGGAGGGGATTTTGCAATTGGACAAGGGAACACAAGGGCTTGTGAGACAGCTCTGTGTCAATATGCACTGACCTGGTTGCTTCCCAAGAACCCCAGCTGTAACTACCCTGTGTTCATGGTTGACTATTTGATCTGGATTTGAAGCAAATCTTTGGAGAATTTAGACTATGCTAGTCTTTCAAGGGAAAAAGATCAGCCTTGACATAGAGAATAAAGGGTGGAAACACAGGGAAGTATTATCTTATTAAATTGGAAATGCATAGGTGCCTTTCTGTACCTTTGAAAAACTCTAAGAAGGCAGTCATCACTTTTTAACAGAGCACACATTGAGAAACAGAAGAATTTATTATTTCAAGATCTTACTTCTTAAATTAGTACTCTCACTAACTGAGGAACTTCCCTGACTGTCCAGTGGTTGAGACTCCACACTCCCAATGCAGAGGGCACAGGTTTGATCCCTGGTCAGGGAACTAAGAGACTGTATGTCACATGATGTGACCAAAAAAAGAAAAAAGAAAGAAAGAAAAAGAAAAGCTACTATCATGAATGGATTATGAGATTTTTAAACTTTAACATTTAAGCATTATTCATAGGACATATACATTGTGCAAAACATTAGACATTTAGGATATAATGATGGGCAAGAGAGACACATAATTCATCTTCTGGTTGACTTGGAAGATAAAATAACATTACTATGTAATGCAACATTCACATTTATAAAATAAAGGGTTCTCTGTAGCCTCTTTAAGTAATAAAATATTATTTTCTTACCCCATTCATTAATTTAAGAAACATTTATGAAATGACTGCTGTGTTGTATGCATTTTGCTAGCTGTTGCTGATGTGGAGTTACTTGCTCTTAAGGAACTCACTGTACAGTGAACATAGGTAATAGAAACATAATTTACAATGAAGTGCAATAGCTTGCCATTATGGAAGTATGCACCGGGTGATCAGGGTCACACACAGGGAGCATTTGTTTTCCTGAGAGGGAATGAGAAGTCTGGGACAGTGTAGAAGAAGGAAAGAAAATGAGTGTTTATAACACAGAGCAAAAGTGTTTTATGAAGAGAACTTGGGAAGGGATGTGTAGCATGCACAGCACCAGAGGAGTGCGAGAGGACAAACTATACTCAGGAAATGACTGAAATAGAAGGCATGTTTATTCATCTATCCATTCCACAATCATTTATCATATATCTAAAGTGCTGAGGTACTGTGATGAGCTAGGGGAATAAAACGGAATGTGAGTCCTGACTTCAGAGGGCTGAAGGTGGCTAAGTAGAGACACACAATAGAGAAACAATCACACAAATAAAGGTATAATTACAAGTAGTCACAAGGGCCATGAAGGAAAATCCTCAGAGTAACCCCAGTACGTTTAAGAAGTTTTAAGAATCATCTGGGGGAAACAAGATGGGGGTACAAAGTGGTAGAAATAATACTTCAAAATATCTCCTAAAGAAGGTTGGGTGTGACAGTTTGCTAGAAGGAATAGTGTCATGTTTCAGATTTTATAGTGTCAGACTTTATTTTCTTGGGCTACAAATTCTCTGCAGAATGTGACTACAGCCATGAAATTAAAAACACTTGCTCCTTGGAAGACAAGCTATGGCCAACCTAGAAGGCATATTAAAAAGCAGAGACATTACTTTGCCAACAAAGGTCCATCTAGTCAAAGGTATGGTTTTTCCAGTGGTCATGTATGGATGTGAGAGTTAGATTATAAAGAAAGCTGAGCACTGAAGAATTGATGCTTTTGAACCATTGTGTTGGAAAAGACCCTTGAGAGTCCCTTGGACTGCAAGGAGATCCAACCAGTCCATTCTAAAGGAGATCAGTCCTGGGTGTTCATTGGAAGGACTAATGCTGAAGCTGAAACCAATACTTAGGATATCTGATGCGAAAACCTGACTCATTGGAAAAGACCATGATGCTGGGAAAGATTGAAGACAGTAGAAGGGGACGACAGAGGATGAGATGGTTGGATGACATCACCAACTGGATGGACATGAGTTTGAATGAGCTTCGGGAGTTGGTGATGGACAGGGAAGCCTTGCGTGCTGCAGTCCAGGGGGTTGCAGAGCCAGACATGACTGAGTCACTGAACTGATAGTGTCATGTAGCTGAAGCATTGAGGACAAAGCAGATTGGTACTAGGTGAATTTGAAGCAGACATTTGGGCCAAGTCTTTTGGGCCATCTTGAGCCATGATAGCTACTTACTGAGGCCCTCTTTATTTTTTTAGGATTGGTATTATTTCTTCCTTAACTTTTTTAAAATTTATTTTTTAATGGAAGGATAATTGCTTAACAGAATTTTGTTGTTTTCTGTCAAACATTAACATGAATCAGCCATAGAGAAGATAAAATCAGTCAATCCTAAAAGAAATCATTACTGAATATTCACTGGAAGGACTGACACTGAAGCTAAGGCTGAAGCTCCAATACTTTGGCCACCTGATGTGAAGAGCTGACTCACTGGAAAAGACCCTGATGCTGGGAAAGATTGAGGGCAGGAAGAAAAGAAGAAAAAAAAGAAGAAAAGAAGATGAGATAGTTGGATGGCATCACTGACTCAATGGACATTCATCTGAGCAAACTCCAGGAGATAATGAAGGACATGAAAGGCTGGTGTGTTGCAGGCCATAGGGTTGCAAAGAGTCAGATAAGACTAAACAACACTGATTATGCTTTACCTTCAATAATGTGCTCTTTAAGTCCTCTCTTATCTGGCCTCTACCTAGTCCCCAAGTTTCTTTTTTTACTGTGTTTATCCTAGTTATTTCCTTTATATGAACTGCTATTCCCCAATTTCCATGGTTGCCATGGCACTGCCACACTCATGGCACTCAGCTCACACTCTCAGCCTCATCACATATGCTGGCTTCCAGTGACTGGCTGTAGTGCATGCTTGCTAAGTTGATTCAGTCATGTCTGACTCTTTTCAACCCTATGGATTTTAGCCTGCCAGACACCTCTGTCCGTGGGATTCTCCAGGCATGAATACTGGACTGGGTTGCCATGCCCTCCTCCAGGGAATCTTCCTGACCCAGGGATCAAACCTGCATCTCTTATGTCTCCTGCATTGCATGTCGGTTCTTTACCACAAGCCCTACCTAGGAAGCCTGATTAGCTTTAGGGATCCACATGATCCAAGAGAGGCCAATTCGAGTACCCCTTGCTTCAAAGGAGAGTATATAGGTCAAACAGTTTTTCTAGTAAGTTTGTTACTAGATCATTTTTCTTTATTTACAATTGCAAAAGATGTGTGGCAACCCATGCCATGAGTTACACTGAGGACTAATTATGCTATTTTTTTCTTACTAACAACTGGAGCAGAGAAATAGTACAAGATCTCCTGAGCCTTCCTAATTTTGTCTGGAGTGTGCCTGGAATGAATGGTATTTGCTGTAGACAAAAATGTCCAAGAGAAAGATGCCACCCACCTTCATACCACACTACATATTTATGAATTAGCCTAAAGGAGAGTGGAAAAGACCTGACATCTGTAAGTGAAAAAGAATTTATCAGGGGATCACTGGACCCAGAAGCAGGCACAGGAAGTATGAATACCATGGGTCAGGTCTGCACTCTGGCATTCCTGGGAATGGCCTTGAGGAGTCTCTATATACTGGAATCACCAAAACCAATGGTGTTGGCATTTTTCTGTAAACTGGTTCAGTTAAGTTCACTGCTGTATGCCAAGAAAAGAAGAGGAAGAAAATTTGTTCCTTTTCACTTAATGAGAAGAGGTACTGGCCCATACTGTTACTTCATAGCAAAACAGGGGACAAAGAACTCAGAAATGTTGGTAATTCAAACAGTAACTTGCAAAACATATATATAATGCCATTGATGGAAATTATCTTTCCTGGGTCTTTTGGAGTTCTCTGGATGTTATAGCTGTTCTAGAAGGAAACAAAAGCTTCTTATAAAGCGTATCTAGAGAAAATTTCTCCTCTATCTAAAAAGGTTATTTTTTCTCAGACCATTTGTGAGAATGTAATATATTTGATTATCCCAAATACAGAATAGAGGAAGGTGGGGTGGGAACAGATATCATAGTCAGACCACCTTCACACTCCCTAAGAACTGGGATTTAGCATCTGTAATGCTGTCTTAAGGTTTACGTTTTTAAAGGGAGATTTTAAATTATTACTCCGTGAATGAGTGAAATATTATTAAAAGTTTTGGGAGGATGATGAGAAGGGATGTTAAACAGGCATAACACATTAAACAGACCCAGGTGAGTGTGTAGTTAATTGAGTTAGTAAAATCGTGTTAAACATGTGCAGGACTTTTCTTTAATCAATTTATGTTGTGAATCTCCAAAAAGTACAAAAATAATCAGGATTTACAAAGTTCACTTACCTAAGAAAAGCTTTTATTTTTCTACTCAGTTTCTTAAAGTTCTAATTATTTTATTATTAGTATTATTTATTTATTTTTGGCTGTATCTGTTGACTCTTGGGCTTCCTCTGTAGTTGCGGCAAGTGGGGGCTATTCCCTAGTTGTGGTGTGCAGGCTTGTCATTCAGGTGGCTTCTCTTTTTGCAGACCTCAGGCTCTAGGGCTCTTAGGAATCAGTAGTTACAGCACTTGGGCTCAGTAGTTGTGACTCATGAGCTCTAATGCACAAGCTCAGGAGTTGTGCAGCATGGGCTTAATTGTTCTGTCTCATGTGGGATCCTCTTGTATCAGGGATCAAACCTATGATTCCCCCATTGGCTGGTGGATTCTTCACCACTGAGCCACCGGGGAAGCCCCTAAAGTTCTAATTCTTAAATACCATTAAATACTAATTGAGCATTTAATATGTTCCAGGAACTCCAGTAATTGGTTTACACAAATTATTTGATACACATGACAAGTCCAATGTAAATCCATCACTTCTCTCATTTTACAGAGAGGAAAACTATGGTTCTGTGTATTTAGCATTGTCTCCAAAACATTGCTTGTATATGGAGGCATTTGATTTGAACCAAGGCAGTCTGACTCCAGAACTTTTGTTGTTAACCACCTGATCTTGCCACCCATAGTTCTTTAGACTAGCATGAAAAAAAGATGGCAAAGAATATAGTACTCTTTAATAAGGCTTGCCTTCTATATAAATGAGTATTTTATTACCTGGGGCTTTCCCAGTGGCTCAGTGGTAGAGAATCTGCCTACAATGCAGGTGACCCAGGAAACTCAGGTTGGATTCCTGGGTCAAGAAGAACCCCTGGAGGAGGTCATGACAACCCACTCCAGTATTCTTGCTAGGAAAATCCCATGGACAGAGGAGCCTAGTGGGCTACAGTCCATAGCATTGCAAAGAGACACAACTGAAGCGACTGAGCAGGACCATTCTGTTTTAGAACATGTGATTTCCCTAGGAAATACATTTGTCTAATAGGATTCACAAGAGTGAATCATGTTTTAGATGGATCCACCAATACGTCTACAAGGAAACTCACCAAATAATTTATTTTAAAAAGACAGCATCATAGAAAACCTTAGCTGTGCTTTCCTTTTGTCCCTTATTTGGGAAAGTGAGTGAGTTTGTAATTAATACCTTTTGAAAATGAATCTTTGGGACTATATACACTTGTACTGCAACACAAAACCAGGAAAACACCTGGATTCTTCTGAGACTTTCCATCAATTTTAGATCACACCCTAATCAAGAACTCTAGGAATTACTGAAAGGGAAAAAGTGTACTAGAATCTCCCCCCAAAGCCTTTCACTGGCATTTTCCTGATTCTGTGTTAAATTTCCTGGCCTATTTATAGTAACAAACTTCCTGACTCAATTGGCACTTAGTCCTGGAAGACTAAGACACTGTTTGCGATAACTGGTAGGGTTACTTGGTTCATATAGCTATCCCTTGTGATGTTTTTAATCTTATGGCACTGTAACCATTGCTGTATCTCATTCTGAGCTTGGAAAATGGTGATGGGAGACATTTGGGGGAAAAGGATCTTTTGTTAAAGAAATATGGGTTACCTGTAGTAGAAGTATTAGATGAAAAGAGAAAAGTTTTGTGTACCAAGTCGTTTATTGGTGTTTATTTTTAATGACGACACTTAGTAAATATTTCCCAAAGTTGATAGTGACTTAATGGTATGTGTGTGTGTTAGTTGCTCAGTCATGTCTGACTCTTTGCCACCCCCTGGACTGTAGCCCACCAGGTTCCTCTGTCCATGGAATTCTCCAGGCAAGAGTACTGGAGTGGGTAGCCATGCCCTTCTCCAGGGGATCTTCCCAACCTAGGGATTGAACCCAAGTCTCCTGGACTTCAGGCAGATTCTTTATCATTTCAACTACCCAGGAAGCCGACTTAATGGTAGACAAAGCAGTTGAATGTTTTGCAACCATTAAAATAGCATTTATAAGATGGTTTAATAATATGGAAAATTATTTTTATGAAGATAAGAAGAAAAGCAGAATACACAAGTGTATATATTTGGGGAATACACATACAAAGAAAACAGAAAGAAATAACTGGAAACTCATCAGGAACTGGAATGATGGAATTGTGAGTAACAACATATGCGTTCTTTTTTCTGCTTCTGTGCGTTTTGTGGATTTACCACAATGACCTCTTTTTTCTTTAGAATTTAAAACCAAATTTTTAAAAGGTTAAAATGCATTTTTAAAAATCAGGTGAAAGTATTTGGTGCACTGATATGATATTCTGACTAGTGCTTTCTCCTGAAATAAGAGAACCTGGCTGAGTTCAGTTTGTGGGTTATGCTGACTGAGCTCTGAAGGATCTTTTTGCCTCTATTTCCTATGATAATCAGGCCTGAAGGACTAGTTACCACCTTTGGCTAACCACATTCAATTCTTCCTTCCTAAGAGCACCCTGTTGTCCCTTTGGAGCAAACCCTCATTGTATGTAGTTGGGTGTAAGGTAAGGCTGCTTTTCCACTCTTTCTCCTCTTCTAGGTTACCCATATGCTGAGGCTTTACATTTTGACTTAGTAGCTCTGGAACACAGTATTAGTATGTGATTTACACTTGGTCAGACATTTCCTGCTATGGTGTCATGCCATGTTTCCTCCTATTCACAGTACTTGGGAGCTCTATTGATATCTGCTCATTTGTAAGCCTAGTTTTCCAGGCTTCCATCAGTTCTGTGACTTCCTTCTTATCATTTCAGTAAATTCCCTTCCGTTGCATCTACAATTGGGTTCCATTGCTTTGAATCCAGAATGCTGACTAATACATACAATGACAATCATTCTACATAGTGAGTATCAGCAATTACTTTCCTTCAGGTCCATCAGATCAGATCAGTCGCTCAGTCGTATCCGACTCTTTGCGACCCCATGAATTGCAGCATGCCAGGCCTCCCTGTCCATCACCAACTCCCAGGGTTCACTGAGACTCACGTCCATTGAGTCAGTGATGCCATCCAGCCATCTCATCCTCTGTCCTCCCCTTCTCCTCCTGCCCCCAATCCCTCCCAGCATCAGAGTCTTTTCCAATGAGTCAACTCTTCGCATGAGGTGGCCAAAGTACTGGAGTTTCAGCTTTAGCATCATTCCTTCCAAAGAAATCCCAGGGCTGATCTCCTTCAGGATGGACGGGTTGGACCTCCTTGCAGTCCAAGGGACTCTCAAGAGTCTTCTCCAACACCACAGTTCAAAAGCATCAATTCTTTGGCACTCATCCTTCTTCACAGTCCAACTCTCACATCCATACATGACCACAGGAAAAACCATAGCCTTGACTAGACGGACCTCTGTTGGCAAAGTAATGTCTCTGCTTTTCAATATGCTATCTAGGTTGGTCATAACTTTGCTTCCAAGGAGTAAGTGTCTTTTAATTTTATGGCTGCAGTCACCATCTGCCATATTTTGGAGCCCAGAAAAATAAAGTCTGACACTGTTTCCACTGTTTCCCCATCTATTTCCCATGAAGTGATGGGACCGGTTGTCATGATCTTCATTTTCTGAATGTTGAGCTTTAAGCCAACTTTCTCACTCTCCACTTTCACTTTCATCAAGAGGCTTTTGAGTTCCTCTTCACTTTCTGCCATAAGGGTGGTGTCATCTGCATATCTGAGGTTATTGACATTTCTCCCGGCAATCTTGATTCCAGCTTGTGTTTCTTCCAGTCCAGCGTTTCTCATGATGTACTCTGCATATAAGTTAAAGAAGCAGGGTGACAATATACAGCCTTGACGTTCTCCTTTTCCTATTTGGAACCAGTCTGTTGTTCCATGTCCAGTTCTAACTGTTGCTTCCTGACCTGCATACAAATTTCTCAAGAGGCAGATCAGGTGGTCTGGTATTCCCATCTCTTGAAGAATTTTCCACAGTTTATTGTGATGCACACAATCAAAGGCTTTGGCATAGTCAATGAAGCAGAAATAGATGCTTTTCTGGAACTCTCTTGCTTTTTCCATGATCCAGCAGATGTTGGCAATTTGATCTCTGGTTCCTCTACCTTTTTTAAAACCAGCTTGAACATCAGGAAGTTCACGGTTCACATATTGCTGAAGCCTGGCTTGGAGAATTTTGAGCATTACTTTACTAGCATGTGAGATGAGTGCAATTGTGCAGTAGTTTGAGCATTCTTTGGCATTGCCTTTCTTTGGGATTGGAATGAAAACTGACCTTTTCCAGTCCTGTGGCCACTGCTGAGTTTTCCAAATTTGCTGGCATATTGAGTGCACCACTTTCACAGCATCAGCTTTCAGGATTGGACATAGCTCAACTGAAATTCCATCACCTCCACTAGCTTTGTTCGTAGTGATACTTTCTAAGGCCCACTTGACTTCACATTCCAGGATGTCTGGCTCTAGGTCAGTGATCACACCATCATGATTATCTGGGTCATGAAGATCTTTTTTGTACAGTTCTTCTGTGTATTCTTGCCATCTCTTCTTCAGGTCCATAAAAGTTAGCAAGAAAACATTTCAGTATCCAAATAAAATTAAAAGTAGAGGCTAACTGCCATAATATAACACTTCACTCAGAAGGACCTAGTGAAAACATTAAAAACCATGATACATTAGTTTAAAGCTTTAAAAGTGTTCTAATGTCCCAAATACATTTTAGACTTCCATATAGGTTGAGAACTAATTCTCAGATTAGCCATGAACTGGTGGACTCAGATCAAAATGTCATTTTCCAATTTGAAGCAGACAGCTGCAGTACATTGCAGGGTTCTTGATTGTCTTATGCTCCTAGTTTTCTTTTGTCATTGTTGTTTTGCTGGCTGTTCTTCAAGACCTTTTGTTGCGAAGGACATAGACTTTGGCCAGTTTAAGCTAATCTCAGTGTTCTGAAGATAACCTGCTAATGTTCCAATTCCTTTGTAATTAAAATCTTCCTGGAGTGATTCATTGGATTTGTCATAACTCTCATGACAGCAGGGCCAAGCAGAAGACCCAAACCTGTCTCCTGTAGTCTTTTACACAATAACTTTCCCCTCAATAGACACTCAGCTCCTTCAAACAGCTTTAATTCAATGAATCAGGCGTTCTCTTAGAAGGTCTAGAAACCAAAGCAGCTTTTAAAACAGGAAGCTGATGTAATTGGCTTTGAGTTCTGTCCTAAAGAGATATTTTGATAGATTTGATTCTACTTGCTCAGCTAGCTGGTTAACCAGGATAACACAATTGACTTGCAAATAGATTTCTTCAAAAGAATACAAACACAGCCACCGTTCCTTCAAAAACAGCAGTGGGAAAGGAGGCTTCCGGTTGTTATGGGGCCAGGAGAACTTGGGCTTGTTTCCTCCTGTGTAGACTATTAACCCCTTTCCCTCCTTCCCTCCCTCCTCCATTTCCTCCCTCCTTCCTCCCCTCCTGGCTTACCCAGGGTGAGGAAAGCAGGAGCTGCTGCCAGGTCTCCTGAAAATGTGACAGCAGGAGGATGATACAGCATTTTCAGGACTCCAGAAAACCGAGTCTCTGCTTTCTTTTTAGAGCCGAAATCATGCCCTATGTGTTGCCACTGTTAATGTTGTCTAGTCCCAGAGATAAAACCTCTCTTCCTTATTTCTTCCCAGCCATGCCAATTCTCTCCTCCAAACCCTAGGTGGTGTCTCCTCATTCCTGTTTTCAGCTGAAGACTTTATTCCTGGACTTCAGTGGTCATACAATGAGCTCAAGCTGCCTTTCTCCACCTTCCTTTCCCCTCACCTGGCTAAGCTTGTTTCAGGCTAATCATTCTCTTCCTTGCCCTGGTTCTCCTGCCTTCTGTTTTTGAGACATGTCTTGGCTTAGGTGGCCTTTCTGGTTCTCCTTACTACCAAAGATAAACTTTTCTCATGTCCTCATTTTGTAGGTACAATTTTGCATAAATTATTTTATTTTTTTCTACCCTTCCTATGGATCAGTTCAGTTCAGTTCAGTTGCTCAGTTGTGTCCGACTCTTTGCGACCCCATGAATTGCAGCACGCCAGGCCTCCCTGTCCATCACCAACTCCCGGAGTTCACTCAAACTCACATCCATCGAGTCAGTGATGCCATCCAGCCATCTCATCCTCTGTCGTCCCCTTCTCCTCCTGCCCCCAATCCCTCCCAGCATCAGAGTCTTTTTTTTTTTCATCAGAGTCTTTTCCAATGAGTCAACTCTTTGCATGAGGTGGCCAAAGTACTGGAGTTTCAGCTTTAGCATCATTCCTTCCAAAGAACACCCAGGACTGATCTCCTTTAGAATGGACTCAGGTATTATTAATATAGGCACTGGAATACAATAGTGATGATGTATATATGGATTCTGTTTTCAGGGCTCACTAGTTAGTAGAGAATTAGAAAATGAATTACAGTGCATAGAATAAGTGATGGGTGAAGGCTAGCGCTCTAGGGACAGTGGCAAGGCTCCCTCACTTCCTTGCTGGGATGTGGGAGGTGGGGTGGGGGTCTTCCTCCATAAAGTAAGAGTTAAATGAGCAGGGAGATTAAGCAGGAGTCAGTGAGGGGTGTAGGTGAGTCTACCAAACCAAGAAAACAGGTTTTTGCTCTTATTTCTGTCAATTGGATAGTTAATACACACAAATCATGAAATTTTTGGAAAACAGAAAATAATAAAATAGGAAAAAAACTCTTAAGTCCTTATCATTCAAATAGGAGCCATGAACATAATGGCACCTTTTCTTCTAATTACGGTTGTATATATGGTGGGGGATGAGGAAGTAATGAAGAAATAAGCTAGATTTCCTATTTTTAAAATTATTTACTGTATATACAATTTTGAATACTGCTTTTTTTTTTTTAACTTAAAATTGTACTATAAGCTTTGTTTCATTCCATTAAAACTTTCCAAAACATCATTTTAATGGCTCATTTAGTCTTTCTACATGAGTCCCTCCTGCTTTCTCTCCCTTCTGTGGTCACACAGTAATTTCTCTTGTTCATGCCTCTAAATCAGACTTGCCTGCTTAGCACTCCCTGGGAATGGTAATATTGGTCACATTTGTAGTCTCCTTCATTTGTGTGAATTTAGAATGGCCCAGTGCTCTCAAATGGTTAGGTCAAAGGTAGCTAAACCCAGGATATTCCAGCCATCATCTTTCACTGCCTCTGGGACTCCCTTCTGTGTGTGTCACCAAGTGATTCTGACTAATCTGTCAGTTGATGTTCCTTTAAAACATAAACAAGAACCCAAAGCTAACACACTTTGGCTGAATCTACTCTGAATCTTATTTGACTCCTTTCATCTGGCAACAATTTCAGTCCCACACACTGTGAGTTATTGATTTTACCGTCATCATTTGTCCTGGAACTTTCCCTTTAATCAGGGTTAGGGAAGGGGTTGGGACATCATGTGCGAGACATTATTGATAGCTTCCCTTGCTTAAATAGTTAATTCATAGGCAGCTGCACTGCAAATCCATGCAAGGAAGTTACCATTATCACATCTGTATTTGCTCCTGTCTTATTATTATCACATCATCAATATTATCATTATTCTTGATACCATTCACAATATGCTCTCTATATGCCATTCATTGTGCTTAGTGAGTTACTCATATTATGTTATTGGGATTTCACAATAACCGCCTGAGGTAAGTGTTATTTGGATCCCTATTTCCAAGAATTTTGAAAAACAATAGCGAGTAAATCAGTGGGTTAATGATTGAACTAGATTTATCTGATTCTGGAGTGAGGTGTGTGATCTTAAGAGAGAAGAAATAGGAGAAGGAAATTGGGAGAAGCACATTAGAAAAGGGAAAGACTGGAGAATATCTTCACACTAGGAGTACTTGAGACAGTTATTAGCCTTTATGTGTCTTACTTCGCAAAGACAATTTGGCAAAAGTTTAATGTCTATATTGACACTGAGAATCCAAAGAATTCTATGGAAAAGGAAGATGTTATTCATTTGTACTCATGGATTCTATTTCCCCATATGTATTATGATTATACTGGTTGTTCTCTTTTTTCTACTAAATACAGGTCTTTTTGATAGTTTTCCTTCCAGCCTCATTTAGTCCTGGAGTCTAAGTGAAGTCCTAGCTGCTGTATTTTAGGCTTAGATGGGTGATGTTAAGGTTAGTCCACCAATGGATTTCTTGAGGTACAGTCACATACTTTAATTTTTGTTACTTTTATGTTTCTGTTTTATTTTTTCCTCCTCCTCTATCCTGGTACCAAGTATAGTATGGAAAACATACAGATATCTAATTTTCATCATATTTAAGTTTTCTGTGCTTTATGATGTTCTGATGTCTTAAAATAATTTTGTGGCTGGGAGAAGACAACCCTTCGAGGGCTAGCCAATTCTTAGAGGTAGTGAAGAGCCCAGCTTGGATCTGATTTTTATATACAGGCTCACCAATCCAGAGCCAAACCTCCTCTATCTGGTTCTTACACCCCAGGAGGAAATATACCTCTGCCTTAATCATCCTAAGGCTAAGTGCCAGGCAACTAGAGATCACTCCTCTAGCCCCAAAGCAGTCATCTATCCAATCCTAAACTCTTTATCCAGCCCTGACTTATCTTTCCTATGGAAAGCCTAAATAAGGCTTGACCCTATCCCCTGCTCCTGCTTTTGCTTCCTGGAAAGTGAAAGTCACTCAGTTGTGTCCAACTCTTTGTGACCCCATGGACTGTAGTCCATGGAATTCTCCAGGCCAGAATTCTGGAGTGGGTAGCCTTTCCCATTTCCAGGGGATCTTCCTGACACATGGATTGAACCCAGGTCTCCCTCATTGCAAGTAGATTCTTTACTGGCTGAGCCACAAAGGAAGCCCTGAAACCTAATGTTATTTGTATAGCTCTGCAGTGAGTCAGGCCTCGCTAGAGGAACTTGGAGTAACATTAAATCTTTTAATGAATTGACCTCTCCATGTCATCATTGAATCACCTTAAAAATTAAAACCTGGCCACAGAAAACATTTAAGGTGTGATATTTGTGGCCGACATATTCTAAGGTGCCCCACAGTCTACATCTGTTGGTGTGAGTGTCCTTGTGGAACTTCATACCCTTAAGTGTGAGCAGAGACTGTGACTTTCCTCTACCTAGTGGAATGTGGCAAAGGAGATGGCATGTCACTTTTATGATCCTGTTATGTTATAAAAGATTTCATCTTACAGGAATGCTCATTCCTGAAGCTCTTCTTGCTGACTTGGTGAAGTAAGTGGCCATGCTGGAGAAGCCATCATAGCAAAGAACTCTGGGAAACCCTTAGTTGTTGAGGGCTCATCCAGCCCACAGTCAGCAAGAAGCTGGAGCCCCCAGTCTAATGATCTCAAAGAAACAAATTCTGAGAACAAACTGAATGAGTTTGGAAATGGATTATTTTCATTTGAGTTTCCAGATAAGAATGCAGCCCACTTGACATACCTTGAACGTACTCCTTTGAGACTGTCAAGTGGAAGACTCCACTAGTGTTAGTCGCTCAGTCGTGCCCAACTCTCAGCGACCCCATGGACTGCAGCCCACCAGGCTCCTCTGTCCATGAGATTTCCCAGGCAAGGATACTGGAGTGGGTTGCCATTTCCTTCTCCAAAAGATCTTCCCAACCCAGGGATCGAATCCAGGTCTCCTGCACTGCAGGCAGATTCTGTACCAACTGAGCTACAAGGGAAACCCCCTAAAGTGGAAGACTCCACTAAGCTGTTATCAAACTTGCACAGAAACTGTCAGATAATGCATGTGTGTTCTTTTACACTGCTAAATTTGTGGTAATTTTTATGTAGCAGTAGATAACTGATAAAGCATTCAATAGCAACCTAACTTGTCTTCTTTTCCTTCCTGACTTATTCTTGTTGTTCAGTCACTTAGTTATGTCTGACGCTTTGCAGTCCTATGGACTGCAGCATATCAGGAACTTGCTCAAACTCATGTCCATGGAATCAGTGATGTCATCCAGCTATTTCATCTTCTGTCATTCCCTTCTCCTCCTGCCTTCAATTTTTCCCAGCCTCAGGGTCTTTTCTAATGAGTCAGCGCTTCACATCAAGTGGTCAAAGTATTGGCACTTCAGCTTCAGCGTCAGTCCTTCCAATGAATATTCAGGATTGATTTCCTTTAGGATTGACTGGTTTGATCTCCTTGCTGTCCAAGGGACTCTCAAGAGTCTTCTCCAATACCACAGTTCAAAAGCATCAGTTCTTCGGCACTCAGCTTTCTTTATGGTCCAGCTCTCACATCCATACATGGCTATTGGAAAAATCATAGTTTTGACGGACCTTTATGGCAAAAAAAAAGTCTCTGTTTTTTAATACACTATCTAGGTTCGTCATAGCTTTTCTTCCAAAGAGCAAGAGTTTTTTTAATTTCATGGCTGCAGTCACCATCTGCATTCTAGCAGAACTCATTAGTAACCTCCATATTACCAGTGTAATGGTTCCTTTTTTATTACAGGTCCTCTCAGTGACATCCCCACCTACATCTTTTGAAACTGAAGATCATTTTAAGCTCTAAGCCCTTTCAAGCCTCTCTAGGGCTCCCTTGGTGGCTCAGACAGTAAACAATCTGCAATGCAGGAGACCTGGGTTTGATCCCTGGATTGGGAAGACCCCCTGGAGGAGGGCATGGCAACCCACTCTAGTGTTCCTGTCTGGAAATCCCATGGACAGAGGAGCCTAGAGGGCTACAGTCCCCTGGGTCACGAAGAGTCGGACACAACTGAAGCAACTTAGCATGTATGCATGCCTTTCTCTATTGTACTAGAAATGCCTGGAAGGCAGAGCTTAATTTCCTAATTAATTTCATTTTTGCGTTTCCGGTGTTATGAGCAATAGAAAGTGTTCACGTAGATTGATCTTTGGTTGAACTGATAAATAGCAGGTATAAGTACAATAGTATTTGAGGTATGCTTGCTTCCCTTGTGGCTCAGCTGGTAAAGAATCCACCTGCAGTGTGGGAGACCAGCGTTCGATCCCTGAGTTGGGAAGATCCCCTAGAGTAATGAAAGCTGCCCACTGCAGTATTCTGGCCTAGAGAATTCCATGGACTGTATAGTCCATGGGGTCACAAAGACTCAGACATGACTGAGCAAATTTCACTCACTCACTATCTACTACAAAACTTTGAAACTTAGGGTACTGCACAGAGAATTGGGAGAGATGGAAGTGAGGAAGCATGTACAGTGAATCCATTTTTCCTAGTTACCCCATTGGATAACTCTGCTGCAATCACTGTGGCTTTAGCCTTCTAGAGGCCTCTTTGAGGGTTTGGTCAAAGCAGTTAATTATTGGGTTTTAAATTATTTCATATTCAAGTCCCAGTGTTGTTCAAGTTTTTCCAGTTATTTTAGCCATGTTTTCGGAAAGTCTTGCTAGTTCTATTAAATATATCAACCTAATGGGAATGGAGCAGTGGTGGAGGTCGTGGGTGGAGAGGCATGTGTGAAGGAGAAGGGGAGAAGAATCAGCTAAAGACAAATGCATACAGACACACATTCTGAATGCGTAGTAGTGGTCCTGTGTAGTCACAGCTTGTTTGCTCTGAGTATAATTCTCTGAACTGTGCACTGGAGTGAAATGTATGAGGAAAGTGAAGGGGGCCAGGTGTGATTGGGGTTAGGCCAGGCATTGCTAAAGGTCCCTTAATGGTTGTCGACTGGAACAAGTCAAGGCCTGAATTTGCCCTTTTCATTTATCTTTAAAGCAGGTTGAGTTTACAGATAATTACAGGGTATCTTGGTTGTTTTCCTTTGATGTTTTCCTAGCTCGCAGAAGACCACTACACAAACAAAACAAGCCAGGAGCGAGGATACTGCAGGCTCACTTTCTTTGCTTTTCCCAGCCCCCAAATAACAGCTGAGGCTCAGTTTCTGGGAACTTCAGAGCTAAATTCTGGCATCAGCTCTGCAGTGAAAGTTACTCCCAGTGAATTTTGGAAAAGAGAGAACCACAACTGCCAGTCCACTATTCAAGTTGCTTTCATTGTCATCAGATGACAAGGAAATAAGGTAGAGCAAAATCAGAATCTGCATCTTATTTCTAAAACATTGTAAAATTGGGTTCAAATGGAAATCTGTGCTTGAGGAAAATGCTACATGCATTTGATTCAAGCGGATATATTTAGTATAGACAGATGTATTGAAGGATGCCAGATGTGTTGGGTGAAGCCAGATGTATAAGAGAAGTCAGATGCATATGTGTTTTCCTTGCACTTGAAAGGAAGAAGTGAAAGGTGAAAGTACATATAAAAGCGGGTAGTGACCACTGTGACACCAACATTAAGACATGGGGGAAGCTCAGCTGTCTTTTCTGTATTAAACCTTAAAATCTGCAAGTAGTGGGTAAAAGAAAATGTACAAAACCACTTACAGAGACGAGTAGTAGCTGATTGAGAGTACTGCCCACTGCATTTTTATTGCAATGCCTTGGGTGTTTCTTTTGTGCTTCTCCACTAATATTAGTTGTAAGTGTTTAATTCCTTTGTTTAGCTTAATTTAATATTTTCTTTTAAACAATAACATTTTATAAGAACTGACAAAATAAAAAATTTAATTTTCAAACACAATACCTATTTATCCTCATATTGAACCAGAAAACATTATGAACAAGAAAAACAAGAGGAAAAAACCTGTTGGGGCCGTGTTTTCATTTTAGTCTGTGTCTTTGTTCTCTCTTTGCAGAAGTGAAGGTCTGATAAATTTTTCACACACCATAAGTAATGCAGGGAGGAAGAAGAGAAGGTAATTTATATGAATAAGCCCATGAATGAGTCATAGCCAACATCTCCTGCCACCTCCAAACCCCACTTCTAGTGCTGGGAATTGGAGGGAAGGAACAGCATAGAAAATTGACCATTTAGAACCATACCAAACCAGAAATAACATGGCACAAAACAATAATGTGACATTTTACAAACTAATAAATACTAAACCCACTTCTCACCGCCTCTCTGTCATATTTTCCCAGTAATGAGGACCATGACATGGGCCGCCCTTACAGAAGAACCAGGAGAGACTGGCAGGAATTTCTCTACCTTAAGAAAATGTCTGGCAGAAATGTAATTCCTTTCCTTATACAGGGTGATATAAAAGTGTATATGAATAAAGATATATTTTATTGGAATTGAACATTGCAATTCATCAGCATACAGCATGTGTTGTTATACTGATAGCACTTGTCTGTTAAAATATGAAGTTCCCATTATCATTCTAGCTATTATGGTTCTTTGAAATAAAAGTTCCAGAGCAAAATAATTTGACTTTCATAAGTGGTATGAGAGTATTCACAGGGGGAATAGAAGATATTGATCTGTGATGATCAGATGAATCTGTGGAGCTATTACCTATGCCAAAGTGGCAAAGTGTAAATCCCACCTCCATAGACACCCTGGGATGGGAATCCAGTATCAGTGGTTTTCAAAGTTCCCTAAGTGATTCTAGTGTCAACCAGGTTGGCAAAACCAGGAACAGAAAAACTAAGAAGGCGGAATGTGATGGACTGCTAGTATTACCAGAGAAAGTCCTTTCTTGTAGCAAAATGGACTAAGAGCATGTGAACATTTTTTTTTTTTTTCAATTCATTGGGCTATAGTCACTTGACAATGTTGTGTCAGTTTCTCTGTACAACAAAGGAAATCAGCTATATGTATACATATACATAGATCCCCTGCTTCCTGGATCTCTCTTCCCCTATCCCACCCATCTAGGTCACCACAGAGCATCAAGCTGAGTTCTGTGTACTCTACAACATGTTTTCACTGACTATTTTACACATGGTAATGTATATATGTCAATCTCAGTCTCCCGCTTCAACCCTGCCTCCCAGGTCCACACATCCATTCTCTATGTCTGCATAGAGAATGCCCTGCAAGATTTGTTTTTCTTTTTCTGACTTTCTTCTCTTTCTCTTTCTGTCTTACTTCACTCTATATAACAGAATCTAGGCCCATCCACATCTCTGCTTATAACTCAATTTCATTCCCTTTTATGGCTGAGTAATATTCCACTGTATATATGAACCACATCTTCTTTATCCTTTCATCTGTCAGTGGACATTTAGGTTGGTTCCATGTCCTGGCTATTGTAGACAGTGCTGCGAAGAACAATGGGATGTATGTCTAGGAGAGGGAGTGGAGAAAAGGGAATCCTCTGGCACTGTTGGTGGGAATATAAATGTATACAGTCACTATAGAGAACAATATGGAGGTTCCTTAAAAAACTAAAAATAGAACTAACATATGCTCCAGCAGTCCTACTACTGGGCATATACCCTGAGAAAACCATAATTCAAAAAGACACATGCACCCCAAAATTCATTGCAGTACTATTTGCAGTAGTCAGAGTGTGTGAGTTTCATTCCAGTGCAAATCAATTTATGCTTTCTTGCTTTAGCTCCATGCTAAGCACACTCTTGGATCTAATGTGGCTTCTTGTATTATTCAGACTATTGAGGAATTTGGGGATGATCTGTTAACACCAGAGATCTGGTTTATGAGATGCTTACATGTTTTACTGTATCTGCATTGGAAGATTAAGTCTTTACCACTGGACCACCAGGGAAGTCTGTTTCGTTGTATCTGAATCAATCAAATGGCTTCAGCTCCTATTGTCTTCTAAGATTGATCAGACAGTTCATTCCCCAATACCTGCTTACTTTGGAGACTCAAACCTTTGGGTTTAAAGGCTGTAGGAGATTAAACCAAAATAAGCCAACTAGAACACTGCACCATGGGACAGAGACCTTTGGCCTTCTCTTGGAGCTATCCATGGGAAAGTGAAAAGTGGAAGTGTTAGTGCTCAGTTGTGTCCAACTCTTTGCAACCCCATGGACTGTAGCCCATCAGGCTCCTCCATCCATGGGATTTTCCAGGAAAGAACAATGGAGTGGGTTGCCATTTCCTTCTCCAGGAGATCTTCCTGACCTAGGGATCAAACCCAGGTGTCCCGCATGGCAGGCAGACTCTTTACCATTGGAGTATTCTTAGTTTTGACCTCTTGCGCTTTTTTCTATTCTTGGAGCCCATCCACAATAACATGTTACCTTTAAGAGTCATGTCCTCTTTGGCTCCTCATGGTTTTGACCCTTTCTTAAATGTTCCTTGTTTTTGATGATCCTAATAATTTAGAAGAATGCTAGTCAGATATTTTGTAAAATGTTCCTCAGTTTTGTCTGATTTTTTCCCTCATGATTAGATTGGGCTAATGATTTTTTAAAATATTTGTTTATTTGGCTGTACCTGGTCTTAGTTGCATTAGGTGGGATCTTCAGTCTTCATAGCACCATGCAAGATCTCATTCCCTGACCAGGGATTGAACCTTGACCCTCTGCATGGGGAGGGTGGAGTCTTACCCACTAGACCACCAGAGAAATCCCTGGGTTAATGAGTTTTGAGTAAAGAGCACAGGATCAAAGAGAAATTTCCAGTATGTCCTATCAAAGGTGTGTGTGTGTGTGTGTGTGTGTGTGTGTGTATGTGTTCAGTCACTCAGTCATGTCTGACTCTTTGCAGCCCCATGGACTATAATATCAAATGACTTATTGCTGTATCTATAGACCTTGATCACCTGTCTTAAGTAATATCTGTCAGTTTACTCCACTGTAAAGTTACTTTTTCCAGCCCGTTCCCACACAGTCGTCTTTTTAAAAGGAAGTCACTGTAGAGGGCCCACACTGAAGGAGTGGAGAGTTTTACTCCACCTTCTGGAGGGTGGGCTGAATACATGAAATGTTTTGAATTCTGTATGGAGGATTTGTCTCTTTTCCCCCATTTATTTATCAATTATTCATAGCAGTTTAGACTCATGGATATTTATTTTATACTCTAAGTTATAATCCACTATGACTTTTTGTATTTTGTTCTTTAAATTGTTCCATCTTAGTTCAACAGGAGCTGTTTCACTGGACTCTTGGGTTCCTATCCATGTCCCCATCCTTGATCATTGTGTGTGTGGTGTGTGTGTTCAATTTCTATCATTACCATTCCAGCCCCATCTTGTATACTTTCTGCCTTTGGAGAATCAAACATTTCTCCAAGAAAAATTGTCCCCAGAATAGACAATAGCAGTGGAAACTAAGATCTGGATTCTAGATGTACTTCTTGCTACTGGGATACTCTGGGTCCTAGGCATCCTAAGCTGCCAGAATGAAGAAATACATGTTTATGTATATTTACCTGTGTATATACACAGAGCTATAAATATTACTATGTCTAACCATCTGTATCTATATTAAGCAAAATACAAATTCATACTGATGTCTCTGACTCTAATCCCTTACAACATAGATCATTCTAGTCTTTTCTACTTGATCACCTATAACCTCCCTCTCCAACAGTGAGAAACCTGGCCCCCACCATCTGCCAGCCATTTATTTAATTATTCAAATATATATGTATAATGGTATCAGAGATGTTAACTCATATCCAAATGGGAAATAATGTTATCTAGAGGATAACACTTCTGTATAATTTCTTCTGCCTTTAAATTTACAGACTCCACACATTTCCAAAGTTACCCAGATTAGATTAATGTCTTTTCCCCTCATCCATTCAGTGAGGTTGTTTTATACATTTGTGATACAACTTTATAGTTAGATTGTTTTGTCACATTCTGCATATCATGCTAGGATGCTTCAGAATCCTAATTTTAAAAAATCTGTATACATTAAAGTTTACTCTTTATGATGTAAAGACCATAATGTGTTTTGATTCCTATGCTTATGGACAATTACTTACACTTCAGTGATTTATCAGTAAATAAAATTATGTACATAAACTCCTTTAATATATGTGCTGGTTATTTTCTGAAGAATAAGACTTTGTAGAAATGCAGATTTCACATCTCACACATTGATGCCATCTATAACATCTGATGCCCTGTATAACATCTATTTAATTACATCTATGTAATTACATCTATTACATCTATGTAATTATGTCATATATAATTATAGAATATATAATCACATAAACTGTAACATACTATATAAATAATATACTATAATATTTTAATATATCATAATATTTTAATAACTCTGATATCCTCTTCTCAGATTTATGCATCTTAGCACCTAGAATCAAAAAGCTTTCCTGAGGTAGATGAACCTAGAGCCTGTTATACAGAGTGAAGTAAATCAGAAAGAGAAACAAATATTGCATATTAACACATATATGTGGAATCTAGAAAATGGTATTGATAAACCTATCTGCAGGGAAGGAATGGAGACACAGACGTGGATAACAGACTTGTGGACACAGCAGGGCAAGGAGAGGGTGGGACGAGTTGAGAAATTGTCATTGACATATGCACACTACCATGCGTAAGATAGCTAGTAGAAAGGGGCTATATAGCACAAGGAGCCCAGCCTGGTGCTCTGTGACACCTAAAGTGGTGGGATGGGAGGGGGAGGGAAACTGAGGGGGGAGGGGATATATATATATAAATGGATATATATATATCCATGTATATAAAATTATGACTGATTTCATTGTTGTATGACAGAAACCAACACACTATTGTAAGGTAATTATCCTCCAATTTAAAAAGTAATTTAGAAATCAAGAAAAAAGAGTTTTCTTCACTAGATTACTGAGGGTGAGATGATCCAGGTTCCTGCTGGGATCTCTGGCTGTCTCCACAGGCTCCACCCATTCGCGCTTCTTTCTAACCTTCTGTTCCTCACTTACTCAGCTCTAACCACTTTGGCCTCTTTGCTCTTCTTTGCATGGGTCGAGCCCATTCCAGCCTTCAGGCCTGAGCAGTTTGCTCCTCTTGCTGGAGCCGGCCTTACATTTTTGGTAACATTCACTGTAATTCCCTTTAGCTGTGAGCTCTGGTGTGCTTTGTCCCATGACCTTGCTCATCACTTTTTGTCCAATAGCCTGTCTTCTCAGACTCTCTTTAATCTTTACCTAATTTATTTTTCCTTCATAATACTCAATTACATCTGAAATTATAGCATCCATTTGTTACTTTAGTTGTTGTCTCTTTCACTGAGATCTGAGTTTCCTGTGGAGAAAGATGTTGTCTTCCTCACTTTAATATTCCCTGGCTTATAACAACAATGTATTAGCTCTTCAATAAATATTTATTGAATCAATTGATAAATAAAAGAATATAATATATGTAAAATGCTTTGTCCATAATCATTGTTTAATGGACAGTATCTTCCTTTTACATTTCATAGGAAACATTTTCCTTCCCACAGTCTACGTTCCTAAACTCTGATTAATAAAGACCTAAATAATCTCATTTCATCCACTGAACTCTGTTACTTTTTCCTAGCTTAGGCCTTCCTGTCCTTGACAAGAGGCCATAGCTTTTTTAAATGCCCCCTCCCTGTCACTAGTCATGGTGATTTCTTGGGTTCTGGATATGCTCATGTATCCAATTGTATCCAGGGTGTTGGATTTCCAAATGCCAGCAGAAGCTATATCTCTCCATTTGCTTTTCACTATTGGATCTCCAGCTTGTAGCAGTGTATCTCCTGGTGGTTATCGTTTTGCCAGGCAGGACTTAATGGTGCTTTGATATCCCCATTCTTCAAATGAAAAGGTCCTGCTATCACTGATTTTCTTTAAGATTTTGCAGAGTAACAGTCTAAGTTTGCAGGGAATTGCCTGTCCTGCTGAAAGTTTAGTAAAGTGTGCAATTTAGGAAAGTCTCTGACCAAGCTTGACCTTTCTCTGAATTGGTGAGGCCCAAGCACTCAGGACCAGGGAGAGATATGGAATTCAGCCTCTCACCATGGCCCTTTTGACAGACTGGATGAGAGGGTCTAATTGCCAATAGGAAGGATTTCAAATGATGAGGAGCAGCACAACAGCCAAAAGATTGAAGGGAACTGACAATCACCAGGTACATATTGTGTATATGGCACTACTCTGGGACCTAGGTCAAGGGCACTTGAGTAATTTTCAGAGCAATAAATGCCTATCAGCTCACACACACAATGCTGGCTTAGGAATATCTTGCTGTTTTACCTCTGAAACCCTGCCGTGGTCTGAATGCTGTGCCCTCCCAAATTCATATGCTGAAACTTAGTTCCAATGGAGAAGGCATTTAGAAAGTACACCCTTTGGAATGTTATTAGGTCCCCCTCACAAATGGAATTAGTGCCCTTATAGAAGTGACTGGAGAAAGCTCCCTTGCCTGTTCCACTATGTGGGGTTACAGTGGGACCACAGCTGTCAGTGAGGCTGGGCCACCACCAGGCCATCACCAGCATCAGTTGCTGAATCTGACAGCAACTTGATCTTGGATTTCCCTGCCTCCAGAACTGTGAGAATGTTTACTGTTTAGAAAAAACCCAACTATGATATTTTGTCATAGCAACCCAGATGGACTAAGATGAACCCTCTTTCTTGACTTTGTCTGGAATAGTGGTTCCCACACTTTAGACAGTCATGTATATGACCTATCCCTTTCATGGATCACAGCCTTGTTATGGTGAAGGGGCTTGTGTAACTCAGTGAAGCTATGAGCCATGCCTCACAGGGCCACCCAAGATGGATGTGTCATAGTAAAGAGATCTGACAAAATGTGGTCCACTGGAGGGGGAAATGGCAAACCACTCCAGTGTTCTTGCCTGTAGAACTACGGACAGTATGAAAAAGGAAAAGGATATGTTGCCAGAAAATAAGCCCTTCCCCCTCCCCCCAGTTCAGAAGGTGTCTGGGAGAAATATCAACAACCTCATAAATGTAGATGATACTACCATAATGGCAGAAAGTGAAGAGAAACTAAAGAGCCTCTTGATGAGGATGAAAGGAGAGTGGGGTGAAAGAAGAGAGTGAAAAATCTTTCTTGAAATTCATTCAAAAAATTAAGTTTGTAGTGGCATCTGGTCCCATCACTTCATGGCAAATAGGTGGAGGAAAAGTGGAAGCAGTGAAAGATTTTCTTTTTTTGGGCTCCAAAATCACTGGATGGTGACTGCAGGCATGATATTAAAAGATACTTGCTCCTTGGAAGGAAAGCTATGACAAATCTAGACAGTGTGTTAAAAAGAAGAGACATCACTTTGCCAACAAAAGTCCATACAATCAAACCTATGGTTTTTCCAATAGTCGTGTACAGATGTGAGAGTTAGACCATAAAAAAAGGTTGAGTGCTGAAGAATTGATGCTTTTGAATTGTGGTGCTGGAGAAGACTCTTGAAGAATCCCTTGGACTGCAAAGAGATCTAACCAGTCAATCCTTAAGGAAATCAATCCTGAATGTTCATTAGTAGGACTAATGTTGAAGCGGAAGCTCCAATACTTTGGCCACCTGATGCAAAGAGCTGATTTATTGGAAAAGACCCTGATACTGGGAAAGACTGAGGGCAAAATTAGAAGGGAACAGCAGAGGATGAGATTGTTATATAGCATCACGAAATTAATGGACATGAATTTGAGCAAACTCTGGGAGATAGTGGAGGACAGAGGAGCCTGGCATGTAATAGTCCATGAGGTTGCAAAGAGTCAGACATGATTTAGCAATTGATCAACATACCACCTATTGTACTTGAGTCATATCTGAGAAACTCCTGTACTCTTATTCATTTTTATATTTTTCCCTAATATAAACTTATTTATTTTTTAATTTAATTAAAAAAATAAATTTTACATTATTGTGTTGGTTTCTGCCATCAGTTCAGTTCAGTTCAGTCACTCAGTCGTGTCCGACTCTTTGCGACCCCATGAATCACAGCACACCAGGCCTCCCTGTCCATCACTGACTCCCGGAGTTCACTCAAACTCATGTCCATTGAGTCGGTGATGCCATCTAGCCATCTCATCCTCTGTCGTCTCCTTCTCCTCCTGCCCCCAATCCCTCCCAGCATCAGGGTCTTTTCCAATGAGTCAACTCAGCATGAGGTAGCCATAGTATTGGAGTTTCAGCTTTAGCATCAGTTCTTCCAATGAACACCCAGGACTGATCTCCTTTAGAATGGACTGGTTGGATCTCCTTGCAGTCCAAGGGACCCTCAAGAGTCTTCTCCAACACCACAGTTCAAAAGCATCAATTCTTCGGCACTCAGCTTTCTTCACAGTCCAACTCTCGCATCCATACATGACCACTGGAAAAACCATAGCCTTGACTAGACAGACCTTTGTTGGCAAAGTAATGTCTCTGCTTTTGAATATGCTGTCTAGGTTGGTCATAAGTTTCCTTCTAAGGAGTAAGCGTCTTTTAATTTCATGGCTGCAATCACCATCTGCAGTGATTTTGGAGCCCCCCAAAATGAAGTCTGACCCTGCTTCCACTGTTTCCCCATCTATTTACCATGAAGTGATGGGACCAGATGCCATGAAGTTTTTTGAATGTTGAACTTTAAGCCAACTTTTTCACTCTCCTCATTCACTTTCATTTCTGCCATACAACAATGCAAATCAGCCGTAATTATACATGCCTCCCGTCCCTTCCTGTAGGAGACTTCTCTGTAGCTCAAACAGTACAGAATCGGCCTGCGAGGCAGGGGACCAGGGTTTGATTCCTAGGTTGGGAAGTTTCTCTGAAGAAGGGAATGGCAATCCACTCCAGTATTCTTGCCTGGAGAATTCCATGGACAGAGAAGCCTGGTGGGCTACAGTCCTTGGGGTTGCGAAGAGTCAGACATAACTGAGTGACTAACACAGTCCCCTTCCTTACTAGCCTCCCTCCCCTGCCTCCACCCATCCCTCTAGGTTATCACAGAGCCCCAGTCTGGGCTTCCTGTGCTGCACAGCAACTTCTCACCACTTATCCGACTTACACCTGATAGTGTACATTTGTTGATGCTAATTTCTCTATTCATCTCACTCTCTCCCTCTCCCACTGTGTCCACAAGTCCATGCTCTACATTTGTGTCTCCTTCTATGCAAATAGGTTCGTCAATATTATTTTTCTAGATCCCATATATACGTGTTGCTGCTGCTGCTAAGTCGCTTCAGTCGTGTCTGACTCTGTGCGACCCCATAGACAGCAGCCCACCAGGCTCCCTGGTCCTTGGGATTCTCCAGGCAAGAAGACTGGAGTGGTTTGCCATTTCCTTCTCCAATGCATGAAGCGAAAAGTGAAAGTGAAGTCGCTCAGTCGTGTCCGACTCTTAGCGACCCCGTGGACTACAGCCTACCAGGCTCCTCCTTCCATGGGATTTTCCAGACAAGAGTACTGGAGTGGGGTGCCATTGCCTTCTCTGTGAAAGTGAAAGTGAAGTCGCTCAATTGTGTCTGACTCTTAGCAACCCCATGGACTACAGCCCACCAGGCCCTCCGTCCATGGGATTTTCCAGGCAAGAGTACCGGAGTGGGGTGCCATTGCCTTCTCGGTTAACAGCGAGCGGCTAGGCATATTATATTTACTTGGAGCTGGTATACTTGATGACAGCCTTAGTGCCCTCGGACATGGCAAGCTTGGCTAGCTCCCCAGGTAGCAGCAAGCTCACGGCGGTCTGGATCTCCCTGGATGTGATAGTCGAGCGCTTGTTGTAATGTGCCAGGCGTGATGCCTCGCCAGCGATGTGCTCAAAAATGTCATTGACGAAGGAGTTCATGATTCCCATGGCCTTGGACCAGATGCCAGTGTCCGGATGGACTTGCCTCAGCACCTTGTACACGTATACGGAGTAGCTCTCCTTGCAGCTGCACTTGCACTTCTTGCAGTCCTTCTTCTGGGCCTTGGTCACAGCTTTTTTAGAGCCCTTTTTAGGGGTTGCTGCTGCTGCTAAGTCACTTCAGTCGTGTCCGACTCTGTGTGACCCCATGGACTGCAACATACCAGGCTCCTCCATCCATGGGATATTCCAGGCAAGAGTACTGGAGTGGGGTGCCATTAGGAGCAGACTTAGCTGGTTCAGGCATGTCTATAATGACAACACCCAACAACACAGAAAGATCTGTATATATGTGTTAATATGCTTTATTTGTTCTTCTCTGATTTATATCACTATTTATAACAGGTTCTAGGTTCATCCACCTCACTATAACTGACTCAAATTTGTTCTTTTTTATGGCTGAGTGATATTCCATTGTATAAGGAAAAATCAACTTACTTTAAAAAAATTGTATCAAGTGATTATAAAAGAAAATGTTCTATTGTTCATAAAACTATTTTCTTTTTTCATAGAAAGTAACTATTGACTTAAAATCATTGTTGTATCACCTAAAATAATATCATATGCCACTAGCATCCTGAGTCCCTGCCTTACTTTGAGAAAGCTAGAATCTTTATCTTCAACTCCAGACTATATGAAGGATGAACTTGGGCTCTCATTTTCTGTCTGACTTTTTTATGACACTCGATAATCAGTTGGCCTGAACCCTAAATTATCTTGCTTGATTTTATTTACCTGGTACTTCTATTTGTTATTAGGAATTTCCACATTCTCCACCCAGTTCTGTGGTCTAGTTTGAGTTCTGTTTTCAATAACACTTGGTTTTAAAGTTAATACAGGTCTAACATTCTTTGCCACTGCAAAAGGCAACCTTCCTACCCAGTGTCCCATCTTTTCCACCTCAAAGATTTAATTTCCCAACCAGAACTATTCATCTATAGATCTTCCCACCAGGCACGTGGAAGCTACAAAGGAAAAAGAAAAATGAAGAAATGAAAACATTCTTAAATTTGTCAACTATGAACCAAATACAAATCTAGATGGTCTATAAACTTGAACCCATTCAGTACTCTCAAACCATTCACTGCAATCCCCAATTAACATGTAGGTAAAACGCGCTAAAAAGAATGTGGAAAATCTGCAGAGGCAATGCATGGCTAAAGCTGCGATGCAAACCAAGTTGCATCTGACAATAAAGTGTGTGTTTCTTTCAGTAAAAATCCTGTAGGAGAGAGTCCATTGGCATTTCAAAGACATGATATGCAGAGTTGATAATCCCTCTTAAACTGACAAAAACTCAATCATTTTTGTGATTCAAATAGCTACAAAATATATGTGTTTCTGATTCAAGCTGCACTTAAGGTATGAAAAGACTGTTTTCAAAGAGCCATTTAATGTTCAAGAGCCTTATAAATAGGATCAGGAGACTCAAGGTGGCTAACTGAGAAGATCTATTTCTTGTTTCAGTCTTAAATGTGCTGAAATGATACCCAATTCATAATGGTACTATTGATATGCCTGGAGGGTAGAATCCTGTGACTACTTAATCTCAAGTTCCCTCAGAGCAGAGGACTGAATAATCTTTCATTGTGTGAGGGCACCATAATTCACCGGAGCAGTTCTTTTTGGATATTTAAGTTGATTTCCTTTCTTTGCTTATATGAATAATCATATTATTTATTAGTTTTAAAGTTCAATTTGATAGGTAAGGATGATATTTCATTTTTAAATTGATTTATCATTTATGAGTTTAAAAGTAGTGTGTATAAGAGACATTAATTTCTTTCTTTATATTTTTCAGTACATATAATTCAACATCTATTTGTTTGGTTTACTTTTTCTCATTGACTTGCTGGCTTCATGAAGACAGAGACCTTGGTTTTGCTGTCCAACGCTTTATTCCTAGATTCCACAATAATACCAGGTACAAAAATAGGCAAAACTAAATAACAGAGGTCTACTGTGGTTTACCAAAGAATTTTGTCAATGATTGAATAGAACTTTCCCTGGAATGAAAAGTTACAGAAGCTAGTACAAAATTTGAATGTAAAGTTCATTTTTCCTGGTCATCCAGACCTCAGGCTACATGATTTCTGGTTGTCACATCGATATTACATAGCAGGTGTGGGTCTGAATGTCTGCTTTCTCATTGTAAACTATTAACCATAGAGAATCAAAGAGAACATAAAAGTCAGATACTTCTTCTTTGGGCCTTTAAGTTTTGAATTACAAAATTTTCTAGAGAAGCGAGAAATGAACAAATGAATAAGTATTTATATTAAAATAAGAAAGTCCAAATTGCAAAAAGAATTTGTGAGTTATGAAGAAGAGATAACTGAAAAATGAGAAGCTGTTATATAGATTAACATTTTACCTTTTCCAAAATTTTACAAAAAACAAAAAATGCAGAAAACATAAATGTTCTAAGTTCTGTACACTTATTATCTCAGCTTATCCTCAATGTAATCTAATTATCCCCTTTATTCAGATGAGAAAACTAAGCCACAGAGGGTTTTAAACATAATACAAGTGCTCCTAATAGTCAATGCATTAAATAAATCATGGCATAGCCACACAAGGTAATCAGATGAATTCAACAAATAAATATTAATTGACATGGCAATATGTTCAATACATTGCTAAGTGAAAAAGCAGATATTGATATCACATTGGCTGCATGATTAATTTATGTAACAATTTCCCTACGTACATCTATGTTTCTATCTATGTTTCCCTTAGGTAAGATTCATAGATCATCTATTTTTACATATTTCCATTTACATAAAGAAATATCTGGAAAATGTTTTCAAAGTAACAACAGTTTATTTCTTAAAAAAATTGGTGTGGTTAATTTTGTATTGATAATTTTATGGATTGCTTGAATCTTTAACTGTTTTCTCATTGACAAAAATATGTTGCTTTTCAAGAGAAATATTTAGTACAGATATGAATACAAATATGTTATAAAACATTGTGTATTAATGTTTCACGTTTGTATGATATACTTAATTTTTATGTATATCTGAAATATATATACAGTCTAGAGTTAACAGTATTTATGTTTTGTAGGCAACTTTAAAAATATTTATTTATCTGCATTTTGTAGTTTTTCTTCATATTATACTCATGTAATAAGCAGTAATACTGACCCATAAATACATTCAAAACAAAAATGTCAGTCATACATAGCCCACACAGTAATGCTTTTTGATGTGTAAACTCATTGAATAGAGATGTTATATATGTTTCTTCAAAAGTAGCCTTAACAATTACTTCTGTGTCATATGTGTCTGTAAAGAGTCCCCACATTGGACTTGTCTCCCTTTGTTCTTTGTCCTTACCATCTCTACATTTTTCTTCGTTCTGCATTTTTTTCAGCAGATTCTAGGATTTAAACTTATCATCACTAATTCTATAGTGTTAATTCTGCTCTTTATTGCTTTTAATGCAGATTTCTATTCTATTATTGCATTTTTAATCTCCTTATAATCTTTCTTTATCATGTCTAACTCCTGTTTTTATTTCCACCTGCCTCTCAGCCAACTCCCCTCTTATCTCAACTTATTTTCATATAATCTCATCTTTCATCTCTTTATTCAGAGGCTGTAGTTTTCATTTCTATTAAGATTACAAAGCAGACAATTTCTGCAACTTCTATTTCCTTTAGTGACTTTTTAAACTGTTCTTTTTCTGCATCTTGATTGCTTTTTCTTCCTTTTAATGTGCACAATATTTTTACTGGAACAATTTATTTTTCTGTTTTCAGTGTTATCTTTAAACAAAGGGGTATCTATTGGTTGTTGACAAGGACTATCATTTCCTTCTACTCAACCCTATATTACAGTTAAAATCTTCTTCCCATATCTTGAGCAAAAGGTTGGTTGACATTTATGGCTCAACATCAAATTGTGGTGTCTAGTGGTCAATGGTGACGTTTAGGTATTTAACATCTATTCTTGAGGTATCCTTGACTTGCTGTGAAGAGGCAACATACTGTAATAATTGGGATATTAGATGTACATATGAAAATGATACATTCAAATTCTGGGTCTACCAATTCTTAGAAGAGTCATTTAACCTCAACAAGACCTACATTATCTGTAAAATGAGCACTATAATAGCATATACCTTATGGTATCATATGAGCATTGATATTGATAGCAACCCACTCCAGTATTCTTGCCTGGAGCATCCAATGGACAGAGGAGCCTAGTGGTCAGCTGTCCATGGGGTTGCACAGAGTTGGATGTAACTGAAGTGACTTAGCAGCAGCAGCAGCAGCATTGATATCAAACGTGTATTGTACTTCAAACATTAACTCACATAATCATACCAACAGTTTTATACTCATTTTATAGGTTAAAAAATTAAGATAGCAACAAATTAATACATTTGCCCAAGGTTACACAGCTTGTAAGATGTAGAAATGGCATTAGAATCCAGGCCACTTGACTTGCAATAAGTGCTCTATATTTAGCATCTGATGTTTGTTTGTTATTATTATTACTAGGTGGAACGTGTATTCATGGATGATTGAAAGTAGTGAGCAGTTCTTCCATTGCCTGAAACAATAGAGGCAAAACTTGGAGTTCCACTAACATAACTTTTTAAAAATGTTTTCTTTTCACATTGTATTCTAAGAGGAAAATTTGCTGTAGCTTAACTTCTCTGCCTATGGGTGTGTAGAATTTCTGAAATTTGTAATCTCTGAAATCATTTAGAAGACATCCAAACTGGAGAATGTGGAATCTGGAGCGTAATGTGTAGTGTGTATGTGTATGTGTGTGTGTGTGTGTGTAATCCTTCTCATATGATAAATCCATCACTGACACACACATACACACAAGAGCTACTTTAAAATCCATGTCTCATGTTCTTTTGGATAGGGCTGTGGCCTTGCAATATATTTCTGGTTGGTGGTTGTCACAGATTCTTTTCTTCTGAGCCAAGGCCTAGGCAAGTGTGTTGATGCGCCTCTGTGTCTTTCACGCCAGCAGTTTTGCTCTCCTGCAAGTGACAAGGTATATGTTAATGTCACCTGACAATTGTGTTTCTCTTTTCCACTCCATGAATATTATAATTAGAGGAAATTCCTCCAAGATTTTGGCAGTAGATTAGTTGTCAATCTTAGTTTCTTGGTTTATTATGCTCTCTCATTTCTTTCTGTGTTTTCCTAGGTATTTATGATGAAGACCACAAAGTCTAAGATGGGGAATGTACTTCAATCACTTTCTTAAGCTCTGCTCTCTCCTCAATTCCACCCCTGCTTTCTAACAATACACACACACACACACACACACACACACACACACGCACACAGTTGGAGAACCTGAATATATATTAACGTCAATGTAATATAACAACGAAGAGAGTAACGTTAATATTTTTTGAAAAATAGAATAAAGTCTTTGAGAAACCTTGCTATGTACCCCTTTGTCTGTGATGGAAGGAGAGTCTAAATCTAAATAAAAGATACAGATGCAGATAGGTTTGTGGACTGGAGGGTTAAAAATGTTTGGAAATTTTCTCTTCCCAAAATCATCAGCGAAAAAGTAAAATACGAAGCCATTCACAGAGAATGAGAGAGGTTAAGATTGGATTTACACTATTAGAGCCCTGGCAAAAGACTGTAAAAGGTACTGTTTGAAATAAAGAAGAGCCACAATTGTATTAGGGTAAAGATCTGCCCAGTGTGACAGGCAAAAATAATGGCAGCTTAAACAGAGAAGTGTATATCATTTGCACGCAACAAGCTCAGCATAAGCAACACAGACTTAGTGGTCTCACAGTCTTGGGAAACAAAACTCTTTCTGTCTGCTTGCTCTCTGTTTTGCTTTTACTGAAATCATCCCAAATCATTTCCCATCATGTCCACATTTCAGGCAAAAAGCCGGAGGATGAAGACACTAAGGACAACAAATTTGCTGATTTTAAAGCCACTCATAGGGAGTTGAACACATTCTATTATAGACAGCTCAGTGTGGTCACACCAGCTGCAAAGAAGGCTGGACACTGTAGTCTGGGCAGCCACATGGAGAAAGCAATGGCAACCTACTCCAGTACTCTTGCCTGAAGAATCCCAGGGACAGAGGAGCCTAGTGGGCTGCTGTCTATGGGATCGCACAGAGTCAGACAGGACTGAAGTGACTTAGCAGCAGCAGCAGCAGCAGTTCCCTTACAGGACTTCCCAAGGAAGCGCTAGAAGTAAAGAACCCACCTGCAAATGCAAGAGACGAAAGAGATGTGTTTAATCCCTGGGTCAGGAAGATCCCCTTGAGGAGGGCATGGCAATCCACTCCAGAATTCTTGCCTGGAGAATCCCACGGACAGAGGAGCCTGGTGGTCTACAATCCATAGGGTCGCAATTCCCTTACAAAAGTAGGAATGTGAGAATGAAAATTGCAGAAAACGGCATTTTATGTTCTAGTCAATAGGGACCATAGATTTACTGGGTCCAACCAAGTTGTGAAGGGAGTCAAATTTGCTTTGGAAGGTTTTCTCTTTCCAGTCACCCTCCACATCCAGTGTTTTCATGATTTTCCCCAGATGCTTAGGGAGTTTATGTGCTATGTGGGGCAGGAAAATTAAGCTCTAGCTCTGCTTCCCATTTTTACTATTCTTTCAGGTTTAAGCAGCTGACCTCTGCTTAGACATTTTCAGAACAAGAACTCAGGACTCCACTGGATTGTTGGACAGTTTTCATTTTCAGAATTTTCCTTTTACAGTTAATTGGATGATGTTATAAATAAGAATATGCAGATAAAGTCAGCTGCATATTCAACAATCATTCTCCCTTTTTCCCCTGCTAACAAACTCCAGTTTGTTCATGTAGTACATGGAGATCCTTTGACTGCATGGTATTTAGACTCTTGCTCCAGAACTCAATATGAGTGATGCAGTCCACTTATCACTGTAATATTTCCCTTGACCAGACATGTTACCCAGTTCTGAGACAATAGGAGAAACTGAGGAAATAGTAACTGGAGATTTTTCTCCCAAAATTAAAAAAAAAAAAAAGTAATTATACTAACATTATTGGCTAAAGAGTGCAAATTTTTTAAATCAGGGAACAAGAGGCAAAATCAACTATCAGCTTAGTTAGACTGGTTGAGTACCACATATACTGATGCTCTACATATGCAATCTTATTTGACTGCAGCAATCAGATTTAAAACTTGGAACTCAGCTAGAAACCAAGGAATCAGAGTCAGTGCCTGGGGGCAGGACACACACTGACCTAGCTGCATTCAAGAGAATATTTCAGGATCTAGAAGCACAGTGATCCTAGAGAAGGTAGAGAGGGTTAAAGTGTTCAGAAGGTTAATGCACAGACAACACGAAAGAGACAGTTAAGGAAATAAGGGTACATCTAGTAGAGAGACCACCAGGTAGAAAATTCCTGCTGGATGACTCACAAGGAGGCTTAAAATCTTGTGGGTTTGTGAAATCCAAAAGTGGAATTCTAGTTTTTATGAGGCCTCCTTAAGTCTGTATACAGCAAGATGATCCCACCAGTGAAGCTGAGGGAGCAAGTTACCAGACAGAACTTAAGGAAGGAATTTAGGTACACAACTATCCAGGGGCTTGGTTTCTGGAACCCAAGTCCTAAGAAAGGGCAGCACGTGTTTGAACTGGGTATGCAACTCTTTGAAGTCTGAAAAAAGTGAAAGCGTTAGTTACTCAATTGTGTCCAACTGTTTACGACCCCATGGTTCCTCTGTCCATGGAATTCTCCAGACAAGAATACTTGAGTGGGTGCTGAGCTGTGTTATGCTTAGTCACTCAGTTGTGTCCAACTCTTACTTGAGTGGGTATCCATTCCCTTCTCCAGGGGTCTTCCTGACCCAAATTGAACCCAGTTCTGCATTGCAGGCAGAGTCTTTACTGTCTGAACCACCAAGGAAGCCCTCTTCGAAGTCTACTTTTTCTATACTAGAAAATCTGGCTCCCTGGGCTCATTCCCTGGTTTGGGAAGATCCCCTGGAGAAGGGGCTGTAGTCTGGGCAGCCACATGGAGAAAGCAATGGCAACCTACTCCAGTACTCTTGCCTGAAGAATCCCAGGGACAGAGGAGCCTAGTGGGCTGCTGTCTATGGGATCGCACAGAGTCAGACAGGACTGAAGTGACTTAGCAGCAGCAGCAGCAGCAGTTCCCTTACAGGACTTCCCAAGGAAGCGCTAGAAGTAAAGAACCCACCTGCAAATGCAAGAGACGAAAGAGATGTGTTTAATCCCTGGGTCAGGAAGATCCCCTTGAGGAGGGCATGGCACCCCTCATCCCCCGCCCCCGGTATTCTTGCATGGAGAACTCTATGGACAGAGGAGCCTGACCTACAGTCCATGGGGTTACACTTTCACTTTGCACTTTTCACTTTCTATATTGGAAAACACTGGCACAGAAACATTATCCTCTCCCTCTTCCTTACTCTTCATCTCCTCTCATTTATTTCAGGACCAACTGTGTCTTGATCTTTGATTTCATTTTTTGCTTCACTGCACAGCATGCAAGGTCATAGTTCCCTGACCAGTGATCGAACCCATGCCCCCTGCATTAGAAGGGCAGAGTCTTAATCTCTGAACTGCCAGGGAAGTCCTCTTTGACTTCATTCTTTACTTTGCTTTTGCTTCTACCTTTAAGAGATTCAGGGCTTACACTTGACTCTCAATACTCCCTAAATACTTTGCCTCTAATATTCTTTAGATCTTTGAGTTTTTTGCTTATTGTTTGCTTTCTGGCACCTTGCAATGTAATCCCCAGCCTGGTACCTTGTTCAGGCTGCCTGAGCCCCCATTTGAGTTGCATTTGATCAAGGGTCATGCAGATTGGGGTCATCAGGTAGTGTTGTCTTAGCTTTGTCACTTTCCCCAGATTGGGGATGGTGTTTCAAGAACCAGTTTCAGAAATAGGGAAGACTCTTTCACGGTTAAAACTGAGGTTCCCTGCCTTAGTGGTAGAAAACAAACAGGCAAAGACCAGTTGCTAACCAGTGTTACACTAAATAGCCTTCTGAAGACCCCAGTGACCTGCTGAGGAGTAGTGGTTGCTTTTTTCAGATTCCCACTTTGGGTTGGACATTTTTAGCAATAGAGAGAAAGGAATGTTTTCCTTCCCTGATTATATTATTTGAGACAATACCAGAGGCTTGATACTCCGCTTGGCATCTAGTCATATCATCCTGTCTTGTTCTACTTGTCAAACAAGTTTGAATGTGTCACCAGCATCCTGACCAATTCACCCTGCCTTGTATTTCTTGGCCCCGGACATCTGGAGAGTTGAGGCCCTGCCATCGGGCCTCGAATTTTCATTCCCTTGAAGTCCCAGCAATGGCATGTCCCTGTTTGAAAGGAAAAGATATTGGATATTTGATCATCCCATCTCTGAACTCCCAATTCTCAGTCACATTTCATTTTCTCCTTCAAAAATGATTAGGTGCTCTGCTAGCAATGGCCTTTGTGCTCTGACCTGGACATATCACTATGTTATCTGGCTTAACTTGCTCATATTTTTCTGTGTCCCCTTTGACATCAATAAGTTATTCCTGTTCTCTTCCCTAGTATTCTCAATTCCTTTTTCATTCTTTCTATCTCTTATCCTCTTCCCTCCTGTGTATGCATATATCCTATATGGCAATTTTCCCCTAGTGGTGGCAGGAAAGAGACAGAGAAGCTATTGCAAGCTTTCTTTCCAAGATTCATAAATTCATAATTACATTTCAACAACAACAAAAAATATTGATTGCTAAGCATTTTCCCAGGTCTTGGTGATAAAGTGATTAAAAAGACAATTCTCATCCCCGGAAGAGCTCACAGTTCTATGCAACAATCAAAAGCAAAAAAAACCCCAAAAAAACAAAAACACAACAAAACAACAACAATGGAGAGATGCATAAACAAATGCAATACAATGGGGTAAATATTATAGAAGAGTTATGCATAAAAACTCTTTCTGGAGAATAAGCGAAAGCTATAGACTAAATCCAAAAATTGAATGCCTTTCTGCCAATATACTCAAGAAACTCATTGCAAACTACAGAATGCTAAAAATAAAGATACTCTGTTTTATTTGTGAAAAAATTGGCCTCAAGACTTGGGCCCAGGGTCACTTAACATGTTATGATAATGCTTGGATCTTCTGTATCAAGAAAATGAACACTAGTTTCTCCTGTAGATAAAGGCTCACAATCCAGTGGCTTAATACAACAAAAGGGTCTCCCTCCCTTCTTTTGAAACTGAAGCAGGCTAGCTCATCTTCATCCACCATGTGGATATGCCATTTGCAACACATGAGCTCCAAAATTGTTCTAACAAGAGAAGAGAGAGGTAAAGGAGACATCAGTTCAGTTCAGTTCAGTTCAGTCGCTCACTTGTGTCTGACTCTTTGCGACTCCATGAACCGCAGCACAACAGGCCTCCCTGTTCATCACCAACTCCCGGAGTTCACTCAAACTCATGTCCATCGAGTGGGTGATGCCATCCAGCCATTTCATCCTTTGTCGTCCCCTTCTCCTCCTGCCCCCAATCCCTCCCAGCATCAGGGTCTTTTCCAATGAGTCAACTCTTCACATGAGGTGGCCAAAGTACTGGAGTTTCAGCCTCAGCATCAGTCCTTCCAATGAACACCCAGGACTTGTCTCCTTTAGGATGTACTGGTTGGATGTCCTTGCAGTCCAAGGGACTCTCAAGAGTCTTCTCCAACACCACATTTCAAAAGCATCAATTCTTCGGTGCTCAGCTTTCTTCACAGTCCAACTCTCACACAAAGGAGACATACTGGTACTTAACTGCCTTGCCCTGGAAGTGACAGATGTCACTTTCTCTCAAAATTCATTGGCATACACAAGCCTTATTGCCCCGATATGAGAAATGTATTAGAATATATGAGATGTATTGAGTGCAAACTCTCTTTGCCATACCTTACCTTCTGTGGGAATCCTACCATCAGTGGGTGTTCTTCAATGCATGCTGCCGGAGATGGTGGCAGAGCAGGATGATTTGGATGGATGAATGGACAGATAGATGGATAAATGCAAGTTACCTTCTACCTAATCAATCATTGTTAGTTTACCTGATTATCTCAGCTAGGCTGGTGCTTATTTTCTACCTTTCTTTTTCAATCCATTGACACTGACACTCTTCAGCTGAAGGGCATGACCAACCTTGCATCCAGTGGAATCCAGAAGAATTTTGATACTGCAGCATGGGACATCATTGTGTTAATCATTTTGTGACTAGTACTGCAGAATAAAACGCCTGGCATAGTAAATAATAGCATTAGAGCTGTCTTTGAAAGAAAAGGTCAATATTATACCTGCATGATGATAGGAGAGATTAATATACTCTTACTGTTATTAATAATAGTAATTAGATTCTATTGCTTTAGCTGATCTGTAGGTCCCATTTATAGGAACAGCCTAATGTTCTTCCTGAACATGACTTGGCATATTTCACCAATCATTGCATGCACTGAAAATCGGTGCCAGGATCATTTTATTAGCTTTTTGGCAGTTGGATTTTGTATTTGTACTGGGCTTACTTTTTCACCACTTAAACAGTTAGCAAGGATTTTTGTGTGAAAAGCTGAAGACCTTTTCATAGTAGCATTTCATATTGGGGTGGTGGGGATAACTGTAGATCTTTGTATATTTTGCATCATTTAGCACAGCCGCTGTTCAAATTAAGAGGACAGGCATCCTTGTCAGGACAATTAACACTTGCAGCAGATGATTCTTCTTAGCCATGGGGGGGGAAAGTTTAAATTGAGGTTGTCAAACAAAAAAGCTTCCTCAGTATTGAAAGCAGAGACAGGAGAGAGGAAAATAGAACACTGGCTGTTTGATGACCAGATAATCAACCCCTTTTTGTTATGGCTTCTCTCTCAAGATCACTCTTAAGTACTGTCCAAAAGGTTTACAGAAACATAAAATGTGCCAGGATGAAAAATGCTTGTTTAAAGGCAAAACACATGCAAAGTAGTTTTAGGAGTTCCCTCATTCCATTCAATCCCCTCCATGCTCTCCTCTGCTTTGGAAACTTGCACTAATATTTCCAATTTTGGATTAAGGCACTAACGGCCTCTATTAAAATAAAACAGTGTTACCTAGCAGGGATAAACCACTTCCTCTTTATCATTAATGTCTTACTGTGAATAATTAAAATGAGATTTCTTCCCTTATGAAGCCTTAAGAAATAATAGTGGTGATGTTTGAAAACCGAAAATTGATGGCATGCCAGAGTTTACAATGCTAACTGAATTATTTATTCATTTGTTTCTTAGGCTAATCATGTGTGATAAGGTAGGCAGAAGGGAGGGTTCTTCTCATCAAACAGAGGAAGCAACTGAGGCTCTGATAGGTGAATGAATTCAAGGATTAGATTAAAGAGTAAGTAAGCTGTGGGGAGGGGGAAGGAGGTAGGAGGAAGAGGAAGTAGCATAGAGGAGAGTCACTTCTTGCTGGACTGGAGGGAGCATATTGAATATCAAAGGGGAGTTTGAGAGTTTGGAGGGTCTTGAAGACAGTTATATTAGAGAAAGAGGTTACTAACAGTAGTTGCATTGTCCACCTTTTCTTAACTGTCTTTTACTTGCTAAGCACAGACTAGAGTCTCCCACACACTATTTCATCCATTTTATCTTCTCTATAATCCTACAAGGTGGATTATATTCCAAATTTGCAGATGAGGAAACAGGGGTCTGAAAATTAAAAAAATCTTGCTCAAGGTGACTCAAGTAAAAGTGGCAAAATATTTTCCCATTCCTAAGCCCCACGTTCTCAAAGCCACATGCTACCGAGCAAGAAAGCAAACAAAGAAAAGGTCATGGCAGGGCCTTGAAAACAAATTTCCCTTCCTTCACATCTGTCTCAGGCTTGGCTTCTCTGCCCTTCACCTTTCCATTAACTCTGTAATCCTGCAAAGAACAAAAATTGGATCACACCCTGACCAAAGGGAGGGTTTAAATATTTCTACCTGGATACTCTTTTTCAGCTTTCAAAGTTTCTTACCTCCTTTCAGACTTGTACGTGGAACATTTCACATGTTTATTTCAGTCACTTTTCTATTGTTGTTGAAGTAAAATAATGAGTTTGGCTATTTTTTTTTTTTTTTTAGTAGCAAGGCAGTTTTTCCTCCCTTATTGAGAAATACGACTGTCAGCTAGTTCCCTCCTCTGTCCAAAATTACCCCCAATTATCTTTAGATGCAAAGTAGCCAATCAAAAGTTTCTGACTGGATTCTTTTCCCAAGCAAGAAGTCATTAAGGGCAACGAGTGAGTGATATAACAGAAGACAGGCAGTTTAACTTCCCCTTAGCATTTGCCAACACGGTTGCGGTAAACCCGAATTACACTCTCCTTGATTGAAAGGTGGCCACCTCTTGGGTGAAATATGGCAGCTGGCTAACACTGTACATTAATAAAACATGATCATCTAAGAAGCAGCAGGTAATGATGAGCTGATGTATTTAATTGACAAGGCAGACAGAGGCTCAGCGAGCTCAGGGGTGTTTTTTGAATTTTCATCTCTCTTTTGAGCAACCTTGAGCAGGCTGCTTAATTTCTCCATTACTCAGTCTCCTCATCTGTAAAATGGGGATAATAACACTTACCTAGGTCACAGAGGCATCATCAGAATTAACTAACTCCTGCAACGTCCTCGGAGACCCTTGGATAAATGGTGCCATGTGATTACAATTTAGTATCCTTATTATTCTGACACTTGGCCCACCAATCAAATGCAGTTTTAGCTGAACTGAATAGAGCGATGGATTCTGCAACTGTATTCAGTGGCAGTTTGCCCTGAAGATAAAGTCTGTCACACACAATGTGTCCCTAGAGCAAGCTTAAGCTGGTAGCAGTACTGATGTAGGTGATCTGCCTGCCAGGATGCACAGGGGCAGTTTAACTAGAGCTAATTATGGCCAGCAACAATGCCAGAGCCAGAAATCACTTCTGATTCTGATGAGAGGTTCAAAGAAACTATTTCTAAAGATAATCAGGCAGAATTTTCAGGCACCACTGGTATGGGTAGCATACTGAAAGATGTCAGGACACCTCAAATTTCAGAGGAAGGGGACTTCAACACTATTCTAGAAGGGAAGAGAATCAGAGAGAATTGTTAAGCTTGCAAACTGCCCATGGTGACATTCATCACTTATTTATCTTGGCTATTTTTCTGACAGTTGCCCAAATACTGTTTGTTTGTTCTTAGGACAGAAATGAAGGAATGGAGGGTGTTGGCAAGCAAGACAGATTTGAGATGGAGCTCCCAACTTCACAGGGGTCTCCCTGGTGGCTTAGCCAATAAGAATCAGCCTGCAGTACGGGAGACCATGGTTCAACACTTGGGTTGGGAAGATCCCCTGGAGAAGGGAATGGACAGAGTATTCTCACCTGGAGAATCCATGGACAGAGGAGCCTGCCAGGCTACCATCCATGGGATTGCAAAGTCTTAGACATTACTGAGCAACTAAGCACATATGCTCAACTTCACAGGAGTTTTTGATCTAAGAGAGAAGAGAGAGAGAGACATAAGTAGACAATACATAGAGATTAGAGGAAGTAGATGGAGATCTAGAGGAAGTAGATAGAGATTAGAGGAAGTAGATGGAGAAGCTCCATACAGTCAGCAAAAACAAGACTGGGAGCTGACTGTGGAGTCAGATCAGATCATAAACTCCTTATTCACAAATTCAGACTTAAAGAAAGTAGGGAAAACCACTAGACCTAAATTCAGGTATGACCTAAATCAAATCGCTTATGATTATACAGTAGAAGTGACAAATACATTCAAGGGATTAGATCTGATAGACACAGTGCCTGAAGAACTATGGATGGAGGTCCGTGACATTGTACAGGAGGCAGTGATCAAGACCACCCCCAAGAAAAATAAATGCAAAAAGGCAAAATGGTTGTCTGAGGAGGTCGTACAAATAGCTGAGAAAAGAAGGGAAGCGAAAGGCAAAGGGAAAAAGGAAAGATATACCCATTTGAATGAAGAGTTCCAAAGAATAGCAAGGAGAGATAACAAAGCCTTTCTCAGTGATCAGTACAAAGAAATAGAGGAAAACAATAGTATGAGAAAGACTAGAGATTTCTTCAAGAAAATTAGAGACACCAAGGGAACATTTCATGCAAAGATGGGCTCGATAAAGGACAGAAATGGTATAGACCTAACAGAAGCAGAAGATATTAAGAAGAGGTGGCAAGAATACACAGAACTATACAAAAAAGATCTTCATGACCCAGGTAACCATGATGGTGTGATCACTCACCTAGAGCCAGACATCCTGGAATGCGCAGTCAAGTGGGCCTTAGGAAGCATCATGATGAACAAAGCTAGTGGAAGGGATAGGATTCCAGTTGAGCTATTTCAAATCCTAAAAGATGATGCTGTGAAAGTGTTGCATTCAATATGCCAGCAAATTTGGAAAACTCAGCAGTGGCCACAGGACTAGAAAGCATCAGTTTTCATTCCAATCACAATGAAAGGCAGTGCAAAAGAATGTTCAAACTACCACACAATTGCACTCATCTCACACGCTAGCAAAGTAATGCTCAAAATTCTCCAAGCCAGGCTTCAGCAGTGGTGAACCACGAGCTTCCAGATGTTCAAGCTGGATTTAGAAAAGGCAGAGGAACCAGAGATAAAATTGCCAACATCCGCTGGATCATGGAAAAAGCAAGAGAGCTCCAGAAAAACATCTATTTCTGCTTTACTGACTATGCCAAGGCCTTTGACTGTGTGGATCACAATAAACTGTGGAAAATTCTGAAAGAGATGAGAATACCAGACCATCTGACCTTCCTCCTGAGAAATCTGTATGCAGGTCAGGAAGCAACAGTTAGAACTCGACGTGGAACAGCAGACTGCTTCTAAATCAGGAAAGGAGTACATCAAGGCTGTATATTATCACCCTGCTTATTTAACTTATATGCAGAGTACATCATGAGAAACCCTGGGCTGGATGAAGCACAAGCTGGAATCAGATTGCCAGGAGAAATATCAATAACTTCAGATATGCAGATGACACCAGCCTTCATGGCAGAAAGCAAAGAAGAACTAAAGAGCATCTTGATGAAAGTGAAAGAGGAGAGTGAAAAAGTTGGCTTAAAGCTCAACATTCAGAAAACTAAGATTGTGACATCTTGTCCCATCACTTCATGGCAAATGAAGATGGGGAAGCAATGGAAACAGTGAGAGACTATTATTTTTGGGCTCCAACATCACTGTAGAATGTGATGCAGCCATGAAATTAAAAGATGCTTGCTCCTTGGAAGAAAAACTGTGACCAACCTAGATAGCATATTAAAAAGCAGAGACATTACTTTGCCAACAAAGGTCTGTCTAGTCAAAACTATGGTTTTTCCAGTAGTCAAGTTTGGATATGAGATTTGGGTTACAAAGAAAGCTGAGTACTGAATTGATGCTTTTGAACTGTGATGTTGGAGAAGACTCTTGAGAGTCCCTTGCAAAGCAGGGAGATCAAACCAGTCAGTTCTACAGAAAATCAGTCCTGAATATTCATTGGAAGGACTGATGCTGAAGCTGAAACTCCAATCCTTTGGCCACCTGATGTGCAGAGCTGACTCACTGGAAAAGACCCTGATGCTGGGAAAGATTGAAGGCATGAGGACAAGGGGATGACAGAGGATGAGATGGCTGGATGGCATCACTAACTCAATGGACATGAGTTTGAGTAAGCTCCAGGAGTTGGTGATAGACCAACTATGTCAGGGAAGCCTGGCATACTGCAGTCCTTGGGGTCGCCAAGAGTCAGACATGACTGAGCAACAGGACTGAACTGAACTGAGAGGAAGCAGAATTTTGAGAATGCTGTGAGCAAGTTTTGAGTGTAGGTGCTTTGATGCAGTGTCTTGATATCCCTAATCATAACTTCAGTAGGGAGAAATTGTGTGATGTGACTGCAAAAGTCCTCATTTCCATGCTGCTGCTGCTGCTAAGTTGCTTCAGTCGTGTCCGACTCTGTGCGACCCCATAGATGGCAGCCCACCAGGCTCTGCCGTCCCTGGGATTCTCCAGGCAATAACAATGGAGTGGGTTGCCATTTCCTTCTCCAATGCATGAAAGTGAAAAGTGAAAGTGAAGTTGCTCAGTCCTGTCCAACCCTCAGAGAATCCATGGACTGCAGCCTTCCAGGCTCCTCCGTCCATGGGATTTTCCAGGCAAGAGTACTGGAGTGGGGTGCCATTGCCTTCTCCGTCATTTCCATGACTATCACCTTAGTGAAAATTACTATAAATTTCCACCAGACTACTAGTGATAACCTTTTGGCTGATATCCCTGTCTCAACCCTTGCCCTCATGTAGTCTCTTCAACACACAGCAGATTACTCAGAGCAAGTTTTTCTTCTGCTTGAGTATTTCAAGACTTCCCCATTGCTCTTAGGATCCAATTTAAGCTCTTGCCGTTGCTTCTTATTTTTTATCTCCCACTCTAAAACTAATCTTATTCCAAAATCCATCTGTTCTCTAAGTTGCATCCATGCTACAGTGCTTACCTTTCAGATCCCTGAAAGCCAAACTCACTCCTACCCCAGGTCCTTTGCATGTGTTCTTCTTGCCTGGGAGATTTTCCCCTGGATGAACTCCATTGGCTAGACACTAACCCTCAAAACATTTCAATGCAGGGACTTCCCTGGCAGTCCAGTGGTTAGGACTGCATGTTTCCACTTCAGGGGACACAGTTTCTATCCCTGGTTGGGGAACTAAGATCATGCATATTGTGCACTGCAGTCAAAAACAAAACAAAACCCACAAGCAAACAAAAAACACACCAATGTAAACATCACATATTCAGAAGACTATTGAAATCATCTTCTACCCCTACTTTTCCAACATCCTCTTTGTTGTTGTTCCCCTTCATAGCATTTTTTAAAGCACCTTCTGTATGTCCTGCACTGTACAATATACTTTATACAGAAATCTAATGTTTCCATGTGACAGCCTTGAGAGACCTTTGCCACTTAGCTGCAATTTTCCTACAATAAATTGAAGTTCAGGAACACTGTGATGTTGGTATCATTTAGTCACAGTTTTCATACAGTTAAGGTTTAGGAACACTGAGACTTCTTAAGGATCACACCTTGGATTTAGTAAGAACTGGATTTGAACACAAGCCTCCCTGGTTTTCAAACTTAGGACTGGCCCTGTTGTTGGAGGTTGGATGAGCAATAAAGAGGTCAATCATACATTTTCTCTCAGTGAAATTGAACATAAATTGGCTTAAAAGGCATTTTTCAGAAACTGAATCTAAGAGAAAGTCTCAAGTTGTGAAGGACATTTGTTAAGTATTGAGAACTCAATGATGACTTTCTAAAGGTGAATTAGTAAAAACATTGGAAGGGATAAGCCAAAACAATCTTTTATTTTCCCATTTATTTTTCAACTGCTTCTTGCCTACAGACATATCAGTTTTTGACTTCTGATTACTGTTTCCTGGAGGAAAGTTAAGGAGTGTGAAAATCATTTCACTTTAGGTTAATTTCATTCATTTAAGAAGCTTGCACATTCAAAAATATAAATAAATAAACAGCAAACCTTCCTGAACTAACATGTGAAAAGACTATGGCTTTCCTTTTCTCAAACTTTGACATTTAACATGTGATATTTTGTTTGTGGGTTGAAGCATTTTCATAATCAATACAAACAAACAGGGTAGCTTTTAAAAATGAGACAAACATTCAGATAGAAGTGTGTTTTTCACTTTGGCAAAATTAAAGAGAAAGAATTTGTGTATAGATGGGTAGGATTTTCTAGAATAATAGGAGAACTTTCCCAGAAAGAGTTTTTTGTTTGTTTGTTTTTTAGTTTGTCTCTCCCCACCCCGCCCCCAGGATTATTTTGCTGAAAGATTTCTAGTTGCCTGTGATGATAGCAAAAGGTGTTAAAGTTATATATGTATTTAAGTAATCAATTCTCAATCAGAGCAATCAAAACAACCATAAAGACACATGAAAATGAAATTTCAAATACTGTGGCACAGCTGTGGGCTGCTGGGCAGCAAAGAACTTAACTGAAATCAGAACTGTTAGTTAAAATTGAATTATATGTCTGTGTCCCAGAGACTAGGATTCATTCAGCACCAAGAGAAATACTGGATATTAAAGATAAAGCAAGACTTTCTTAACTCTTAGGGATTAGTGTTGATGACAGGGACAGCAACTGAAAAGTCATTTTGAAGTGATCAGTGTTAGCATGGAAGCAGTCACAGGATTCTATGTGAAGACAAAAAATGTAGAGCCCTACATTCAGCATGGCAGTATCACGGCAGAATTCCTGGCGAAGGCAACATCTGAATTGAGTCTTAAAGGAATATCTCAATTTTTCAAGGGCGTCAAAGCAGAGTAAGAATACCTGAACCTTCCTTTTGTTTGTCAGCACATTCCTTTCTATTGCAATTAGCTTTCTTCTCTGGCAGAGGACATTACTACCCCTACTCAAATTCCAAACTCATATTTCTTTAGACAGGAAATTATTTCTCTCGTTCCAGCAACGATGTGAAAAGTCCTAGTGAGAGACCCTGATTCTCCTCAGTTGAATGCCCTTCCTAACCGTAGGCCAGTCAGTCTAGCCAAGAAAGTGCTGTTGTCTAGCTTTGGCCCATTCATTGTCCCTAGAATACTGGGCGTGTAAGATGTTGGTTTTTATTTAAAACTCATATTGTAATATGCTTATAAGAAAGGCCTTTAAAAAAAAGGAGAAAGAAGCTATATCAGAGGAAGCATAAAGATTGTTGACTGGATGAAATAGTTGAGGTTTCTAGGGACTATTTCCCAACCTGCCAGGGGTTAAAGTAATTAAGCCACTATGGTTATATTTTAGGTCTCATTTACCTATTGAGAGACTGTCAAACAAGAAGAAACAAACATTTGCTATTATTTTCTTTGCTAACCCCTTTACTAGGTGTTCTATTTTTACCATCTCATAAAAGTTCTTACTACAACTTCTGAAGATAAGTATTATTTTAACTTTGAGGAACCCAGAGGTTAAATAACTCTTAGATGATCACATGGATTAAGAAGTCATAGAGATTTAATTTGTTTTTAATTAACCATTCTATGCTTCCTGCTCTGTACCATGTTGGATCTTTAGAAAATGACATTTGTAGCATAATGCATAATCTTCCAAATGACCAGAGGTGTGCAAACAGGAGCATTGTTTTGTTTTCCTTTTTTGCTGACTTTATGATAAGATGGCCTTCTTCTTTCAGATTTTAATGTGCTGTGTCAGGAGAAAATATATAATGAGCGCTCTGGATTTTCTGACTTTTGAGCTGATTCTGTAAGACGTGTCACATGTCTCTTCCTTAGAGAGAGTAATTAATGGAGTGTATTGTTAGTTCCATATGATATCATCTCTGGAAGAATTTCTTTTTGAGTATACAGCATAAGGGTGTTGGGGCGAGAAGGAGGGACATATATATTTCTGCATTCATAGTGAACATTTTTCCAATAGAATGGCACAGGAAAACATAAATAATTAAATGGGAAATATCCCCTTCATCTTTACAAATAGATCTTTCTGTTACGTTGCACGACAATTCTTTGGTGGTTCTCCAGATATGGACTGGCAGAATATGAAGGTCTGGTGGGATATTCCTGGTCGTTCAGTGGTAAGCCAATAACTGCTCCTTAGGTTATCTCATTGCTTATTTCATCAAACTTACATAAAGCTCCCTAGAATTTTTTTTCTCCCTCAGGTAAATATTAGGCTTAGTTACAGAGGCAAAAGAGATGTATAAATAGAGAACAGGAAAAAAGATGTCTCTTGTTTTATTACTCTTTTGTGAATAGTAGTAAAAGTTTTGTAGGGAGCATTGTATACAGTAAAACAATCATTTGTCAAAGGGTAAACTTACTGAACACCAATGCTCTGTTTTTAAAAGATCCCTTGTGTGCCATGAACTACACAGTGTTCATAAAAAGTTGTACTCCAGGGTTAGATATTCTTGCTTCCTCAATTACTAGAGTTTTCTGAAGTCTCTTAAGGAAGGAGGATTAAACATTTACTGTCAGGAAGCACCAAGTTGCACTTTGTCCCATGCTTTGACACATTCATTAGCTCAGACTCTAAATTTTCAATTACTGAATCCATAAAGTACCAGCAAAAAAAATTAGAAGTAGTGAAAAAGAAAAAAAAGCAACAGCCAGAATTTATGCACTGCAGTTTTAAAGACTCTATTCTTGCCCTGTCATTTTAGTTTGGCCCTTATAGACTCTGTGTTCCCTTAATGAACAATCCCTTGAGTTATATTTGAGTCATAAACTGCTCTGGTTGATAATTTACTATTTGATATCATATCATAAGAAAATTTGAAAGTTGCTGTATTTTAATCTTCAGTCTTTAATGGAGAGTTGATATGACTTGTAGTAGAGGAGGAACACCAAATAAATTAACAAAAATTCCTCATCGTTAATTGCTGGGGATAGAACAATTTTTAGATAATGAAACACATATAAGAAGAAGGCAAAAGACAACTTCTATGACATGGATACTTAGAAATTCTAATTTAAAAGACCAGCATCAATTATATATGCAAAGTTAAGTAGAATTTTAAAATATATATAGATTGCATTCTTCATTTCTAACATATAAAGTGATTGAAAGCTGTTACCACAAACTTGACAATAAGAAAAGTGGGGCAACTTGAAAATCAATGATTTTTTTCTTGGACCAGTCTGAGAATTTAGGTCTCAGGACAAATCAGCGTCCTGAAATCTCTAGAGATAGGTGCATCTAGAGAAATATAACCGGAATCTACTTATCTGGGACAGAAGTCTTGGAGTCATAATTTGGCAATAACACTTAAGTGGTAATTTCAATTATTTGCTTATGGTTGAGTACAGACTAGTAGGATATTGAGAAATAACTGGTGACAAAAGTCTTGGGAGAGGTGGGGCACAGTGCTCTGAGGTTTACCTCTATAACTCCACCAGGTTCTTGTAAAGGTCCAGGAAAATTATACTTCATGGCTCTGGCAAAGTGAAAGGAAGTGTAATCATTGTGAAATATACCCGGAATCTTCTCCATAACAAAGGTCTACTCTTCTGGGGGAAAGCTTTGCCAGGGCCTAATCCCAGCTGTGGGAATGAAATTACTCCCATTTCAGTCCCTTTCAGCCTTCTTGTCTCACCTAAGGAGGAAAACACAGTCTGGAGGGTTCAGTGTTCAAGGGAATAGTTTGGCAACACAGAAATTATGGAAGGAAATAGAGGGCTTGTGATAGAAAAATTGACAGGAAGAAACACTCATGAAACCCTGAAAAAAAGCTCTAAAAAAGGCTGAAAATTAATCAGAAGATTATAAAACACTCTGCTTCCCCTCACTTTACCGTTTTACAAACTGGGCTCTCCTATAATAACCATGGGCTTTACCTGGAGAAGCTCTATATGTAGACTCCTCTGATGAGTAGTACATAGCAAAGATCAAAACAAAGATATTAGAGGAGTTTAAACCCTCTAGCATCTATAGCTACAAATAAACATTAAGTAGAGCCCAACTCTTGGCCAGACTGACTTATACATACATATTAAATGTCATTCATCAATTCCTATTAGTCAATACAACATGTCAGGCTTTTAAGAAAATAATTACAAGGCATGTCAAAAAGCAAAAACAAATAGTCAAAAAGCAACAAGTCTGAAGAGACAAAGAAAAGATGAGAATTAGATTCATATATAACAGATCAGACAATGTATCTGAAAGGACTATAACTAACATGTTAAGGGTTCTAATGAAGAAAAGGAGTAGATATGAAAGAACAGATGGGTAATATGAGTAGAAAGATAGAAATCCTAAGAAAGAATCAAAAACAGTGTAACAGAAATAAAGAATACTTTTGATAAATATATCAGTAGACTTGATATGGCCAAGAAAGAATCTGTGAACTTGAAGATAGGTCAGTAGCAAATTCCCAAACTGAAATTCAGTTTTTTTTTTCCTCAAAGAATTTTAAAAAGACAAAAAACATTCAAGAAAAGTGGGACAATTACCAAAATGTGTAATATATACATCATTGGAATAGAAAAAGAAAACCAAGAACCTTCCAAAATTAATGAAAAACAGCAAATCACAAGTCCATGAAGATAAGGGTACATAAGAGGATAGATATCAAAAATACTATATTTAACCATTTTATGTTAAAACTGGAGAAAAAATCAAAATGAGAAATCTTGAGCCAGAGTGAGGGACAGAAATAATAATTGCTACAGAACAATAATCAAAAACAATGCAAGCAAGGAGAGTGTGGCATGAAATATTTAAAATATTGGAAAAACCATCCACTTCTACATCACCAATCAGTATATATTAAGAACAATTATCCCTTAAAAGAGAAATACTTTCTCAGACTAATAAAAACTTAGATTTATCTTCAACATACCTACCTTGCACAAAATGTTAAAGTTTTTCAGGCAGAAAGAAAATGATATACTATGAACTGAATGTTTGTCCTCCCCACCTACCTCTCCCCAACACAAAAAATTATATGTTTAAGCCATAACCCTCCAGTATGGCTGTCTTAGGAGACAAGGTCTTTAAGGAAGTAATTAAGGTTAAGTGAGATTATAAAGTGGGACCCTAATCTGTCAAAATCTGTGTTTTTATAAGAAGATACATCAGAGTGCATTCTCTCTCCTCTCTCTCTCTCCCTCTCTCCTCTTTCTCTCTCTCTCTCTCTCACACAGAATGCTTAGAGAAATGGCTTACTTAGGGATGTGGGAAGAAAATACAGCACAATATTCTTTCCTTTATCTGCAGTTTCATTTTTTGAGGTTTCAGTTACTTATCATCAACAGTGGTCCAAAAATATTAAATGGAAAATTCCAGAAATAAATTCATAAGTTTTAAATTGCATGCCGTTTTGAGTAGCATGATGAAATTTTCTACCATCCTGCTCCATCCCACCCAGGGTCCCCAACCACCAACTTAATCTACTCCTGACTTCCAACTATCAATATTGTGATGACTTGCTAACCTAGGATTACCTGAAACAGATGATCCTCCTGAAATATCATCAGAAAGTCAGTAGCAGCCTAACTCTATGTCACAATGCAGTTCATCTCATCACACAGACATTTTATCATCTCCTATTATCACAAGAAGGGTGAGTACAGTACAGTAAGATAATTTAAGAAAGACCAGATTCACATAACTTTTAATATAATATATTGTTATAATTGTTTCATTTTTGCTTTTTTCTGGTTCTTAGAAGATATTTTATTTTTAAATATGTCTATTTTATTGTTGCTTCCCTTGCGGTTCAGCTGGTACAGGATCTGCCTGCAATGCGGGCAACTTGGGTTTGATCCCTGAATTGGGAAGATCTCCTGGAGAAGGAAAAGGCTATCCCCTCCAGTATTCTGGCCTGGAGAATTCCATGGACTCTATAGTCCATGGGGTCGCAAAGAGTTGGACATGATTGAGCGACTTTCACTTCACTTCATTTTATTGTTAATTTTTGTTAATCTATTACTGTGCCTAATTTATAAATTAAACTTTATCTTTGACATGCTCGTGTAGGAAAAAACATAGTATATATAGGGTTTAGTACTATCTACAGTTTCAAGCATCCACTGGCTGTCTTGGAATGTATCCCTATGAATAAGAGGAGACTACTACATGAATCTGAGTTTCTTACATTGCCAGAAAGTAAGGAAGTTTCCTCCCAAAAGAAAAAGTACCCCACAAAAATGGGTATGTCAAAGAGTCATGGGAGACCACTGAAAGTGCTCCCAAAGGTCAAATTTGGAATTCTTTGAACAACAAAATAATTAAGATAATGGGAAGGCTAATGCTATGGGTCAACTTGGCTAGTAACCAGATATTTGGTCAAACATCATTTGAAAATTTCCTATAAATATATATATATTTTTAGGTGAGATTAACATTTACATCATTAGAAGTGATTAAAGCAGATTACTCTCCATAAAGTCAGTGGGCCTCATCCAACCAGCTGAAGGCCTTAATAGAAAAAAGACTGACTTCCTCTGAGAACAGAGAAGTTCTTCCAGCAGACTGCCTTTGGATTCTAGCTGTAAATCTTTGCTGGGTATCCAGTCTGCCAGCCTACATGGCTGGCAAATTTTGGTCTTGTCAGCCTCCATAATTGCATGAGTTGATTCCTTAAAATCTCTCTCTCTCTCTCTACACACACACACCCTATTCTCATTCTGTTTCTCTGTAAAACTCTAATAAATGTAGAGCGTATTAGATTAAAATACTACATATAAAAATCTCTCATGCAGAATTTCAAGTAAGTGATATAGATAATACTGTCTCAGATAGATGGAGTTTAACCATCTTTTAATTCCTTTAATATGAGCTGATGTCCTAGTGACTTGCTTCTAAAGACTAGTACACAGACAGAGAGAAAATATAATTTTACAGTGGAGAAACCTAACAAACACTACTCTGACCAAGTGACCAAAATTAACTTCAACACAAGTCACAGTGAGAGCATACACTGTCAATATAACTGGATGAGATAAAACTTCACTTCTGTGGTCTTCCTCCCTAAAACCCATAACCCTAGTCTAACCCTGTGAAAGACATAAGACAAACCCAAACTGAAGAACCATCAGACCTATACTCCTCAAAACTGTTAAGGCCACTAAAAACAAGGAAAACCTGAGAAATTATAGCCAAGAGGAGCCTAAGGAAACATGATTATAAATCTAATACAGGGTACTGGATGAGATCTTGGAACAAAAATATTTCATTTAGGTAAAAACTTAGAAAATCTGTATGGAATAAATAAAAATGTATCAATATTGATTTATTAATTCTAAAAAAAGTACTATACTATTGTAAAATGTGAATGACAGGAGAAACTGACTGTGGGCTAAATGGGACTGTCGTACTATCTGCACAACTTTTCTGTAAATCTACATTTATTCTAGAATAAACACGTTTATTAGAAATACATATACTATAAAATGGCACAAAATTTTGAGTAAATAATGTAACTGTGATGGCAAAACATCAATTATTTTTTTTCTTTTGAGGGAAGAACTGAACTTAACAGGAATTTTAGTGGAGGCAGGATCTCCCAGATAACGGATCCAAATCTTCAGGATATAAGATCTTTGATTATCTATCTCTGCATCTAGTATTCACTTGTGAAATTCACACTTAAAATAATTACATGATTTCTGCTGTATTTTTCAGATACAAAGACTGATAAAACCCTCTTGTACTATTGGTGGGAATGTAAATTGATGTAGTCACTATGGAGAACAATATGGAGATTCCTTAAAAAACTAGGAATAAAACTACCATATGACTTAATAATCCCACTACTGGGCATATACCTTGAGGAAATCGGAACTGAAAAAGATGTACCCCAGTGTTCATTGCAGCACTATTTACAATAACTGGGACATGGAAGCCACTTAGATGTCCATCAACAGATGAATGGATAAAGAAGTTGTGGTACATATACACAATGGAATATTATTCGCCAAAAGAGGAATGCATTTGAGTCAGTTCTAATAAAATGGATGAACCTAGAGCCTATTATACAGAGTGAAGTAAGTCAGAAAGAGAAAAACAAATATTGTATGTTAATGGGTTCCCCGATAGCTCAGTTGGTAAAGAATCCCCCTCAATGCAGGAGACCCTGGTTCAACTCCTGGGTTGGGAAGATCCACTGGAGAAGGGATAGGCTACCCACTCCAGTATTCTTGGGCTTCCCTTATGGCTCAGCTGGTAAAAAAATCCACCTGCAATGTGAGAAACCTGAGTTCGATTCCTGGGTTGGGAAGATCTCCTGGAGAAAGGAAAGGCTACCCACTCCAGTATTCTGGCCTGGAGAATTCCATGGACTGTATAATCCATGGGGTCACAAAGAGTTGGACACAACTGAGCAACTTTCACTTTCACTTTCAATGCCTGTATAGGGAACCTAGAAAGATGGCACTGATTAACCTATTTGTAGGGCAACAAAGGAAACACAGACATAAGCAGACTTATGGACACAGATCAGGAAGGAGAGGGTGGAATGCATTGAGAGAGTAGCATTGAAACATATACATTACCATATGTAAAATAGATAATCAGTAGGAATTTGTTGTATGATGGAATAGGGCTCAAATCCTGTGCTCTGTGACAACCTAGAAACATGGGATGGGGTGGGAGGTCAGAGGGAGGTTCAAGAGGGAGGGGACATATGTATACCTATGGTTGACTCTTGTTGATGTATGGCAGAAGCCAACACAATATTGTAAAGTAATTACCTTCCAATTAAAAATAACTAAAACTTGCCTGTTGGCTCAACCAGTAAAGAATCCACCCTCGATGTAGGAGATGCAGATTTGATCCTTGAGTTGGGAAGATACCCTGGAGAATGGAATGGCTACCCCGTCCAGTATTCTTGCCTGGAGAGTTTCATGGAGAGATGAGCCTGGCAGTCCATGGGATTGCAAAGAGTAGGACATGACTGAGCAACTAACTCTTTCACTTTCAAATTTTAAAAAATGGCTAATTAAAACATTTGATTTCCATTTCTTAAAAACATACTAAATATATCCATTAGTACACTTTCCATGCTTAGTGTTAATGGAAAGTCCACCTTTAACGATAAAACAATTGATTTTTGTAAGTGCTTTTTTCATGTTACTGATTTGTATTCTGTAAAGCTCACTATTACAGGACAGTTACAGGACTATTACAGACCATCTGACCTGCCTCTTGAGAATCCTATGTGCAGGTCAGGAAGCAACAGTTAGAACTGGACATGGAACAACAGACTGGTTCCAAATAGGAAAAGGAGTACGTCAAGGCTATATATTGTCACCCTGCTAATTTTACTTCTATGCAGAGTACATCATGAGAAACGCTGGGCTGGAAGAAGCACAAGCTGGAATCAAGATTGCTGGGAGAAATCTCAATAACCTCAGATGCAGATGACACCATCCTTATGGCAGAAAGTGAAGAAGAACTAAAAAGCCTCTTGATGAAAGTGAAAGAGGAGAGTGAAAAAGTTGGCTTAAAGCTCAACATTCAGAAAACTAAGATCATGGCATCTTGTCCCATCACTTCATGGGAAATAGATGGGGAAACAGTGTCAGACTTTATTTTTTGGGGCTCCAAAATGACTGCAGATGGTGATTACAGCCATGAAATTAAAAGACGCTTACTCCTTGGAAGGAAAGTTATGACCAACCTAGATAGCATATTCAAAAGCAGAGACATTACTTTGCCAACAAAAGTCCATCTAGTCAAGGCTCTGGTTTTTCCCGTGGTCATGTATGGATGTGAGAGTTGGACTGTGAAGAAAGCTGAGTGCCGAAGAATTAATGCTTTTGAACTGTGGTGTTGGAGAAGACTCTTGAGAGTCCCTTGGACTGCCAGGAGATCCAACCAGTCCATCCTAAAGAAGATCAGTCCTGGGTGTTCATTGAAAGGACTGATGCTGAAGCTGAAACTCCAATACTTTGGCTACCCCATGTGAAGAGTTGACTCATTGGAAAAGACCCTGATGCTGGGAGAGATTAGGGGCAGGAGGAGAAGGGGACGACAGAGGATGAGATGGCTGGATGGCATCACCAACTCGATGGACATGAGTTTGATTGAACTCTGGGAGTTGGGGATGGACAGGGAGGCCTGGTGTACTGTAAATCATGGGGTCGCAAAGAGTTGGACATGACTGAGTGACTGAACTGAACAGAACAGTTTGAGTGTAACTTACTCTCTTCTTTGCTTAGGCTCCCTGGTTTATCCATATTAGCAAAGAAGAGAAATAGACACAAGTTTTGGCAGTAACCATTCTCCTTTCCTATAGGGAATACTCACTATGGAGCAATGAGCATTTTCAAATGCAAATGACCCTCCAAATTAGGGCAGTCCTCCTTAGAGCCACTACTAAGCCACCACCTGTGTGTGTTCCTATTCAAAACTGGCCTACTCAGCCCATATGCATCTCCTCCAGTGTTTTATTTGACAATCTGTTTCAGCTTCACAAGGGAGCTAGCAAATTATGTATTGCTCATTTTGTCAAAGTCATCATTGATGACAATTCCGGCATCAAGAGGCTCATTTTATTCTGCAGATGTTTTTATCAAATAGAAGATAAATCATGGTTCCCCATCTTGTTTTATGTTGTACTTCTGGGAATAACGGAGGGCACAAATAAAAACCCTTTCATTAATAAGGAAAGAAAGGAATAGACTCCAGAGGCTTGCCATGTCTGAATTTCAGATATGCAGTGCACACCCTGGTAAGAGATTATATTTAGCACCAATGGAACAGGCTTGGGAGGTGGTGGTGTTAGGGGAGGCAATCTTAATTTTGAAGAGACATGTTTCCTCTTATTCCTTTGAGAAGAGTGAACCCAGTTCACCAGAATTTCAATACAGATTACTGTTCAGGATAGAATCTTCCAGAAGGAGGCACTATAAAATATTCCTGAAAAAATACATTTATTAATCTCATAGGTCGGAGAAGGCAATGGCATCCCACTCCAGTACTCTTGCCTGGAAAATCCCATGGATGGAGGAGCCTGGTAGGCTGCAGTCCATGGGGTTTCTAAGAGTCAGACATGACTGAGTGACTTCACTTTCACTTTTCACTTTCCTGCATTGGAGAAGGAAATGGCAAACCATTTCAGTATTCTTGCCTGGAGAACCCCAGGGAAGGGGGAGCCTGGTGGGCTGCCGTCTATGGGGTCGCACAGAGTCGGACACGACTGAAGTGACTTAAGAGCAGCAGCAGCAATCTCATAGGTAAATCATTGTGAGAGATTGTCTTGAGGCTCTTGTGAGGTGTAGCTAGGCTCTGTGTATTTTTGACACACAGGTCCTTGGTTTTTGGTCTGCTAAAGTCCAGAATCAAACTTAAACTTGGGAGAAGGGGGAAAACATGTATGTGAATGTGTCTTCACCTTCTGCTATAAGGTATAGGTAGCTAATGAAAGTAAAGCAAGACTCTTAAATAAAGAGAAACAATTTATACATGCCACTGTGTGACGGTACTGGTATTCTATTAAGATTTTTTAACTGCAATTGAAATGGTCAGACAGGCTTCACCAGATTTTCCACAGTCTCTAGTGCCATATTAAATTCCATGTAGAAGTCAGGGACTAGTGTGATAGTCGCCAATAGAAAATGAGCAAATGTTAAGTGGCTGCTAATGGCCCTCCATGATGCAAGCAACAGCGTTGTGAGAGGCAGCCAAAGATGGATATGATTTTAAAAATTCTCTGGAGAATGTTGGGAGTAAGAAAGAGGGAACATTGGAGAAGTAGCTGACAAAGAAGAAAACACTTAATACAACTCCTTTACTTCTATCAGCATCATTCCCAGGGATGTTAACTATGCACCAGGCACAGGTAAGTATGTTGTTTATTACTTGTTGTCTTCACAACTATATTTTGAGATTATTTCATTCTACTCCAATACTAGAAAAAGAGGCTCACAAACATCACTTGGTTAAGATCACACAGTTAGGACTTGCTAAATCAAGTTGAACAGTGGCTAAGGGGATAACCCAATCCTAAAGGAACTCAATCCTGAATATTCATTGGAAGGGTGGATGCTGAAGCTCCAATACTCTGGCCATCTGATGCAAAGAGCTGACTCATTTGAGAAGACCCTGATGCTGGGAAAGATTGAAGGCAGGAGGAGAAGGGGTCGACAGAGGACGAGATAGTTGGATATCTTCACTGACTCAATGGACATGAGTTTCAGCAAGCTCTGGAAGATGGTGAGGGGCAGAGAAGCCTGGCATGCTGCACTCCATGCAGTTGCAAACAGTCGGACATGACTGAGTGACTGAACAAAAACAAAGGGCATAGAATTTATATTCAAATGGTTTTTGGTTTAAATGTGGACCATCCAGCATTTCTGACCATTAGAACCTCCATGGAACAGATTTGTTTTAAATGGGTGAATGTGTACTTACTTGGTGTCATCAATTTATTTATGCATATATTTCTTTCCCACCTATTCATAACATATCTATCTGTCAAACACTGTGCTTAGCTGTACACAATAAAGATAAAATATATTATTATCTTCTCCAAAACAAGGAGACAAGAAATTAGTGTAGCAGTCTCCTGTTCTCCATGGAATATCCTTGGAGAAATTATTTCTTTTCTGCAACTGTGCCCTTTTCAGACTTTGGCCAGTCTCTCCTGAAAACCCTTAGACATTTTGCATCAGCATTGCAATTTACTATTTAAGAGAGTGATTCCTTCTTATTTCCCATTTTTTCCCCATCATGTCTGAATAAAACATAAGCTGATCAATATATAAAATATCCATAAAACCAGGCCACTGAGTGACAATTTGCATAATTTTTTTCTCCCTTTTGCCATACTTCTACAAGATTTAACATTAAAGTTAAGGCAGGAACAACTACCTTGAAAGAACAGGAAAAGCAAATAAGATTTTAACAAGCTTTCAGTAGGCTGACAAACTGAGATGGGAAACTAGAAACGTGAAAATAATAAGCAGTAACTTTTGCCAAGAAATACAGCCTTCAAATGGATTCTGAATGAGAAATTTGCTTATTTATTTTCATCTTTCAGTTCAATTTTGAGTTAACTAGTTTTTTCTCCTCTTGTTTGGAAACCCATTTGTATTTATTGCATCTCCTGATGTTCTATATTTTTTGTTTCAACATTCAATCTCCTTATTTTATCATGTCTTTCTGTTCAGATTTTTCAGATACTGTTTACTTTTCTTTTCCTACAAATAGTAGAAATCATGGGATGAATAGTTAAAGTTATTGTTAGTGCACAAATAGCTCAAGACAGATCGTAAAGTCCCTAGTGATCAAGGAACTATATAATGCTGACTAGCTCCAGCAGCTCCAGCAAAAATTTTCATAAGCCAGATGCTTAGCTTTTAGCTCAACCCCCTCAACTTGCCCTCACCATGTGAGATTCCACCACTACTTTTCAAAAAGCCTGTCATCTTTCTGACTCTCAGAGAAATTCTGCAGTTTCTGAGGTGTTTTTCCAGCTTTCCTTCCTTCTACAACTGCAAATAACGCAAAATGATGAAGGCACATGGCAAAAGATGAACATGCACAACATTTTTTACCAGTCATAAGCAAATTCAGACACAGAATTTTAGAACAGGGCTACTAAAACCCTTTTGGATAAGACATGTCACTTGTAGTCTGAATGCTTAGACTTGTAAGCCTAGGAGGTAGATAAGGAAGTCTTCATTTCCTAAAGAGCAAGAGTGGATTGCTTAATGAATGAACATTTTGGCTATACCATGATTGAAATCACCACAACTTATAATACCTGAACTAGACAAAATGTTAACTATTTCTTTAAGATACTGATCTTCTTAACCCACAAAATTATCTCTAGATTTAATTTTTACAACATGAGGCAAGCTGTTGAATTTGCTTCTTCTTTTTTTTTTTTTTAGCTTTGCCTGTATAACTCCAAAATCCATTGTATGTACATACTGCCTTTTTAGAACTTCTCTCTCATATACATGAAGAAATTAAATCTCAGATTTTGTGTTGAGAATATTATCTGTATAAATACAAGATGGAGAACAAACTAACCAGGTTGGTAACAACAGCAAAAACAAAAAAATCAGCATCCTCTCTAACTAGAGATTGTAGATATTTTAGCTTAATGTAAGTCAACTGTATGAGGCAAGTTCCTGCCCCATTGGAGTAAATATGATCCATGACTGTGGCAAGAGACTTAGAGAATCCAGAATATAGGAGCTCATGGTTCTGAACTGCTAAGAGCCAGTCAGGCCAAACTAATATACACAGGTATATTAGTCTCCTTGGCTGTTTTAACAAACTATCAATACTATAAACTGGGTGCCTTATAACAAAATAAATTTATTATATCTCAGGTGTAGAGGCTAGAAGTCTCAGGTGTAGAGGCTAGAAGTGTGAAATCAAAGTGAATGCAGGGCCATGCACTCTCTGAAGACTCTAGGGGAAGATTGTTCCTTGATTTTTCTAGCCTCTATTGGCTACTGGCAGTCATTGGCATCCATGGTTTGCAGTTGTATTCTTTTGGTCTCTGCATCGTTCATCACATGATCTTCTCCTCTATGTGTCTGTATCTCTGCCTGTCCAGATTTCCCTCTCCTTTTAAGGATGCTATGCTGTGCTATGCTTAGTTGCTCAGTCATGTCTGACTCTTTGTGATGCCATGGACTGTAGCCTGCCAGGCTCCTCTGTCCATGGGGATTCTCCAAGCAAGAATACTGAAGTGGGTTGCCATGCCCTCTTCCAGGGGATCTTCCCAATCCAGGAATTGAACCAAGGTCTCCTGCACTACAGGTGGATTCTTTACCAGTGCAGCTACCAAGGAAGCCCATAAGGATGGTAGTCATAGTGTATATAGGGCCCACCTTAATATAGTACAAGCTTATCTTAACTTGACTACACCTACAAAGACCCTATTTCTAAATAAGGCTGCTTTCAAAGGTTCAACATAGACATGAATTTTGAGGAAACACTATTCAACTCAGTAGAATAAGATTCTGAGTTCCATTTCAGGTGACTTATTTTTCAGACTTAACATGTCCACTCTGAACTCCTGATTTCCTATCCCCAAATAAGTTCTACCCAGTGTCTCGTCCGTCTAACTTCAACAACAACTGAATCCTTCCAAGTTGCTAAGGACTGTAAGCTAAGGATTATCCCTTTTTTGAGGGTCCTTCTTTCACAGCCCACATCCAAAACATCAGACATTCTCATGGTGATTGCTAGAAATTATATGTAGAATCTGGCCACTGCTCGACCATCCACTGCAAATGCTCCTTACAAGCTGCCACCATCTCTTACCTGTATCACTTCAATAGCCTTTCCAACTTGTCTCTCTAATCCTATTTGTACATCTAATTTGAAGTTACCAGTTAGAGTAATCCTTTTGAAACAGGCCAGATTATATAATTCTTCTGCTACAATCCCTCCAGTGGCTCCCCGTCTCATTCAAAGTAAAATTCAAAACCCAACAAGGCCCAGTGTAACTCTGGCCCACAATCTATGGGGCCTCGTCTTTGCAACTCCCTCTTTCTGCTTCATTCACATTTTCTCCTTAAAGTTTGTCCAATGTGTTAGTTAACTCCCACCTTAGGGTCTTTACACTCTCTCTATCCAAAGACAACTTTGAAGTCACTCAGGTCTCTACATTCCTGGAGAAGTCAAGGTAACTTGGACACAGACTTATTCAAAATGATGAAATGAATGATGAGATGAATTCATATGTAGTTCCTAGCTGAACTAGAGCAAGGAAAACTCCTATAGGCTATGGTAAAGAAATACCTCCTTTCAGTCATGTGAATGCTTATAATCATAAAAATAATAACTATATGGTACTTTAAAGATACTTTTTGCATGTACTGGAAACTTTGTTAAATTGACTTTTTACCCTATAAGGTGGTTTATAAACTATTAGTGAGCCTTAGAGCCATAGGATATTGAAAAGATAACCTTTGAGCTATGGTAAGGAAGACAACTGTAATTATGTGATGGATAGAAAAAAAATCTCTTCCTTGTCCTTCTCTAATTTAAGTATATCAACTCTGAATGCCTAAATCCTGGTCCCATAGTCCCATTAGTAGTTTACAGAGAAAGAGTGAATTTAAAGGAAGTCCCAAGGCTCCTTCCAACTTTTCCTACTAACACCCCTGGATCTGTCATCTGGATTTATTTCCTTACAAAACATGATTTAATAAGAAAAGATTTTCCCTAGACTAACAGAATTACCCAAGGAAACAAGAAATGGATTCAGACAACTAGTTAGTCTTAGACTCAAAAGAACAATAGACAGTTTATCTATTGAAGCAAAGAAACAAACAGAGTGTCAAACAAAAGACACAAGATTTAAAGAAGAAATTATAAAACAAATTCAGAGATGAAAGCCAAGCAGGAAGAGCTCAGAAAGGATATGGGTGAGAACAATGAAAACAGAATAGAGAGAAAAGGCATATTAAAAAAAAAAAAAAAACAGCAATAAGACAAACTTCAACAGAAAATGCTGTCACAAAAATAGTACAAATGGGTTTGAGGAAATTGTACAAAATGGAAGAGAATAAAATAACATTTAAATTGATTATAAAATATAATGTGTGGAAGACAGAAAAAGGAAATTGAATATTTGCAAAAAATGGTGTTTCTGAAGTTGAGAATAGAACATATGGAGCATAAAATATTAGAATATACAATGACAATAAAACTGTTGTGAAATTTAGAAAAGAGCTTGTATTTGTAGATGAAAAAAGTACACCTATACCTAACTCATCAACACCAAAATATACTAGTGAAGTAACTGAAATAAAAGGCATTTGAGTTTTCAAAAGATCGAGTCTTATATAATAAGAAAATGTTACTTTAGGTCAGTGAAAAAAAAAAAATATGGTCACAATGATTTTATTTTCAAGTTTTAGATCAAACCTTGTTCCAAATTAAGTCAAGGTCCAAAAATATCACACCTATCCTTTACATTTCCTAGTCAGTAAAATTCAATTTTATGTTATTGTGGGAATTGCATGAGAATATATGTATATATGACGCAGCACAATGACTATCACTGAATGTGGATTTAAATGTGAGAAATAACAGCAAGGTATATGCCAGCAAATTTGGAAAACTCAGCAGTGGCCACAAGACTACAAAAGGTCAGTTTTCATTCCAATCCCCCAAAAAGGCAATGCCAAAGAATGTTAAATTATCATACACTTGCACTCATTTCACATGCTAGCAAGATTATGCTCAAAATCCTTCAAACTAGACTTCAGCAGTATGTGAACCGAGAACTTTCAGATGAGCAAGCTGGGTTTAGACAAGGCAGAGGAACCAGAGATAAAATTGCCAGCATCCGTTGGATCATAGAAAAAGCAAGGGGATTCCAAAAAATCATCTACTTCTACTTCATTGACTATGCTAAAGCCTTTGATTATGTGGATCACAACAAACTGGAAAATTCTTCGAGACATGGGAATACCCAGCCACCTTACCTGTCTCCTGAGAAGCCTGTATGCAGGACAAGAAGCAATGGAACATGGAACAATGGACTGGTTCCAAACTGGGAAAGGAGTATGCTAAGGCTGTATATTGTCACCCTGCTTATTTAAATTATATACAGAGTACATCATGTGAAATGTTGAGCTGGATGAATCACAAGCTGGAATCAAGATTGCCAAGAGAAATATCAATAACCTCAGATATGCAGATGACACCATCCTAATGGCAGAAAGTGAAGAGGAACTAAAGAGTCTCTCAATGAAGGTGAAAGAGGGGAGTGAAAAAGTTGGCTTGAAACTCAACATTCAAAAAATGAAGATCATGGCATCCGGTCCCATTATTTCATGGCACATAGATGGGGAAAAGTGGAAACAGTGACAGATTTTATTTTCCTGGGGTCCAAAATCACTGAGGATGAAGACTGCAGCCATGAAATTAAAAGAGGCTTGCTCCTTGGAATAAAAGCTATGACAAAACTAGGCAGAATAATAAAAAGCAGAGGCAGCGCCTTGCAAACAAAGGTCCATATAGTCAAAGCTATGGTTTTCCCAGTAGTCATGTTTAGTTGTGAGAGTTGGACCACATGGAAGGCTGAGTACCAAAGAATTGATTTTTTCAAATTGTGGTGCTGCAGAAGACTTTTGAGAGTCCCTTAGACAGCAGAGATCGAACCAGTCAATCCTAAAGGAGAGCAACCCTGAATATTCATTAGAAGGACTGATACTGAAGTTGTAGCTCCAATACTTTGACCATCTGATATGAAGAGCTGACTCACTGGAAAAGACCCTGATTCTGCAAAAGACTGAGGGCAGGAAGAGAGAGGGTGACAGTGGATGAGATGAATGGGTGGCATCACAGACTCAATGGACATGAATGTGAGCAAACTCAGTGAGACAACGAAGGACAGGGAAACCTGACGTGCAAATATCTGAACATGACTTAGTGACTGAACAACGACAACATTTGGGGCACCACTACTTTGGGAACTAGCTTTTGGTCAAGCACCCACTCCCCCTGAGACAACGTTTATGTGGACATACACACATACATGTTGTGTTTTTCAGGTTCTTTATTTGGTTACTTTACAAAGAGTATCAAAGTTGGGTACTCTCCCCAACTATTATCCTATAAAAATACCAACATAATAAAACAATTTGCACATTTTTGATGATGGTTTTTGAAAGACATTTATTGTAAGGAACTGTGAAGAAGTGAAGTGAAAATTGCTCAATTGTGTCCAACTCTTAGCGACCCCATGGACTATACAGGACCCCATGGACTATTCTCCAGGCCAGAATACTGGACTGGGTAGCCTCTTCTTTCTCCAGGGGGTCTTCCCAACCCAAGGATTGAACCCATGTCTCCCGCATTGCTGGTGGATTCTTTACCAGCTAAGCCACAAGGGAAGGTCAAGAATACTGGAGGGGGGAGCCTATCCCTTCTCCAGCGGATCTTCCCAACACAGGAATCAAACCTGGGTCTCCTGCATTGCAGGGGGATTCTTTACCAACTGAGCTAACAGGGAAGCTATAAGGAACTATGATCCATAAAATAATCTTTTACAATTAAGCTAATATCCTAAAGTTCACTCATACTTACCAAACTTATATTTTCTGTTAATTTCTACAATACTGTGTAGTAGTGTTAGTCGTTTAGCTCTGTCTAATGCTTTGTGTCCCCATGGAATGTAGCCCACTATGCTCCTCTGTCCCTAGAATTCACCAGGCAAGAATATTGGAATGGACCCCTCCTTCAGGGCATCCTCCTGACCTGGGTCTCCTGTATTGCAAGCAGATTCTTTTACTGTCTGAGCTACCAGGTATCCCTACACTTCTTTGGTTTTAGCTTCTTGCAAGTGAAATTTCTACTCACTCTGGGCCTTGTGAAAGTGAAAGTAAAAGTGAAGTCACTCATTCATGCCCGACTCTTTGTGACCCCATGAATAATAGCCTGCACCAAGCTCCTCCGTCCACAGGATTTTCAAGGCAAGAGTACTGGAGTGGGTTGCCATTTCCTTCTCCAGGGAATCTTCCCAACCCAGGGATTGAACCCAGGTCTCTCACTTTGTAGACAGACGCTTTACCATCTGAGCCACCAGGGAAGTCTGAGCTACCAGGTACCCCTATACTTTCTTCATTTTAGCTTCTTGCAAGTGAAATTTCTACTCACTCTGGGCCTTAGTATCCTGATATAGCAATGGAGTTTATGAATCCTGGGTTACATAGTACTCTTGTATGAGTGCATTGAAGCTTACAGTACAGGGAAATACACATAAGATGTATCTTCTATCATTTCCATTATTCCTGGTTTAAAACATCTGGATTTTTTTTGTTGTGACTAATTTTGTGATGACATAGTTTAGCTTGTTCTGAACCATCTCTTATTTGTGTATAAATGCTTTCTGTTAATACTTATAAAGACTATTGAATCACATTTCTCTGCATTCTTATTGAGCATATAGTAAATATTTAATAGAAGCAATGTTGATTAATTAAAGATAGAATTCCGGAGCAGGCAAGGGGAAGAGAAACTATAAGCTATTTCTTTTTCTTTTGCAGAATGGCAAAGGGACAACAATTTTATACTATTGAAAGACTTAGTTGAAAAGGAACTTTTCTTCCATTAACTAGCAAGTTCTGACAAGGCCCATTGTGTGGGTATATGAAAAATTTAAAAGAAAAATCTGAAGGAGTCTCTTGGGAGGACCTGCTAACAGGTTAAAAAGCTCAAACTCTCTGTTCTAGCATAAAGAAAAATTTATGACTTGACCACTGTCTCCAGCAAATCATATCCTGGAAATTTACACACTAGAAATACTTAACATATTTGATTTCCTCCACTATAGCTGATGTCTAAATAATTTAATTTAATTTTTTTCTGTCATTTGCATTTTTTGTTATCTTTGTGTATGATGTAGAATCTTCCCATTCACAAATGTACATGTGTTTTACCCAAAGATGTCTATTTATTAGCCAAAACCCTGTTCAGCACTCACCTTACTCAAGAATATTTTCTTCACACTGCTGATTATCCTGACACCCCCATCCCTCCTCCTGAAACCCTCCAAACTCAGATCATGAAACCTGTTCCTTCTGTTTCACTTAGCCCCCTTCACTGTGCAGTCAATGGTGTTCTTACACATCTGTTTTTCTTCATACACTGAAAACTGTGGCTAGGCACTATTTGCATTGGGTATGCCATGCGAGTGTATGTTCCTCGGTTCTTTGTCTCGTCACAACAAAGATTTGGGGTGACAGACATTAAAGCCCCCTTGGCTTGTCACAGCTCTTGGGTCTTGGACAGACCATGTTACCATGTTATAGCTCTCAGGTCTCGAACGGACCATGTTATAGCTCTTAGACAAATCAGTGTTACAGCTCTATTTTATTTAGAAGATAGCAGGAAAATCCATCTTCGAGGCTTGAGGGCATGTCGATCCAAAGATGCGAAGAGAAGAGCGCTCCAGAGTGCGGAGGGAGAGAAAGAGAGAGAGAGAGAGCTAGCTTTGGCTCCTCTTTTTATATGTTTTCCTCTCCCTGGGCCTGTCCTATGTAAACTGGGCCAGCCAGGAGTGTTGTTTGTTTTACCAGAGGTCCTCACTCCTGTCCTCAGACCTTCCTTTGTTCTATTTTCGTGGGCTTTTCCCTTCTTTGTCTTTTAGTCACTGCCATTTTGGACTCCTTTTCCTTATTCTACCTACCTAACAGGTATAATTCCAACATTGAGCCAAATGTTTGATGAATAATATCCAGTGAATTTGTGAATGAGTGAGTGGGCTGCAACACTGATCATTCTGATAGCTTTATTAGTTTGAATTTGAAACTGAACAGGACACTGTGGGGCCCTCCTGGATACAAAAACCTTCATGTGTATGCTATGTCTTGTTTGTAGGAAAAAGGTTTCAGCTTGCTAGACTGTCCCTGAGTCTCAAAGGACATATGCAAACAGTTACTAATCAGGGAAGTGAGGGAATGCGGAAACATAGGGAAAGCAGTGAAGAAATCATAGTACAGCAATAAAGCAGAGTCCTCATTCCTACTCAGGGAATGTTCATTGTAATAAATCTTTGAGTTCTTCTACAGGAACCAAAGCTCCCACCCAGATGGAAGATTGTAACTATAGGTTGAGACTCATTGGACCCAGAAGGCTGATGCTTGGATTCCTAGAACACCATCCTGCTACCTCATTGTCTACTAACCAGAATAGAATCATATACTCTGCTGCCCTCGCCACAAATTTTCCCTTTAAAAACCATCATGGAGTTTAGGTTTTTGAGCATGAGCTGCCCTTTCTCTTTGCTCGGTCCTTGCAAAAAAACTTTCTCTGCTCCAAACTCTAACCTTATGGTTTGTTAGGCCTCACTGTGCATTGGGCACACACACTTACATTCAACAACAGATTTACTAGTTAACCCAGTATTTTTGCTGGCTTACTAGCAGCTCTACTGAGATCTAGCCTATACACCATATTGTTCAATCATCTGTATTGAATTATTTTGGTAATTTTTATTCTATCTCTCTAGTTTGAACTACCTACAATTTTGGTAGAGGACAATTGTCCTGGAATTTTGCATGGTCCAACCAAATAGTTTTAACTTAATGATAAATAAAAAATGAAAAAAAGACAAGAAAAAGGAAGAGAACAAGTTTAACTTTTTCAATGTTTTCTAAAATAATATTAAAACAAAACATATGATGTTAATGACTAGTAAAGGAGATGTGTACATTAAATCCAGTCTGGTATGTATCTCATCTAGGAACAATTAAGTTAACTCTCTTTAAGCTTCATTCTTTGCTGCTTTCATTATAACCCTTTCACACACTGCCTGATTATTTTGTATTTTGTAGAAGAGCAAGAAGTATGAATTAGATTTTTGTATTTCTCTTCGGGACTTATACTGCTTTGCACATAGCAGGGGCAGAGTATACATGCAGCACATCAAACTGTAAAACAAAAGAGGAAAATGGAAGAAATCGTGTATCATCAAGTAGAAATATATGATGAGAATCTTAATATTGCAGCCCATTTGGCTTTAAAACTCTGAATGTTTCAGGTAACAGTGTTTAAGTCTTACTAATTTCATTTATTCACTTCAGATTAATAGAGATTTGTCCTTTAGCTACTTACCACTCCAGAGGAACAAGGTATGAGATTACAGCCCTCTATTTATAAAGATCAGTTCAACTACCATTTCTTGATGAGAGGTTGACAAACCAAATAGTCTCAGGTAACCTCCCACTACATTCTATGAAAGAAACCTGAAGAGAATGAAGTATTCAATTGAGTCCTGAGGATGTTTTAAGAAATGATTATCTAAGTGGTGGTACTAAAATAGCACCAGAAAAGTAAGTGAAGTGAAGTGAAGTGAAGTGGCTCAGTCATGTCGGACTCTTTGCGACCCCATGGACTATAGCCTACCAGGCTCCTCCTATCCATGGGATTTTCCAGGCAAGAGTACTGGAGTGGGTTGCCATTTCCTTCTCCTGGGGAACTTCCCGACCCAGGGATCGAACCCGGGTCTCCCACGTTGTAGGCGGATGCTTTATTCTCTAAGCCACAAGGGAAGTGCCCCTAGGAAAGTAAACCCATCCTCAATCTGTTCCAAACCATCTCCCCACCCCCTCCAAAGGAAAAACTAGGAATAAGAAAGTTAATGCATTAGCATAATTATTTGAATCTTGGCGAAACTACTTCCACACCTTTGGAGTATGGAGGTCGGTCTAATTTCTTGATTAGTTGAATGGATATTAAATTGGATTTCTTTGAGTTTGGGGAGTTGTCTATCAGTAATTAACCGCTTGTTAATTGTATGTAAATGTCACTGTCCCTTAACCTGACAATGTTTTATTTTTCACTCCTTTCATTTAGTGTTTACCCATCCATATTTCACATTTTTTGACACATTTTTTTATTAAGTGCTCATTTATCAGTATTCAGGTATTCACTCCCAAGTCACCAGCGTCTTAATACTCTTTTTATTACACAACTAACCACTAACAGCAGATCCCTCTACATTACACTTTCCTTGGCACCATTACCAGATATACTCTATTGATTGCAAGGCCATTCACCTTACAACTATCTTGCAGGGATGTTTTGTGGAAAGTCTTGTTCTTACAGCACAGTCATTCCCCCTGAAAAATGGCACATAAGCAGGATGCTGCATTGTGTCCCCTTTAAGCAATAATTGGTTGCTTTGCAACTCTTTGGCCTGATGCTTCCTAATTTGTAATGCACAAGGCTCTGTTCAAAAGAATAACATATTCCATTTCTGTTTACAGAAATAACGCTTGATGCAAAAAGAGATAGAAAAGAAGATTGGTCCTTTATTGGTGATAATTATACCAACAATACTGAGCAAGATATGGAAGGGTTAGATAAAAGCAAATGAACTTAGTTTCTAAATTGAGTTTACTAGATATAATCATATAGCAAAGTACAAATCTTTTAGCTGTTCAATTAAAACTACCTTATTTTTTCCAATAATTTAGGGGTCCATTTTTATATTATTTTGCATAAGTATTTCAACCAATTTCCATAAATTTGCATTTTTGTTCAGAAAGCCCTAATGCCAATTATGTAAAATAAATGTAATTAATTAGTGCATTCCACAGCAACTGCATTCAAGCCTAGTTTGCAGTCAGAGACCCCAGAATGGCTGACTGTAGGGAACTATAATTCAGAATAAGTTCAGCTCACAGCCCCCACCTCAAACTGAAAAGTGAGGTTGAGGAATGCTTCCCAGGGAGACTAAAATACATCAGAGATGTGGATTCCTATGAAGCTTTGTTTCAGTCAACCTAATTCAATGCCTAAAAATAAATAGAGAAAGTTCTCCTTGTGCCAACATCATCATCTGCATGTTACCATCGCTTTTATAGCTAATCCTCAGGCTGATTTGGCCAAGTTAACCTGTAAGTATAATTCTGCTCTTGCCAGCTTACAGATCATTCTGCCAGAGGAGGGTTGGGAAGAAGACACTGCCTGAGTTACTCATGCTGTAACATGAAACTTTGTTTTCCAATTCGGAGTTAATTCAGGAAGCAACAGAAAAGCATGCTATTATCTTTTTAAGTACATTCAAGAGAAGCCCTGCACACAAGGGTATGTGTTCATATTCCTCATGCTGGTATATATGCTATCCTCAAAACTTCATGCCAACCAGGTATGTGTTGCATGTTTGCTAATAAAATCTATTTGGATGGCATTGTGTGAAAGTGAAAGTGTTAGCTGCTCAGTCATGTCCTGCTCTTTGCAACTCCCATGAACTGTAGCCAGTCAGACTCTGTCCATCGAACTTTTCAGGCAAGAATATTGGAGTGGGTAGCCATTTCTTTCTCCAGGGGATCTTTGCCAGCCAGAGACAGAACCCCAGTCTCCCACACTATAGGCAGTTTCTTTACTGTCTGAACCACCAGGAAAGCCACTTAGATGGCATTCGCTCTAGTTGAAAAGCCATTTACTGCTCCTAAGCTTGGGAGTGAGCATCTCACCATTTTAATCATCAGAATTTCTGATGAAATTAGAAAACTATGATAACTGGTCAAACTATATGCCTATCTGGTTGCTTCAAGTTTAAGTCTGTGTATTAAAAGCCTTAATGTAGTAGGAAGAACCGAATGGCTGGTCTCATCTAACTTTGAGTTACGTGTGAGGCATATCTTATTTACTTCTTAAATTGACTCTTGCCTGAATGTTCCCTTAGGACTTAAGATATATTTTCACATATTGTAATTAACATATATTCAGGAGGACAGACTCCCCCTCCTTTGAAAACTTAGGAAGTACTCGGTGGTTTGAATTTCAAGTCACACTGTGGGAGTCACTTTCTTGTCATAAGCTTTCATCCATTTAGCATTGACAACACCCTGGGGTTGCTGATGGCTCTGAGGTGGTAGGTCATGTAGCTGGAAGGAAGCAGTCAGGCCAGCCCTCAGGACTCCCTGGGATCCTGCAGGGACAGTCTTGTTTGCACAGTTGATAAATATCTGTGTGGCTATCAGATTTTTATAAACAAAAGGCAGAGTTGTCCTATGAGTTGCACAGATCTGCTATATGGGACCTTCTTTGTGGGGCAGGGTTGAGCCTGTGAGATAGGGGCAGAATTAAAAAAAAAAAAAAAAAACCCTGGCCTAGTTAGAGGTGTTTTCTGGTGAGCTCCATGCAGTATCAGGGTTAACCAAATCTTCTTATTTTATTCCCTATACTGGGGTCAGGTTACCGTAGTCAGTATTTCTTATAAAGCATTATTTCTTATAAAGTTTATAAATGCTTTACTTTTCATTGTCTTATGACAGTGCAGATGTAAGGTGCATTGCATAAACTTTCAATACAATAATGAGCACTCCATTAAACCCACTCTGGATGAAATTGATTGCTTGGAGGTGATCGCTAACACACATGTCCCATGAGGAGGCAATGCAATGAGCTGTGACCAAAACCCATTTGTCCATTAGCTGCAGAATCTCTCCCTCCCTGCCACCAAATCCAGGGAAACCACAGGGTTTTTGTCCTATATTTAATTTTTAGTAGAATCAGATGTCATAGAAATTTAGACACTTCTAAGAGCTGCTGCCCCAGACATAGCTCAATACTATAAATGTAGCGATTCTCCAACCGGATTTTAAGTATTTCTTGTGCTGAAGTTTGATTGGTTCTTGAGAAAGCCAGCACTTTTGGGAGGAAGGTAGGTCTTTGAAAAGGGTAGAAACAACCCCTTTCATTACAATTAACTCCTGGAAAAAGACCCTCTAGAGGAGCAGATATTCTGACACTAAAGGGGCATGTGTTTGTGTGGTGTCTCTGTGTGTGTTGGTGTGTGTATTGTTTGGGAGAGTGCTTGTTGTAATGGAGTAGTTTCTGCATTCGATGTGTTTGCTTCTCTGTCCCTGATCTCATCCTTATTGACCCCATTCCACTGAACAGATAAGAAAATGACAATGAGTAGGAGTATTTGGTTATAGACTAGTGTGATCCAAGTGAACACTTTTGAATGAGAATATCAGGTTACTCAGCGGTGCAATAAAAATACCAAACTTTGCAAAGGTTATTGCTTTGGAACTGTGAATGATAACAACTTAGATATCCTCCTTGTCATTTCTGTACCTTTGATTGTGCTTCTTTTATGTAATAATTCATGTAACAGATGACATCTTTGGACAAGGTAACATAAAGGTGATCTTGTCAAACTACCACCTAGATAGCATTTCATTTTCTTACATATCTATAATATAGAACATTTTATAAGGAACATAATTTACCTTCACAACTGACCCTTGAAGGGAATAGGTCTGGGTTAAGTTGAGAAAAATAAAACTTAGAGAAGATATGAGACTTGTTTCAGTTCAGTTCAGTTCAGTTGCTCAGTCATGTCCAACACTTTGCGACCCCATGAATCGCAGCATGCCAGGCCTCCCTGTCCATCACCAACTCCCGGAGTTCACTCAGACTCACGTCCATCGAGTCAGTGATGCCATCCAGCCATCTCATCCTCTGTCGTCCCCTTCTCCTCCTGCCCCCAATCCCTCCCAGCATCAGAGTCTTTTCCAATGAGTCAGCTCTTCGCATGAGGTGGCCAAAGTACTGGAGTTTCAGCTTTAGCATCATTCCTTCCAATGAACACCCAGGACTGATCTCCTTTAGGATGGACTGGTTGGATCTCCTTGCAGTCCAAGGGACTCTCAAGAGTCTTCTCCAACACCACAGTTCAAAAGCATCAATTCTTTGGTGCTCATTCTTTGGTGCTCAGCCTTCTTCACAGTCCAACTCTCACATCCATACATGACCACTGGAAAAACCATAGCCTTGATTAGACGGACCTTTGTTGGCAAAGTAATGTCTCTGCTTTTGAATATGCCGGATGCTATTTGGCAGATTTTAGGTATATACTGAAGCCCAGATCAGATATCATCATCTTTACCAAAACACTTTCATTCATACTCTGTAGTTATCTGTTAAGGATGATGAATCCTGTTACCAGAAGATCCATGGTTAGTTGAGAAGGGTGTGTAAGGGAGTAAAGTAAATTTGGAGGAGTAATCACTTTGTAGGAAAAGAAAAAGTAAGATTGAGAGGAAGGAAGTGTCAAGGAAGACATTTGTTGGCAAGAGAGAAAAGGAAAAAAATTGCCTGGGGAAAGGAAAAATGAATTTTAAGAAAGGATAAATGTAGAGAATGTATAAGTGAGGCAGATGTTTTGCGTGTGCAATACAAAATCCTCCATATCCATATTCTTCCCTAACACATCTTTGAGAAAATCCTATATTTATGATGAACATATTGATGTGAGTAGATTGTATCTGGATGATGAAGTACATTAAGTCAAAGGCGACATAGAGAGGAAATAGTGCTGTATATGGGATTGCCCTACCGCTGGGCTACAGAATTGTTTTTATTAATTATAGATAATTATTAATTAATATTTAATATTATTAAAGTCATTTGTGTGTTTTCCTTAGGTTGAATTATAAGCTGCTTGAGAGTGACTTCTTCATTTTTTTAATCTCTCATTCTATTCTCATATGAAATGGACATATAGTAGGTGCTTACTACACTTGGTTTGCAATTTTCTTATAGTCTGAAACTACATACTGTTTGAATTTTTTTCATAGCATCCCTACAAACGGATGTCTAGAATTAATAACAACCTCAGTATGTGAAGAAATGTATTATGCCCAGAGCTTGTTTTTATACTTAATTATTACATTTATTTCTATCCTAACTTGTCCTAGAAAGGGTTTCTGAATGATATATCCTTTAAGGGTATTTATTTTTTTTGCTCGCCTTCTGTTGCAAATAATAAAAATCTATTATGAGTTATCTGAGTGCAAATAATTTTACTGGAAAGATACTAGTAGCTTACAAAAATTAGTATAGATACCATAAAACTAGAACACACACACATACACACATGCACACACACATATTTATCCAGGATATCAGAGTGCTAAAGTGAGAATGAATCAACACCAACCATGTTAGATCTCAAAACTCCCTTGTTGAGGTGTAAAGGTCCAGGAGAAAGAATTTGACTGGTTGAACTTAAGTATTATGCTAACCTATGCACTGGCTGTACTGAGCTGGGGAGAAGGCCCTGTGGGAGGTGCCTATTTGTTGCCAGGAACTCCAGAGACTTCTAAAGTGGAGGAAATGAATGATTTACATACAGTCCCATAAAGACTGATGTCAATGGAGGAAAGTTAACCCTATAAGGGAAATACAAGGGCTTTTGGAAAACACCTATGGATGCTAGGCAGACAGAACAGTAAATGTTCACAGCAGGTGAGCACTTTCTCCAGGGGTTCTTTCCATCCTCAGAGAGCAAAATTACGAAAGCAGCATAAAATGAGACCATGAGTAAGAGACAAAATGAGACACCTCCCCGTCCCTTTTCCCCACACACCGCAAAGCCATTGGAATTCACAGATAAAGTTCTCCAAAGAGATGAATAGTAGCAATACCACTTCAGCAAGAGTGGATTTCAGAAATGAAACAAAGAAGATTCTTTGGTATTTGTTCTTGCTTTCTTTTGCGTTGGAATTGTTTTTCCCAAATGCCCTGAAGCCAAGCTTTTTTTCACTTATTAAAAAAATGTAGTTTCCACCAAATGGCTATATCCTTTCCCAGTTTCCAACAGCTCTCCATCTTAAAGAGGTTATCTAGAAATTTAAGAGTAAAATGGTAAAATGAGATGTTGAATGTTGATTATGAATACCTAAGGAGAAAATGCTGTGGTGTTATAAAGACTGGCATAGCTCAGAAACCCATCATTTCTGTCCCTGACAAGTCACCAGGCCACTGTAATTCAAATTTGCTAGTCAGATCTTCCTGAAGCACAAAGGCAAAGCAATAGAAAAGCAGCAGGCACTGGAGTGTTTCAGGAGGATAGATTCACTGGTCATATTCTGACGACCTTACAATTTTTTTTTTTTAAATGACACATGCCGGCAATACCAGACAAGATTTTTGCCAACCTATTTTAAGTATGCAGCAAAGCTGCAGATTTTGCTGATTCAGGATTCTATTATAGGAAAAGAAATTTTGATAATCCTGTTTTGAGAATACCATTCAAAAGATTACCAAGAAAGACAGCATTTGTTACTCTTTGTAGGGAAGATGGGAAGGCTCCTAAAGAAAGTTTTTTAAATCTTAAAAGATAAAAATATAATATGCCAAAGTATCAAACTGAAGCAAATCTGAGTTTGTAAAATAAACATGTTTTGCAAATCCAAACCATCGCCTGTTATGCCATCTTACATGAATTGCCTGCAAACAGCTTTTCAAATGTGCAGAGCATTTAACAGATCACTGAAAACCTAAATACCAAAGAATCCACTGAGGTGAGATATATTTAGCTATCCACAGTGCCCATGCCCAGATTCACCATTTTTGCCCACTGTTAGGCCAAAGACTTTTAATGCAGCATTTAAATAAATACTCCTTTTGCAAGTAAAAACGAAACCCAAACAAACCACCCCCCCCAACCACAAATCTTGATGCAAATCTGCATTGGAGGAGGCAAACCTTTTTCCTAAAAATGTACATTTATGCCTGGGGGTTAACCACAGGCTCTGTCAGGAATACATCCGAAATGAGAAAGATGTAACCTGCAGGACTAGAGGAATTTGGAATAATATCTTTTGAAAAATTATCACTCCTCATCCCATTAAATTAGATTGTTTAGATTTAAAATGCACAGCTACTATTAAAAACCTGATTCCACATATGAATCTCATTTAAAAATGAGAGTAAACATGTATCTAAGGAAGATGGAAGAAATGACTCCCAGAAGGGTGACCTTGGAGCATTTTAAAAACATGCTAGTTCTTACACTGGTTCTGGTCCAGATGTCATTGGGAAAGAGAAAGTGGGGGTAGGGTTGGGGTGGAAGGTCTTTGGCAAGATCCCATCTATTTTGCTTCAAATATCTCTGTCCCCTCCAACTAGATGTATTTTCACCATATCAGTCATATTTCAATATTGGGTAGACAGATGAACTTGTCCCATTCAATCACTAATATTGATTCCCTCTAGCAAAAATGAAACTTTCAGTTCCTTGGCACTCAGTGTACTCTCCATATGCAAAATTAAGGGCAGAGAGAATTAACAGGTGCTCTAATCAAATGTTTTTAGAATGGATTTAATATGGACCATGTTCCATTATGTTTCTCCTCTAAGTGCTACAGAATAACCTCTGTTTGAGTGCAAATATTCATTCCAAGTTAATGATTGGTAATCCCTACCGGTGGAATAGAGATATCATCTAAATATTGTATAACTATATTTCCTATTATGTTAAGTCAAAATTTGTGCTAACTCAAAGGGTGTAAATTTTTGTTTCTTTGAGAAATATATCAAATTTCCAAACTGGCCAGGGAATGTAGTGTTAAATAGATATGAGGTACCATGACATATGTGGCCATCTTGCTTGTTAAAATCCCATTAATAACTGTATCTCACACAGAATAAGGCACTCAAGATTTGCATATTAATTTGGAAAATTAGCATCAAAATATTTAAAGATACACATTTTTAACATGTATACATTAGAATGCAAGATGCTTTTGAAAAAATTTGAGTAACAGATGGTTTTATATGGAGCTTTTTTAATAATGACTTTTATATCAGAGAAGTGTCCCAGTGTTTGCTAATATTCTCTGTGTACCCTGGTCTATAGAGGAAAGTTATTTGTCTTATTGGAAGTGGTAAAGTTATCCTTGATGAGACAATAAAGAGAATCAGAGCAACCTTTTTGAGATTTTTTTTTCACTCTTGTATGATAATTTTTATTATAGACAGCTGTGACTATTTCTAAACGATCAAAAATGCCTCTTCCCCCATATCTTGATCTATGTACATTGATATTATGCACATGGCCTCAAACCAATTTAAACATGCATAACTTGTAGATCCTTACCTGTAGAAACAGGCCAACTAAGAAGTTTGAAGAGGGTAATTGCTGGTAATCCACTACAAGCATGCTACCTGGTTATCATAGCAGTAAGTTTCAGATCAATACCTTTCACACAGACTTGGGTTTGTTTTCCAAACATTGATTTGGAAGCAGGCATTGAAAATCCACATGATTGGTTCCACAGATCTGATAAATTCTAGCCCTCTGAACTGCCAAGTATTCTCCTGAAGGCGAGATTGGTAGCCTTTGTGGTCTGTTACTGGAAAGCAGAAATCTTCCTAACAAATAGGCTGGCACGGGAACTTAGGGACTGTTTCTTAAAATGCAGTCTAGATTGGTATATATTGTTGTCAGGGAAATCAACAGGGAAGTCTTGTTCAGGCTTCAAAAACAGGAGAGCAAGCCTCTGACCTGCTTCTGACCTGCCTAAACATTGCCTGGGTTCTGTGCCTGCCTGCAAACAGTGATGCAGCACTTTAGAAAAGAAAGGGAATGGGTCTTGGAATTCTTGAGCCCTTGAAGTTCTGGCCAACTTACTGGGGTCTAACAAAATCCTATGACTCACAGGTGAAATAAACAGCATTTTTAAAGTTAAAAAAATTATTCAGAGTGTCATTTTTGCATGTAAACTGATGACGGTATCAATTTGTGGCCTTTTGAAAGTCTCACCTGTGGAGTAGACACACCACCTAGCACCCTTTCCCAACTGGGACTCTCAATTGCTCTCATTTGGGACTTTCCAGTGCTATTCAAGTCTGGATGTAGATTGGCCAATTAGGTGAAGTATGCTACTGCTAAGTCTGCTAAGTCACTTCAGTCGTGTCCGACTCTGTGTGACCCCATAGACGGCAGCCCACCAGGCTCCCCCGTCCCTGGGATTCTCCAGGCGAGAACACTGGAGTGGGTTGCCATTTCCTTCTCCAGTGCATGAAAGTGAAAAGTGAAAGTGAAGTCGTTCAGTCGTGTCCGACTTTTAGCGACCCCAAGGACTGCAGCCCACCAGGCTCCTCCATCCATGGGATTTTCCAGGCAAGAGTACTGGAGTGGGGTGCCATTGCCTTCTCCCTAGGTGATGTATATGCTGTTACTATTCTCTATTATAGTTTCTATTTCTTTTCTTTTAATGGCTGTATATTGAAATTCAATCAAATAATCTTCTATAAAAAATTGAAATAGTTTCTCTGTGTGTAACGAATGGTTTCGTTTACTAATGAATCTTTCAAACCTAAAACTAAAGTAAAACTTTTGGCAATAGACCTGTTAATACAAGGATTAGAATTGATCTATTTTTCCAATCTAAAATATTTTGACAATTTTACCAATGAGAACTCATGTCTAATATTAGCTGTACTATTGAATAGGATATTGATTTTAACAACTTTTTTTCTGACTGTTACCAAGTTACTTAGTAAAGCAATCAAGATCAGGGTAACAGAAGCACAGGTAGAAGCCAATTCTTGAATAAATGTTTTGAATTTTAAATGCTAGCTAGATATCCTTGGAATGTGAATTCCTGATTAGAGCAGCCATCTGCAGTGTGGTTATAGCTTAACCAATTAACAAACCTATAACAGCATAATATAGAGAGCTACATTGAAGTATTTTAAATTAAATTTTATTCATGTTGCCAACAGCACACTGTTCTTGCCACTTTGGCTCCATGCATAATGGAATATCAGTTATTTTTTGTACTCTTGGCTCCATAGATTCTCTACAGGCTAGGTGTCAGCAATTCATCACATTTACAAATTTCTTAATTCCTAATATCCAGTGCTATAACACAATGTGTAAGAGTAAAGCTGGACCCAAATACGTATAAAATCTCTAGACTTCAAATTCTTGAAAATAATCATAGATATGACTTTCATTCTTCAGTATGTATGCACTAATACTAAGAAATTCTAACTGATAATAAAAAGTTCTTAGTGGGTTTATATCTTTATTTCTTTTGTCTTTGATAAAGCAAAGGACAGTGTCTTGTACTCATCAACATGCACAGATTTTACAGAGGACTCTGCCCATATTACATGATTGAGCAGTGTTTGTTTATGAACGCTGAACTGTGATGGTGACTCTGTGCCTTGCTTCTTAGAGTAGAAATGTTGAGAATGAAGGAAATAGACATCATAGTTTGCTTAAGAGGTAAACCATCAAAGTCTAAGTCCAAGTACTACTGTCAGATAGCTGTGTGTCCTGGGTGACACTTATTCTCTATGAATCTCCATTTTGTCATCTCTGAAAGAGCGGTAACAGGGTTATTGTAAAATTTAAGTAAGAAGATATATAACATTCTTGATGTTTCACTCATACAATTCACTAGAACTATGAATTAAAAAGTGAATTATCTACTGAATAAATGGTAACTTATCTCACAGTTTTTTCTCCCTGGCAATACAGTAAAATAAACATCTCTGTAAAACTGGATTATAGCAGAGAATTGACTCATGAATATAAACTGATTACATTAATTCAAACTTGCAAACATACAATTTTGTTTTAAAGGCATTATTTTGCCCCAAATAATATCAAAGTAACTGAAACTATTATTAATTTTTGCAGGATTTTGGCATATATTATTTAGTTTAATTTTATAAATTGTATGTGCTCAAGATCATTATCTTGTATCCTCATCATAATAAACAATTATGAAAATGAGTCATATCTCATTATATTAATTATCTTTACTTTTAGCCCATAAATATTGTACTAAATTTTACCAAAGTAATATGGTATTCCTCATATTGTATTGATAATGTTGAACAAAAATATTTCTTTAAAATATTTTTGAATAGCTGTTACAGTCTAAACAGTGTGCTAGAAACCTGAGATCTCATTTAATCCTCACATCAACCCTTCAAGGGAAGTATTACTGACTCCATTTCATGGATGAGAACATGAATGTCCTAAACACGGTTATCCTTATTTCACACATGGTGCAACCTATTGTAATCAGACTTCTATTGTTGTTCACGAGCAAAGGCTATTAGTGATCTCTTTATTCATGACATTGTACAGGAGACAGGGATCAAGATCATCCCCATTGAAAAGAAATGCAAAAAAGCAAAATGGCTGTCTGAGGAGGCCTTACAAATAGGTGTGAAAAGAAGAGAAGTGAAAAGCAAAGGAGAAAAGGAAAGATATAAACATCTGAATGCAGAGTTCCAAAGAATAGCAAGGAGAGATAACAAAGCCTTCCTCAGCGATCAATGCAAAGAAATAGAGGAAAACAACAGAACGGGAAAGACTAGAGATATCGTCAAGAAAATTAGAGACACCAAGGGGACATTTCATGCAAAGATGGGCTCGATAAAGGACAGAAATGGTTTGAAGCTAACAGAAGCAGAAGATATTAAGAAGAGGTGGCAAGAATATACAGAAGAACTGTACAAAAAAAGATCTTCACGACCCAGATAATCATGATAGTGTGATCACTCACCTAGAGCCAGACATCCTGGAATGTGAAGTCAAGTGGGCCTTAGGAAACATCACTACAAAGCTAGTGGAGGTGATGGAATTCCAGTTGAGCTATTCCAAATCCTGAAACATGATGCTGTGAAAGTGCTGCACTCAATATGCCAGCAAATTTGGAAAACTCAGCAGTGGCCACAGGACTGGAAAAGGTCAGTTTTCATTCCAACCCCAAAGAAAGGCAATGCCAAAGAATGCTCAAACTACCACACAATTGCGCTCATCTCACACACTAGCAAATTAATGCTCAAAATTCTCCAACCCAGTCTTCAGCAACATGTGAACTATGAAATTCCAGATGTTCAAGCTGGTTTTAGAAAAGGCAGAGGAATCAGAGATCAAATTGCCAACATCCGCTGGATCATGGAAAAAGCAAGAGAGTTCAAAAAAAAATCTATTTCTGCTTTATTGACTATGCCAAAGCCTTTGACTGTGTGGATCATAATAAACTGTGGAAAATTCTGAAAGACATGGGAATACCAGACCACCTGACCTGCCTCTTGAGAAACCTATATGCAGGTCAGGAAGCAACAGTTAAAACCGGACATGGAACAACAGACTGGTTCCAAATAGGAAAAGGAGTACGTCAAGGCTGTATATTGTCACCCTGCTTCTTTAACTTCTATGCAGAGTACATCATGGGAAACGCTGGGCTGGAAGAAGCACAAGCTGGAATCAAGATTGCCGGGAGAAATATCAATAACCTCAGATATGCAGATGACACCACCCTTATGGCAGAAAGTGAAGAAGAACTAAAAAGCCTCTTGATGAAAGTGAAAGAGGAGAGTGAAAAAGTTGGCTTAAAGCTCAACATTCAGAAAACGAAGATCATGGCATCTGGTCCCATCTATTTCATGGGAAATAGAGGGGGAAACAGTGGAAACAGTGTCAGACTTTATTTTTCTGGGCTCCAAAATCACTGCAGATGGTGACTGCAGCCATGAAATTAAAAGACGCTTACTCCTTGGAAGGAAAGTTATGACCAACCTAGATAGCATATTAAAAAGCAGAGACATTACTTTTCCAGCAAAGGTCTGTCTAGTCAAGGCTGTGGTTTTTCCAGTAGTTATGTATGGATGTGAGAGTTGGACTATGAAGAAAGCTGAGTGCTGAAGAATTGATGCTTTTGAACTGTGGTGTTAGAGAAGACTCTTGAGAGTCCCTTGGACTGCAAGGAGATCCAACCAGTCTATCCTAAGAAGATCAGTCCTGGGTGTTCATTGGAAGGAATGATGCCGAAGTTGAAATTCCAATACTTTGGCCACCTCATGCGAAGAGTTGACTCATTGGAAAAGACCCAGATGCTGGGAGGGATTGGGGGCAGAAGGAGAAGGGGACGACAGATGAGGAGATGGCTGGATGGCATCACCGACTTGATAGACATGAGTTTGGGTAAACTTTAGGAGTTGGTGATAGACAGGGAGGCCTGGTATGCTGTGATTCATGGGGTCTCAAAGAGTTGGACACGACTGAGTGACTGAAATTTACTGCACTGAACTGAACTATTCATAAATGCAATGAGCATTTTGATTTCTAGCCTTACTTAACCTTAGCAAAATTTAATATTGTGATCACTTTTGTTTTGAAATCCTTCTTGAGTTTTTCCTCTAGAATGACTTATCCTTGGATTTCCTCCTATATCACTTGTCATTACTTCAGTTTCCCTTATTGGTCCTTTCTCCCTCTGCCTATCTTTTGGATATTAAAATTCCAGCAAAGTCTATCCTCATCCCTCTTCTCCCTTCCTCTAAACACTCTCCTTCTCCCATCTCATTTACTCTAATGGCTCCAACAATTGTCTCTATATTAACCACTCTCACATAAACATCTCCCACCCAGATCATGTTCCCAAACCCTGAACCATATACCCAGCTGCTAATTGGAACTGATTGTTCCACAGGTGCTTCAAATCTCCTGTCCCACAAACTAAACTCTTCATCTTCCCACACACCAATCTCTCAACCCCAAGCACCGCCAATCACACACACACATACACACATATACACTCTCCCCACTCTACCCTGAAGTCAGTCTTCTCCACATCCAACTTCGGTGAAAAACACCATTGCCGTCTGATCCTCCCTTCAAAAAATAAGTTTTAACCCATAAATCTAAGCATTGATCAAAGTTCAACTCCATGTTCCTACCTAATATTATACAAATCATGATGCTTCTTCATTCTGACTATTGCATTCAGTCACCTGAATCCTTCTTAAAAATTACTTCCCTGCTTAAACTCCTTACCTGTTTTCTCCACATCTTCAGGATAAAATTTTTAATATGAGATCTATACATGTTCCCTAAACTTGCTTAATCATCAGTAAGTTCTTGTTAAATGTCCAGGTTCCTAAGTGTCACATATGGAGAGTCAGTCTATCAGGAGTCTGGGACAAGAGTGTGTTATTATGAATCTCTACTTTTTACCAAGCTCCTTGGATTCCATTAAAAAGACAAATTTGACAAATAATGCTTATAAATCCATTTATATTCTGGTAGTTGCCCAATATTTACTTTACATGTAGTCAATATGTAGCTCACCAATACCTAATATAATTTTGCTGAGTGAGTTAATGAATAAATTTATCACTTTAGGTTCTGACTCCAAAGGACAGGTTTTTCCCACATTAGAATAACAAAAGGGTAAGAGTAGACTACATTGGAAGATGATTTCGTGTCATGCTCTTGGAAGCTGATGGTGGGGGGAGTCATAAAGACCTACCACTCAGTTTATTTCCATGGTTTAAGTGTATGATTCATTCATATATGCAGAAAATGTGTTGGCAAGATTCTTTATCAATGCAGGGAGTTGTATTTCTGCATGTATATACAAATATCCCCATATATACAATGGGGTACAAATACAAATGGGGATATTTGTATATATGTTATTTTAAATATCTTATATGCAAGTTATTAAAATAGGAATTATTATTTCATCAAAACATCCAGTGTGGGAAATTGATGAATACCAAGACTAATAAGCAATAATGATGCAAAATGAAAGCTATTATTTGAAAACAAAAATTCTCAAATCATAGAGAGATAGTATTACAAACAACAGTTAAGAACCTACAAAAGAGAAATTCTCTTCACATTAAGGAAGTTTGATAAAGACAACAGTGCTTATATTTGATCAGAATTGGAGAAGAAGGTTCATTTTGAGTGGTCATATTTTTTGCAGTGGTAGGAAAAGTCCAACATTGGTAAGTATACCATTACAGTCTAAGCAAGAAAATAGTTTCATGGTCACAAGCAGAGATAGAAAGAAGACGTAAGACATTTTAATATGAAACTTTTATCCAGAAGTCACATTTTCAATTAAAAAAATTTGTAACCAACATATTTTTAAATATAATATACAATATCTATCTCAGAAAGTTAAACTTTCAAAGATAAATTTTACATCAAGTCAATCAGTTCAGCCAATTCAGCCACTCAGTCATGTCCGACTGTTTGCTACCCCATGGACTGCAGCACGCCAGGCTTCCTTGTCCATCACCAACTCCTGAAGCTTGCTCAAACTCATGTCCATGGAGTTGGTGGTGCCATCCAACCATCTCATCCTCTGTTGTCCCCTTCTCCTCCTGCCCTCAGTCTTTCCCAGCATAAGGGTCTTTCCAATGAATCAGTTCTTCATGTCAGGTGGCCAAAGTATTGGAGTTTCAGCTACAGCATCAGTCCTTCCAGTGAATATTCAGGACTGATTTCCTTTAGGATGGATTGGTTTAATCTCCTTGCAGTCCAAGGGACTCTCAAGAGTCTTCTCCAACACCACAGTTCAAAAGCAACAATTCTTCGTCACTAAGGGCTTCCCTGATGGCTCAGCTGATAAAGAATCTGCCTGCAATGTGAGATGCCTGGGTTCAATCCCTGGGCTGGGAAGATCCCCTGGAAAAGGAAAAGGCTGCCCACTCCAGTATTCTAGCCTGGAGAATTCCATGGACTGTATAATCCATGGAGTAGCAAAAAATCGGACAGAACTGAGAGACTTTCACTTTCCCTTTTGTATAGGCCATTGGGTGGCAGAGTCGGACAGGACTGAGCAACTTTCACTTTCTTTCTTAGAATATGGTGCAAATTAGAAAGGATTAGTAACGGGGGAAAAGGCAGTGAAAATCATTCAAGATGGGCAAGGAGAAAGGAGTTTACTGAAAGCAGTAAGTTACCTTTCTACCCAAGTCAACCTAACCAGCTTTACAAGGAAATTCTAAGGTCATTACACCTCACATAGCCTAGTCATCCTGAAAGACTTACTTTGATATTTTCTCCTTGGCCACATTGAATAATTTTCACCGCATTTTCTGCTGAACTTTGTTTGTGGCATTTTGACACAGATACAGATAAGAAGGAAAAATCAATCTCAGGAGAAGTTCTTTAGAAGCACCCCAAAAAAATCTGTCACGACTTCCACTGTTTCCCCATCCATTTGCCATGAAGTGATGGGACAAGATGCCATGATCTTCGTTTTTTTGAATTAGAGTTTTAAGCTGGCTTTTTGACGCTCTTCTTTCACTTTCATTAAGAGATTTTTAGTCCTCCTTGCTTTCTGCCGTAAGGTTAGTGTCATCTGCATATCTGAGGTTATTGCTATTTCTCCTGGCAATCTTGATTCCAGCTTGTGCTTTTCGCATGATGTACTCTGCATATAAGTTAAATAAGCAAACTGACAATATATAGCCTTGACATACTACCTTCCCAATTTGGAACCAGTCTGTAGAGTGCTGAGCAATTAGTATTCACAAACATTTTAATATAAATCATTTAAGACTATGATACATCGATGTAATTGAGAGTTGGACTGTGAAGAAAGCTGAGTGCCGAAGAATTGATGCTTTTGAACTGTGGTGTTCAAGAAGACTCTTGGGAGTCCCTTGGACTGCAAGGAGATCCAACCAGTCCATCCTAAAGGAGATCAGTCCTGGGTGTTCATTGGAAGGACTGATGCTGAAGCTGAAACTCCAATTCTTTGGCAACCTCATGCGAAGAGTTGACTTATTGGAAAAGACCCTGATGCTGGGAGGGATTGGGGGCAGGAGGATAAGAGGACAACGGAGGATGAGATGGCTGGATGGCATCAGCGACTTGATGGACATGAGCTCGAGTGAACTCTGGGAGTTGGTGATGGACAGGGAGGCCTGGTAAGCTACGATTCATGGGGTCGCAAAGAATCGGATGCGACTGAGCAACTGAACTGAGCTGAACTGAACTGATTAGTTTTCAGAGACCTTGATGGAAAAAAAAATCACCCCTTGAAGATACCTTTGTTTTACATCTATAACATTGTATTAACTATGAGAACCACTTGAAAAGAATAAGAAAAACAAAAAATCTCCCTGAAGTCTTTTTCTTATTTAATTAGGAAAAACCATGAAACTCCATTTTTTATATGATTTTAGATTCAAGTGTTCATTGGAACTCCAATACTGGAAAAGAATTATTTAATTCACCAGAATGAAAAAAAAACAAGAATCAATCAAAAGGGCTTATTCTAATATAGTACTAATGGAGTGTTCAGTGTTGGACTGGATATTGTGGGAAAAAGAGGATGTGATTGAAAAAATAATCACTGCTTCTAAGGAAATTATAGTTTAATTGAGGAATTACATTAGTCTGATGGAAATAATTATGGAACTCATGCGAAGAGGTGACTCATTGGAAAAGACTCTGATGCTGGGAGGGATTGAGGGCAGGAAGAGAAGGGGATGCCAGAGGGTGAGATGGCTGGATGGCATCACTGACTCAATGGATGTGAGTCTCAGTGAACTCCGGGAGTTGGTGATGGACAGGGAGGCCTGGCGTGCTGCGATTCATGGGGTCGCAAAGAGTCAGACACGACTGAGCCACTGATCTGATCTGATCTGACACTGAAGAGTGGAGATGATTTTAAAAGTTTCAAAAAGTATTTAAGAAAGGTTGGATCTTAAGAAACAAGGATTTTGAAAGGCTTGAGGATATAGGGGAAGGAAGATTAACATTTCTTGAGCCCTATTAGTTTCTGGATATAGCACTAAATAACATCTTGCACATTTTTAACTTTTAATTCTCATAGCGGCTCCATGAGTTGGGCAAAGTTATTTCCACTTTGAAGTGAAAGATACTGAATTTAAAGAAGTGAGTTAATTTGTTCATACGCTACTGCTTATAAATGGCAGCCACTGAGTTTTACAAAATTTTTGGCATTGCCATGCAACATGTGGAAACTTAGTTTCCCTGCCAGGGAGGGAACCTGCATCTCTTGCAGTGGAAGCATGGATTCTTAACTACTGGATCTTCAGGAAAGTCCCAGCCATCAAGTTTAAATACAGACTTCTCTTGCTCCAAATTCTGTGACACTCTCCCAATCATAGTATTCCAGATGTGAGAAATTCTAGGATGAAAGAGGCAAGAAAAAGCATTCATGTGAGAGGGAAGAGGAGACAAATCAGTGTGTATCTACAATAAGTGTGACATTACCCCCTCAAGCACTTCTGATTTCAGAGGTTCCCTTGGGCTCCTTTTACCTTTTTAGTGGAACACTTTCCATAAACCAGTCTCCTATAATTTATTCAGTAGCATTGTTATGCATCTAGTTACTCAAATCATCTTTGAATTCTTTTGTATCTTTACTCTCTTAGCTAATTCACTAGCAAATTCTATCATGTCCACCTTAGATGTATATCCACATCTATGCTTGTGCCTCTAGCTCTGTCTAAACGCATGTACTTCTGCATTGATATCTGTCTCTATTTGTATCTAAATATGTTTATATATCTTTATTTCTCTATACCTTGTCTTAAATCTATTATCTATCTCTATATATTTCTCTCTATATATTTATTTCTATCTCAGTCTATGTAACTACTTACATATTGATTTCTATGTGCATACATATGTCTCTATCTCTATTTAAATCTATACAGATATAGTCTACCTCTAAATCTATCTCACTATCTATATCTGTACTTACACCCTACACCTATATCTGCCTTCATCTTAAATCTATCTCCACTGGAATCAAGTGAATCTAAAGCATCATCATCTCAAACTTGAATTACTGTGATAGTCTCCTAACTGTTCTTCCAACTGCTATTCTTGCACTTCTATAATCCTTTAAATATGTAAATTACTTCATGCTAATTTCAAAAGCTCCCAGTGCCTTTCCTTACACTAAGAATAGTATCCAAATTCCTGCTTATGGCCAACTGACTCTACTTTTACTACCTCATCCCCTTAAAATCTCTTCCTCAATCTTCATGACCCAGTCACTCTAGCTTTCACTCTTCTCTCAAATACATCAATCATTTATGCATTGGGGGTTTTGTACTTGCTATTCCTTCTGTCTATTATGGTCTGCTTTTACATGTTGGCATTTTAATTTCTTCTTGTCATTCAGGACTCAGTTAAAATGTAACGGCCTGAGGAAAGCTATCCTAATGATTCAACTTTGTATCAGAGACCCAGTGGTAGATTAAAATGGCCTTGTATGCTGTGGCACTTCTCTGCTGAGAACTGGGGATCCATTAGCTTCTCCTTGAGTCTGGGTGAGCTCTGTGACTGCTCATACAAAGAGACATTGCCAGTTTCTTCTGGGCTTTGGTGAAAAGAGCTTATCAACTTTCACTCACACTTAGAAGCATGCTACTGCTAAGTCACTTCAGTCGTGTCCGACTCTGTGCGACCCCATAGACAGCAGCCCACCAGGCTCCGCCGTCCCTGGGATTCTCCAGGCAAGAACACTGGAGTGGGTTGCCATTTCCTTCTCCAATGCAGGAAAGTGAAAAGTGAAAGTGAAGTTGCTTAGTCGTGTCTGACTCTTAGTGACCCCACGGACTGCAGCCCACCAGGCTCCTCCATCTATGGAATTTTCCAGGCAAGAGTACTGGAGTGGGGTGCCATACTACCATTAATTAGTGTGACTCACTCTGATCACCATACTGTAAGGAGTCCAAGTCACATAGAAAGATAGGGGATGAAATGCCCTGTGAAAAGAGAAAGGGAGAGAAAGATAAAAGCAGGAGAGGGAGAGAGAGGCTCTGAGTACTAGACATGTGAATGAAAAACTGTTTTTTGGAAGTGGATCATCCTGTTTCAGCTGCCACTATGTGGACCAGGGACAAGTTGGCCAGTTAAACCCTTCCAGAGTTCTAAACTCACAAAAACTGTAAACAAAACACAATGTTGTTTTAAGTCACTAAGTATGTGAGGGTTGTGCTACAAAGTACTAGTGAACCAGACAATTGCCAAGTATGGTTTGGTTTATCATATCACACTTTTCTACTAGTTAACACTATGGTTCTTTTTTTCTTCCTTTTCTTCCCTTTTCTCTTCTTTCCTTTTAGTTTTGCCCTCTCTTTCTTTTCTTTCTTTGTCTTTCCTTTACCTGGCTACTGTTCAACTCTTTAGATGATAAACACCACATGAATAAGGTGGAGAAGGAAATGGCAACCCCCTCCAGTATTCTTGCCTGGAGAATCCCAGGGATGGAGGAGCCTGGTGGGCTGCCATCTATGGGGTCGCACAGAGTCGAATGCAACTGAAGCGACTTAGCAACAGCATGAATAAGGACTCTGTGTATCTCTTATCCCATTGAGCTCTGTTCTATAGAAGTATGCCTCAAAGATAATTGGAAGCAGTCAATAGTTATCAAATAAATAAAATAAGCCTATGCATTTAGTACGTCTACCTACACAGGGTTGGTAGTTACTTTATCAAAATTATAACTATTAGGTGTAAATAAACAAAGAAACAAATGCACAAAATCCAGCCAAAATAATTCCAAATATAAATTGGGAAGAAATATACAGTATACTCTATTCTGTAGTTTTACAGTGAGATAGGTTTTAGCAGAACATGATGCTTGAAATTGGCTGCAAAATTATACCTCTTGACTGCCCTTTGGTATTAGACTTTGGTGGGATTAATAATGGTTAGCTCAGTGCTGTAATGATTTTCAAAGGAGGAAAAAGCATCCCCAGATTTTGAAGCAGCTTAAAACACATAATTTGGCTTCTCAGAACTAGATCTTGTAGCTGGCAGAATCCCAACCCTCTCTTCCTCAGCTACATGGCAACCTGGATAAGGCCATGTGGATCCTGGCTGCCTCTGATCTGGGGAGCTGATGCAGAAATAACTTCATTGCTCATAGATACCTCTTCACAATGGCAGAATTAATATGGCTCTCCAAATACCAACTTGGGGCCATTTGAGAACTCCTGCTGTGGAGAAGATGAGGTTTTAAGACATAAAAAGAAGTCCTCTCATATCTCCACCCTGTGCACTCAGTACATGCTAAGTCACTTCAGTCATGTCTGACTCTGTGTGACCATATGGTCTGTAGCCCTCCAAGCTCCTCTGTTCCCAGGATTCTCCAGGCAATAACACTGGAGTGGGTTGGCTTACCCTCCACCAGGGGCTCTTCCTGCCCCAGGGATAAAACTTTGCTTCTTACATTTAACCTGCATTGGCAGGCAGGCTCTTTACTGCTAGTGCCACCCCGGAGGCCCTTACCGTAAGTACAAAGACAGTAAAAGTGGGCAGAGACTCATAGGGAGGTTCCTGTCACCCATGAGGTAACCCAACTGAGCCAGCCACTTCAGAGACACTTCCTATGCTGCCCACCCAGCCTACATTCTCCTCTACCTCTAAGAAATTCTCTCCTGCTTCTCTATAGTCACAGAGGTGAATTCTTCCCTGCCAGATTCCAGCCACTCTGGCCTTTGTTCCCCTTCTTCAGCCTGAGGTACAAGTTTCAGGTTCAGGGCTTTTGCACAGACTATTCATTCTGACTAAAACTTCCCTAACACTTACCTTCTTTACTTCACTCAAAATCAAGCTGAAGCTTAAATGTCACTTCCTCTGGGAAGGCTTTTCTGTTCCCTTGGGCAAGATTATGTATCTCTGCCTTACACTTTTGTTACATCCTTCATAATAAGGAAAATTCTGCATTTAAACAGCTAGTCCACCATTTTATGTGTTCTTTGTGATTAATCAATCAATGTATTGTGTTAAGTGTTATTTGGTGTTTGGCAGTGAGCCCAACAGAGGCAAAAAGCAGACATGTTTTGTTCTTTTCTGTATGGAGAAGACTTAGCATGATTCCAGCATAGAGTAGATGTTTAGTAATTAGTCTTTGAATGACTGAATGAATGTTTGATAGGTGAATGAATTGCAGGAAAGCTATCTTTTACTGATTTTTTCCCCCTTTGAATTTGGAACAATATATGTGTCCCTAGTAAGGTGAGAGACTTTATGCCTAAGTTTTTAAAAAAAAATTTCCAACCTCACAGATCATTGATTTGTTCAGCTGCAGACTTAATTGCATCCTGTGTTCTAAAAATGATCATGATTTGAGGCAGGAAGTAAGTACATAATAATTCCCATTCTCTGATTCATACATTTCTTACAAAGTTGTCTTTCTTGATAAAGATTCTAAAATCCTCAGGGCTGAATGGTGGGATTCCAACTGCATCCTTTCAGGGGCCTCCATTCTGATAAGAGGAACTAAGAACACTTAATTCAAGTCTGAGACTCTGCTATAATATTTCCAATTATTGAAACTTATTTCAGTATCTAGTTTGGCCTAAGGTATATGCAGGCACTCAATAATTGATAGTCATTATTATCAATGTGATTGATTATATCAGCATTCTAGTCATCCTGACAGTCCTCCCCTCTCCTAATGAGCTTGTCTATTCCTTACATTTCTGTCAAGTCCTTTCAAATGGGTCCAGAATTTTTTACTCTGATCCTGATCCATGAACTCAGGCTTTTTTTCTCCTGTTTTTCTGATGCTACTAGCTAGCTTGCTTCTCTTCCAGCAACTACAGAGCATTTGCATTGGAATTCCATTCAGGGAAGCTCATCTGTTGGAAACTCCTAGCTACTTTTTGGATCACTATCTTAACAGATCATTTTGTCTGAAATTGGAGATTATTGAGACCCTTGGATATCATTGTCATGTTCTCTGATCTGAAATACTAGTATTAAGTCACTTCATTTGAGCATCTCTGACTTCTAATAGTTAAGAGCCTAGATTTGAGAGTCACATTTTGAAAGACACATTTTGAAGATCCTCCACTTGTTTGCTGTAAAAACTTGGGAAAATTATTTGGTCCCTAAGTGTCTCTTTCCTATTTTATAAAATGAAAATCAATAATAGTACCTGCTTCCAAGGGCTGTTGTAAAGATGAAGTGAGATGACACGATAGAAAAAGACTACTGGCAAACTTATTTCTCCCTGGTCTGTCTGTCTGTCTACCCATGACCATTATTTCTTACTTGATCTTAATATCTGCCCCAAGGTTTTGCTTGATGTAACTGGTCCATGTCCTTGTCCCAGTGTATGACCTGAAGGCAAAAATACATTACTGGCTCTTTGGGAACTAAGGATTGCATGGGTAACAATGTATTTAGTTTTTGAGTTAACTTTCTAGGATTGGCTGATCACAGTAGCATATATTATTTTTGTGATTCTGTCACTTGCTGGGCTATCTCTCAAATAAGCTAGATGGTGGATTTTTTAATTTAAAACAATATAAATGAACATTTTTTTTTAGTTTTGTTAATGAGAATTCTGCTTCTAGGAGATGGAGTAGACAGACTACCCTTATCATCACACTAAGTACAATTAATAACACTGAACACTATATATAAAACTAATATAATAAGACTCTGAAATATAGAAGGAAGGTGACAGACTGTTAAGAAGACTTAGGACCTAGGGAATGACATGCTGGTTAGCTACCTGAGCTTTCTTTTTGCCTCATACATCGTTAGTGAGAATGGATAAAGCCAGTAACCTGGAAATATAAGCCAGTGCAGATAAATATGCAACCCACCCCAAAACCCGCTCTTTCTAGCCAAAGGATCAGAAAAAGACAGAAAAATCTTCAGATAACGACTGCTCCATTCCAGCTAGACAACACAGAAAAAAGTCTGGCCCCACCCTGCCCTTGCCAGCAAAGACTGAGTGGGCATCCACTCAAGGATGAAAGGAGAAAATATAACACCCCCACTGCAATGGTGTTGGAGAAGGTTGGGTAAAGAGCTAGAATTTTATTCCCTACTAGCAGTATTAAGTTCCTCAGCCACAGTGTCAGTGCAGACCACCTGGCAGGCTAGATTTCCACATACTTGTCAGTAATGCTTTTAATCTCCACTCAAATGGCATCAGATGAAGGCTAATGGAGAGTGGTAACAAAGCCACCCCTCACTGCTGTCAGTGGAGACATGAGAAGTCAGAACTTTCACCTCTGCCCAGCAATAATGAGGAGCCTTGCCCAACATGAGTATTAGTGATGGCTAAGTGGCAAATTGGAAAAGACCCTAATGCTGGGAACGATTGAAGGCAAAAGGAGAAGAGGGCGGCAGAGGATGATTTGATTGGATGGCATTACAGACACAATGAACATGAACTTGGGTGAACTCCAGGAGATGGCGAGGGACAGGGAGGCCTGGTGTGCTGCAGTCCATGGGGTTGCAAAGAGTCAGACATGACTTAGCCACTGAATGACAAGTGGTAAATCCACTATTCTATTCCATGTGGCAATAAAGAGCTAATACCTTCCCCTTTTCCCTCCATAGGTCATACCCAAAAAATCCAACTTAGAGTGAAGTTTAGTAATATCAAGAATTGTCCAAAATAATTTAAAAACATCCATGTTTCAATACAAATTACTTATCAGATCAAGAAACAGGAGGATCTCATACTAAATGTAATAAAATCAAGAGATTTCAATACTGATATGACAGAGATGTTAAAATTATCAAAGATTTTAAAGCAACAAAAGTAAAAATATTTTATTGACCAATTAGCAATGTACTTTTAACAAATTAACTAATAAAAAGCCTTAGCAAAGAAATAGTCTCAGCAAGGAAATGAAAGATATAAAGAGGAACCAAAAAAAAGTTTTAGAACTAAAAAGTAAAATTACTGAAATTAAAAGCTTAGTGAATGGCTTCAATTACAGAGTGGAGGGGACAGGAGAAATCATCAGTGAATGAAAGATAGAAGAATAGACATCATCCAAGCTGAACAGCAAAGAGAAAATAGACTTAAAAAATCAATTAAGTCTTTGGAATCTGTGGGACTATAATCAAACACCTAACATTTTTGCTATTGGAGTTTAAGAAAAATAGGTAAAAGAGAAGAGATAAAAAAAGTACACATAAGAATAATGACCAACAACTTCCTAAATTTGTCAAAAGACATAAATCTCCAGAATCAAGAAGCTGTGTAAATTCCAAACAGGATAAACTGAGAGGGATGCATGCAAAGACACATTTCAATTAGTATTTTGAAAACTAAAAGACAAAGAAAAAATCTTGAAAGTGGTCAGAGAACAATGCCACTTTATCTGTAGGGAAAAGTTGAAATAAAATGATAGCAGATTTCACATCAAAGATGTTGGAGGCCAGAAAAAAGTGGACAATATTTTTCAAACAGTGAAAGAAAAGAATTGTCAACCTGGCAAACCATAACCATCAAAAATACCCTTCAGGAATAAAGGGTAAATAAAGATATTCTTAGAGGAAGAAAAACTAAAATAATCTCTCACTCTCAGACTTATTCTAATAAAAGTGATTAAAATAAGTTCTCTAAACAGAAAAGAAATTTTAAAAAGGAACACTAGAAATTTGGAGAGGAGAAAATAACAAAATGAAGAAAACATTAAAAATTTTTTTTCTTCTCTTGAATTTTCTAATTTTTTGATGATTGATGCAAAACTTTTAACACTGTGTAATATAGTTCTAAATGTTGGCTAAAGAAATATTTAAGCCAATTATGTTATAAATAAGGGAGTGCAAAGGAAGTTAAAGGGAGGGAACATTTTGGTTTATAATAGGCTTAAGTTATGTATATATATATACATATGAGATGATATATTATATATATATATATATATATATCACATACATAACTATAATATTCTAGGTATAATGTGATACCTAAAATAACTACTAAAAAAGCTGCACAAAGAGATATACAATATGAAACTACAGATAAATCAAAATGGATTCTTAAAAAATTTTAAGTAACCCATAGACAGTCAGGAAAAGGAAACCAGAAATAAAACCTGTTTTGTTCAGTCACTAAATTGTGTCCAACTCTTTGCAATCTCATAGACTGTAGCATGACAGGGTTCCCTGTCTTTTACCATCCACCAGACTTTACTCAAAAGAGAACAACAAAAATGAAAATAAAATGTCAGGTTTAATCCTAAAGTATTAATAATTATACTAAATGTAAATGGCATAAATATACCAATTAAATGACAGATATTGGCAGAGTGGTTTATGAAACATAATCCATCTGTCTATCTATCTATATATAATGCAAACATTAATCAAAGGACAGCAAGAATGGATGCATTATTATCAGATAAAGTAGATTTTAGAGCAAAAAAATTACAAGAATAAAAGAGCAACATAAAATGATAAAAGGGCAAGCCCACAAGTGGACACAGAAATTCTATATGTACATATGCAAACAAAAGATCTGTAAAAAGTTTGAGGCAGAAGTTGATAAAACTAAAACAAAAAACATACACTCAACTATAACTGGAGACCTCAACACCTTTCTCTCAGCAATTTATTGAAAAACTAGACAGAAAATCAGCAAGGCTATAGAAAAACTGAATAGCACTATTTAAACAACAGTATCTACTCAATATTTTCAGAAAACTCAACAACAGCAGAACACGCATCATTTTCAAGTGCCCATGAATCATGTCTCAATGTAATCATATCCTGATGGAGAAACTTCAAAAATTTAAACGAGTGAAATTGTACAGAGTTTATTCTCTGACCACAGTGGAACCAAACTAGAAATCAATAGTAGAATTTAAAGAAAAAATTTCCAAATATTGAGAAACTAAGCAGCATATCTATAAAAAATCCATGTGTCAAAAGGATAGCTTCGGAAGAAATTTTAAAATGTTCATTTAACCGAATGAGAATGGAAATACAATTATTAAAATTTGTGGGACAGATAAAGCAGTGCTAAGGAGAAAATATGTACAACTAAATTCACATATTAGGAAAAACTGTCTCAAATCAATACTCTAAACTTCCACTTCAACCCAGAAAAGAACAAAATAAAACCAAAGCAAACAGAAGGAAGGAAATAATAAGAGCAGAAATCAGTGAACTTGGAAACAGAAACACAATAGAGAAAATCAATGAAACCAAGAGATTATTCTTCAAAAAAATCAATAAAATTGACAAAGAGCTAGCAAGACTGAGGAAGAAAAAATAAAGGAAAATAATTACAAACATTTGAAATGACACAGGAGATACCACCAGGACCCTGCATATGTACCAAAAAAATATAGATATATTGTGAACAACTCTTCACATATAATTTGAAAACTTAGATGAAATAAATCATTTTACTGAAAGAAAATAAACAACCAATACTTATCCAATATAAAATACATTATGAAATATATGGTTGCAATTACTATAGAACTCTTCGGGGATTTGAATCCAACTATTAAGCAATTGAGTTTGAAGACCTTATAAAACCAATTAATACTACTTATTTCATACAGTTTTGAGAGTTAAGAAATTAAAAAAATCATATGAAGTATCATTTTAGGTTTTATGTTCTTTAGTAATCTGATAATATATTCTGTTTTTTTTTCCTCCTGGAAGTTTTATTTACACTTAAATCAATGGTGCATTTGGGGTTAATTCTGAATACATGTGAAGTTTGTTCTGTTTTTGACCAATGATTTAGTATGAATCACTACTAGCTAACAAATCTGAAAGAACTAAATATCTAAGACCAGATAACAGTTGATTTGCAGTTCAATACAACTTGAAATTCAGCTTGTATCATTTTAACTATGCCATAGCCATGACTTGTAAAATGAGAGTCCGGTAAAATGAACCATGCTGTAGTGATTCAATGAAAAGGACTTGGTATAGGGTCTCCTCGGAGAAGGCAATGGCACCCCACTCCAGTACTTTTGCCTGGCAAATCCCATGGACAGAGGAGCCTGGTAGGCTGCAGTCCATGGGGTCACTAAGAGTCGGATGCGACTGAGTGACTTCACTTTCACTTTTCACTTTCATGCATTGGAGAAGGAAATGGCAACCCACTCTGGTATTCTTGCCTGGAGAATCCCAGGGACAGAGGAGTCTAGTGGGCTGCCGTCTATGGGGTTGCACAGAGTCGGACACGACTGAAGCGACTTAGCAGTAGCAGTCTAATTTTGGTATGTTTATATCTAATTGTCTTGGGCAATCACTTAAATTCCTTGAATTGGCAATTGAAAAAAGTTGCATGAGATTATTTTATGGTCTTTTCCTTTTAGCGATGACTTTTTTTTTTATTCAAGTCCAATATATCTCATCAGAACCAGATTAAGGGGCAAGAAAGTCAGGGTATTTTTGTCAAATTGGATTTCCCAAAGATAGTCAAACAAATATTAATTACATCCAACACACTCTTCTTGCAAAGTGATGCTGACAATCCTCTATTGAAAGATGAAGTCTCTTGTCCATCCAGTCAAACCTCAGCATATTTTGTAACTGCTTCCACCATGAAAACATGGTGAAAACTGACACTTGCCTGATTTCTGAGGCTAGGTTATAAAATGCAATAAAACTTCACCTGAAGCCCTTTTTTCTTTCTTTTTTACTGCATGTACTTATACCTTTGGAGATCTGATTAGCTATGTAAGTAATTCTGAAGATGCCATGCTGGACATCACATAGAACAACTCAGAGTGACAAAAGATACCTGAGGACCCCTGCTATCCCCAGATATCCAAGTGTTCTGAGCTGAAATTTCATGCACATGGGTGAGGAAGTTTTCATGACACTAGCTCTATTCACATTCAGAAAACTAAGATCATGGCATCTGGTCCCATGACTTCATGGCAAATAGATGGGAAACAATGGAAACAATGACAGACTTTATTTTGGGGGGCTCCAAAATCACTGCAGATGGCAACTGCAGCCATGAAATTAAATGATGCTTGCTCCTTGGAAGGAAAGCTATGACCAACCTAGACAGCATATTAAAAAGCAGAGACATTACTTTGCTGACAAAGGTCCATCTAGTGAAAGCCATGGTTTTTCCACTAGTCATATATGGATGTGAGAGTTGGACTATAAAGAAAGCCGAGTGTGGAAGAATTGATGCTTTTGAACTGTGGTGTTGGAGAAGACTCTTGAGAGTCCCTTGGACTGCAAGGAGATCCAACCAGTCTATCCTAAAGGAAATCAGTCCTGAATATTCATTGGAAGGACTGATGCTGAAGCTGAAACTTCAATTCTTTGGCCACCTGATGCGAAGAACTGACTCATTGGAAAAGACCCTGATGCTGGGAAAGATTGAAGGCAGGAGGAGAGAGGTAAGACAGAGGATGAGATGGTTGGATGGCATCACCAACTCGATGGACATGAATTTGAGCAAGCTCCAAGAGTTGGTGATGGACAGGTAAGCCTAGCGTTCTGCAGTCCATGGGGTCACAAAGAGTCGAACATGACTTAGCAACTGAACTGACTGAGCTCTAGCCACCATCAGTCTATGACTTCAGAACTACAGAGTTGAGTTGCATTTAAATTTCTGACTCATGTGTATCTTGGGAGGTAATAAATATTCACTGGTGTTCTAAGTCACTAAGCATTGGGGTAGCTTTTTAGATAGCCATTGTTACTAGAATCGTGCCCATCTATGGATTCTTAAAACATCATTGGAAACATAGCAAAATGGAGAAAAGTGTATTTACTAGAATGCTTTAGAGTACATGAATATATGAACAAATTTATTGAATATAAATCCCACTGATAACCACATCTTAATAGTATCAACATTTGAAGGGTGTATATTTTGCATATTTCTTAAAATAAAAACAGAAAACAAAACCTAGAGTCAGAGGAACAGGATAGTGGAGTCAAGTATTTGCCAATAATATCTAAAACCAACACATTAGGGTTAGTTCGTTTTCATATAACTTTCTGAACAAGCTTTATTTTGAGGAGCCCATTATAGAAAGGTAACTTTTCTCCTACTGCAGGATACAAAATCCCTAAGAGTTTTCCATTCCAGCCAAAGCTTTCATAGCTCTACAGCTTGTGCAAAAGTATATGGTTTTTCTCTATGCTAAGTCTGGAAGGTAAATTTTCTCATTAGAGACTCTAGAAATCTAAGGAAAGCCTAGGCTCTTGATTCAAGCCATAAGTGTCTGAGAGGGCAGCTAAGCTAAGAGAGTAATAAACTCTGACACAAATCTATTGCTTATATTCAAAAGCAGAGACACTACTTTGCCAACAAAGGTTCATCTAGTCAAGGCTGTAGTTTTTCCTGTGGTCATGTATGGATGTGAGAGTTGGACTGTGAAGAAGGCTGAGCACCAAAGAATTGATGCTTTTGAACTGTGGTATTGGAGAAGACTCTTGAGAGTCCCTTGGACTGCAAGGAGACCCAACCAGTCCATTCTGAAGGAGATCAGCCCTGGGATTTCTTTGGAAGGAATGATGCTAAAGCTGAAACTCCAGTACTTTGGCCACCTCATGCAAAGAGTTGACTCATTGGAAAAGACCCTGATCCTGGGAGGGATTGGGGGCAGGAGGAGAAGGGGACGACAGAGGATGAGATGGCTGGATGGCATCACTGATGTGATGGACGTGAGTCTGGGTGAACTCTGGGAGTCGGTGATGGACAGGGAGGCCTGGCATGCTGCGATTCATGGAGTTGCAAAGAGTTGGACACGACTGAGAGACTGAACTGAACTGAACTGACTCATGTCTATTGTGTCAGACTATATTATTGTTCAAAACAATTCACTCTAGTTTTTGTGAGGAGTTTATATGTTCTTTGTGTTTGTTGTGTAACTTACCATGCCAGTGTGTAGGTGGCATACACTTTCTTGTCCCATTGGAAGACTTGCCCACTGTAATCTGAATGAACATGATGTGGGCCATGTTGGAGCAGAAGCCTTAAATATGACTGCATGGTTCAACTTAGTCTCTGGCTTCTGATTTCTGCTCTGAGAATGGCACATTCCAAATAGAAGTTGCTCCTATAGTCTGGAGGTCTAGTAGACAAGACAGATGGAACTCTACTAGATTAAAGCCTACATATAATGCAAGTTGGAAATAAATCTCTGTGTTATATGACCCTGAGATATTGGAGTTGTTTGGCACTCCAACAAAGCTCCCTGGTGGCTTCCCTGGTGGCTCAGTGGTAGAAGAATCTGCCTGCATTGAAGGAGATCCTGGTTCAATCCCTGGGTTGGGAAGATTCCCTGAAGAAGGAAATGGCAGCCCACTCCGGTATTCTTGCTTAGAGAATTCCGTGGAAAGAGAAGTCCTAGCCTGCAGGCTAGGCAGGCTACAGTCCATGGGGTCACAAGGAGTTGGAAACAACTGAGCAGGTAACATACTCTCTGACCAACAAAGCTATCAAATATGCACATAAAGGGGATATTAATTGGATGTATACTTACCCAGAGCATTGGAGTGTTGTGACCTTTAACCCTTACTTAAAAGAAATGTGTGGGGCTGTATATGTATATTAAGAGGAAAATTTTGTCTAGATAAATTAAATAAATTTATATTGCATAATTTACTTATGAGACTATGATGTTTCATCATCCCATACAAGATATAAATAATTTGGGAAGGCTTCCAGTGGTGAGTTTTGCACTCATTCATGAAAATCAGTAGAATGAATTCAAACATTTGAGTCTAGATTTGACTGTGCTTTTCAGGGGCAGTACTATGAATAATTGGAAGAGACTGGGTTTGGTAAGAGATTGTACTAATAAGTGGGCTTCCCCGGTGGCTCAGACAGTAAAGAATCCACCTGCAATGTAGCAGACTCAGGTCTGATTCCTGGGAAGATCCCCTGGAGAAGGGGATGGCTACCCATGCCAGTATTCTTGCCTGGAGAATTCCATGGACAGAGGAACCTGGCTGGCTACAGTCCATGGACAGAGGAACCTGGCTGGCTAGTAGAGTTCCATCTGTCTTGTCTACTAGACCTCCAGACTATAGGAGCAACTTCTATTTGGAATGTGCCATTCTCAGAGCAGAAATCAGAAGCCAGAGACTAAGTTGAACTACACAGTCATATTTAAAGAGTCAGACGCATCTGGGCAACTAGCATTTTCACTTTCACTGTATTAATAAAGCCTGGTTTTGAGTGACAGAAACACAAATCACACAAGTTTAAACAAAACAATAACTATGATTTTTATATAAATTAATACAATGCTTGTGTGCATGTGTGTATGTGTTGGAAGTAAAATATTAATTGGCTTTTATAACTTGAAATTTTCCCTAGTGTCTCATCTGTAAAGAATCCACCTTCAATGCAGGAGATGCAGGTTCGATCCCTGGGTTAGCGAGATATCCTGGAGAAAAAAATGATAACCTACTCCGCTATTCTTGCCTTTGAAATCTCACAGACAGAGGAGCCTGGTGGGTTACAGTCCATGGGGTAGCAAGAGTTAGACATGACTTAGCCACTAAATAACAATGTAATTTGAAAATATAGTTTGGGACATGGTTGGATTCATGATCTCAAATGATGTCATCAGTGTTTTCCATTTGTCTTCCTCTCTTTTCTTTCTCCTGTTTCTTTTCTTATGTTCAACTTATTTACTCTGGTCCATCTCTGTCTCTGAACTATACCTCCCTTTGTTTTGTCTCTATTCGTAATGCTGAGGGTTCGTGAAACTGTTCAGAAGCCACAATGACTGAGAATATGAGATAAAGTTGTATAAAGAAAAAGTAGTGCTCTATTTTCAGAAGAGGGAATAGGTGGTAGGCAGGCAAAATTAAAGAAAAAACAATCTACTATAAAGGTAAATCCCACAAAGATTGTGCTCAGGGTGGCACAGATGTTTGCAAAGTTGCTTTTGAAGAAGAGTGGAAAGGATTCACTTTAAGTCACTAGTTTTGCTGAGTGAAGTAAGCCAGCTTGAGGCTAGAGCTGAACTGTTCAGGGTGACCAAGGGGAAAAAGGACGGCCACCTTGTCCCAAGCACAGTAAATAAGTTCTCTACTAAAGGAACATCAAACAACTATTTTAAAATCTCGGTTTGAAAACAAGTCTAGTACAAATTTACTTGCAAACTTGGCAGTCAGAACTTAGAACTTGCTTCAGCATTATCTCTACATAGTGCCATGGACTAGAAACATATTGCCTTGATATTCAAGATTGAAAGGGGAAAAATTCAACTTCTCACCATCAAAAGATGGTATTAGTAGGTCACAAACTTTTTCTCATTTTGATTCTTTTGGTAGCATATTGTGCATGGTTCAATGCTTTTGTCTTTAGTGAAAAAAAATTCAAATATTTAAAAAGCTTTTTAAATACAGTCTCCCAGGTGTCTGTTGCAGCCTCAAGACCCTTTTCTTTCTTCTATTGTTCTCTTAATTGTTACTTCACAACAATTAGTTGGTTATTCATATGCAAATATATGCAAATGAAAAGGGACTCAATATATGAGATTTTTACTACTATTTAATTTCTACTTTGGGGTCTACTGATAAGATCTGCAAAACTGATTTTTTGTATCCTTACTCCTTGGAGGATAAAAGAGAAAGGGTAGTGTGAAAACAACCTAAATATCTCAAAAGCGCTGCCATTGTTAAGATTCTTGTTTAGCTTGGAAAGTCTTTTTAAATTATTTTTTACTTGTCTGCCTTGGTTTCACAGAAAATGTGTAGAAGCTTCCATTATTTGTAACTAACTAATTATTTCAGATCCAGAATGCCATTTGAAGTATTATTATCAATATGGAAATGGGCTCAGAAAGGAAAGAAGTAATCATCAGACAAATAAATGGAATTTGATTGACTGATTGATTGAAATCATTGTTTTAAAATATCACACAATGTTTATTAAATTAAATATTAAATAAATTAATTTAATAAATGAATCAAAATATTTATTAAGGTAAATATTAAGTATCATGAGCAAGGGAGGTCTGATGAATAAATTAAAAATACTTTTAAGCTTCTGAGAAACACCAGATTATTTGTAGGGTGGGAGGTGTGTTTGTAAATGGAATGATTACTATTTTCGTCCTTGTAATAAAGATGTCTGCAAAATTTGCTGTCTTACTCTTAAGGAAAGGGAACTTATTTTCCATCCTGTGGAATCTAAGCCTCCCTTAAGTGATGTGTCTGACCGATGAATATAGAAAAAGGGGCTTTCTGGTACTTTAAGGCTAGGTCAAAGGTGTTTTGTAGCTTTCATTGGTTTGAAAAAGCACTAATTTTAGGAACCCAGCTGTTCTTGCTATAAAGAAGTCCAACCAGACTGCAGACAGGGCCTCAAGAAATACAACCAAGTTACCCTGATAAAAGACTAGGCTAAATTCTTAGCCAGCATCAGCACCAACTTGCTAGCCCTGTGAGTGAACCATCTTGGATCAGTCAAGCCACTCCAGTTAACGTCTCATGGAGTGGAGAGAAGACACCCAGTGAATCCCCTCCTGACTTCCTCATCCACAAAATCAGGATCCAAGTAGACTGTTGTTTTAAGCCACTACATTTTGAGATAGTTTGCCATACACCAACAGATAACAAGCACACTAGATACAGATCAAAAAGAACAAAGAAGAAAAAAAAGATACTGTCTCTGTAAAAGCAGTCATACTACTTGTACAATTTCCCTTAGCCACGCTAAAGGGATCTATTCATGGACGGTTTAAAACCAGGAAGCAATTAAATCCAGTTTACAAATGCTAAAAAGAGCTTTTAATTGTTAAGGTTTCCTTCCTTGCATTTAACCTTGGCTCTTTTGGTCTCTATTCACCGGAGGATGCCCAGAGAGGGAAGAGCGCTCTGGTGAGGATAAATGTGCCGGCCAAGACTCCGGTGTCCTCTGTACAACCTACAGATGCCTCAGTGACTAATCTTCATCTGCAGATAATTCAGAAACAGGGCAGATCCCTCGGATTTGAAAATGGGAACTAAAACTCATCCATCTTCTCCTAATGGCTAAACAGGCTATTATTAGCAGGCCAGATGATTTAATAGGCCGGGGATGGAAAGGCACATGTTGATAATTAAACACTCCAGAGTTCCATTCCAAAGCAAGTGTCCTTTAACAGCATGACTAAGGTTTGTTTGCTTTTTAAACCCTTTTCTTCCACTTCCAAGACTCTGGAATGTGTTCAGGCATCAACATAAACTTTTTCGATGGCTAGAAATGATGTGTGTCAAACCAATGCTCTGTTGTTCGGATGACATGTTACATGGAATTACCTGTCCTGAACCAGCTTTATAAATGTATATATCTATGAATTCTAAAAAGACTGATCCACTCCTTCAGCAAATATGAATTGAGGTCAAATAGATAGTGGTAGAATGATAGCACTGTCTTTCAGAGCTGACTCTGCCTGGTGGCTGTTTGACCTTGAAAAAGTCAGAGCAACTTTGATAACTTAGTTTGATCACTTGAAAGTGAAGAATACTTGATTCTAAGTTTCCTTCAAGCACTAGAATGTGTTCATTCTACAAACTTTATTGTCAAAATGACTCATCTCTATTAAAAATATGTTTAGGCAGTAGTTGAATTAATAGGAAATTGATTGGTTTTGCTTTAAGCACGTGCATCAATATTCTTAGCCTTCTTTATTTCCCATATTACCCAAGATTACCATATTACTTAACATTTCCCATATCACCTAAGATTATTTTTAAATACTGCTATTTTATAATCATAAATAATAGTAAATATTTATTTTATTCATAACTACACCAAGCATGAGCTGACAGTTTCACAAATGTAATCTGTTATATATATACTTAACGTGTACGTATATAAAAAAAAAGTTAGTCCCTCAGGTGTGTCCTACTCTTTGCAACCCTATGAACTGTAACCTGCCAGGCTCCTCTGTCCATGTGATTTCCCAGCCATGAATACAGGAGTGGGTAACCATTCCCTTCTCCAGGGGACCTTCCTGACCCAAGGATGGAGCCCAGGTCTCCTGCATTACAGGCAGATTCTTTACTGTCAGTACCAGCAGGGAAGCCCCAAGTATACATACATGTCTGTATATTTATATAAAAATACACATGTGTAAGTATACCTATATACCAGAAACAGTGCAAGAAAGAAGACTAAAATCAGCAAGCTCAGTGATAAAGGGACCTTCTGCAAGAGATGATGTTCTCATTGACCTCTTGGGGGATTCTTTTCCATCCTTATCTTGGAATAGGCTTCAGGGAAGAATTGAACTACAGTCGGGGGAAAAAAAATTAAAATGCTTTTCCAGAAAAATATCTTTCCTGCTCTTTGGAGATAAATACACTTGATTTTATTTTTGGTGTATTGTAGCTTTCCAGGGAAGGGATTTTATTTTTTAAGCTGGAAAATTGCCATCTTGACATTGCTGTCTGTTGTCTGTTTCTGAGTTACACACTCAAATGATTCCTTAATAGTAGACGTCCTTTGCCCTGAGAGTCACCTCTATGATATTTCAGTTAAATAAATGTAGCACAAGTCCATGATTCGTCTTCAAAAGGTATGCGTCTGAAGCGTGCCTTTTTCATCCTATTAGGGCTCAAGCTCATGCCGAGTAATTCTTTGGTGCTCCTCCCTACACATAACCATAAAGGGTTGAGCAAGCAGGAAAACTTGCAGAAGTGAAAGAGTCTTTAAGCCAATGTAGGAGTTTCCGAACATTTAGAACATATTTAATGGATTAAAGTGACCCTGATTGAGGTCAGCATCAGGAAAGAGTCGAAGCTGACAAGAAAGACATATCATAGTAGATGCTATTGTCCATATTTCTGTCATATCTCTTTGGCTCCTATTACAGACTGAATGTGTTCCCTGCAAATCCATATGTTGAAACTTTAACATTCAGTGTAGTGGCATTTGGACAGAGGTCTTTGGTTGGTAATGGGATTAGGTCATAAGTGTGGGTCCCTCAGGAGGGATTAGTACTCTTTCAGTGAAAAGAGACCTCTCTTTCTCTCTCACACTGAGGACATAAGGAGAAGTCAGTCATCTGCAACTCAAAGAGGAGATATTTCACCAGAAACTGAATTGATTGACACCTTAAAGTTCTCAGCAGTTAGAATCATGAGAAAATGAATTTTTGTTGTTTAAGACACCCAATCTACTCGGTAATGGCAGCCTAAGCAGACTAAGAGAGCTACTCTTTACCATTGCTTTGCATTCTTCCCCTAGTTTTGATATGTTTTGGTTTCCAATGGCTATTAGGCAGCTCCCTTCTTGGAGGACAGCACTTGGGAATTATCTTAACCCCACTCAGACCAAGACAACCCTATGATGTAACTTCCACTCCTGAGTTCTCCAGTATCAGGACTGGGTTAGCTTCTTATTTTAACATCTCATTCCCTATTCTACTTCCACTTCTTGACAGTTTACCCTAGGAACAGTTCCTTAATAAATCACAATCACAAGAATCCTGTTTCAGGATCTGCTTCTGGGGAAGCTGACCTAAGACACTTTCTATAAAAAGAAAAAATTTTCAAAAAAGGAATGTCTGTACTGTTGACCTGGCTACCAAGTGGCCTGTAGAGGTTAGACTCTGGAGATAGCTTGAAATTCATGAAGAAATCCTTTCGTATCTTTACCTTTTGTGCTCAGTATCAATGTGGAAGCTCTGGGAGAGAGTTAGAGATTTCTTTTAACTCTAAAACAACCAAAGTGAGTTGACTGCTCTAACAGATACCTCCTGGTGTGCCCACCCAGTCTGTAATCTGCAGTCTCTTCTCTTCTCACCTCTAGGGTTACAGAGGTGAATTGTTGCACTATCCATATTCCAGCCACTCTGGCCTTCTTTCACCTTGAATGTATGCTTTATTTTTCAGTCACAGGGCTTTGCACATGCTGTTTACTCTTTCCCTCTTCCTGAAACTTTCTAATTGTTCACCCTTCTAACCCTAGCTCTAGATGTACAGCTCTTCCAGAATTTTATGTTTTGGAAAACATGGCCAAATGTATGAAAATAACTGAACTACTGAATCTTTGAAATGTGTTATGATTTGTATTGACCCTTATTTAAAAAAACCACTGATTAAGTTGCCTTATTCTACATATTTCAGTACCAACTCTATATCCCAGTTGGCATGGCTTCTGTGTTTGCTCATTGATTCTTTACTATCTGCTCCAACTCTCATCACCATTTGGTTATTAAAAGGGCTCTTTTGTCAGCCAGTGTCTTCTCTGTCCTCAAACTAGCATCATTAGTATCACCTAATAGTTTATTAGAAAAGCAAATCCTTAGGCCTCATCTTAGACCTATTGGTTATTTAATAGAAACTCTGAGGACAGACCCATCATCCTGTGTTTTGGAAAATCCTTCCTGTCATTTTGATGCACATTAAATTCTGAGGATAATTGATCTAAATGTTATAGGACTTTGAATCTTAATATATAATGGCAAATTCTAGGAAAATGAAATGGAACATCCAAGATAAACAAGCAATCAACCTTTCCTCAAGATCTTGGCTATTGAAAATCATAAGTACCTTAGTTCTCAGATGGTTTGTATTAATTTGCTCACATGACCACTAACAAAGCACTGCAAACTGGGTGCCTTAAAGAACAGAAATGTACTGTCTTTCCATTCTGGAGGCTGGAAGCTGTAAACTGAGGTGTTCTCAGTTGTCTCCTTCTACAGGCTGTGAGCAGGAATCTGTCTCATGCCCCTCTCCTAGCTTTTGGTGGTTTACTGATAATATTTGGCATTCCTTGGCTTGGGACAGCACAATTCAATCTTCATATAGTGTTTCTATGTCTATGTGTTTAAGTTTCACTTTTCAGAAGGATATAAGTGGTTTTGAATTAAGGCCAACACTAAGGATCTCATTTTAACTTCATTAGCCCGGTGAAGACCCTATCTCCAAATAATATCACATTGTGAAGTATTGGAGGTTAGAACTTCAACATATCTTTTTTTTAATTGGGGGAGTGGCATCATTTAACCCACAACATGATTAAGTCTTTTTTTTTTTTTTTAATGCCCACTGGGTTATATCCACTCTTCTACTGAGACAGTGGTGACTACAACTAAGTGCTTAGGGGACAATCAGACAAGAGGAAAAATTTGAAAAAAAAAATTAATTACTCTAGTAAAAATAGTTTTAGTAGAAGTAGAAAGATGAGGAACTTGGTTCAGCATAAACTCCAGGGCTTATTGTATTAGTCTGCTTGGCTACTATAACAAAATACCACAGACTGGGTGTTGTAAACAACAAAATTTATTTTCTTACAATGCTGGAGGTTGGAAATCTAAGATCAGTGTGTCATCATGGTTGGGTTCTAGTGAGAATGCTCCCCTGTGCTGCAGGCAGCCTCTCTCTTACTGTGTACTCACACAACCTTTTGTGTACTACAGCACAGAGAGCAAGCTATCCAGCATCTCTTTTTACCTGGACACTAATTCTATGATGAGAACACCACCCTCGTCTATTTCCAAAGGCCTCATCTCCAAATGCCATCACATAAGGGGTTGGTTAGGGCTTCCATATATGAAATTTGAGAGGATACAAATATTTAATCTGTAACACTTACCCAGAGAGTTTCTGATTTGTTTCATCTAGGGTGGAGTGAATCCATCTGAATTTTTAGAAATTCACAAGCAATTGTGATGCACAGCTAGCTGTTCAACCCTTTGTCCTAGATCTTTATTTCCATGGAAAAGGCCAGTAATTACTGATATGTATTGCTAGGTAACACAGAAGAGGAAACGAAGCTAGTCAAAACTTTAGCATCTTGCTTCATCATCCTGATTGTCACGTGTATGTCTTGTCAGCCCCTCTCTTCTGTAAGCACCCAAGGAAAGTCACTCCATTTCTAATAGCCCTTTTCCAAATCCCCACAGAGGTGACTGCTTATTAAGTTCTTAACAAATATAAGGTGATTGGCCAAATAGAATCTTGGATTCTTTACTTCAACCCCTTTGCTTCAGTAACTATACAAATAAAAAATCAATACATGCACATTATTAATTCTCTTCTGCGATAGAGAAATGCAAGGAACACATGTTGGAAATTTTATTGTGTCTGGCTAGGTAACAGGGGCAAGGAAAGGCAAACTCAGCCTCTATTTAGTAATTAGTCTCTCTACTCACTGTTTCTCTTTTATAATCTGGCTGCTTAATAAAAACTACTCATGTAACTGGCTGAAGTTTCTCTGAGTTGGATATATCCTTATACATCTGTGAGATACATTAGGGATCAACAGAGATGTCTTTCCCATACAGCTGCATCATAGGAGGGTTATAGAAGGCATTCTCAAACTCCTGTCCCGCCCATCACTTTCACCCTCTGTTGAAAAATGAAAGTATTTAGGATATCAAGAGGTTAGAAAATATGTTATAAAAACAATGATCTGAAAGTTGATCTCTCCTCCCCAATTCTCTTCCACAACCTCAGAGTAAAACCACTCACATGCTACTACATTCTGGAAAATAACAGTTTCCTATCTGTCCACCCATTACAGGATTTTTCTATTAAGCCCAGAACACACTGATTTGTTTGGAGAGATAAATTCCACCCCCAGCATTCCTTTAATAATCCCTTTATACTTTCTCCTTATCTCTCCTCTTGCTGCTATTGTTTGATAGTGCCACTTAAACAGGTCTTTCCACAAGGTTACTCAAATTAAGCATCAGCCAGCTCAATAAGCAGCTACAGAAAACCACTGACATTATCTAGCGAGATAAACATCCACACACCAAACTTTTGAGATTTCTTTATTTTTACCTTGATTGTCTCAGGGTAATGTTTTCCAAGACCACCTGACTTATTTTCTCTTGTGTTTTTAGATGCTAAATCTTCTGGTACTAAATAGACCATGGGATGCTGATAATTGGCTACATTTCACTGAACTTTGATAAAAGAAAATTTAGTGTTTACATGGTCTGTTCTTAGATTTGAGAGAATGAAACTCTACTTTCAGAGATTCATTTCTTTGAATTAAACAATAGCAGATAGGAAAGAAACAATGTTTCCTTTATCTTTGGTTCTCTAGGTAAGGCAAACACAAGACAATCTAAATAACAAGCAAGCAGAGAGTAACAGCAACAAAGAAGGCCTAAGTGAAAATTAGAACATCAGAGATGGTCCACTTCTGGGCAACTCAGATACCAGCTAGGAGCTCTGGATGCCCAAATGCTAAAGTGGGGTTGGGTACTACAAGGGGAAAATAAGATCCATAACAGGAATGTTACAGGTGGAGGTATCAAAGGTATTCTTAAGCTGCTTCATATTTAATCAAGGGCAAACCCTGCTCCAAGACAAGAATCCTCTCTTCTTTGTAAGAGTGAACTGAATACACACTTTAGATGCAGACATGTTTCTTTCCATTGTTCTTTTCATCAGTTCTTTCCATTGTTACTGGTGAAACTGAGATGATATTGAATGTCATTAAGCTCAATTTGATCATCTGTGAAGCGTTCATAATAACATACATCTAACAGTGTTGGTGGGAAAATCAAACAATGGACCCCATACCCGAAGGGCGGCAGCCAAGAGGAGTTACCCCACGTCTGAGGTCAGGGGCAGCCGCCGGGAGGAGCTACCCCACGCCCCCATGCCAGAGGCCAGGGGCGGCGGCCGGGAGGACCAACCCCACATCCAAGGTGCAGTGGCTGCGCAGACTCAGGAGGGCCTAGAGGAGCTATCCCAGGTTGAAGGTCAGGAAGGGCGGTGGTGAGGAGATACCCCTCGTCCAAGGTAAGGAGCAGTGGCTGCGCTTTGCTGGAGCAGCCTTGAAGAGATACTCCACACCCAAGGTGAGAGAAACCCAAGTAAGATGGTAGATGTTGCAAGAGGGCATCAGAGGGCAGACACACTGAAACCATACTCACAGAAAACTAGTCAATCTAATCACAATAGGACCACAGCCTTGTCTAACTCAATGAAACTAAGCCATGCCCATGGGGCAACCCACACGGCCGGGTCATGGTGGAGAGATCTGACAGAATGTGGTCCCCTGGAAAAAGGAATGGCAAACCACTTTAGTATTCTTGCCTTGAGAACCCATGAACAGTATGAAAAGGCAAAATGATAGGATACTGAAAGAGGAACTCCCCAGGTCAGTAGGGACCCAATACGCTACTGGAGATCAGTGGAGAAATAACTTCAGAAAGAATGAAGGGACGGAGCCAAAGCAAAAACAATACCCAGCTGTGGATGTGACTGGTGATAGAAGCAAGGTCCGATGCTATAAAGAGCAATATTGCATAGGAACCTGGAATGTCAGGTCCATGAATCAAGGCAAATTGGAAGTGGTCAAACAAGAGATGGCAAGAGTGAATGTCGACATTCTAGGAATCAGTGAACTAAAATGGACTGGAATGGGTGAATTTAACTCAGATGACCATTATATCTACTACTGCGGGCAGGAATCCCTCAGAAGAAATACAGTCTGAAATACTGTAGAAAGAGTCTGAAATACAGTACTTGGATGCAATCTCAAAAATGAAAGAATGATCTCTGTTCGTTTCCAAGGCAAACCATTCAATATCACAGTAATCCAAGTCTATGCCCCAACCAGTAATGCTGAAGAAGCTGAAGTTGAATGGTTCTATGAAGACCTACAAGAACTTTTAGAAATAACACCCAAAAAGATGTCCTTTTCATGATAGGGGATTGGAATGCAAAAGTAGGACGTCAAGAAACACCTGGAATAACAGGCAAATTTGGCCTTGGAATACAGAATGAAGCAGGGCGAAGACTAATAGAGTTTTGCCAAGAAAATGCACTGGTCATAGCAAACACCCTTTTCCAACAACACAAGAAAAGACTACCCATGGACATCACCAGGTGGTCAACACCGAAATCAGATTGATTATATTCTTTGCAGCCAACAATGGAGAAGCTCTATACAGTCAACAAAAACAAGACCAGGATCTGACTGTGGCTCAGATCATGAACTCCTTATTACCAAATTCAGACTGAAATTGAAAAAAGTAGGGAAAATAGTAGACCATTCAGGTATGACCTAAATCAAATCCCTTATGATTATACATTGGAAGTGAGAAATAGATTTAAAGGCCTGGATCTGATAGATAGAGTGCCTGATGAACTATGGAATGAGGTTCATGACACTGAACAGGAGACAGGGATCAAGACCATCCCCATGGAAAAGAAATGCAAAAAAGCAAAATGGCTGTCTGGGGAGGCCTTACAAATAGCTGTGAAAAGAAGAGAAGCAAAAAGCAAAGGAGAAAAGGAAAGATATAAGCATCTGAATGCAGAATTCCAAAGAATAGCAAGAAGAGATAAGAAAGCCTTCTTCAGCAATCAATGCAAAGAAATAGAGGAAAACAACAGAATGGGAAAGACTAGAGATCTCTTCAAGAAAATTAGAGATACCAAGGGGACATTTCATGCAAAGATGGGCTCAATAAAGGACAGAAATGGTATGGACCTAACAGAAGCAGAAGATATTAAGAAGAGATGGCAAGAATACACAGAAGAACTCTACAAAAAAGATCTTCATGACCCAGAAAATCACGATGATGTGATCACTGACCTAGAGCCAGATATCCTGGAATGTGAAGTCAAGTGGGCCTTAGAGCATCACTACGAACAAAGCTAGTGGAGGTGATGGAATTCCAGTTGAGCTATTTCAAATCCTGAAAGATGATGCTGTGAAAGTGCTGCACTCAATATGCCAGCAAATTTGGAAAACTCAACAGTGGCCACAGGACTGGAAAAGGTCACTTTTCATTCCAATCCCAAAGAAAGGCAATGCCAAAGAATGCTCAAACTACCCCGCAATTGCACTCATCTCACATGCTAGTAAAGTAATGCTCAAAATTCTCCAGGCCAGGCTTCAGCAATATGTGAACCACGAACTTCCTGATGTTCAAGCTGGTTTTAGAAAAGGCAGAGGAACCAGAGATCAAATTGCCAAGATCCGCTGGATCATGGAAAAAGCAAGAGAGTTCCAGAAAAACATCTATTTCTGCTTTATTGACTATGCCAAAGCCTTTGAGTGTGTGGATCACAATAAACTGTGGAAAATTCTGAAAGAGATGGGAATACCAGACCACCTGACCTGCCTCTTGAGAAACCTGTATGCAGGTCAGGAAGCAACAGTTAGAACTGGACATGGAAAAACAGACTGGTTCCAAATAAGAAAAGGAGTATATCAAGGCTGTATATTGTTACCCTGCTTATTTAACTTCTATGAAGAGTACATCATGAGAAACGCTGGACTGGAAGAAACACAAACTGGAATCAAGATTGCCAGGAGAAATATCAATACCCTCAGATATGCAGATGAAACCACCCTTATGGCAGAAAGTGAAGAGGAACTAAGAAGCCTCTTGATGAAAGAGGAGAGTGAAAAAGTTGGCTTAAAGCTCAACATTCAGAAAATGAAGATCATGGCATCTGGTCCCATCACTTCATGGGAAATAGATGGGGAAACAATGGAAACAGTGTCAGACTATTTTTCTGGGCTCCAAAATCACTGCAGATGGTGACTGCAGCCATGAAATTAAAAGACACTTACTCCTTGGAAGGAAAGTTATGACCAACCAGGATAGCATATTGAAAAGCAGAGACACTACTTTGCCAACAAAGGTCCGTCTAGTTAAGGCTATGGTTTTTCCTGTGGTCATGTATGGATGTGAGAGTTGGACTGTGAAGAAGGCTGAGCGCCGAAGAATTGATGCTTTTGAACTGTGGTGTTGGAGAAGACCCTTGAGAGTCCCTTGGACTGCACGGAGATCCAACCAGTCCATTCTGAAGGAGATCAGCCCTGAGATTTCTTTGGAAGGAATGATGCTAAAGCTGAAACTCCAGTATTTTGGCCACCTCATGCGAATAGTTGACTCATTGGAAAAGACTGTGATGCTGGGAGGGATTGGGGGCAGGAGGAGAAGGAGACGACGGAGGATGAGATGGCTGGATGGCATCACTGACTCGATGGAAGTGAGTCTGAGTGAACTCTGGGAGTTGGTGATGGACAGGGAGGCCTGGCATGCTGCAAGTCATGGGGTCACAGAGAGTCGGACACGACTGAGTGACTGAACTGAACTGAATATTTATAAAGTATCTTACTTGTGCAGTTCAATTCGGTTTAGTCCAGTCGCTCAGTCGTTTCCGACTCTTTGCAACCCCATGAATTGCAGCACGCCAGGCCTCCCTGTCCATCACCAACTCCTGGAGTTCACCCAGACTCACATCCATCGAGTCAGTGATGCCATCCAGCCATCTAATCCTCTGTCGTCCCTTCTCCTCCTGCCCCAATCCCTCCCAGCATCAGAGTCTTTTCCAATGAGTCAACTCTTTGCATGATGTGGCCAAAATACTGAAGTTTCAGCTTTAGCATCATTCCTTCCAATGAACATCCAGGATTGATCTACTTTAGAATGGACTTTTTGGATCTCCTTGCAATCCAAGGGACTCTGAAGAGTCTTCTCCAACACCACAGTTCAAAAGCACACCTTACTTGTACAGTGACTACCTAAATACTAGACTGCATCCAGCACAGCAACCCCACCTTGACCTCACATACAATTTAACTTTTCCTTTTCTGCCTTGGGAACATGTATCATTTTGGCAGAGAATAATACAAATTGTACAAGAATCATCTGACAAGTGGTAGCTGATTTTTCTTTTTAGTGGTGCAATCTGGTTTTATTAACACATTTGATTCAAGTAACACATCTTTGCTTCCTGATGGCCAGGTAGGACACTAATAAGGCTCCAGATATTCAGATTCCAGAAAGTCCAACCACTCACAAAGCTTGGGATCTAAGAGAGAGCTTGGGCATTTATGGAGTTCTGCTTTTTTTCTTTTCCTCTGTGTTTCCCACACCCCTCAAAGGTCATAAGAAATCGTAAGATTGGGCTTTGAATATGTGGGACTGGTGGTTTTCAACAAGAACATCTTTAACATGGAAAACTACTAAGTGTCCCAAAGACGTTTAGAAAATGCATTAGAAGAAAAACAGAGACCCCTGGTTTCATGCCAATCCCAAAGAAAGGCAATGCCAAAGAATGCTCAAACTACCACACAACTGCACTCATCTCACATGCTAGTAAAGTAATGCTCAAAATTCTCCAAGCCAGGCTTCAGCAATATGTGAACCACGAACTTCCTGATGTTCAAGCTGGTTTTAGAAAAGGCAGAGGAACCAGAGATCAAATTGCCAAGATCCGCTGGATCATGGAAAAAGCAAGAGAGTTCCAGAAAAACATCTATTTCTGCTTTATTGACTATGCCAAAGCCTTTGAGTGTGTGGATCACAATAAACTGTGGAAAATTCTGAAAGATATGGGAATACCAGACCACCTGATCTGCCTCTTGAGAAATTTGTATGCAGGTCAGGAAGCAACAGTTAGAACTGGACATGGAACAACAGACTAGTTCCAAATAGGAAAAGGAGTATATCAAGGCTGTATATTGTTACCCTGTTTATTTAACTTATATGCAGAGTACATCATGAGAAACGCTGGACTGGAAGAAACACAAGCTGGAATCAAGATTGCCGGGAGAAATATCAATACCCTCAAATATGCAGATGACACCACCCTTACGGCAGAAAGTGAAGAGGAACTCAAAAGCCTCTTGATGAAAGTGAAAGTGGAGAGTGAAAAACTTGGCTTAAAGCTCAAAATTCAGAAAACGAAGATCACGGCATCCGGTCCCATCACTTCGTGGGAAATAGATGGGGAAACAGTGTCAGACTTTATTTTTTGGGGCTCCAAAATCACTGCAGATCGTGACTGCAGCCATGAAATTAAAAGACGCTTACTCCTTGGAAGGAAAGTTATGTCCAACCTCGATAGCATATTCAAAAGCAGAGATATTACTTTGCCAACAAAGGTCCATCTAGTCAAGGCTATGGTTTTTCCTGTGGTCATGTATGGATGTGAGAGTTGGACTGTGAAGAAGGCTGAGCGCCGAAGAATTGATGCTTTTGAACTGTGGTGTTGGAGAAGACTCTTGAGAGTCCTTGGACTGCAAGGAGATCCAACCAGTCCATTCTGAAGGAGATCAGCCCTGAGATTTCTTTGGAAGGAATGATGCTAAAGCTGAAACTCCAGTATTTTGGCCACCTCATGTGAAGAGTTGACTCATTGGAAAAGACTGTGATGCTGGGAGGGATTGGGGGCAGGAGGAGAAGGGGACGACAGAGGATGAGATGGCTGGATGGCATCACTGACTCGATGGACGTGAGTCTGGGTGAACTCCGGGAGTTGGTGATCGACAGGGAGGCCTGGCGTACTGCGATTCATGGGGTCGCAAAGAGTCAGACACGACTGAACGACTGATCTGATCTGATAATAGAAAATGATAATTTTTATTATTATAATATACAATATGCTAATATGTTATATATGCAAGTATATAATATATACTCAATTATAGTCTACCATTTTATGTTAATACTATTATTTGATTATTATGTAATAAATACATATTACTCTGGGCTTCCCTGGTAGCTCAGCTAGTAAAGAATCCACCTGCAATGCAGGAGACACTGGTTTGTTTCCTGAGTTGGTAGGATCTCCTGCAGAAAGGATAGGCTACCCACTCCAGTACTCTTGGGCTTCCCTGGTGGCTCAGTAGGTGAAGAATCCACCTGCAATGCAGAACACCTGGGTTCGATACCTGGGTTGGGAAGATCCCCTGGAGGGCATGGCAACCCACTATATGTACTATATATCCTTTTGAATTACATAGTAAGATGCTTTTCATAATAGTTGGCAGAAAATGTGGAGAAAATGCAAAATCAGTAGTGACAACCTATTCATGAGGAATCAGTTTGCAAGTAATGTGCAATTCAAGGAGCAATAAAGAACTAGGCTCTGTGTGTGTGTGTGTGTGTGTGTGTGCAAATAAGGGCAAGGAGAAGAAAGGAGATAGAAGAAAGAAGAGAGCAAGCTCCGAAGGCTTCCAGTTGCTAAGGATCAATCCATGTGCCTTCTGAAACCCTCCAGGGTGACTGTCTAGGTGAGAGCAGAGAATATTTTCTTTGTATCTTTCAATTGCTGCCTTTGTAGATATAAATAAGAATATCGATCACTGAAAGGTGATAATGGTTTCTCAGCCAAAATGTTATTTCTTGTTGGAATTCAGTTCCCTGTTGCCTGATTTTTATGTCACTCTCCTCAAGTCTTCAATCTTCTTCAGACATGGTCAACGTACTGGCAGGTCCGAGGAAGATGTGGTGTATGGGACATTCTTAAATCAGAGCCAGCCTGGCCATGGCTTATGGTGCTAGGTTCACATCTGAATTCTCAACCCCCTCCTGCTTGCTACTCTTGATATAAAAGAATAAGCTTGATTTTTAGTTCCTGACAAGAGTGGAAACGAGAATACTGCTCTCCCCTCCCCTGAAGTGCTGTCTGATAGTACCAAATACAAAGCAGAGAAGCATCTAAACACACAAAGCAATTCTAAAAATGTGGAGAGTCTCAAGGTCATAGTAAGTATTTTTAACTGATAAGAGGAGCAAAGGGCACGCTAAGGTGGACAAAATCCAGTGCCACCCACATACAAAGAATAAAAATATGAATTAAGAGTAAAAACTCAACATAAAAGATAAATAGCAACATGGACCATCCACAAGGGTTTGCTGACCTAGAAAACAGAGTTTGGGATATCACCAGAGGAACACAGAAAGAAACTGAGAGATGAAAAAAAAAAAAAAAGAGTTGGAGGATATGGAGAATAGAATTAGCAGTTTTAACTTTTTATATGATTCCTTAAAGGTAAGAAAGCTCATAAATGAAGGAGAAAATGTATTTTAAGAAATGAGACCTGAGAATTTATTAGAGTTAGTGGATAATGAAAGACCTCAATTTGAAAGGGATTATAGAGTGCCAAATAATTAGATTTAAAAAAAACCTATGTATAGACATCTTGTGGTGAATGCCAAGAATTAAAAAATGGCAAAAATAAAATATACTAAAAGTCTCTAGATAAAAAAAAATCATTGAACATTAAGTTTTCCAATAGCAAAACAAGGAAAGATAATGAGGTAATATCTTCAAACTGCTGAAAAAAAATTAAACTTAAAATTTTTAATAAGCTAAAATTTATTTAAATATGCATAAGCAAAGCTATTTTCATTCTTATTAAGTTTAGCCCACATAATCCTCTCTGAGAATATTTTTGGAGAAAATACCTGGATAAGAAGAGAAATCTTAGAGGAGAAAGATATAGATATATAAATAGATAGACCGGTAGATATAATATGTAAATAACATTAGGGATGTAAGTAGTTCAATTAGGGATGTAAGTAAGTAGTTTATTCAAGTTTATTGTCCAAAGAAGAAAGGACTCTATAGAGGAAGATATAATTATTAGAAAGTATGCTGCTGCTGCTCCTGCTGCTAAGTTGCTTCAGTTGTGTCTGACTCTGTGCGACACCATAGACGGCAGCCCACCAGACTCCCCTGTCCCTGGGATTCTCCAGGCAAGAACACTGGAGTGGGTTGCCATTTCCTCATGACAGTGAAAAGTGAAAGTGAGTCACTCAGTCACGTCCGACTCTTCGCGACCCCATGGACTGCAGCCCACCAGGCTCCTCCGTCCATGGAAAGTATAAAATAGTATATTAATGGATATTTATGTTAGGCATATTTGGAGATTAAAAATACAGTGTATATAAAAAAGAAATCATAAAAGAGATTAAAACATACCATAATTATTATAGCACTTAGTGATAAAGTTAGTGCATTTTAAAGAGGGATATTCATATGCATCCAATGTAAAAAGTTGGGAAAAATCAAACAAAAGAAGAAACAAGAGTAGCTGATCATAATCTAAGTAAGATCTAGAGAATAGCATGAACATGTAACCTCCATGAGGGTAAGGGTTTTAGTCCGCTTTATTCTACCAATTGGTAGCTTTATGCTTTATGCTTTATGCTACCAAGATATCAGAGTACTTGTAAGAGACTAGTACATTTAAGGCACATATTTAATAAATGAATGGATAAGTAAACTCCAACAACACAACGATATTTTCCAAAATGAATTTTCTTGAAAGGATTCCTATGATAGAGATTATCTTTGGCAAAAATGATCTAGGAAAAATATAAAAGCAAATATACAAATCAACAAAACATAGAATGAAAAAAATATTGTGTGTATATATAAACAAAAAAAGTTTTGGCAGTAATAAAAAAATTAGTATAACAGCTTTACACTAAAATAGTTGAAAACCTAGAAAGAAGAGAGATATTTGTATAGAACCATAAAAAAAGCCAGAATTGAAGCAAGGAGAATAAAAATCTGAGTAGACTTATGACCATTAGAGAAATTGAAATGGTAATTTCAGGTTCTCCTCCAAAGACACCTGAGTTTCAAATAGCTTCATAACTGAGTTCTCCCATACTATCAAGAGATAGATATTTCCTGTCTTCTAAAAGGCTTTCAGAAAACTAAAAACAGAGAGAGAGAGAGAAAGACACCCAAGTTTTTATGAGACTAGTATAATATTGATTTTCAAGTTGGATAAGTAGAATACAAAATAAAGCATTTATAAATACATTTTGTCTTTTACCATATAAAGAACTAATCATACAATTATTTTAATGGGTACAAAAATCATTTATTTAATTTCAATGTCTATTTTTTACATAGACTCAGAAAATCACTTGTAGAATGAGTGTGTCTGACTTGTTGCAACCCCATGGGCTGTAGCCTACCATGCCCTCTGTCCATGGGCTTCCACAGGCAAGAATACTGGACTGGGTAGGCATTCCCTTATCCAGGGGATCTTTCTGACCCAGGAATCCATCCTGGGTCTCTTGCATTATAGGCAGATTTTTTACCATCTGAGCCACCAGGGAAGCCCAGTCCCTAACTTAATGAAAACCTTATTACTAAAACCTACAATTTATTTAGTGGAAAAACTTGAGTCATATTTCTTTAGGTTTATGAATAAAATAATAATGTTTATAGCCACTCTTGTTAACATAGTACTGGATTTCCTGATTTATACTATGAGAAAGAACAAATGTAAAGATTAGAAAATTATAAACACAATTTAAGATTTAGGTGAGATAATCCATGTAGGAAATGCAATATGCAGTCTGTTAGGTTACCTGATAAAAGATCAATTTATAAAAGTTAATTGTGCCCCCTATTAATCAATAATATTTGTCTAGAAAGTACTATTCAATATATAACATTAAAATATTAATAAAACCCAATGAAATATATCCAGAATAATCTGACAAAGAATGCAAAATACTTTTACAAAGCAAAAATTTAAAGTTATTAATTGACCTAAAAGAAAAAAATCTAAAACATGTAGAAAGATTGGTGTAAGCTATTGGGTGACTGAAATTCATGTCTAAAGGGTCAGTTCCAAATTTTATCAATTGATTTAATATAATCCTAAAAAATTCAACTTAATATTTTGAAAAAACTGAAACATTATTCCAAATTTAAAAGAAAGATGAGAGCTCTACATAGACTGTATTAAAAAGAATAGCAATAAGAGAAAATTCTTTCTGGAAAATTACATTGTAAAGCAATCATAAAAAAAGAGGAGGGGAAATAAAAATATATAAATATTGTGATAAAATAGAAATCTAGGGAAAAGAGCTTAAAATAAATACCATTTATATATTACAATTTGATTTAAATCATTGAGGAAGGAAAACTGGTTCAGTTTATAGAAAACAAAAAGAAACTTTGATCCCTTGCTTACACAATATAAAAAAACACCCTCTACCCTGTATCACATGTGGATTATGCACTCAAATGTGAAAGAAAAATCTATAAAGCTCTTAGATAAAAAATAGGAGACATATTTGTCTCTAGAGGTGATAAAGACCTTCCCAACAAGACAGCAAAAGCAAAACATAAGAAGAAAAATAGGTAATTGTGACTACTTAAAAATAAAGAATATCTTCTTAAGGAAACTACTGATAAGGTTGATGATAGATAGTAGACTGGGAAAATTACTCCCAACATCAAAAAACAACATAGGATCAATATTGAATGTAAAAGAAACTCCTGCAAGCCAAGGAGAAAAGATAAGAAAAAAAATAACTGATTAAAAAAAAAAAGTTAAAAGATGCAAATAAGGAATTAATAGAAAATAAAATCAATAAATCATTACTGTTAGCAATAGTATTAAAGTCCTTCCTACTATTATTAAGACTATTTGTGTGGAGAAGCAAAAGACCTCAAGGGAATGTAGTGTAGTAGTTTTGAGAATGGAACCGAGCTATACATTGATGGTATAGAACTGTCCCCAGAGCTGTGCAGACTATTTTGGAATTTCTGTGCATTTGAAGGCCCGTACTCCTCTCCACAGATCTAGAACTGAATAACAGGAAAGTGACAGATGATACTTAATAACCAAGAAGATGATCCTGATGGCCATTTGGGAGCATTTTCTGCGCTTTCCAGAAAAGGTCTGTGAAGGAATGGGAAAGGTTCTTAAGAAACACGTTTAGAGGCATTGCAATAAACTATAGGGGGAAAAAACAAATGAATGTCATTTGGTGCTATTGTAAACTAACTTTTTTATATATTAGGTTTAGTCTGGGAAATCTGAAGTCTACTAGCTGCTGCTGCTACTGCTGCTAAGTCGCTTCAGTCATGTCCAACTCTGTGCAAACCCATGGACAGCAGCCCACCGGGCTCCTCTGTCCCTGGGATTCTCCAGGCAAGAACACTGGAGTGGGTTGCCATTGCCTTCTCCCCTACTAGTGCTAGATGTTAGTTACTGGATACTTAATGCTAATGCTATAAAGTAGAATAGAGTATGGACTGCATCCTCTGAGGATTGGAAACTTTCTTGTTTCTTTAAAAGAAATTATCATTATACTTTTAAGTTAACTAAAGTCACAGTAATGAACTAACAATGCTATCATCAGTAGCTATAAATATTACTGTCTGATGGTAATAAAAATAATGAATCACAGGCAAATTAAAAAAAAAAAAGACTTCAAGTTTTGGGCTGGCAAAAGGGTAAAGGAAATGTTTACCTTAAGAATTAAATTAATTCATTTATATTTTGGGCTTGTGTTTTAGGCATTTATTCTCTTTTATGGCTAATTTTCAGATTTCTGGTATTCCAGAGCTAACAAGGACCTTAAGTTACCCCGTCCTCACTCACTAATGATACATTTAAGTATTGAAATGGATTATAATTTATTATGGGCTTCCCTAATTTATTATGGGCTTCCCTTTGTGCCTCAGCTGGTAAAGAATCCGCCTGCAATGCGGGAGACCTGGGTTCGATCCCTGGGTTGGGAAAATCCCCTGGAGAAGGGAAAGGTTACCCAAGCCACTATTGTGTCTTAGAGAATTCCATGGACTGTATAGTCAAAGGGGTCACAAAGAGTTGGACATGACTGAATGACTTTCACTCATAGCTCAGTTGGTAAAGCATCCACCTGCAATCCAGGAGACCCCAGTTGGTTTCCTGGGTTGGGAAGATCCCCTGGAGAAGGGATAGGCTACCCACTCCAGTATTCTTGGGCTTCCCTTGTAGCTCAGCTGGTAAAGAACTCACCTGCAATGTGGGAGACCTGGGTTGGGTCCCTCAGTTGGGAAGATCCCCTGGAGAAGGGAAAGACTAACCACTCCAGTATTCTGGCCTGGAGAATTCCATAGACTGTATAGTCCATGGGGTCGCAAAGAATCGGAGGTGACTGAGTGACTTTCACTTTCACTAATTTATTATATTAATATAAAATATAACTCGTCCAAATCCCAGCTGTCTATTTTTATAGAAGTTTACAAGCTGATCTTAAAATTCATATAGAAATGCAAGGCACCTGGAAGAGCCAGACAATCTTGAAAGACCGAAGTTAAAGAACTCACCCTTTCCAATTTCAAACCTTGGTGTAGTACTAACATACCAGTAGATATATAGTTCAATGAAATAGAATTGAGAGTTCAGAAATAAAGCCATGCACATTTGCTTGATTGATTTTTGAGAGAGGTACCAAGATAATTCAATAGAGAGAGAATAGTGTTTCAGTGATGTGAAACAATTAGATACCTACATGCAAAATAATAAAATTGAACACATACTTCACATCATATACACAAAATTAACTCAAAATGGATCATAAACCTAAATATAAGGGCTAAGACTATAAAAATCACAGAAGAAATCTTAAAAGTAAGGTTTTGTAACCTTGGACTGGACATGGTACCCAAAGCACAAATGAATAAAAACTAAATTGAATTAAAAAAAATTTGTTCTGATACCATTAAGAGTCTGAAAAGACAATTCACAGAACAGGAGAAAAAAAATTTGGAAATCATATTTCCAATAAGAGACTTTTATCCAGAATATAAAGTACCCTTATAATTTAATAATAAAAAGACAACCCAATTTAAAAAAATGGCAGAATACTTTTCTAAGACATTGGAAGCATTGCACATTTTTGGTAGAAATGCAGTCACTTTGCCAAAGAGTTTGGTAGTTTTTAAAAGTTAAACATAAGTATACCGTACGACTTAGCAATTCTACTTCTAATATACACCAAATCAAAAGAAAATCAAAAGCAACACAACACTTGTATAGTTCACAGCAGCATTGTTTATACTTATCAAAAAAATTAAAACAAACCTGGTGTTTATCTACTGATGGATGGATATACAGAATGTGGTTTATTCACACAGTAAAATATTTATTTACTCAGCAAACATAGGAATGAAGTATAAATACATGCTACAACATGGATAAACCCTGAAAACATCATACTAAATGAAAGAGGATAGTCACACATGTAGTATATTGTACGATTTTATTTATACGAGATGTCCAGAAAAGACAAATTTATGGAGCCAGATGGTAAATTAGTGACTGCTTGGAGCTGAGGATTGGAGTGGGGGATGGGGAGTGACTACTAGTGACTACGAGGTCTTGTTTCGGAGTGATGAAAATATTCTAGAGCTAGACTTTAGCAATGGCTTCACTGTGATTACCTTATAAACCTATGAATGATATATTTTAAATGAATTTTATGGTATGTGAATTGTATCTCAATAAAACTGTTTTTAAATGTGTAACTCATCCTTTTAAATTGCGTATATCATTTGAAGACCTGATTTCATCATTTAATATATTTTCTATCCCTCCCAATTAATGTTGATTGCAAATATGATATATATGCCATTGAAATCTTCCAATCATTGACAAAAAATGCAAACCAGAATAAAGACATTAGTATCTTTTCACTACACTGGTATTAATCACTAATTCTTGCCCATGTTCACTCCATAAGGTAAATCGTTCATTCACTTATTTATGAGCAACTATTATAAGAGAGGCATTGTATTAAATGATGAGTATAAAAGGACGTGAAGTGCCTGCTCCCTGCCCTTTAAGAGAAAACAGCCTTTAATGTGAGTGAGACAAATAAAAGATAAGTCTCAGAAGAGTTGAAAATGTGAGGATGTCTTTGGCTGTAATCAATAGAAATCAGCTCTAGTTAATTTAATTAAAGTTTCTGTGAAGGCTGTGGAGTTGCTCACAGTACTAAAAGGGAATCTGAGTAACTAAGGCTTCTAAATGGATAGGAGCCAGAGGGACTCCTTGATAACAGTCAGGGGCCAGTCAGTGGTTTTGTCAGGTCGCCAGCGCTGGTGTTAATCAGCTCTAACCATTCTCCATCCCCATGGCTCTCCACTCAAGATCTCAGTTTCTAAGAGAGCAAGCTCAGTTGGACTAGCTTTATCTCAAGTCACCAGTTCGCTAGGGGAAAGCAGGGCATTCTGGATGGCAAACCACCCAAGAATTCATATCACTCAGAAAAGAAAATTAGAAAAAGAGGGCATGAATTTTGAGCAGGCAAAAAAAAAAAAAAACCTAGAAGTGACCACTAAAATAACTCTATGTCAGGAGAATGTAGAAGTATATAATATTAGCACTGGAATAGCCCTGAGGGATTTAGGAGTTTTTCTGTTGGAAGTGGTGCTTTAATGGAAATATGAAAACAAATTATCTGTGTGAAGTATGTAGCAGGAAGCTAGGATGGGAAATCAAGAGACATTTTACATGAATGAAATAATATGTGTTGAAATCCACACAGGTTTAAAAATCCATGAGTTGTTGAAAGAATTGGAAATTACTTTTTCAATAGGGGATATGAATACCGCTAAGTAAAGGAGGAGGAAATGGCAACCCACTCCAGGATTCTTGCCTGCAAAACCCCATGGACAGAGGACCCAGGCTGACTACACTGGGGTTGCACGGGGTCCACGGGGTTGCAAAAAGTCAGATACAACTAAGCGCACACACTCACACAAGGACGTTAGGCTGTGAAACTCTCATGTCTCACTGGGATGGAGTCTGACGTTTATCTTGGAATGCAGGAGACTCAACTAGAACCCCCAAGCAGGTAAGTGATATGACTAGATCTGCAATTTAAAAATTCTGGCTATTGTGTCTAGAGTGATTTGCGGGCTGAAAGAGGCAGGAAGACTGGTGAGGAGGTTTCTTTAAGGCTCTAGTTGATACTTGGAAAGAAGATGCATTAGAGGGTAGTGAGAAAGATGTAAAAAGGGCTATGCACAAGAGATGCATAGAATCAAGAAGTCGAGGGCTAGGTGAGTAACTGGATATGGGTTTGGGAGGGAGACAGGAGTCCAGACTGTCACCTTGATTTCAGGTCTAGGGGACTACTTGAATTTCTCAGGAAGACTTTCCACTGTTAGGTTTACTGGAGTAGCTCTTTAGGATCCCTTGTTTGTGACTGTCCTGTCTTTTAGATGACAATATGGAGACTGCAAGTCCCTCACATATATCTTTGGCACTAATGTTCTAGGAATCCCTATTCTGGTCCTATCATATTTGTTTCAGAGCCTTTAGAGTCCTTGGGGGTTAAAGCCTCGACCATCTTGTTTCCTCTGACACAATGGTTTTTTTGTAGAGGCTTTGCTGTTTTAGTACCTGAGGTAAATCTAAAAGATGCTGTGGCTTGGTTGTTCATGTAGCCTGAAACATTTTTTTCAAAGGCAAGATAGAAGACTCTCAGTGCAATGCCAACAAAGCTTATTCCTTTGGACAGTGCAGTGTGCCTGGCTGTGCTGGCAGTGTGGTATAACTCTGGGTTGCTGCCAACAGGATGAAATTCAAACTGGCCATTCGGAACTGAAAGGTTCTCTCTTGCAGTACGAATCCACTGATCCAGGAGTGCAATTTTAACTTTCTAATCAATTCAAGCAAATGACCTTTCATCAAATGGAATCACCAGGTTAGAGGGGACGCTGAGAAGTCGCTTAGTCTATGCCATCTGCATTCAGGCAAGACTTAACATGAGTCCATGGAAAAAGGTAAATGTTTAGGTTGTTCATAAGACATCCACTGGAGCAGTCCCTAAGGTGTCAGTGTTCTGAGTCTTGTAAAGCCAGGAAGGCTTTCTAAGGATGACACATGGTTTTCCCCGGTCTCGAGCCATTTTCCTCTTGTTCTGGACTCATTAGAAGTAAGGGAATCTGCTTCTTGTCACTCACACACTTCTTCATATACTTGAGAACTATTATTAATTCCTTATTCAGCCTTCCTTTCTGTGGGCTAAATAAACTCTTTTAGCCTTTCCTCAGAGGGGATATTAGTCAAACCTTTCATCATTTTAGTTGCTGTCTTCTGGACTGCCTCCAAATTTTCCATAGCACATTTTATCTGGAAGAGCTGAAATGGAATGCAGTTGGGTAAAATCTTCATTAATTCAGATCCTTCCAATTTGAAATTTGTGATAATTCAGACAGGGATTTGCATAACCAACCCTCCCTTGATTGTGCAAGTTCAAGGCAAAACAAATCAGAAGGAGGAGGAGAAACTGTGGAAAATACTCAGATTCTCCTGGGAGCTGTTTTTTTTTTCCAAGTGTGTCAAGTGGACCTTCCCACCAAGTCACCTGTAGGCCAAGTGTTACCTGAACACATAGGCAAGTTCCCTAAAGACACCCACCAAGCTGCAGAGCAAGGGTAGATTGAATTGTTGTCCCTGTGGCTGTGTATTCTCTCTCCTGTGAATGTGCTTATTGGGCTAAAAGGCTTAAATTTATCAGTCTGATGCTGTTCCAAAATTCTAGGCTATAAATCACCATATTTTCTGTAAGTATTCTAAAATAACACAATTATATTTCAATTTGGTATTGGGCTTTTAACCAACTCCGGGTAGCTATTCTTTATGAATCTCTATGATAATTCTTATTTTGTGTGCAAAGATTGAACTAATCCACATTTAATTCCAAAATAGGTTCACCTTGCAAGTCCAAGCTATTCATCCATTTACTCACTGAATGAATATCTATTTCATCTACTGTGTGCCCAGGCATAACTGTATTAGCTATTTTCAAAGAAAAGTAAGTAGCCCGTCCTCATGGCCTTTTTTCCTGGGAGTGAATATTATAATATAGGTATCAAGAAGAGTCATTGAGAAGAAGAGGATGAGCCAAAACAAGTGATCTCTGGAGAGGCCATGGAAAGCTATAGGACAAAGGGATCTTCTGGAGAGGTGAGTTTATCTCAAAAGAGGAACAAGGCTTTTCCAAATGGACAATGTAGAGCTTGTACAATGTCACAAAAGTCTAAATTTTTCATTGTATTGAGGCAGTTTAATTAGATTATACTTATGGCTATTATAGTTACTGAGTAATTTTGCTATGAAAATTCTGAAAAGGCAGTCTTGCTTCCCTTGGTGTGTGCATCTTAATGGTTTTGAAGAGGGAAAAGAATCCATGCTTGATTCCAGAACATACTAAGACATCAGCTATATTAAATGAAGTATACACCAAACTATCTTTGTTAATTGGTGACAATGGGTGGATTGAAGGAGGCAGTTCAGATGTCCAGCAAGAACGTGTTTCCTAAAATGCAGAATTTAACCCTCTGTACTGAGTAGGGCTAGAAAACCCTGGATGTTACAAAATAGAGACAAACCCTTTTCTCTGGGTTTATTTGAAAGAGATAAAGTTTCTCTCTAGATAGGGAGACACCAAGAGAACCCAGAATCAGCTGATCCATAACGGGCCCAGGTCTTTATCCTAGATTTAACTGTCAGGAAACTTAGGGAGCCTAAGAGTCCAGAAGTCTCTCTCTAAAAGAAATAATGAAGATTGTGGGGAAAAGATTCCAGTTGGACATAATCTGTCCCATTGTCCATAGTCTGGTTATGAGTTTCTAGAAAACCAGCACAACTCCTTAATCTAATCAAGTGCATTGTAGCTCTCTGTTCATTTGAGAATCACTGGAGAGAGCCTGAGGAATATTACAAGGTAAGGGGCCAAATCAGTGAAATTTAGAACGTAATTCTCTCCCTTATTAAATAAAGATCCTTGAATAAGTGACCCAACTTCTATGGATATAGCAATAACTACTTTGTAGGGTTGTTATAAGGCTTAAATGAATCAATATATCTAACATATCTAGCTATATATTTATTTAAATTTTTATTGGCATACAGTTGACTTACAATATTATGTTTCTGCTGTACACCAAAGTGAATCTGTTATACATGTACATACATATATATATATATATATATCTCCACCCTTTTTTGTAATTATTTTCCTGTGTAGGACACTTCAGAGTATTAAGTAGAATTCCCTGCACTATACAGTAGATCCTTATTGCTTATCTATTTCATATATAGTAGTGTGTATATGTCAATCCCAGTTTCCCAATTTATCCCTCCTCCCTCTTCTTCTTTCCCTCCTGGTAACCATAAGTTTGCCTTTTTTTTTTAACATCTGTGACTCTATTTCTGTTTTGTAAATAAGTTCATTTGCATCATGTTTAGATTCTACATATAAGCAATATCATATGGTATTTGTCTTTTTCTGTCTGACTTGCTTGACTCGGTATAACAATTTCTAGGTCCACCCATGATGCTGCAAATGGCATTATTTTGCTCTTTTTATGACTGAGTAATATTCCACTGTATATATACATGGTGTGCTGAAGTCCATGGGCCCGCAAAGAGTCAGACATGACTCAGTGACTGAACAACAACATTTGTAAATGAGGCTCAGTGCACAGGTGCTAGACAAGTGCTTACTTTTATTAACTGTGTTTCTAATATCTAAAGGCCACATGACTTATGGCAGTTTTATTCATTCTTTCATCAACTCAAAATTAAGAAGCATTATGCACCATGTCCCACTGCACAAAAGATTAGACCAATGCTTCCCAAAACTTCATGGGCAACTGGTTATTTGGGGATTTTATTTGAAGCAGATCTCATTCAATGAGTCTGGGATAGAGTGCCAAGATTCTTTAGTTGTTCAATGACTTCACTATTGCTGAATGGTGGATCATATTTTATATAGAATGAGCATAGACACTTGCGCCATGGATCTATAAATCCATTTGGGTGGATCTAAAGAAACAGACTTAAGTGCTGCTTCCAGGTACTGACATGTGGGTTTGGCTACAATGGGATGTTTCTTCATTTATTTAAGTGCTTTCTCAATTCTAACCCATGTAATGCATTTATTCCCTACCTCTTGTGATTTACAACTTAGAATCTTCTGATCACTTTCTCTCTTACCCTAAGTCCTTATTTCAGATACAGCCAGAAAACATTCTTTGATCAATTCACAGTCCTGACACAATCTGATGTTTAGGGACAGGTTAAATCAATCAAGATACCCTTTTGCACTTGTTTTCAAACTTTAGTATGCATTGGAATTACTTGAAAGATTTCTTTAACCACAGACCATAGGAACCCACCCTGGGAAGTTCTAACTCATTAGGTCTGGGATGACAGTTTTGTTGTTTAGTTGCATCCGACTTTTGCGACCCCAACCCCATGGACTGTAGCCTGCCAGGCTCCTCTGTCCATGGGATTTCCCAGGCAAGAATGCTGGAGTGGGTTGCCATCCCCTTCTCCAGGGGATCTTCCTGACCCAGGGATCAAACCCAAGTCTCCTGTATTAGCAGGCAAATTCTTTACCGCTGAGCCACCAGGGAAGCCATAGCATGAGGGTGAAGAATGATTTTTTTCTAACAAGGGTTGGTTTGAGAACTGCACATGGAAAGCATTAGCTCATACTGACAAGGTTTGGGTACCTGTGAAGAGGAACTGACGCTATTCAGACAAGAGGGGCCAATCATATTTGAAACATGAAATTCTGAAGTAGCACAAATGGAATACACATGTAACCAAAGATTACGGCAGTATGCTGCTGCTGCTGCTAAGTCACTTCAGTCGTGTCCGACTCTATGCGACCCCATAGATGGCAGCCCACCATGCTCCCCTGTCCCTGGGATTCTCCAGGCAAGAACACTGGGGTGAGTTGCCATTTCCTTCTCCAATGCATGAAAGTGAAAAGTGAAAGTGAATTCGCTCAGTCGTGTGCGACTCTTAGCGACCCCATGCACTGCAGCCTACCAGGGTCCTCCATAGTGGAGGATAAATTCTATTTCATCAAAACATACCACAGCTAAAACCAGCTCACAGCATACAAAGCCCTTATTTACTGTAAATAGAGAAGACTATATGAAATTGAGGGAAAAGATCATGTGTAAAGACCAAACCTAGTCTCTCTGTATTTCAAATAAGACAAAAAATAATGAGGCCCAGATATTTTGCAAATTTTGCATTGGAAAGTGTCATGAAAGGATCCTAGTGTAGATATCATCATGTTTCAAATATCAACATCATCTCCACCTCCTCCTGGAAGCTTTATCTGATAGTTTGATGCAGAGATCAACATTCTTGGTACTCAATTTTGGAGTCCCTATTCTACTTTGGCTATTTATACTATTATTTATAATTTTATGTCACTGGTCACAGACTTGGAATTCATGGAGGACAATGATCATCCTTTTAATTCTGTTTTCAGAGTTTATCACAGTGCACACACATATTTTTAACATAGAATACACACTTGTCTTAAAAAATTGTGATAAAAGTTATAGTGCATCTAAGGCATCTCTGTTTTTGTTACAAATTCAAGTGTTAAATATATTTAGTAAATAATTAGACTGATATCAGATAGCTGTCAGCGTTTTGCCATATAAGTACTGAATATTGTATTTACATGAAAACAGCACTTTCCACTGCACAATCATTTCAGTAGCATGATCAATTCATGTACAAGGAAGGAAAACTTTAAACTTATTTACAAATTTCTTACTAAAATCTCAAATGTTCATTAACAAAAGGGTAGTTCTTTAAAATGGGGTTATATTCACAAGATGAAGTATTATACAGCAATAAAAATGGATGAAAGATAACCACAGCCAACCTTCGTTATTCTCTGATTCAATAATTGCATGTTCCCACCTTGCTAAAATTTGTTTGTATAGCCCTAAAACAAATACAAGTGACACTTTTGGGGTAACCTTTGGACACACAGTGAGAAATTTGAGTTGCCTGATACACAAAATACCCTGCCTTCTTGTTTCAGTTCTCATTCTGGAAATGTATATCCTTTTCACAGTCTGTTCCATGCCATACTTTTCTCACTTTTGTACATCTTTTGATGATTTTGCTGTTTAAATGGCCTCTAAGTATAGCTGCCAAAGTTCTTGCAAATGGTCCTAAGTGCAAGAAGGTGGTCGTATGACTTACAGAGAAAATGCATATGTTATATAAGCTTTGACCAGGCAAGAGTTATGGTCCTGTTGGCTCTGAGGTCAGTGTTAAAGAATCAGCAGGATATGTTAAATAGCTGTCATAAAACAAAAATACATACAAAACAAGATTAGATATTAATCAGTTAACAAAAATGTTGTAACCAAAGGCTCCTAGGAACTTAACTCTGTATTTCTGCTAGGAGCAATCATTCAATATTGGCTAATTCAGTATTCAGAGTGACTTTACAGAACATAAGTATGGCAAATAATGAGAATCAACTGTATGTGCAGCTAGAAAAACAAACCTCAGTAACATAACTCTGAGTGGAAAAAAAAATGACATCCTGGAAGAGCATATGGTGCTCTTTTTACAAAATTCAAAAACAAAACTAAACAATACTTTGTTTAAAAATGATTTTAAAAAGCAAGGAAATACAAATTTGTAGGCAGTCATTGCCTTGTGGAAGCAGAAGGAAAAGGGTTAGGTCCAAGCAAATTGGTAGACATAAGGAAACAGGCGATGGGTTCAGCATGAGTGCTAGTCATCTTATTATTTAGCTAAAATAATTAAATAAATTGAGACGGTCACGTTTGCAGGATAACAACTGGTCATAAACATAGGATTACAATTATATCAACTTTTGGCACTGGCCACTTAAAACATGTCTGGACATTTTTTCATACCTCAAAATATATATGATGAACAAATGAATAAGCAGATATATTTTACCCCAGTCAGTAAATGGTTTACCCCCGGAATCCAGACTTTCTGTGAGACTCTGAAACAGGGATCCTCAGGAAGAATTGGAGGGTACTCTGCCACAGAAAGAAATGATGAGTTCTCAAACTTCGAGACCAGCACCTGGATTTCTTGTGTCATTTCTGAGAGTCCAGACACTTCGCATATGGACGGATCACTGATGGAGAGGGGTTCCATAGAGCACAGCAGCACGGAATTCAGATGCATCCTTGATCCAACCAGTCAAAACTCAAAAGTGAAAAGAGGGGGGATGATCCTTCATACCAAGATAACAAGCACAGAAAAGATGACTGGATCTCGCATGATTTCAAGCTATAGATAAGAATAAAAACTAGTTTTAAAACCCAGAACTCTGTGGAAGGGGGTGATAGAGAAATGCCTCTAGTGTTGAGAAAGATGCAGAAAGCATAAATGTTGCTAAGCAAGTAGTTACTGCCAGTTTGCCATGGTGGCTAAACCTCAAAAAGTCTAAGGGAAGTTAGTAGGATTGGATTTGGAGAAGGGCAAGTACTATAAGGCAACAAAGTGTATCATCTTAAATAAGAAATAAAGGCGTGTCCTCACAGGGCGGGGGTTGCCTCTGATGTACGAACGCTGTATTCCAGCAGCCAGTTTCCTCACAGTGGTCAATAATTTAGGATGATTTGTATAATGCACCTTGCTGTAGCATGCAAATGACACAATGTCCTCCCCGGTGGGGCTGTGATGGAGTCAGGCTGGTGGAACCGAAACAAATGCCTGATATTCAGCCTGCATTTAATCACACCTTTGGTTTGATTTACTAATGCTATTGTGTTTCCATTTTCTGGTAAGATATTATTAGCAAGCAACTCAGCCTGAATACTAGAATATGTTGGATCAATTTAAGAGGCAATATAGATCACTGGAGTTTCTTTTGTCAAATGGAACCATTAGACTTGCATGTTAAAAAAGTATATATTTCTGTTTCAAATGTGTAAGCGATGCATTGCTCACCATTATGCAAAAGGCCACCAAGAAGCTAAGAGGAGAGATGCAAATGGATGGCAGGGAGGGGATGATAAATATGTTGTTGCCCGTGTAGCTTATATTCAACCATGGATGTCTTGTTTTGTGGAAGGCATGTGCATTATCCTTTTTTCCCTAGAAAGGAGCTTAGCATGTTCTCAAGGTTGTAATCCGAGACAGTCCACCATCTACTTTTTACACAAACACACCATAACTAAAATATATTCCACCTCGGTGTAACAACTAATATGGCCTCTTTTGATGAGTAGTCTGCTTGAAAATCGGACTCAAGTCAAGCGTTTTCTCTTTGTCATCTGAGGATGCATTTTCCACCGTGCTTGTTTTTCTGTGTCACGTCGGTTCTGCTTTTTGGTGTCCCACTGTCTTTTGCTATACAGTGCACGGACAGAACAGCTGAGTAATTATGCCCGTGTGACTGCAGTTTTACCTTTGGGGCCCTTTTGCTGTGCCCACACACAGGTGATTAACCTAGGAATGGTGACATTCCTTGCCTGTGAGGGATTGGCCATGTGACTTGATCAACTGGCAGTACAGCATGCAGCTGAGTCACACCAGTTAACCTTACAGCTTGGCAGTGAGAGTCTGAGAGAGACAGGTGAAACGGGACCCTAGGCGCTCTGTCCCCAAAGAGTTTGGCTCTGGATTGTGAGTGAACAAACAAATCTAAAGAGACGTTGTAGACAAGGGAAAGAAGGCACTCTTTGGACTCTCACTCTAGCCCTGCCTAACCTTAGATACCTTTATGCATTTTCTCATGTTTAAAATGATGTTCCTTTTCCACCTCACACATATATACATATATTATGAAGACAAATAATAATAAATAGTAACAACTGCTATCATTTAATGATTTAATAAGTTGCTTTCATATGTCCTTGGTAATCAGTGGGATAAGGAAAAAAAAAAAGCCAAACCAACAAACAGAAAAACAAACCCCAAACCACACATATATACACAACAGCACTAAGGCTGAATGCACGTAGAAAAAAAGAAAGCTGTTCAAAAGCAGGTTGGGCAACAAAAACAACAGCAAAATAATCCAAAATTAAATATTTTCTGTCACTGTTCTTTCCAACGTTGGCATTGTGAGTATACAACAAGGTAGATCTATAAGCTTTTATGTGCTTTGACGTGTTTTTCCATGTTAGAGATTTTGTTGTTGGTGGTGGTGGTTTCCTTGTTTTATTATATTCACATTTATAATTTAGTTCCAACTGAGTTTTTTCTTTACTATTTGTAGTCATGGGAAGAGGCTCATTTGGTTTGCCTTCTATTTAATAGAAGTGCTATTCTTTCTTTGGACATTTTGTTGGTTCTGATGAATCTCTTGTTATTGTCATTTAGGTCCCTCCAGTCTATATACTTATTTAAAATCTAGAATGCCTACATTGGGTTAATGAAGCAGGACTGGTCAAAATAAGAAAAAGATATATAACAGAGACTGAAATGGCCCCTGTCTTCATTACACTTGCAGATATATTAATACTCAGCACCTACTATGTGCCAGACACTGAACTTGGCAGTGAGGCTACGGTAGTCACCTTGTCAGGCAGAATGCTCGCCTTCACATAGCATACAACCTAGTGGCAAGAATAGACTATAAATAAGTAAACACATAAATAATATCAAAGTACAAATTCCACAAGGAGAACCAAGTCACATGATGTGTTAGGGGAGTAACTCAACGTGTAACAATCAGGCTGGAAGAAGAATGTGTTAGCCATGATCAGATCTAGGGGCAAAGTATTCCAAGGGCATTTATAGCAGCTTATCTAGAATAGGTGTTTTTATAGGGAGGAATAGGAAATAAGATTGAAAAGATAGTTTGGGAGAAATTCTTTGAGAGCTGTAAATGTCATGGTAAGGCAGTGTTATGAGTTGAATTATGTCCCCTCAAAAGATGTTAAAACCGAATCCCCCTGTACCTGTGTTTGTGACCTTATTTGGAGACAGTGTCTTTGCCAGTGATCAAGAAGAGTTGAGGGCATGAAGGCGTGCCCTCCTTCAATATGACTGATTCGGTATAAAAAGAGGAAACTTAGACACAGAGACAAACACAGACAGGAAGAATGCCAGGTGAATATAAAGACAGAGATCAGCATGATATCTGATCTACAAGCCATGAACATCAAAGATTGCCAGCACACCAGCAGAAACTAGCAGACCAGTATGGAACAGATTTTCCCTCATCGCCCTTAGATGGAACCAACCCTCTTCACACCATAATTTCAGACTGCCAGCTCCCAGAACTGTGAGACAGCAGATTTCTGTTGTTTCTGCCACAGTGTTTGTGGTACTTTGTTAAAGCAGCCCTAGCAAACTAATAATGGACAGTGATCCCAGATCCATGGTGCCGTGCCAGGCGCTGCTCCTGTACCTCAGCATGTGCCATGGCCTCAGAATGTATCTGAGAGGCAGCCAGGACGATTCAACTGAGTTTGCCAGAGTAGATAAAACCCACTGAGCTAAAACACTGAAGTCTTTTTTGTTTGTTTTGGTAAGCACCAGGAGACTCTTTGAAAGTTTTGATAGATAAGTGAAATGAACCCCCTACTTTCTGACCTCACTTTCCAGCATAAGGGTTGTGTTGTAAACCCATTCCACTTCTCGCCTCAACCCAGCCCTGACTGCAGTGTCTTGAGTGCTGGGTCCTTTGTCCCTTGCTGTAAACTGGGAACCACTCAAGACCAGAAATTGTGTCTTAGCACTCTGGATTTCTAGTACCTCTCCCTGATGTCTGATATGTGCTCATTTTTTACAGTAAGTATGGAAATACAAATGAGTTCTGTTCCGAGAGCACATTCATAAGTCCAATTTTTTTGTAAGTCCAATAAAGTTAGCCACATACACAACTAACACAGTCGCCTATTAGTACTATTATAATTTTATCATATTTTTCACATAAATAATACATAACAAATGAACACAATGAAGAGAATATTTTTAATCTTACAGCACCTTGAAAAGTACAGTAGTGCAGTAAGTACAACAGCTGGCATACAAGGCTAGCATTGAGTGAACAGGTAAGAAGTGGTACTGACTAGAGGAGGGAGAGGAGGTGGGAGACGGTAGAATTGAAGGATCATCAGCAATAGGAAATGGAAGGCAAGCTGCAATTTTATTCACATTAGACACTGATGGCTAACTTACATGACTGGACACGTGAACACACATTCACCTCTTTGAAAGTTTTCAACTTGATGGTTCATATGTAGAGGGCTTACTGTACTAGCTTGGTGGCAAATGCGATTATTTTCTCATTTTCACTCTGAAATAATTTCAGACTTTCAGGAAAATTTCAAAAAGTGCATTAAGAACCTCATACTCCCTTCTCCCTGATTTACACATTGCTCACATTTTGCCACATCTGCTTTAAATCATTTTCTTCCTCTTGATATAAGCATTCTAGTTTTTTTTTTTTTTTTTCCTGAACCACCTGAGAGCAAATTATACTGATCAAACCTCGGCCCTCTGAAGGCTTTAGTTTATACTTCCTAAGAACAAAACCACTTTTATGTAATAATTGTAAAGTTGTAAAAGTCAGGAAATTAAATATTAATAAATACTCTTATTTACAGTTAGTCTTCAAATTTTTCCAATTGGTTCTTCATAGACTTTTTTTTTTTTTTTTCTGAATCAGGATTCAATGCAAGCACATCTATTTAATTGACTTGTCATGTTTCTTTAGTCTCCTTTCATCTGGAACTGTTTCTTATCCTTTCTTTGTCTTTCATCGTATCAATGGTTTTGAAGAATACAGAGCAGTTATGTCGTAGAATCTTCCTCAATATGGTGTGTCTAATGCTTTCTAATGATTAGATTTAAGGTGTGCATTTTCAGGCAGAAATGACACAGATGTAATTATGTGTCCTCAGAGCATCACATTAGGAGACTCAGAATGTCAATCTGTTTGTCCTGTTTTGGGTAATTTTAACTGATTTCTTGGTTAAAGTGATGACTATCATGTTTTCCCACTTAGTTACCACTTTCCCTGTAATTAATCAATAATTTGTGGGGAGATAATTTAAAACCTGGTAAATATTATATTTCTCAGAAAATTCTCCCACATTAGTGATAGGCTCCCATTATTGATTTCTGTTTGATTCCATTATTATTATAGTGACTGCACAATGGTGATTTTGCTATTTTATTTTTTAAAATATTTATTAGCTATCATTTTGTTTCACCCTCTCCCTAAATGTTTAATTCATTTATGATCAGTATGGGTTTGGGTATTCTTGTTTTATTCAATGGATTATAACATCATTTATGCTGATGCTCAAACTGTTTCAGATTTGCCTCCTGGGAGCCACTTCAATCTGCCTCCTTTGTACTGTTACATGTCCATTTTTTTTTTTTTTTAAGCATTTTTTATTTTCAGGCATAGCAAGATATTCTAGTTTGGCTTGCGTTATCTTTACCTACCTCCTCCCCTTGGAATTAGTCATCTCTCCAAAGAACTCTACTTCCTTTTACTAAGGAAGGATAACTAGATGCCAAAGACTGGACACAATGGGTTAGATTCATTCTCAATCATTCCAAGACTCCATTTTTAAAATTTTGTCATTTTAGTCACTAGGTCATGTCCAACTCTTTGCAACCCCATGAACTGTAGCCCGCCACGCTCCTCCATTCATGGGATTTTTCAGACAAGAATACTGAAGTGGATTGCCATTTCTTTTTCCAGGGGATCTTCCCAATCCAGGGATTGAACCTGTATTGCCTGTGTCTCCTCCACTGCAAGGGGATTCTTTACCACTAAGCCACAGATTAAATTTGTCTTACTCACCACCTTTGGTGTCATGTAACATTGACAAGAGTTCCTTTTAAACATTTTCTGTAATTCAGTATAGATCTTGTTTTCCCTTCCTCCTTATGTCTTCTTTTTTTTTGAAAAGTCTGAAGTTATTTGGGGCTAGTGACTTCTCTTCTCTTCTCTCCAACATTGTTTATCAACACCCCTAGTGTAACCATTCTGTACTTTTCTCCAACTTTAGGTAGACTTTGATCTTCCCTTCTATGGCCCTCCTCCTTTTCCAAGCTAATCTTCTTGATTCCATTTTCTCCTGTCTCCTCAAGGACTCTCTCCTTCTGTTTTTCCTTTTCCTTCTTGTATTTTTCCATTTCTTCTAATACATTATATAATCATTTTCCTAACAATTCTCAGATCTTTTTTATGTTAGAAAAATGTCTTATCCAATCCTGTGGAGAAAGTCTTATATTGCTTTGTTTCACTATCAAAGTGCCTCAGAAGATAATTTGCATTTTCTGTCTCCATTTTCTTAGTACACACATACTCCTTGGAGTTGGGCAAAGATCTCAGACCTTCAACTCAATTTGTTCTCTTCGAAATCATCCATGATCATAAAATCATCCATTTTGCCTTCCACAGGAATGAAAACTTTTTAGGGAAAGAATGTAGGAGAAAAATGAGAATTGGTGTTAAAAATAAGATGTTAATAAACAGTGCTTGAAATGAGAATAGCAACAGGTGTCAGAAAGCATGGTTTTTGCTACTTGCCCATGTGACAGCAAATGCATAATACATATAACTTATTTTTCTGCAAAATGGGAAGAATGGATTCTTTCCTCATAGGAAAGTGCTAAAGACCAACTTTGTAAATTATAAAATATGAGACAAACATTACTATTTATTAATAGATAATACAAATATATATCATAACTCTTCCTTTAAAGATATAAAACACCAGCAAAGGTCAGTGTTAGTTATTAGAAGATTAAAGATCAGTCCAATGCTCGCTTCGGCAGCACATGTACTAAAATTGGAATGATACAGAGAAGATTAGCATGGCCCCTGCGCAAGGATGACATGCAAATTCGTGAAGCGTTCCATATTTTTACGACCCAGAGGGATGGTATGGGGAGGGAGGAGGGAGAAGGGTTCAGGATGGGGAACACATGTATACCTGTGGCGGATTCATTTTGATATTTGGCAAAACTAATACAATTATGTAAAGTTTAAAAAAAAAAAAGATCAGTCCACAGCTTTCTCTGCCCTTTTTCCTTCTTAGACATGATATAATGTCATGGGTCCTGTCTTGCGAGTGAATTTTCAGGTACCCTCTTCCATTCAGACCTCTTTTCTGAGTCTGCACTCTACATTTCTCATACCTGTTGGACAAATTCTCCTACAAAGTTTTGACAGGTTAGAGTTGATTCTGACTCAACCAACATTAACCTGTCTTTCTTTCTCCATAAGTTCTATTACATGTTTTATAAAATTCCAGTTTCCCCACACATTGTAGTCAAGTCTTCCATGAGTGACCTTGCCTACAAGGTCTCTGAGAAAGAGGAGGTTGGATTTTCCTTGGTCACAGCACTACCTTTTGAATTCCACCCAGATGTGTATATTTCTTAGGAAAATCATCACTCTTTACTTGATATAATTATTAAACATGAACAAAATGTACCCTTATTAGATTGCTATTCTGCTTCTTCAGTTTGCCTCAGGCCACACTGTCAAGTCTCTTGGTACTGGAGTGTTTTCAGTACCAGGAACCTGGGATGGACTACTTGATGCCTTTTCTTCAGTTTTAGGTTAATGCCTTAAATGTCTTCAGTACCATTTTAGTCATAATAATAAGATCATTTCCACAGAGAGTGTCATGAGGCCTAGTTAGTACCTGTAAAGAACTCTGTGATCTTACAAGGAAAAGAGAGCAAAACCCTATTCAACCCAAGAACAAAAAATGGATGAAGAGACTGCTCAATTGAGTTAGAGCCACAGGCATCTAACACACTGGAAGAAATGCGAGTCTCCCGATGGGGATGCTTTCCAAGGGTGGGATTTTATGCTATCAATATGCCCCTGTTGGAAGAGTAGCTTTTTTATTTTAGCACTTTGTGAGGCAGTCCACTGCTGCAGAAAGGATGACTTCATAAGAACTGGGTTCTAATTCAAGTCAATCTGCTGCCAACTAGCAGTGCAAAAATCAGTCAGTTCATAGATTGGAAGGTCTTTCCCTCATCTATAGGTTGAGTGGTTTGAATCAAATGACATCTGAAGTTCATTTCAACTCCAGCATATTCATGACTGAAATTCTTGGTTTTATGTTAGACAAATACAATTCAAGCAACCTATATTGAGTAGGTTCTATGTGGCAGGCATTGTGGTAGTTTCTAGGCAAGTTCTGCCTCTTTGCACAACTTCAAAGGTGCCATCTATATAGAAGACAGTGTTAATCACCATCCTCTAGTAGTGTGGATTTTTATGGCCCTGGAGACTCAATTAATGAAGCCTAGTCGTTGATCAGGGAATAAAGAGATGAAGTCAGTTGCCTTGGTGGGGAGTAAACTAAATCTTCTCTAATGAGTTGATGTCTGCCCTGGATTTTGAAAGAGGAATAAAAGTTTGCTGGTAGGAAAGTGGATTAGGGAGGAGTTTGGGAAAGCATCTTGGTGAGAAAGAAAAGAATGTACAAAAGCTTGAACATAAGTGATTTGCTAGAAAGGAAAGTTCAAGGGAGCATGGAGGTGATTATTCAATACACTCTGATATGATGTTGTGTCTCACTATATAAACATGATTTTTTTCATCTTCTCAAGCTATAAGAACCTGCTGTTATTTCTTATTTGTGGTCAAGATTTGTTCAAATCTCTATATCATAAGATGCAAAGATGATTGAAGCTATATCAAGTCAAATACAAACAATGCCAGTTAAGCCGGCTTTGCGTTTTCTGACCTGTTTAAACAAGAGTAAAGAATGCAGGATTCCCATGCAGGCGTATTACCTCAGGACTGTGAGTTAGCTTTATAGGGGAATTCACAGCATCTATGCCTGGCTTCTTCCAGAACTTGTCACAAAGAAGTGCAAATAAGGAGACCAGAGGAGCCAGCCAAGTTCTCTCTAAAATTATCCCTGTCATCAGAAACAATTAATACTATGTACAGCACAGTATTGTTCTAGGAATAGGAGCCAAAGGAGTTTAGGGAGATTTGCAGATCATGTAATTTTGTGACTGGAGTTTATGGTTGGCAATGGTTGGTGTGTTAAAACTTAATTGGTGGGAGGATTTGAGGGGGTCCAAATAAAACTCTTTAAGGGGTTCAAACAACATTGCTAGAGGAAAGAAATGGTTTATCACATTCTTGGGAAATCTGTATCTTTTATTTCTCATTGGAGCTAATCAAATTGATCTGATTCAGTGGAACCCTGCAGAGTGTGTGTGTGTGTGTGTGTGTGTGTATACATATGTGTACATGTGAACCTGTGAATGTGTGTGAATTCATTTTTACTTCACAAAATTCTGTCGGGACTCAGTAAAGATCAAACCCTCACACCCAGAAAAACTCTCCAGGTTGAAATAATAGAACCTCAAATGAATTTACTTACACTCCTTTGCTCTTGTAAGTACCAAGTTCAATCACACCTGACATTCTTTATTCACTTTAACAAAAACCAAGTCACATGACAAGCAGAGCTAATAATGTAAGCAGAGAAAGAGAAAGGAGAAGCATTTAAAGAGAAAATGTAATAATCTGATAGGAGAAACTACAATTTCTTTTTTCAACTCAGATTATTTCTGTGTGTCTTGTCAAGCACTTTCTTTGTGTTACTGGGTAAGGAGGGAGTTCTAATTTCTCCATCACTAGTCTTCAGTCTAAATGAGACATTATGAATGGTTTCTCAAAGTAGTTTCAGCATGTTCTATATAAAGTGGGGGATAAACATGCGCCAATCTGACTTCTGTTGTGGAAAAGCATCAGCTTCATTTTTGGTTTTATTTTTACATTTGAGGAAAGAAGACTTTTGGAAAGATGTCTAATACATTAATAAATCTATCCTCTGGATCCTAGTTGACATTCAATTTAATAAAAGCTAAAAGTGCTGTCTCAAGCTCATGAAGAAAGAGCAAAGAAATCAGTATTTCTATAGTAGATTTTAGTAGTCATTAAAATTTGAAGCTTCTACAAGGCAACCTAATTTTGTGGTCTATGCAACTCTGAGAACTAAGTGAGAATTTCATAAATAATCAGAAAATAGAAAACTCATATGCAGATAAGAAAATGTTTTCCTAGCAGAATAAAGGTTTTCAGCATCATATATGCTTGTACAGTTATCCCAGCTCTTAAAGATAAAATTCTAGGTAAAGCAAAACAAAATTACAGAGGTCATGTATATCTAGGACACAGAGATTAAAGGCAAATCCTTGTTTTCTGAGGGAAACCACAAGCCAAAATCGCCTTCCCACCACTCCCCAAATAAACTGTTCTATACTAGATTCCCTAATGGTCAAAAGAAGACATGGAAATCGACTCAAAGGCAAACTGAACCTGAGCTTTGACAACAGGATTTGCAGGGAGGAAAGAGTGCCACCTACTGAATCACCATCTTTTAGATGTTTCTGTCAGCACTTTGATTTTCCTTGGAGTTCTACCAACCAGGGAGTGTGACCTTGCTTAGAAATGAAATCTGACCTCATTGCAATGCAAGCTTAGCTTTCTGCAGGCACATTACAAAATCAGCCAGAACCCCTTATCTGCAGATTTCCCCCCAAATAGTGCAGCCTAAGTGAGAGCCACAAGAAAGACAAGCAGAGGGGCTATGTAGACCCAAAGCAGCAAGAACAGCTGCAAAAGAGGATCAGGCATCTGTGTAATGATATGTTTAGTCACTAAACACAACTATTTTATCTTAAGATAGACTCAAAATCCACTACACATGTTTATGTAAAGTCTTCTTATTCTCAGTCTGAGGAAAGTGCCTGACTAAATGTTTTTGTTGCATTGAACTTAATTGTTGACATCTGGAATTGGTTAATGTTAATATTAACCAAAGCATTTGACTAAATAAAATGGTATGGGAGAAAGGTCTATTCTGAAAATGTGTTGTGTGATGTTAATATAGGTAACTATACAGTTTAATGGAAAACTTTCTAAGTATATATAAAAATAATAAATATATATAATGACTGTGGCCAATATTGGTTTATTAACTTAGTTTAATATTAAATATTGTATTTTATGAGTCACTATGCAAGAGATTTTACCCATGTAAAATTTTCATATTACAAATCCATATTTGTTTTATGTATATATACACATGATATTTATATATACATATATATATATGTATATGTATATATATATATATATATATATATATATTTCCTTGAGAAGGAAATGGCAACCCACTCCAGTATTCTTGCCTGGAAAACCCCATGGACCGAGGAGCCTGGTAGGCTACACTCCATGGGGTCGCAAGGAGTGAGACACAACTGAGTGACTTCACTATATATATATATATATACACATATACATACATGCATACATGCATACATATTGTTTTTGTTGTTTAGCTGCTAAGTCATGTCTAACTCTTTGTGACCCCATGGACTGTAGCCCACCAAGCGCCTCTGTCCATGGGATTTTTCAGGCAAGAATCCTAGAATGGGCTGCCATTTCCTTCTCTGGGGGAACTTCCCAGCCCAGGGGTTGAACCAGCTTCTCCTGCATCAGAAGGCAGATTCTTTACCACTGAGCCACCAAGGAAGCTCTTTACCACTGAGCCACCATACACACACACACATACGCACACACACACACACACACACACACATATATAGTCGTGATTTGGCTCCTAATAATCTTCATATGTTATGAACCATGAAAACATTAGAAAAGATACAAATGTAAAACTACTGACCATATGTGCTTTTATTTTCTAATTCACTTTAGAGTTTCCCATCAACCATTGTAACATATAACTTATCTTTTATATGTGTCTCATTTTCTATCTATGATTGGCTAAAAGAAAATGTTTTGGAAAATTAAAGCTTCCCTGAAGAATAGTACAACTAAATATAAAAAATTACATCAAGATCGATATACACAGTAATGTAAGAAAGGGCATGTTTAGATATATTTGCTTGTGTTCTGCTGTATACCAGTGGTGTCTATAAAAGAGTAAGGAATTCAAAGAAATTATGTAGATTGGCCTTGGGAAATTCAGAAACATCAGACAGCCTTGAGCTAGACTGAAAAGAAACACTTTAACAGAGCATCTTAACCCAATTAAATAGCTATCCCCAGGCATCTTTGCTGTAGTAAGTAATTGAAACCAATGACAAATGTTCTGCTTTCATAAAGGGCATAGTGTTAGAAAAATCTAAATATTTTTCAGCTGTTATTTTTGTTTATTCTTTGAAAGTAAAATGTCTGAAATATTAGAAAAGAAGTGGCCCAAAATCAAATGAACATAGAAGGCAAGCTTAAAGAGCTCTCAGTGGCCAAAGCTAGAACAATTTGAACAATAATATAATTTTGAATTATAATCCAAAGTATAAAATAAATACAACTCTGTCCATAATGATATAAATAAATGACAAAATAAATTAATGGAGGTGAACAGACAAATTTTCCTTACAGAATGTTGATGTACTATTGAGGGTGGATTGGACTTATTGACTCACTTCCAAAGAATAGGGTATAAAAAGGAAAAAAAAAGAGTAATTTTGTAGTGCAGAATCCTGTAGATATATATTGATTTATATTATCAATGACATCATGCGAATGTCATATACTCTCTGATGTGATATAAGAAAGGCATTACCTCTGTTGTGTTTCTTCCCAAAACTCATAACCACATTCTAATTATGAGACTATATAAGATAAGCCACACTTGAGGAATATTCTATAAAATACTTGACCAGTATAGCTCCAAACCATTAAGGTAATGAAAAACTGGGAAAGACCAAGAAAATGTCACAGAGCAGATAAAACCAGGAGACATGACAACTAAATGTAGAGTTCTTATTTGGATCTTAGAACAGAAGCAAGAGGAAAAATGTGAAAATTGGTGAAATTCAAATAACAACTGGAGTATAGTTAAAGAGTAATGTAGGATTGTTAGTCTCTTAGTTTTGACAAATGTAAGATGATAGTGTAAAATGATTTTGCTGCTGTAAGTCACTTCAGTCGTGTTTGACTCTGTGCGACCCCAGAGACGGCAGCCCACCAGGCTCCCCCGTCCCTGGGATTTTCCAGGCAAGAACACTGGAGTGGGTTGCCATTTCCTTCTCCAATGCATGAAAGTGAAAAGTGAAAGTGAAGTCGCTCAGTTGTGTCTGACTCTTAGCGACCCCATGGACTGCAGCCCACCAGGCTCCTCTGTCCATGGGATTTTCCAGGCAAGAGTACTGGAGTGGGGTGCCATTGCCTTTCCTGAAAATGATATTAGGAGAAACTAAAAGTGGGTAAGTAGTATAAATGTATAATTCAAACAATCTTTACAAATTTCTTGTAAATCTAAAATTATTTCAAAATAAAATGCTTATTCAAATTGAGAAAATAATTTGTCAAGTCTCTGAATCTTAAGATATATAGCTCTTGTGGGTACTCTATACTTTTAAATTTATTTGTGGATTTCATTGTGATACATGCTTCCCATTAAAATTAATTCATTTGTAATATTTCTGTTTAAGGAAGTAGTCTTACATTATATACAGATAACAATGAGTCTTTAAGTAGATAATATCAAGGGTATGAGATAATATTGATTGCAAAGGAAGTGGAGAAAAATAGTTTTTGGATATAGTTTGAAAACAAAATCAGCAGATTTGTTAAAGCAGTAGAGGGTATAACAAAAACTGATTCAAGGATTTCTCGATGGTTCTGAGCATAAGAAACTGGAAAGATGGTGTTACCATTAATTGAGATGAGAAAGATTTCAAGAAGAGCAGATTTCTGAAAAGAAAAAAGAGGATCATGATTCAGATTTGAATATATTGTCTTAATTATTATGCTTAAAGTACCATTTTAAACAATATATTGAATATATCAAATATGTATTTTAGAAAAGATATACAAGTTAGAGATACAAATTTGGAAAAAAAATCTGCCAGCAATGCAGAAGACTTGGGTTCATTCCCTGGGTTGGGAAGATCCCTTGGAGGAGGGCATGGCAACCCCCTCCAGTATTCTTGCCTGGAGAATCCCCATGGACAGAGGAGCCTGGTGAGCTACAGTCCATGGGGTTTCAAAGAATCTGACATGACTGAGTGACTAAGCACAGCACAGCATATAGATGGAAACAAATGATATTAGCATAAAGGTGAATAATACAAAAGAAGGAGATACATGAGGTCCGCCAATATTAAGAGAGAATCTTAAAGTGGTAAAAGAGAAGGAAAAACAAAACAAAAAACAATTCACAAAGCCCTGGGTGAAATACTCAGAAGGGTCTGTCTTAGAAGTAGGGAATAGTTCCTTATTGTTGTTGAGTCACTCAGTTGTGTCCAACTCTTTGTGACCCCATGGACTGCAGCACACCAGGTTTTCCTGTCCTTCACCAACTCCTGGAGTTTGCTCAAACTCTTGTCCATTGAGTTGCTGATTCCATCCAACCATCTCATCCTTTTTATCTCCTTCTCCTCCTGCCTTCAATCTTTCCCAGCATTAGCCTCCTTTCCAATGAGTTGGCTTTTTCCATCAGGAGGTCAAAGTATTGGAACTTCAGCTTCAGCATTAGTCCTTCCAATGAATATTCAGGGTTGATTTCCTTTAGGATGGACTGGTTTGATTTCCTTGCAGTCCAAAGGATTCTCAAAAGTCTCCAACACCACAGTTCAAAAGCTTCAGCTCTTTGGTGCTCAGCCTCCTTTATGGTCCAACACTCACATCCATACATGGCTGTTGGAAAAACCATAGCTTTGACTATATGTACCTTTGTTGATAAAGTAATGTCTCTGTTTTTTAACACACTGTCTAGGTTTGTCATAATTATTCCTAGATCAAATGCTGCTCTGTCCTGCCTAAAAACAAACAAGCAAAACCCAATCAAAAAAGACCCCAAAATGAACACTTGAAGGGATTACATTGCTTCCAATGTAGAATACAAATTGTATCCTAGAACAGAGCTCAAAAATACTTATAGAAATAAACACATAAAAATCCAACACCCATTAAAATAAAATCCATAATGTGTGGCCACAATCAAAAATTAGACGGCATGCAAAGAATCAGATAAACATGACTTGTGATAATGAGAAAATTCAATCATTTGAAACTGACACAAAAGTGACACAGATGTCAGAATTAGTAGACAAGGATAATAAAACAAGTATTATAACTGTAATACATATGTTCATAAAGCTAAAGAATTGAACATAATATGTAGAAATACAGAGTGCCTATTTTTAAAAGATCAAAATCACAATCTAGAGATGAAAGTATAAAGTGTGAGAATAAAAATACACATTATGTAATCAATGGAAAATTAAACCCTGCAAAAAAACATTAGTAGTAAACTTAAAGATATACCAGTAACAATTATTGAAAATAATACAAAGAAAAAAAAAAACATAAACATCAAATCAGCTGAATATGCTCTCATTTGAAAGGACTATGATTTGAGTCCCTGAAAGAGAGAGTGAGGCACAGAATCATTTGTGGTAATAATGATTTTTCAAATTTTCCAATTTAAAAATAAGCATAAAGAACACTATTGAAGCTCAACAAACTCCAAGTTAGAAAATAAAATAAAAACTTAAGTAAGACAACACCAAAACAAAACATAATCAAATTTCTCAAAACCAATGGTAAAGAAAGTGGGGAAAACCACTAGACCATTCAGGTATGACCTAAATCAAATTCCTTATGATTATAGGGGAAGTGAGAAATAGATTTAAGGGACTAGATCTGATAGAGTGCCTGATACACCATGGATGGAGATTCATGACATTGTACAGAAGACAAGAAGCAAGACCATCCCCAAAAAAAGAAAATGCAAAAAAGCAAAATGGCTCTCTGAGGAAGCCTTACAAATAGCTGTGAAAAGAAGAGAAGTTGGAAGCAAAGGAGAAAAGGAAAGATATAAGCATCTGAATGCAGAGTTCTAAAGAATAGAAAGGAGAGATAAGAGAGCCTTGCTCAGTGATCAGTGCAAAGAAATAGAGGAAAATAAGAGAATGGGAAAGACTAAAGATCTCTTTAAGAAAATTAGAAATACCAAGGGAACGTTTCATGCAAAGCTAGGCTCATTAAAGGACAGCAATTGTATGGACCTAACAGAAGCAAAAGATATTAAGAAGAGGTGGCAAGAATACACAGAAGAACCGTACAAAAAGATCTTCACAACCCAGGTAATCATGTTAGTGTGATCACTCACTTAGAGCCAGATATCCTGGAATGTGAAGTCAAGTGGGCCTTAGGAAGCATCACAACAAACAAAGCTAGTGGAAGTGATGGAATTCCAGTTGAACTATTTCAAATCCTAAAATATGATGCTGTGAAAGTGCTGCACTCAATATGCCAACAAGTTTGGAAAACTCAACAGTGACTGGAAAAGGTCAGTTTTCATTCCAATCCTAAAGAAAGGCAATGCCAAAGAATGCTCAAACTACTGCACAATTGCACTCATCTCACACGTTAGCAAAGTAATGCTCAAAATTCTCCAAGCCAGGCTTCAGTAATACGTGAACCATGAACTTCCAGATATTCAAGCTGGTTTTAGAAAAGGCAGAGGAACCAGAGATCAAATTGCCAACATCCGCTGGATCATCAAAAAAGCAAGACAGTTCCAGAAGAACATCTATTTCTGCTTTATTGACTATGCCAAAGCCTTTGCCTGTGTGGATCACAACAAACTGGAAAATTCTGAAAGAGATGGGCATACCAGACCACCTGACTTGCCTCTTGAGAAACCTATATGCAGGTCAGGAAGCAACAGTTAAAACCGGACATGGAACAACAGACTGGTTCCAAATAGGAAAAGGAGTTCGTCAAGGCTGTATATTGTCACCCTGCTTATTTAACTTGTATGCAGAGTACATCATGAGAAATGTTGGGCTGGAGGAAGCACAAGCTGGAATCAAGATTGCCGGGAGAAATATCAATAACCTCAGATTTGCAGATGACACCATCCTAATGGCAGAAAGTGAAGAACTAAAGATCCTCTTGATGAAAGTGAAACAGGAGAGTGAAAAAGTTGGCTTAAAGCTCAACATTCAGAAAATGAAAATCATGGCATCCAGTCCCATCACTTCATGGCAAATAGATGAGGAAACAGTGGCTGACTTTATTTATTTATTTTTTTTTTTGGCTCTATAATCACTGCAGATGGTGATTGCAGCCATGAAATTAAAAGATGATTACTCCTTGGAAGGAAGGTTATGACCAACCTAGATAGCATATTAAAAAGCAGAGACATTACTTTGCCAACAAAGGTCTGTCTAAGTCAAGGTTATGGTTTTTCCAGTAGTCATGTATGGATGTGAGAGTTTGACTATGAAGCTGAACACCAAAGAATTGATGCTTTTGAACTGTGGTGTTGGAGAAGATTCTTGAGAGTCCCTTGGACTGCAAGGAGATCCAACCAGTCCATTCTGAAGGAGATCAGTCCTGAGTGTTCATTGGAAGGAATGATGTTGAAGCTGAAACTCCAATACTTTGGCCACCTGATGCAAAGAGCTGACTCATTTGAAAAAACCCTGATGCTGGGAAAGATTGTGGGCAGGTGGAGAAAGGGATGACAGAGAATGAGATGGTTGGATGACATCACCCACTCAATGGACATGAGTTTGGGTAAACTCCTGGAGTTGGTGATGGACAGGGAGGCCTGGCGTGCTGCAGTCCATGGGATCACAAAGAATCAGACACGACTGAGTGACTAAACTGAACTGAACTGAATGGTAAAGAAAAAATTTAAAATCAACAAGAATAGGAAAAACGTATGTGAATTATCAGAACCAAGATAATCCAAAGGAAAAGCAATAATAAATACAATATGATATCCTGGAGGGGATCCTCAAACAACAACAACAAAAAGATGTTAAGCAAAAATTAATGAATTTTAAATAAAATGTTGACTTTAATCATAATAATACATCTATCTCAGTTCAATAAATGTAATAAATGTACCTTAGTAATGATAAGATATAAATTATAAAGGAAACCAGGTACACACAGCACATGGAAACTTTTGTTCTATGTCAGCAGGTTTTAGTAAATTGAAAAAAAAATTACTTTAAAAAAGTATGTACAGAAGAACACAAGTAAGGATAATGGAAGATATTTTTTCAGAAACAATACAATTTAAAATACCAATTGAAATAAAAGCTGTAAATCAAAAATTCTGTATTTTAAAATATAAGTATAGAATAAAGAAATTTTCATTCATACAAAAGCTAGAATAATAGAATACCCTGATAATAAAAATGTTAAAGGAAATACTTCAAGCAGATAAAAAAGAAGACTAGATCAAAATATGGATCGACACCAGGAAATAAAGAGGACCAGAAAGAGTAGCCAACAGGGCAAAAATATAAGATACTATTCATATGGTTCACATCTTATCAAAAGTTATTAACTTCTAAGATGTAATTGGTCTGAAAAGTACAATATATGTAAAAGCAAAATCATAAAGCTAAAAGCTGGTTGTTTGAGAAGATGAATAAAATTGATAAACATCTAGATAGACTGAAAAAGAAAAGAGAGAAGACTCAAATTTATTATGTTATAAAGAAGAAAGATAGTACTACAGATTCAACAGATATTAAAATTATAATGAATGATTTGAATAATTTTATACCAATACATTTACTAACTTAGATAAAACAGACACATTATTTAAGAGATGAAGATTACCAATCTCAGTCAAAAAGAAATAGATAACCTGAATAGAATTATTGCTTCAGTCATGTCCGACTCTCTGGGATGCTATGCACCTTCCAGGCTCCTCCATCTATGGGATTCTCCAGGGAAGAATACTGGAGTGGGTTGCCATTCCCTCCTCCAAGAAATATTCCACACCCAGGGGTTGAACCCGCAGCTCTTGTGTCTCCTGCATTGTAAGGTGGGTACTTTACCACTAGTACCACTGGGAAACCTGAATAGAACTGTATCTACTTCAATTATAAATTTTTAGTCATAAAAAGAATTATTGACCCAGATGTGTTCATTGCTGAATTCTTCTAAGCATTAAAAAAAACAAGGTGAGGGTGGGATGATTTGGGAGAATGGCATTGAAACATGTATAATATCATATGTGAAATGAATCGCCAGTCCAGGTTCGACGCATGATACAGGATGCTTGGGGCTGGTGCACTGGGATGACCCAGAGGGGATGGTATGGGGAGGGAGGTGGGAGGGAGTTTCAAGTTGGGGAACACATGTACACCCGTGGTGGATTCATGTTGATGTATGGCAAAACCAATACAATATTGTAAAGTAATTAGCCTCCAATTAAAATAAATAAATTTATATTAAAAAATAAAAAATAGAAAAAACAAACACTACCCTACCCACCCCCAGCAATTCTACACTGACTCTATTAAAAATTGAAGATGAGGGAACATTTCCCAACTCATTCTATGGGGCCAGTAATACTATAGTTCAAAAACCATGCAAGAACATTATAGGAAAATAAAATTGTATACAAATATCTTCAATAAATATTAGTGCAAAAATTATTTAAAAACTTTAAGAAAAGAGAACCCAGCAAAATATCAAAGGAAAATATATACAAAATGAGATTTATCTAAGAAATGGAAATATTGGTTTATCACTTGAAAATCAATCTAAATTTTAACTAAGCAAAAATGAAAATCATACAATCATCTCAACACATGAAAAAAATTATTTGATAGGTCCCAACATCCTTATTGATTTAAACAACAACAGCAAACAGCTACAAAACTCTCAGCCGTGAAGGCAACTTTCAAATCTGAATAACAGGTATCTAAGAAAAATCTCTAGTTAACAGCACAACCAACATTGAAAAAGTAGAGGTTTAACCACTAAGATGAGAATAATGGAAGGTATACTTTCTACTCAATATTGATGTGTGTCTGAATAAGTATAATAAGGCAAAATGAAAATAAACAAATAGAAACATTTAGATTGGAAAGGAAGCTTTACTCTTAGTTGACATGATGATCTGTGTAGAAAATATTAAATCTACAAAAAGGTTATTAGAACAAATAAGTGAGTTTAACATGGTACAGTATACATAATCAAAAACCACATTCAATTGTATTTGTATTTTTATGAAAATTATAAAATAAAATTATAAAAATATATATTTAGAATAGTATGAAGACACATTAAACAGGGAAAAAAATCTGCAAAATTCTGTGTAATAACTGTACATGGGAGTTATACAACACTGCTGAGATAAAGTTGTCCTAATTAGAAGGAGACACGCTATGTTCATAGTTCTAAAGATTCAATATTGTCAAAATACAAATTTTCTCTAAATTGAACAATAGATTTAATATAGTTTTAATCAAAATCCCAACATTCTATCTTGTAGAAATTGAGACATTAATTCTAAAGTTCTGATGTTGCGTGGACTCAAAATAGTCAAAACACCTTTGAAAGGAAAGGCGCCAAGACTTATTATGAAGTTATAGTAATTGAGGCAGTTTAGTATTTATATAAAGATAAATAAATCAGTGGGACAAAATAGATCAGAAATAGGTCTGCATTATATGGACAACTTATTTTTTTAAAAAAAGATACAAAGGCACTTTAGGGGAAAACATAGTTTTTTCAACAGGTTATTCTGGACTACGGGTATTTATGTGCCTCCAATGAGAAAACTTTGGTCCATACATTGTACCACGTACAGAAGATAAAAATGGGTCATGGACCTAAATAGAAAACCTAAAACTTTAAAACTTCTAAGAAAAAAACTGAGGAAATATTTGTGATTTATGCATAGAGAGACTTCTCTATGCATAAATTGTATTGTATATAAGAAGCAGAGACTTCTTATATACAATAGCAACAACAGGAAAAATTGCTAAAACTCCTAGAGGAGAACATAGGCAAAACACTCTCCGACATACATCACAGCAGGATCCTCTATGACCCACCTCCCAGAATATTGGAAATAAAAGCAAAAATAAACAAATGGGACCTAATTAAACTTAAAAGCTTCTGCACAACAAAGGAAACTATTAGCAAGGTGAAAAGGCAGCCTTCAGAATGGGAGAAAATAATAGCAAATGAAGCAACTGACAAACAACTAATCTCAAAAATATACAAGCAACTCCTACAGCTCAACTCCAGAAAAATAAAGGACCCAATCAAAAAATGGGCCAAAGAACTAAATAGACATTTCTCCAAAGAAGACATACAGATGGCTAACAAACACATGAAAAGATGCTCAACATCACTCATTATCAGAGAAATGCAAATCAAAACCACTATGAGGTACCATTTCACACCAGTCAGAATGGCTGCAATCCAAAAGTCTACAAGCAATAAATGCTGGAGAGGGTGTGGAGAAAAGGGAACCCTCTTACACTGTTGGTGGGAATGCAAACTAGTACAGCCACTATGGAGAACAGTGTGGAGATTCCTTAAAAAACTGGAAATAGAACCGTCTTATGATCCAGCAATCCCACTGCTGGGCATACACACTGAGGAAACCAGAAGGGAAAGAGACACGTGTACCCCAATGTTCATCGCAGCACTGTTTATAATAGCCAGGACATGGAAGCAACCTAGATGCCCATCAGCAGATGAATGGATAAGAAAGCTGTGGTACATATACACAATGGAGTATTACTCAGCCATTAAAAAGAATACATTTGAATCAGTTCTAATGAGATGGATGAAACTGGAACCTATTATACAGAGTGAAGTAAGCCAGAAAGAAAAACACCAATACAGTATACTAACACATATATATGGAATTTAGAAAGATGGTAACAATAACCCTGTGTACGAGACAGCAAAAGAGACACTGATGTATAGAACAGTCTTTTGGACTCTGTGGGAGAGGGAGAGGGTGGGGAGATTTGGGAGAATGGCACTGAGGCATGTATAATATCATGTATGAAACGAGTCGCCAGTCCAGGTTCGATGCATGATACTGGATGCTTGGGGCTGGTGCACTGGGACGACCCAGAGGGATGGTATGGGGAGGGAGGAGGGAGGAGGGTTCAGGATGGGGAACACAGGTATACCTGTGGTGGATTCATTTCGATATTTGGCAAAACTAATAGAATATTGTAAAGTTTAAAAATAAAATAAAATTTAAAAAATATATATAGCAATATAAGGAAAATTGATATTAATGTATTTGACTTTATCAATAATACAAACTTCTATTCCTTGAAGGTTATTATTCAGAGAATGAAAAAAAAAACTACAGATTAATAGAATTTTTGCCAATTATATACCAGTAAAAGACTGTGCTAAGACTATATAAATAACTCTTCAAACTAAAAAACAAGAGAACAAAAAAACCCAGTAACCCAGTAACAAGTGGGAAAATATGTGAATAAATACTACACCAAGGAAGAAAACAATAATGGCAAAAGGCACATGAAGAGTTGCTCAATGTTGGGCTTTCAGTCTATTCAAATAAAAACCATAATGAGATACAATTGCACCTATATTAAAATGGCTAAAATTTAAGACTGACCATATGAAACATTGTGAGGATGAAAAGCAAGTGAAATTTCATATACTGATCTTGGTAATGTAAAATGTTAAAACCAGTTTGGAAAAAAAATGCAATTTTGAAAAATTTAAATGTATATTTATTATATGGTCATTCTACTGCTAAGCATTTACCTAAGAAAATTGAAAGTATAAGTCATTCAAAGACTTAAATATTCATAGCATCATTATTTATTAAAGTTGAAATCTAGTATTAACCCCAATGTCCAACAGAGGTGAATGAATAATCTGTGGTAAATCCACACGATGGACTACTATTCAACAGTACAAACGACTGAGCTATTGATACACTCAAAAATGCGGATGAATCTAAAAGAAAAATTTGTGCTGAGAGAAACAAAAAGGAATTAAAAATCACTCAATACTTTATAACTCCATTCATATAAAACTCTAGACTATGTAGCTAATCTTTATTGACAGATCAGTGGGGTTCTGGTGATGGGAATTGGGATGGAATGATGGCATGCTTAAAATGAATCTTTTGGGGGTGATGGATTTGCTCGTTGTTTTTTTGTGGTGCTGGCTTCACAGGGATACGTGTGTGTCGGATTTTATCAAATTGTACACTTTTTTTTTTAATTTAATTTTATTTTTAAACTTTACAATATTGTGTTAGTTTTGCCAAATATCGAAATGGATCCACCACAGGTATACATGTGTTCCCCATGCTGAACCCTCCTCCCTCCTCCCTCCCCATACCATCCCTCTGGGTCGTCCCAGTGCACCAGCCCCAAGCATCCAGTATCATGCATCGAACCTGGACTGGCGACTCATTTCATACATGATATTATACATGCCTCAGTGCCATTCTCCCAAATCTTCCCACCCTCTCCCTCTCCCACAGAGTCCAAAAGACTGTTCTATACATCAGTGTCTCTTTTGCTGTCTCGCAAATTGTACACTTTTTAAATAAATGTAGTTTATTATTTGTCAGTCATAACAATCAATAAAGCTGTTAGACAATACCTGCTGCTGCTGCTAAGTCGCTTCAGTCGTGTCTGACTCTGTGCGACCCGAGACGGCAGCCCATCAGGCTTCACTGTCCCTGGGATTCTCCAGGCAAGAACACCGGAGTGGGTTGCCATTTCCTTCTCCAATGCTTGAAAGTGAAAAGTGAAAGTGAAATCACTCAGTCGCGTCGGACTCTTAGTGACCCCATGGACTGCAGCCTACCAGGCTCCTCTGTCCGTGGGATTTTCCAGGCAAGAGTACTGGAGTGGGGTGCCATTGCCTTCTCTGAGACAATACCTAGTCCATGGTAATTCCACAGTAAATATTTGTTGAAAAATTGATTAAATGAAAGGCTGTATTAATTATTGGTACTACTTGAAGAATAGTTAAATATTATGTGAAAAAAAATTACCAGATCATACAACACAATAATTCTTAGGAAATCATCGAATGCCCCCTACTTTCAAAAAAATCTGATGAACAGTATCTAAATAAATGTCACCCATTTTTTTCTCTGTAGTAATATGAATGCCGATTCCCAAATTCGGTAGAATTATGCAGTGACAACAAGAAGAAAACAGTTATCTTACTATTTTAGTATCAAAGGGAAATGTGTCAATTCTGAACAAATCAGTAATCTATATATAGTGTTCACAATAACTTTCATGAATAAGTATGCACATAGTCAGTTAAAGAAAATCCACTATTTTTACCCTATTAAAAAAAAAAAAAGAACATCTCCTCGTTTCTGAAAATCTACAAAACAATAACTGGGGAGGATCATTTTTATTGCAAGGAGATTGTTCATTTTACAAGAAAGTTCACAGAGGAATTGCTGAAATATCAGAGTTTACCAGTGCATTCAGCTGTTAGTTATCAGATTGTTAACTACTTTACAGGATGAGGTTAAGCTAGAGAGAAAATGAGGTTAATACACAAAAATGGAGTATTGGAACTACTTTGAATTGGCTATACACCAGAAATAAGAGTTTGAGATGTTAGAAAAAATAACATAAGACAATGGATAAAAGGACACATGCTTAACAGAAATTCAATTTATGATAACACTATAAGATGATGTATGTAGTGGAATATAGTGAGGAAACTGACTAATATTTGGCAAATTGAATACATATCTTATTTAGTTGAGCATATTTAGGTAAAAATCATCGATGCTTTTCATATCAAAAAAAGGGCATATGTTAGGAAACTTGTGAGCAGCCTCTCAAACTTAGTAAGTTATTCTAAACCTCCTTAGAGCACCTGGTCTTCTTTGTGAGTATGTCCCCTTGACTTCAAGGGAAACTAAAGTTGATGAACCTATGACATTTTATCCTCATTCAACTCTGTGATCGGAACTAAGTGACTTGTGAAACTGTGCTGATTCTGGGTATGGATCTGTGACCTCAATAATTTGCAAAATTGTGATATGTGAGTTTAATTTTTTTGTTGTTGTTTTAGTGTGCAAGCCAGGGAACCAGACCAGCACACATCTTTCATTTCATTTGATAAGAAGTGAGATACAGCTATATAGTAACCACACTGCAGGATATTATGGCCCTTCCATTCTGCTATAATGATTCCACTACATATAACTAAGAAAATCTAGGAGGAATCACCTTTGTGTTCACAGGTAAGTATTTTCAGAAACCACAGATTTCGAACAAATAAACAAACAAGCAAATAAAAATCTATTCTCTTAATCTGTTTTCCCTTATTGAAAACCATTAGTTCATTGGGCATTGCCAACAATTTTGTTGGTTACATTCACTCCCAACATACACTGATGAGGAACCATCAGTGGCATACCATGGTAGTACCACTTTATGCTACTGATTTTCACCAGACACTGAAATGTACCATGGGGTACTATCCTACCATATCAGGCATCATTGTCTTTCCTGTGGGGCACCATCTTTCACATCCCTCTGCTGAAGTGTCAAAGCAGTGTTGTGTTCTTTTCATCTAGCCAATCAACATTTGGAGAGGTTCTACTATGTGATGAAGAGACAATGGTTAAAATAGACCATCGATTTTCAATACGGGAGCATCACAGAGTATAGAACAGTGTCTTGGCCCAGCTGGAAAGACGGAGAGGTAGAGCAGGGGTAGATTGTACAAAGCTTTACCCTAAAAGCAATAGGGACTCAAAGTATTATGGGAAGTACATGGTCATGCATGCTTTTTGAAAAAGGGCTGTATAGTCTCAGTGAGGAAAAAAGAATAAATGTAGGGAAAGCAGTTATAAGCCTCTGGCTTTAGCCCACATGAGGTATAGAGAGAGGCATCAATCTGTTAGAGTTTCAGAGGGAAAAAAGTCAACAAGGCTGCTGATAGATTGAATGAGGGCAATGAAGGATTGCAAGATGCTAGGGATGACCCCCAGGTTTTTCACTTTCTCTGACTGTGAAGGGAAAAACTCTCTTTAGTGTCACAACTCTCATAGGATTCCAACACAGACCTCTGTATTTGTGTGTGCATGTGTGTATTTTTAAAAAAAGTCATCATTTATTGATTTCTTCCTGTGTGCTAACACACTGTTATATTTCTCAACATGCAATAGTGCATTTAATTCCCTGAACAATTCTGCGAGTTAGGTACTCACTATGTTTTTCAATTTAATGACCGAGATAGTAAGGGAGTGAGCATTAAATAGGAGTGTCCAAGGCTGTTTGGCTAGGAAGGAGCAGAACTGGTGTTGGTAGCTTGGCAGTCTGAGGCCTCCTTCTTAAAAATGCTGTGCTAAACTCTCGCTTTCTCAGTTTGTGTTAATTTTCTTTGTATAGAATGCTGATATAAATGTATGGAAGAAGGGTGTGTATATGTATGCATGTTTCCTTCGTGCATGGGGTTATTTGTGATACATGCAGGTACATATATATTTGTGTGTACATGAGTATCACTGTACATACAGGTATAAGTGTGTCTTGTGTTTTTTTGTGGTATATATCTGGATTATGTGTATGAGGTTGTGTGTGTGGTATATGTGTATGTAATCACAAGCTAGACTAAGAGATAAATCATTTTATTCTGACAGTGAAGCTTTTATTCCCAAGTAAGCTTGTTACACCCTGATCCTTAGTTTATTAACACAGTCTTTTTCCATCCTGAATAAAGTGTGAGTTATTTTAAAGAAAATAATCTCTCAGGACTCTATCATTATACTAAGTTATTTTTGTTATGCCTTTTTCTTAAATATTTGTGTTTAAAGCTCTTATATAATGTAAAGCAAAAATAAGTTTATAAATTAAATGCAAACAAAGAAAATCTAAAACTAACAGCATGATGCACTGTAATGGATGATGCTATTTTGCTGAAACTAAATTCTTGTAATGAGAATATGGCATTGATGAGCTATGGCACAGTTTTGGCTTATTTTTAAAGTAGCATGAATAAAAATTCCTCCATTGTTTTCCGCTCTTCGCAATACTGAGTACTTTATTCATGCAGTGCACCTTGATGTAATTTGGCTTACACATTACATTAAAGCAATATTTATGTATCAAATAAATTTCTCCATTTCTTTTCTTTCTCATCAGCACACAATAACTACAAGAATTACATAAAAACTAATATTGGTACTAAAACCTCATATTACACAATTATAAATTGTCATGTTCTTACAATATATCATGTTTATATCATCCAAGTTTAATACAAGACTTAAAAAAATATCTTAGAATTATTGAAGTCTTGTTTGAAAAATGCTACCTTGAGATTTTTTGATGCTATAGATTCTCTAAAGTGTCTGACACAAGTAATTTTCCCTCTGACAGTCCTAAAATTCCATTAACAGATTCAGATCTTGAGATCCTAAGAAGGAACCCAGATTGTTCTTTAACTGTCCCTTACCCCCACCACCACTACCACCAAGTTGAAACAATCTCTTCTTTACAAAGATGTAGCAGCTGCATGGCATTTCCTACATGGCATTGCCTGCATGGCATTCAGTTGAATGGCTCAATATTCATTCATTCACTGCTTCCACAAACATGTGTACTATAGGCTTTTTGTGGCACAGGGGGTAAAAAGATGAGTGAGATGAAATTTCTGCTTCAGAGACTTTAGACCATCACCTGTGTAAGAGAAACAGACATCTAATCCAATGTGCACCTAATCCGCAAGCTATAGATTTGTAACTGGAACATATAAGTTTAATAAGTATTTATGAGTTATGCATGTCATATTGATGATAATTGAAGACTTAAGAATTATGAGTGAGATCATTCCAGAAGCATGTATAGAGAAGAGGCTTATATTACACATGTATTTCAGGATTGGGCAATTGAAGGAATTGCCATGAAGAAGACTATGAAGAATTAGCCGTAGCAGTAGGATGAAAATCAGGAGGGTTGTGTCTCAAAAATAAAACTAAAGGAAGGTTTCATAAGTAGAATCCTGTGACCAGGGTCAAATGCTGCCAAAAGATAGTGAAAATGAACTTGGATTCATTTTCATGAATGAATGGATGTGGGATTTAATGGCAAGGAGTCTGGGAATAGTTTTGCTGCATTAAAAGAGATGTGAAATAAGGAGAGTTTGGTAGAATCTACATGTTGGAGGCTTGGGGGCTTGTTGAAATTCAGTTTTGTTTTTTTTTTTTAACTTATTTCAGATCATAATTGAAAGTAGACTTACCACTTGGAAAGTTTCTGTCAAATCAGAGCCCATAGTGTTCTATCACAGTAGAAATTTGCCAGACAATTTTACTGTTTGAATTTAAATTTGGACTTAGTTTATAAGTACATAGTTTCAGAATCTATAATGGCTACATATTTGAAAACTGGAATTCCAGAATCATGCCTTGTAGAAGTCCCTGCAGTTCAACTAGTTTGGCCTCATTGTCTTCAAAAGAAAACAAAGTTCAAAGCACTTTACCAAGTACCGAGTCTAGACTGGTGACATGTTTTCCATACTAGGGTTCGTCAAGCCCCCAGAGCCACTGACCTGTTAGGAACCGAGCTGCACAGTGGGAGGCAAGCGGTGGGCAAAATGGAAACCATCCAGGTGCATGGAAAAATTCTCTTTTACAAAACTGATCCCTGGTGTCAAAAAGGTGGGGGGCTGCTGCTCTATACCACACTGCCTTACTAGGTTCAAATGTTTGTGTTTAAACATTGTTCTTTGAGAACCTATATCTTTCTAGAAATAATACCAGAATATTCAACTTTTGAGAAATATGCTCAGAAGCAAAAAATGAAGGGGAGACCCATGCTATGAAAACCATACCCAATACCACTTTAAACCCATATAGACTTTAGGGGCCATGGTAGCAGCTATACTTTAATTTTTTGCCAAATGGCTCAATCAGATATATTTTCTCTTCTCTCGTTTGTTGCTATAAAGAATTACAGCATTAAAGGTTTTTTGTTCACATAATGATCAAATAATTAAGAGTTCATTTTAATAATTTAAAAACTTTATAATAATAAAAGGGGCTTCCCTGGTGGCTCAGAAGGTAAAGAATCTGCCTGCAATGAAGAAGACCTGGATTCAATCCCTGAGTTGGGAAGATCCCCTGAAGAAGGGAATGGGTACCCACTCCAGTATTCCTGCCTGGAGAATCCCATGGGCAGAAGAGCCTGGCAGGTACAGTCCATGAGGTCACAAAGAGTTTGACATGACTGAGAGACTAAGCAAGCACATACATATTAATGAAAAAACACAAATGGTTGGATGGTTTTGTCACTTCGTTGTTTAGTCACTGAGTCATGACTCTTTGCAACCCTGTGGACTGTAGCCCACCAGGCTTCTCTGTCCATGGAATTCTCTAGGCAAGAATACTGGAGTGGGTTGCCATTTCCTTCTCCAACTTGTTACTTACAAAGGCAGTTATCACATTGTTCATCTTTCCATTTGAGATGGATGCAGCACAATGGAGAGACACAAAAGCCTTGATTAGTTAAACCTATGACCAAGGCTTCAACCCTGAAGTTAAACTTTGACCTCCAGATTGAAAGAATTATGACTTGGTCTGTGGATACCTATCACTGTCAGTCTTAACAAATGCAGGAACTCAAGGCAGCTAACACACCAACTCTTCTAATTAGGCTCAGAAAACCTAGTGACTAAAGCTTTCTTCATATATTTTATGAACAATGACATTAGTAGCTATGTAGGGTTTCTTTATCCTTCTATTATCTTCTCCACAACTCAGTGACAAGAATAAAAGAGATATTATTTTTCTCTGAGATAGATGAAGAAACAAGATGAGAACAACTAAAAAATATATTCAAAGTTACACAGTTAATAACTGGTGGGACCAAATTGATAACCCATCTATCCTAACCTTTTTGAAGTGGGTCAGGCAGCTACCCATTGGAAAGAAGCAAAGCTAAGAGGACAGAATTCTTTATGGTGATTTCAGATCTAAGAAAAAGGGCATAGATTTTTTTTCATTTATGAAGGAGAAAAAAGATGAATATATATCCTTTGCAATTCCTGTCATTGAGAGGTGGAGTCTACTAATTTTTCCCTATGAATTTGGGTTCCTTTAGTGACTTGCTTGAATGATAGAATGTGCTGAAAGTGATATTCTGGCTTTCTTAGGTGAAGTCATAATAACCTGTGTAGTTTCTGTCTATGCTTCTTGGAAAGCTTTGATTCCAAGTAAGGAATCCTGAAAACACCATTCTTTAGGGAAACTCAAGATCGCTGCATGCATGAAGCAAATGGGATGACCGGGCAGACCCAGGTATTTCAGCCATACCAACCTAGCGACTGATTTTTGAATTATAAAGCCATATTAGATGTTGTTGTCCCAGGAGATACAATGTGGAGAAGAATTGAAGAATGCAACTGATAAAATAGGTCCTTAAAATATAGCCCTCATTAAGCTGTCCCAACAAAATGTAGCTACTTGAGGCAGCCATGTTGACTCCCAATCATCAGGGAGCAAGGATAAGACATTCCCTGTTTGAATTATGAGCATTATAAAAATGGAGGTGTTACACCACTGAATTTTAAGGTGCTTTTAATAGATAGAAATAGCAATAGATAATAAATAAACAGAACTAAACAGTAGATAAACAGAACATGTTAGGTAAAGCCATTGTATGGTGTTACAATTGAAAGCCCTTCAAAATTAGAATTTTACTCATGGAAATAACATGGTAAAATCCAGTTATCCAAAATGCTTGAAGAATAAGTCATTCTGGATGATGAAATGATGGCCATTCAAAAGATGAAGGTGATCAATCTTTTAAATGCTGGTAATGTTGTATTTTAACTGTTTCATATGAATAGTTATATATAGAATCACTTATACATTAAACACAGACATTGAACACACATGCTAAGCACTTGGTAAAAATTTTGACTAGATAGAGCCCATGCTCCTCACAGAATTTCCAGATTATGGAGGAGGAAAAAACATTAACTTTCCCAAAGTTTCAAAGAAGTCATGTTATAAGGCCAGGTTTCCAACTCAGATCTACCTGACTCCAAAAACCCAGATTTGTCTGACTCCAGAATTCACGGAAAGACACTTTATAAAATGGTACAATTGAAGCCAATGGCCTATTCTCCTGCTTTTAACTTTTTTCCTTTTTAAAAATCATCATTTTAAGTATTTCCACTCTAAAAAATACAGCATTAAATTTATTTACGTCTGTCTATGACCTTTTAAATATGACGAGCTGAGCTACATTGTAAAAGTGAATTTTCTTGTGTTTCTGCATGGTCATAGCTAGGCTTTAATCAGCAAATCCAAATGAAGCAAACTGTTTGCAGTCATTTAAGATGGCATCAGTGATAATAATAATGATTCCTTACACTTTCCTGGTGCCTCTCATCTAAGGATTGTAAAGGGCTTTACAAACATTAATTAAGCCTTACAGGATTTCAATGAGGTCATGAAGCAGTTTAGTTATTGTAATACACTGAGACTTTAAATAAAGCAAAAGCAACTTCAGAATCACATTTTGAAGCACTTCCCTTTGCTCTTGGTGGTTTGGATCCAGGTGTTTGAGAAGGATTTTTGTATTCCTTCTTTTATTTCAGGTTTTTAAAAATTTGTAACACTATAGTGTGTCCCTTTTACACATTGGAAGACACAGAAAATAACATTGTATATTTCACAGGAAACAATTGATTCACAAAGGTACATTTCATGTTCAGTTCAGTTGCTCAATTGTGTCTGACTCTTTGTGACCCCATGGACTGCAGCACGCCAGGCCTCCCTGTCCATCACTAACTCCTGGAGTTAACCCAAACTAATGTCCATTGAGTCAGTGATGCTATCCAACCATCTCATTCTCTGTCATCCCCTTCTCCTCCTGCCTTCAATCTTTCCCAGCATCAAGTCTTTTCTAATGATGTTCTTCTCATCAGGTGGCCAAAGTATTGGAGTTTCAGCGTCAACATCAGTCCTTCCAATGAACACTCAGAACTGATCTCCTTTAGGATGGACTGGTTGGATCTCCTTGCAGTCCAAGGGACTCTCAAGAGTCTTCTCCAACACCACAGTTCAAAAGCATCAACTCTTTGGCGCTCAGCCTTCTTCACAGTCCAACTCTCACATCCATACATGACCACTGGAAAAACCATAGCCTTGACTAGATGGACCTTTGTTGGCAAAGTATGTCTCTGCTTCTCAATATGCTGTCTAGGTTGGCCATAACTTTCCTTCCAAGGAGTAAGCGTCTTTTAATTTCGTGGCTGCAGTCACAATCTGCAGTGATTTTGGAGGCCCCCAAAATAAAGTCTGCCACTATTTTCCACTGTTTTTCTATCTATTTGCCATGAAGTGATGGGACTGGATGCCGTGATCTTATTTTTCTGTTGAGCTTCAAGCCAACTTTTTCACTTTCCTCTTTCACTTGCATCAAGAGGCTCTTTAGTTCTTCACCTTCTGCCATAAGGGTGGTGTCATCTGCATATATCTCAGGCTACTGATATTTCTCCTGGCAATCTTGATTCCAGCTTGTGTTTCTTCCAGTCCAGCGTTTCTCATGATGTATTCTGCATATAAGTTAAATAAGCAGGGTGACAATATACAGCCTTGACATACTCCTTTCCCTATTTGGAATGAGTCTGTTGTTCTATGTCCAGTTCTAACTGTTGCTTCCTGACCTGCATACAGATTTCTCAAGAGGCAGGTTAGGTGGTCTGGTATCCCCATCTCTTTCAGAATTTTCCACAGTTTATTGTGATCCACACAGTCAAAGGCTTTGGTATAGTCAATAAAGCAGAAATAAATGTTGGATTCCACATGTAATAAGTACCCAGCATTACCATCCACTCAAGAGAACAAAGAACACAATACCTGCCCTCAAAGAGCTCCCAACACAGTGGGGCAATGTACAAGTAAATCAGTGTTATTGTAGTGTGCTAGAATGATATATAAAGTATTATTCAAGCATGTGAAAGTATATTGAATTCTGAAAAATAATAGCTAATACCACACAGAGCTTATTGTATTCTACCCTTCCAAGACTTCACATGAACTAACTGCTTGATTTTCACACTAATTCTGATATGTAAGTACTTTTATCTGCCTAATTTTACAAACATGGGCACCAGGCATAGAGATCTTGAGTAACATGCCCAGGCTCAGCTATCCACCTACAAATAGCTCTTGAAAGATAAGCTTTGATAATAGGCAAATTCCATTTTAAAACATCAGAAAGAGAAATAATTCTAATGTATTTCTGATCAGCAATAACCTCTGGGAAAAATCATCAAAGAAAACCAAATTTCTATGGAGGATTTCAGTACCATTCAGACTGTCTTTCAATGATAGGCTCAGCTCACAACTTTATGAGTCAGTTGGGACCAATGTTGTTTAGCCCTAAATCTCTGGCCAGGGCCATCATGATTCTGCCATACATGAGCAGTAGGCTGCCTTATGCTTATAAACTGATGATATATATTTTCAAGTCCTGAGATACTGCCTTCACTATTGCCTAAACTTCGATTCTCTAATGATAAAAACAGTAACTGTCCACAGGGCAAATTCTTGGAAGTCTTCCGTCTTCGTCCATTTCTTCCATTCCTTTCCTCTGGTCATGACTCTGGTCCTGTTTCTCCTTTTACTACTCCAACCTCATCAGAACACCTGAAACTCTTGTTTCCATCTGGGGGCTCCCATTTCCATTTCTCATATAACCTGCTCAGTTAGGTTTTCATGGATAATATTGGCAATCTGAATTGTGTTCCTCTTGAGCATATTTTGCTCATTAATCTAGATGAAATTCAATACCTTCCTCACTGAGTCTGATTCAGAAGTTCCATGTGGCAAAGTATTGACTCTCTGCACATTGTGCTGTGCTGTACATTGTGCTGCTCAGTCATGTCTGACTCTTTGTAACCTCATGGACTATAGCTCACCAGGCTCCTCTGTCCATGGGGATGCTCCAGGCAAGAATACTGGAGTGGGTTGCCATTTCCTTCTCCAGGGGATCTTCCCAACCCAGGGATAGAACCCAAGCCTCCCACATTGCAGGTGGATTCTTTGCCATATGAGCCACCAGGGAGGCCAAAGAATACTGTAGTGGGTAGCCTATCTCTTCTCCAGGCGATCTTCGTGACCCAGAACTTGAACCAGTGTCTCCTGCATTGCAGATTCTTTACCAGCTGAGAAACAAGGGAAACCTCTTTGCACATTACCTAGTCATAAAAAGATATGGGTGTAATTTGAAACATTCAGAAGCAATGCACATTTTCCTTACATTTTTCATGATGTTATATGTTGATCTACCTAGGCCTGTTGGAGAAGGAAATGGCAACCCACTCCAGTGTTCTTGCCTGGAGAATCCCAGGAAAGGGAAGCCTGGTGGGCTGCCGTATGTTAATATGGCAGACCTGAGTTGGATATTACAAATTCAAGAGATATGTAGTGAATATGTGAGAAGAATAGAGGCATATTCAGACAATAGGTACTGGACCAAATGTGAAAAATTTCAAGGAGTATTACTTAGTGGAGGATACAAATAGTTAATTTGACCACAAGTAATATGCAGTGAAATACAAAGCTCTGAAAGTCCCAAAGGGACTAATTCAACAGGTCTTAGTAGGTCAATGGATGATTCTGAGAGAATAAAACAATCTCTTACCTAAGGCCTAACTGAAATGTGTGTGTGTGTGTGTGTGTGCACGTTTGCGTTTGGATGTACACGTGGATGTATAAGGGCAGGGAGGTAAGAATGTGTTCTAAGCTGGAGGAAATAATGTATGCAAGATTTTGCATACATTTGGGGAGATCATCAAGTACTTCTATTTACAACATCACTTATAGAAGACATCATGGTAAGAAAGGATAGAGGCTCAAATTAAGGCACTAGCTTAAGAAATTTGGAGTAGGGATATATTTAGGTGGTGGAAACAATAAGAATTGATTAGATATGAGAGAATGGTTAACAGTAACCTCTAGATAGGTGACTGAGTAGAATCATTCTTTCCAGTGGCATAATGCACACAAGGAGGGCCAAGTTTTGAGGGGATCCAATAACATAAGTTCAATGTTGGAGATAATATATTTGAAATAATATGGTAATTAACAGAATGGGCTCTGGAACCAGACTGTCTGGGTTTGTATCCTGGCTCCACTGTTTATTAGCTGTGTGACCTTGGGCAAATTACTTCCCTATACCTTGATTTCTTCATCTTTAGAATGTTGTTAGTTAATTGTGATGGTTCATTTTATGTGTCAACTTAACTGAGCCACAATGCCCAGGTACTTGATCAAGCATTACTCTGGATTTTTCTGTGACAATATTTTGTATGAGATTAACATTTAAATTGGTGGACTTTGAGTAAAGCAGATTGTATTACATAGTGTTGTTCAGCCTCCTCCAACCAGTTGAAGGCTTCAATGAAACAAATGCCAACCTTCCCAGAACAACAGGAAATTCTGCAGCAGACCGCCTTTGGATTTGAACTGCACCTCCAGCTATGCTTTGAGTCTCTAACTATTGGCCCACTCTGCAAATTTTCAACTTTCCAGTCTCCATATGGGTGTGTATATATATATATATATATATATATTCATTCAGTTACTAGAAAAATTAAATAAGATAAAATATGTGAATGTTTTAGAATAGTACCTGGTACATGGTGAGTACTCAAATACTAAGTGTTCGGGTGTGTCTGTGGAGCATCAATGTCCAACATGTTTTGCATATACCAGTGTGTATTTGTAGTTCATGGGTGTTGTGTAGGGTGAGATAAAGATTTGGTGTTGCTAGCATATACATGATAAATGATGCAATTAGAGTAAATTAGATTATCCAGAGAGAGAAGATGCCACATAAGAAAGGCTCAAAGCACAATCTTTAAAAAGTTAATATTTAAGAGATAGACAAAGAAAGCTTTAAAGGAGAAGCCAGAAAAGAGGAAAACCAGGAGGTTTTCATTAAAGAATGGCAAAATAAACTCACTTTTGGTAAAATTAAAGTCAGAATAGGACATTAATTTGGGAAATATTACTAGAGTGGACATATGTCTGAGTTTACTTTGACCTCTCCAGGTTTGCACCTGTTGTTCCAGTAAGGTTAGAAAATATCTGATGGCCACCTAAGATACTACCAAGACAGTCAGCATGTGATTTGAAATGGTTCAGTCAAGTTAAAAGAATGGGGTTTTTCTCACATTCTTCCACTGTTTGGAAGAATGTGATGAAGAATGCTACTGACAACCATTTTGCTTTCACAGAACATAGAACCTGATTTCTAGATTTCAAGGATGAAATAACAAATTAAAAAAAAAAATTAGAATTTTTAATTTTTTGGCTGCACCATGTGGCATGTGGGATCTTTACTCCCTGACCAGAGATTGAATGCATGCTCTCTGCATAGAAAAAGTGGAGTCTTAACCTCTGGACTGATAGGAAAGTATCAACAAATTTCTTTATTCTTTGAGGCATTTTGATTGGGAGTATTCTGTAACTTGAAATCCAAACTACCCTAACTGATGTCCTGAGACAAGGGCAATTGTCAATGGAGGAAATACAAAGTAGCAATATTCTAACTATAAAAGTGAAGTAGGGACCATAGCCCCACAGGCTCCTCTGTCCATGGGATTTTCCAGGCATGAATACTGGAGTGGGTTGCTACTTCCTTCTCCAGGGGATCTTCCCGACCCAGGGACTGAACCTGGGTCTCCCGTATTGCAGGCAGACACTTTACCGTCTGAGCTACCAGGGAATCTTTTTTTTTTTTTTTTTTTTTCTATAAGACAGTTTAAAAATTAGGGAGAGAACAAGATGGTGGAGGAGTAAGTGGACATGGAGTACATCTCTTTCCATGGATACATTAGGAATAAGCTTTCAGGCACAGAAGTGCATGCAGAACACCAGCTGAGAGCGGACAGGAGTATCTGACCAGAAGAAAAGAATATATAGAACTACGCAAAACTCGGTAGGATGAAGGAACTAGGAGGAAAAACAAGAGGGTTAGTAGGACTAGACCTGCCCTCAGTGGGTGGGGGAACTGAAGTAGGGGTTCAATCCCCACATCGGGGCAATTGTCTGAGTCAGAGGAGAAACATTTAAGGTTGAGAGTGAAACAGCTATCTGTGGCAGCCTAAATGGATTGAGAATCAGACAGTCCTTGCCGCAGCCACACATACCCGGGACAGGGATGTAGGTCCCTTGGAAGTTGCAGTAGCTGGGAGCTTGAGTTTAGGGGTTGTGGAGCAATCCCAGGGTAAGGGCTGCTGGAAGCTGGGGTTTAGGGGTTGTGGAACAATCCAGGGTGAGCACTGTTGGGAGCTAGAGTTTAGGGGTTGTGGAGCAATCCCAGGGTGAAGGCTGCTGTTGACTGCAGAGAGATGGATCATGGGGATTTGGGGGAGGAAACTGTTGTGGGAAATGCCTGTGGAGGAAAGCTGGGCAGCCATGAAAACTAGACAATGCTGCTGAGTCACCTGTAGAGGGTGGAGCCATCACGATAGCCTCTCTCCCCACAAGCCAGCATTGGCAGCTGAACAATAGAGAGGCTGGCCTGTCAAATGCCTGACACACTGAACTACAGAGCAGGATCCCACCCAGGGTGCCCGTTTAAGTGCCTGATGTGCCAATCTACAGAGTTGAACCCCAGTCAGGGGAGCCCCTCTACGTGCCTGATGTGCCCGAACAACAGAGAAGGACCCCAGGCAAGGGGGCCCTCTAAGTGCCTGAATGGGTGAAGCTTCAGAGAAAGACTGGCTAAAGAGGCCTTCTGATTGCCAGCTTGAAAAAAGACTCTGATAGGGCCATAACTCCTAGGGCAGAGGCAGTCCGTGTCCCTGCATAGCCAAGCCAAGCAGCTGCACCACCTTCGTGCTCAATTCTCACTGGGGCAGAGCTCCCGCAGGCAAAAAAATTTTTGCATATATGCACACAGGGTCTCTTTGGTCGTGTCCAACTCTTTGTGCCCTGTAAACTGTGGCCTGCCAGGCTTCTCTATCAGGGAGGGGGGTTCTCCAGGCAGGAATACTGGAATGTATTGGCCAATATTGGTTGCCATACCCTTCTACAACACTATACTTCCTGCTACCATAGCCGCCAACCCGCCTGAGTACCTCGTGTTGCCAGAACCTCTGCGATCCAAGCAGCTGCACCACCTCCACACCTGACCTTCACATGGACAAACCCAAGTCCTTCAGGGCAGCCTTGGGAGCAAACCCCAGTGGACAATCCACATGGAGAGGTGGAAATAAAACCATAATTGAAACCCAGGGGCAGTGTGGCTAAGAAAGGAGACCCAAAACCTTTCCACCAACTGTACAAGCTGCAGATTAAATCCACACAATCAACTAGGCAGACTCTGTGTCTATGGAATATATAAAAGGTCACTGAGAGCTCCCACAAAAGAAAATGCACTAGTTCTGATAGCTGTGGACATTGGAGGCAAGAATACACAGGAGTAGGACCAGATAAGAATCTGAGCTGCCCCCACAGCAGGTCCAGAGATCAGGACAGCGTTGTGCATCCTGGGGAGGTGAGGTGGACTGTGACTCCCAGTGAGGGAAAGGACTCTGACAGCAGTGACTCAAGAAAAACATTTATTATTCTTATTTTTTGACTTGTTTTGTAGATTCTTTTGGATTTTTTTTTCCTTTTTCCCCCCTCTTTTTCCCCCATGTTGTAGTTGTCAATTTTATTGACACTATGAAATATAATTAAGCTTTTGAGTTTTTTTTTTTTCCCTCATTCACATTTTTAATTGTTGTTATAAACCTCTTCCCCTACATTGGGCTTTTGTGGTTCTATGGAGTCTTCCTTTTTTTTCTTTATTCTTCTTCCATTTTTTTTTCTTCTTTTTAAAAATTTTAATTTTTTATTTTTTAAACCTATTATGTTTTTTCTACATTTATACCTTTATTTGCCTTTCCTACTGTTATTTTCCTCTTACAGTTAATCTTTAAGGCATATAAATCTTCATTTACCTCTATTTAACTTTGTGTATCTGTTCTTTCTTTCCTTTTTTCTCAACATTTTGTTAGTTTTATTTTCAATGCTTTATTCCCCAATTGGCACCTTGCTTTAGTTTCATTTTCCAGTTTGTGTTTTAGTTAGTTTTGTTCTGGTAGATCTAATTTTTGGTTTCTTTGTTCATAGGGTTAATCTATTGTACTTTGTTTTTGTTGGACTGTTTTGATTTTGCTTATGGGTATTTATGTATATTTGTATATACAGTCACACTTTTGATTGTTGTTATAAACCTCTGACTCTACATTGGACTTTTGCAGTTTTGTGGATTTTTCCTTTTTTTTTCTTTCTTCTTCCATTTTTTCCCCTCATTTTTATGCTTTTAATTTTTTTAAACCTATTATTTTTTTTCTACCTTTATGCCTCTGTTTGCCTTGCCAACTGTTCTTTTCCCCTTGTAGTTAATCTTTAATGTGCATAAATCTTCTTCATCGACCTCTGTTTAACTTTGCTTACCTATTCTTTCTTTCTTCCCTTTCCTCTCAACTTATTTGTTAGTTTTGTTTTCACTGCTTTATTCCCCACTTGGAACCTTGGTTTAGTTTTGTTTTCCAGTTTGTGATTTAGTTATTTTGTTCTTAACTGGTAAATATAATTTTTGATTTTCTTTGTTCACTGGGTCAATCTTTATTACTTTATTTCTCTTGGACTGTTTTCACTTTGCTTATGAGTGTATATGTATATGTGCATATTCCATTATTTTAATTATTATTTGCCTGATTTTGTAACTGCCACTTGTCTGGGGTTCATCTTTGGTTTCCATTTTTGGATATTTGTTTTAATCTCATTTAATGCCATAACAAAACACTTGTGGAATCTTCGTTCCTGACCAGAGATCAAGCCCTGAGCCTTTGGAGTTGGAGCACTGACACCAAGACTGTAGAATACCAGAGAACTAACACTCAGTTCAGTTCAGTTCAGTCGGTCAATCATGTCCGACTCTTTGCAACCCCATGAATCGCAGCACACCAGGCTTCGCTGTCCATCATCAACTGCCGGAGTTCACTCAGACTCACGTCCATTGAGTCAGTGATGCCATCCAGCCATCTCATCCTCTGTCGTCCCCTTCTCCTCCTGCCCACAATCCCTCCCAGCATCAGAGTCTTTTCCAATGAGTCAACTCTTTGCATGAGGTGGCCAAAGTACTGGAGTTTCAGCTTTAGCATCATTCCTTCCAAAGAAATCCCAGGGCTGATCTCCTTCAGAATGGACTGGTTGGATCTCCGTGCAGTCCAAGGGACTCTCAAGAGTCTTCTCCAACACCACAGTTCAAAAGCATCAACTCTTTGGCGCTCAGCCTTCTTCACAGTCCAACTCTCACATCCATACATGACCACTGGAAAAACCATAGCCTTGACTAGATGGACCTTTGTTGGCAAAGCAATGTCTCTGCTTTTCAAAATGCTATCTAGGTTGGACATAACTTTCCTTCCAAGGAGTAAGCGTCTTTTAATTTCATGGCTGCAGTCACCATCTGCAGTGATTTTGGAGCCCAGAAAAATAAAGTCTGACACTGTTTCCACTGTTTCCCCATCTATTTCCCATGAAGTGATGGGACAAGATGCCATGATCTTCGTTTTCTGAATGTTGCGCTTTAAGCCAACTTTTTTACTCTCCACTTTCATCAAGAGGCTTTTGCGTTTCTCTTCACTTTCTGCCATAAGGGTGGTGTCATTTGCATATTTGAGGGTATTGGTATTTCTCCTGGCAATCTTGATTCCAGCTTGTGTTTCTTCCAGTCCAGCGTTTCTCATGATGTACTCTGCATATAAGTTATATAAGCAGGGTGACAATACACAGCCTTGACGGACTCCTTTTCCTATTTGGAACCAGTCTGTTGTTCCATGTCCAGTTCTAACTGTTGCTTCCTGACCTGCATACAGATTTCTCAAGAGGCAGGTCAGGTGGGGGGAGTATTAAATAGTGAGAACTCACACAAAGGAAACCGCTTGAATAGAAGACCCAGCATCACCTAACCACCAGTAGCACTCTGTGTAGGATGCTTCATTTAAATAACAAAACAAAAATACAAACCCAATATACAGCAGACAGGATTACCACCTCAAGCAGCCTTGCCCATCAGAGGAAAAACAAACAAACAAAAAGTCAGCATAGATCTCACCCTATACAAAGCTTACACAAACCACTAGACCAACCTTAGGAGGGGAGAAACAAAAAGGAAGAAAGAATTCAACCTTGAAGCCTGGGAAAAGGAGACCTCAAACAAAATAAGTTCAAAAAATAAAAATAATGAAAAGGCAGAGAAATACTATACAAATGAAGGAACAAACTAGAAACACAGAAGTCCAAATAAACGAAGAGGAAATGGGCAAACTACCTGAAAAAGAATTCAGAATAATGATAGTAAAGATGATCAAAAACCTTGAAAATGAAATGCAAGAATCAACTAGAAAAGACCTAGAAGAATTAAAGAATAAACATACAGAGACAAACAACACAATTACTGAAATTAAAAATAATCTGGAAGGAATCAGTAGCAGAATATCTGAAGCAGAAGAATGAATCAGTGAGCTGGAAGATAAAATGGTGGAAATAACTTCTGAAGAGCAGAATAAAGTGAAAAGAATGAAAACAACTGACAATAGTCTCATAGACCTCTGGAACAATATCAAATGCACCAACATTTGAAATAAGGGGTCCCAGAAGAAGAAGAGAAAAAGAAAGGGTATGAGAAAATTTTTGAAGAGATTATAGTTGAAAATTTCCCCAACATGAAAAAGGAAATACTCAATCAAGTCCAAGAGGCACAAAGACTCCCACACAGGATAAACCAAAGGACAAACATGCCAAGACACATACTAATCAAACTAACAAAGAATAAACACAAAGAAACAATATTAAAAGCAGCAAGGGAGAAGCAAGTAACATACAACGGAAACCCCATACACTTAACAGCTGATCTTTCAGCAGAAACTCTGCAGACCAGAAGGGAATGTCAGAATATATTTTACATACTGAAAGGGAAAAATCCACAACCAAGATTTTTGTACCCAGCAAGGATCTCATTCAAAATTAATGGAGAAATAAAAAGCTTTTCAAACAAGCAAAAGTTAAGAGAATTCAGTACCACCAAACCAGCTTTACAACAAATATTAAAGGAACTTATATAGTCAAAAAATACAAGAGAAGAAAAAGGATCTACAAAATCAACCCCAAACAATTAGAAAATGGCAATAGGAACATATATATCAACAATTACTTTAAATGTAAATGGATTAAATGCTCCAACCAAAACACACAGACTGGCTGAATGGATACAAAAACAAGACCCATATATATGCTATCTACAAGAAACCTACTTCAGACCTAAAGACACATAGAGACTGAAAGTGAGAGGATAAAAAAATATATTCCATGAAAATGGGGAGCAAAAGAAAGCTGGAGTAGTAATCCTCATATGAGACAAAATAGACCTTAAACTAGATTACAAGAGATAAGGAAGGACACTACATAATGACCAAGGGATCAATCCAAGAGGAAGACATAACAATTGTAAACATCTATGTACCCAACATAGGAGATCTCAGTACGTAAGACAAACACTAACAGACATAGAAGGAGAAATTGACAGTATAACAATAATAGTAGGAGACTTCAACAACCCACACACACCAATGGACAGATCATCAAAACAGAAAATTAATAAGGAAACACAAGTCTTAAATGATACATTAGATGACACGAATCTCATTGATATCTTCAGAACATTCCACCCAAATGAAGAGGAATACACCTTCTTTTCAAATGCACATGGAACCTTCTCCATGATAGACCAAATAAATCTAGGGTCACAAATCAAATCTCAGTAAATTTAAGAGCTGAAATCATATCAAGCATCTTCTATGACCACAGTGCTTTGAGACTAGATATCAATTACAAGAAAAAACTGTAAGAAACACAAACACCTGGAGATTAAACAACACGTTTCTAAATAACCAACAGCTTACTGAAGAAATCAAAAGGGAAATAAAAAAATTTCTAGAAACAAATGACAATGAAAACAGAACAACTCAAAACCTATGACATGCAACAAAAACAGTTCTAAGAGGGAAGTTTATAGTAATACAATCCTACCTTAAGAAATAAGAAAACCATCAAATAGAGAACCTATCATTACACCTAAAACAACTGAAAAAAGAAGAACAACCCCCCCCCCAAAAAATTCATAGAAGGAAAGAAATCATAAAGATACAAGCAAAAATAAATGAAAAAGAAATGGAATAAGCAATAGTAAAGATTAATAAACTAAAAACTGGTTCTTTGAGAAGATAAAATTGACAGTCCATTAGCCAGACTCATCAAGAAAAAGAGAGAAGAATCAAATCAAAAAAAATTAGAAATGAAAAAGGAGAGGTTACAACAGACAATGCAGAAATACAAAGATTAGGAGACTATTATTAACAACTTTATAGCAATAAAATGGATAACCTGGAGGAATGGACAGATTCTTAGAAAAGTTCAATCTCCCAAGACTGAACCAAGAAGAAATAGAAATTACAAACAACCCAATCACAAACACTGGAATTGAAGCTGTGATAAAAAATCTCACAAAAAACAAAAGCCTAGTGCCATATGGCTTCACAGAGGAATTCTATCAAACATTTAGACTTCTGAAACTCCTTCGAAAAAGTGCAGAGGAAGGAACACTTCCAAACTCATTCTACAAAGCCACCATCACCCTGAGAACAAAATCAGACAGTCAGTTCAGTTCAATTCAGTCGCTCAGTTGTGTCTGATTCTTTGTGACCCCATGAATCGCAGCACGCCCGGCCTCCCTGTCCATCACCAACTCCCAGAGTTCACTCAGACTCACGTCCATCGAGTCAGTGATGCCATCCAGCCATCTCATCCTCCGTCGTCCCCTTCTCCTCCTGCCCCCAATCCCTCCCAGCATCAGAGTCTTTTCCAATGAGTCAACTCTTTGCATGAGGTGGCCATAGTACTGGAGTTTCAGCTTTAGCATCATTCCTTCCAAAGTAATCCCAGGGCTGATCTCCTTCAGAATGGACTGGTTGGATCTCCTTGCAGTCCAAGGGACTCTGAAGGGTATTCTCCAACACCACAGTTCAAAAGCATCAATTCTTGGGCGCTCAGCCTTCTTCACAGTCCAACTCTCACATTCATACATGACCACTGGAAAAACCATAGCTTTGACTAGACAGACCTTTGTTGGCAAAGTAATGTCTCTGCTTTTGAATATGCTATCTAGGTTGGTCATAACTTTCCTTCCAAGGAGTAAGCGTCTTTTAATTTCATGGCTGCAGTCACCATCTGCAGTGATTTTGGAGACCAAAAAAATAAAGTCTGACACTGTTTCCACTGTTTCCCCCTCTATTTCCCATGAAGTGATGGGACCAGATGCCATGATCTTCGTTTTCTGAATGTTGAGCTTTAAGCCAACTTTTTTACTCTCCACTTTCACTTTCTTCATCAAGAGGCTTTTTAGTTCCTCTTCACTTTCTGCCATAAGGGTGGTGTCATCTGCATATCTGAGGTTATTGGTATTTCTCCCGGCAATCTTGATTCCAGCTTGTGTTTTTTCCAGTCCAGCGTTTCTCATGATGTAGTCTGCATATAAGCTAAATAAGCAGGGTGACAATATACAGCCTTGACGTACTCCTTTTCCTATTTGGAACCAATCTGTTGTACCATGTCCAGTTCTAACTGTTGCTTCCTGACCTGCATACAAATTTCTCAAGAGGCAGATCAGGTGGTCTGGTATTCTCATCTCTTTCAGAATTTCCCACAGTTTATTGTGATTCACACAGTCAAAGGCTTTGGCGTAGTCAATAAAGCAGAAATAGATGTTTTTCTGGAACTCTCTTGCTTTTTCCATGATCCAGCGGATGTTGGCAATTTGATCTTTGGTTCCTCTGCCTTTTCTAAAACCAGCTTGAACATCAGGAAAGACATCGCAAAAAAAGAAAACTGCAGGCCAATATCACTGATGAACACAGATGCAAAAATCCTCAACAAAATTTTAGCAAACAGAATTCAGCAACACATCAAAAAGTTCATACACCATAATCAAGTTGGGTTTATTCCAGGGATGCAAAGGTTCTTCAGTGTACACAAATCAGTCAATGTGATACACCATATTAACAAACTGAAAGATTAAAGCCATATGATAATTTCAATAAATCCAGAAAAAGCCTTTGACAAATCCAGTACCCATTTATCATTAAAACTCTTCAAAAAATGGGCATAGAGGTAAACCACCTCAACATAGTAAAAGTCATATATGATAAGCCTACGGTAAACATTATTCTCAATGGTGAAAAATTCAAAGTATTCCCCCTAGGATCAGGAACAAGACAAGGGTGTTCACTTTCACCACTATTATTCAATATAGGTCTGGAAGTCCTAGCTACAGTAATCAAAGAAAAAGACATAAAAAGAATCCAGATCAGAAAAGGAGAAGTACATCACTGTTTGCAGATGACATGATACTGTACATAGAAAACCCTAAGGATAGTATCAGAAGATTACTAGAGCTAATCAGTGAATTTAGCAAAGTTTCTGGATACAAAATAAATACACAAAAATCACTTGCATTTTTATATACTAATAATGAAAAATCAGAAAGAGAAATTAAAGAATCAATCCCATTCACCTTTACAACAAAAATAATTAAATATCTAGGAATAAACTTACCTAAGGAGACAAAAGTACTGTACACAGAAAATTATGACAGTGATGAAAGAAATCAAAGATGGCATAAACAGAGGGAGAGATATTCCATGTTCCTGGATAGGTAGGAGGAATAAATATTGTGAAAATGACTATACTATCAAATCCTATCAATAGATTCAACATCAGTTCAATTCAGTTTATATGCTCAATCATGTCCGACTCTTTGAGACCCCATGAATTGCAGCACGCCAGGTCTCCCTGACCATCACCAACTCCTGGAGTTCACTCAAACTCATGTTCATCGACTCAGCGATGCCATCCAGCCATCTCATCCTCCGTCGTCCCCTTCCCCTCCTGCCCACAATCCCTCCCAGCATCAGAGTCTTTTCCAATGAGTCAGCTCTACACATGAGGTGGCCAAAATACTGGAGTTTCAGCTTTAGCATCATTCCTTCCAAAGAAATCCCAGGGCTGATCTCCTTCAGAATGGACTGGTTGGATCTCCTTGCAGTCCAAGGGACTCTCAAAGTCTTCTCCAACACAACAGTTTAAAAGCATCAATTCTTTGGCACTCAGCTTACTTCACAGTCCAACTCTCACATCCATACATGACCACTGGAAAATTGGCAAAGTAACGTCTCTGCTTTTTAATATGCTGTCTGCTGCTGCGCTAAGTCGCTTCAGTCATGTCCGACTCTGTGCGACCCCATAGACGGCAGCCCATCGGGCTCCCCCGTCCCTGGGATTCTCCAGGCAAGAACACTGGAGTGGGTTGCCATTTCCTTCTCCAATGCATGAAAGTGAAAAGTGAAAGTAAAGTCACTCAGTCGTGTCTGACTCCTAGCAAGCACATACACGGACTGCAGTTTATTGTGATCCACACAGTCAAAGGCTTTGGCATAGTCAATAAAGCAGAAATAGATGTTTTTATGGAATGCTCTTGCTTTCCCCATGATCCAGAGGATGTTGACAATTTGATCTCTGGTTCCTCTGCCTTTTCTAAAACCAGCTTGAATTTCTGGAAGGTCAGAGTTCACATATTGCTGTAACCTGGCTTGGAGAATTTTGAGCATTACTTTACCAGCGTGTGAGATTGCGCAGTAGTTTGAGCATTTTTCGGCATTGCCTTTCTTTGGGATTGGAATGAAAACTGACCTTTTCCAGTCCTGTGGCCACTGCTGAGTTTTCCAAATTTACTGGCATATTGAGTGCACCACTTTCACAGCATCATCTTTCAGGATTTGAAATAGCTCCACTTGAATTCCATCACCTCCATTAGCTTTGTTTTTAGTGATGCTTTGTAAGGCCCACTTGACTTCACATTCCAGGATGTCTGGCTCTAGGTGAGTGATCACATCATCGTGATTTTCTGGGTCATGAAGATCTTTTTTTGTATAGATCTTCTGTGTATTCTTGCCACCTCTTCTTAATATCTTCTGCTTCTGTTAGGTCCATACCATTTCTGTCTTTTATCGAGCCCATATTTTCATGAAAAATTCCCTTGGAATCTCTAATTTTCTTGAAGAGATCTCTAGTCTTTCCCATTCTGTTGTTTTCCTCTATTTCTTTGCATTGATTGCTGAGGAAAGCTTTCTTATCTCTTCTTGCTATTCTTTGGAACTCTGCATTCAGATGCTTATATCTTTCCTTTTCTCCTTTGCTTTTTGCTTCTCTTCTTTTCACAGCTATTTGTAAGGCCTCCCCAGAAAGCCAATTTGCTTTTTTTGCATTTCTTTTCCATGAGGATGATCTTGATCCCTGTCTCATGTACAATGTCACGAACCTCCGTCCACAGTTCACCAGGCACTCTATCTATCAGATCTAGTCCCTTAAATCTATTTCTCACTTCCACTGTATAATCATAAAGGATTTTATTTAGGTCATACCTGAATGGTCTAGTGGTTTCCCTACTTTCTTCAATTTCAGTCTGAATTTGGCAATAAAGAGTTCATGATCTGAGCCACAGTCAGCTCCCGGTCTTGTTTTTGCTGACTGTATAGAGCTTCTCCATCTTTGGCTGCAAAGAATATAATCAATCTGATTTCGATGTTGACCATCTGGTGATGTCCATGTGTAGAGTCTCCTCTTGTGTTGTTGGAAGAAGGTGTTTGTTATGACCAGTGCGTTCTCTTGGCAAAACTCTATTAGCCTTTGTCCTGCTTCATTCCGTATTCCAAGGCCAATTTGCCTGTTACTCCAGGTGTTTCTTGACTTCTTACTTTTGCATTCCAGTCCCCTATAATGAAAAGGACATCGTTTTTGGGTGTTAGTTCTAAAAGTTCTTGTAGGTCTTCATAGAACCTTTCAACCTCAGCTTCTTTAGCATTACTGGTTAGGGCATAGACTTGGATTACTGTGATATTGCATGGTTTGCCTTGGAAATGAACAGAGATCATTCTGTCGGTTTTTGAGATTGCATCCAAGTACTGTATTTTGGACTCTTGTTGACCATGATGGCTACTCCATTTCTTCTAAGGGATTCCTGCCCACAGTAGTAGATATAATGGTCATCTGAGTTAAATTCACCCATTCCAGTTCATTTTAGTTCACTGATTCCTAGAATGTTGACGTTCATTCTTGCCATCTCCTGTTTGACCACTTCCAATTTGCCTTGATTAAGACCTAACATTCCAGGTTCCTATGCAATATTGCTCTTTATAGCATTGGACCTTGCTTCTATCACCAGTCACATCCACAACTGGGTATTGTTTTTGCTTTGGCTCTATCCCTTCATTCTTTCTGGAGCTATTTCTGCACTGATCTCCAGGTAGCATATTGGGCACCTACCAACCTGGGGAGTTCCTCTTTCAGTATCCTATCATTTTGCCTTTTCATACTGTTCATGGGGTTCTCAAGGCAAGAATACTGAAGTGGTTTGCCATTCCCTTCTCCAGTGGACCACATTCTGTCAGACCTCTCCACCATGACCCACCCGTCTTGGGTGGCCCCACAGGGCATGGCTGAGTTTCATTGAGTTAGACAAGGCTGTGGTCTGTGTGATTAGATTGACTAGTTTTCTGTGATTATGGTTTCAGTTTGTCTGCCCTCTGATGCCCTCTCGCAACACCTATCATCTTACTTGGGTTTCTCTTACCTTGGACGTGGGCTATCTCTTCACAGCTGTTCCAGAAAAGTGCAGCTGTTGCTCTTTACCTTGGACGAGGGATATATCCTCACCGCTGCCCCTCCTGACCTTGAACGTCCAAGGAGCGGTGGCTGCGCAGTGCAGGAGGGCCAAGAGGAGCTACTCCATGTTCAAGATTCAATGTGATCCCTATCAAATTACCAATGGTATTTTTCACAGACCTAGAACAAAAATTTTCACAATTCATATGGGAACACAAAAGACCCCAAATAGCCAAAGCAGTCTTGAGAAAGAAGAATGGAGCTGGAGGAATAAATCTTCCTGACTTCAGATTATACTATAAAGCTATAGTCATCAAGACAGCATGGTACTGACACACAAAAAAACGGAAATATAGACCAATGGAACAAGACAGAAAGCCCAGAAATAAACCCATGCACATATGGGTACCTTATTTTTGACAAGGGGGCAAGAATATACAATTGGGCAAAGAAAGCCTCTTCAATGAATGGTGCTGGGAAAACTGGGCAGATACATGTAAAAGAATGAAATTAAAACACTTCCTAACACCATACACAAAGATAAACTCAAAATGGATTAAAGACTTAAATGTAAGACCAGAAACTATAAAACTCTTACAGGAAAACATAGGCAGAACACTTGATGATATAAATCAAATCAAGATGCTCTATGACTCACCTCCTAGAGTAACAGAATAAAAACAAAAGTAAACAAGTGGGAACTGGATAAACCAAAAGCTTTTGCACAGCAAAGAAAACTATAAGCAAGGGAAAAAGACAACCCTCAGAATGGGAGAAAATTATAGCAAGTGAAACAACTGACAAAGGATTAATTTCCAAAATATATAAGGAACTCATACAACTCAACAGTAGAAAAACAAACAACCCAATCAAAAAGTAGGTTAATGACCTAAATAGACATTTCTCCAAAGAAGACATACAGATGGCTAACAAACACATGAAAAGATGCTCAACATCACTCATTATTAGAGAAGTGCAAATCAAAACTACAATGAGATATCACTTCAAACCGGTCAGAGTGACCATCATCAAAAACTCTGCAAACAATAAATGCTGGAGAAGGTGTGGACTCTTGCACTGTTGGAAGGAGTGTAAATTGATGCAGCCACTATGGAAGAAGGTACGGAGATTCCTTAAAACACTAGAACTAGAACTACCATATGACTCAGCAATCCCACTCCTAGGCACATACCCAGAGGAAACCAAAATTGAAAAAGACACATGTATCCCATTGTTCATTGCAGCACTATTTACAATAGGTAGAATATGGGAGCAATCTAGATGCCCATCAACAGATGATTGGATAAAGAAGTTGTAGTACATATACACAATGGAATATTACTCAGCCATAAAAAAGGAGTGCATTTGAGTCAGTTCTGATGAGGTGGATGAACCTACAACCTATTATATAGAGTGAAGTGAGTCAGAAAGAAAGATAAATACCATATTCTAATACACATGTATGGAACATAGAAAAATGGTACTGAAGAATTTATGTACTGGGCAGCAATGGAGAAGCAGACATAGAGAATAGACTTATGGACATGGGGAGGGGGAAGGAGAGGGTGAGATGTTTGGAAAGAGTAACATGGAAACTTACATTACTGTACGTAAAATAGATAGCCAATGGGAATTTGCTGTATGGCTCAGGAAACTCAAACAGGGGCTCTGTATCCATCCAGAGGGGTGGGATGAGGCAGGAGATGGGAGAGAGATTCAAAAGGGAGGGGATATATGTATACCTATGGCTGATTCATGTTGAGGTTTGACAGAAAACAGCAAAAGTCTGTAAAGCAATTATCCTTCAATAAAAAAATAAATTAAAAAAATTATCCCCTTCACCAGTGCCTTCTAAGGAGGGAGAATCCCTTTCACATAGCAACTGGACTGCACTTTGTTGAACATTGGAATGGGTGTAAGTAAGCAAATTTGTAGAAATCATAAGATGAGTGCAAATGCTCTAATAATGTGAGGAGTCATGGGAAGGGTGGCATTCAAAGACAGTAAGTAGAGTCAAGGAATTTGGGTGCTTCATAGAAGGGGACAACCAAAGGAACTCTGGAGAGGCAGAGTATAAGTATAGACTATATGTATCTGGATTATGTAACAAAACTGGCAAATCTCTTAAAATCCCTGGTTGATACACTGGATTGAATGCATGTCCTCTGCATAGGAAAGGTGGAGTCCTTGTAATTATCTCCAATTAACCACTCCCTTCTTATATACCCTTCTCTGGGATTCAGTGACACCATAGACTCTAGCGGTTTTTTTTTTCCTCTCACACTTTGTAGCTCTCTCTTTTTTAGTCTTCTTTGCTGGCTCCTCTAAATGATGGAGGACCTGGGACTTCCCTGGTGGCTCAGTGGTAAAGAATCTACCTGAAATTTATAAGATATGTGCAGGAGACATGGGTTCTATCCAAGGGCTCAGAAAATCCCCAGGAGAAAGAAATGGCAACCCACTCCAATATTCTTGCCTGGGAAATCCCACTGACAGAGGTACCTAGTGGGCTACACTCCATGGGGTCACAAACAGTTGGAGAAGACTTAACAACAGCATGAGGAACTGAATATTGCTTACAGTAGGAAGAAAAGTCAATGATGTCCCTGATGAAATGGCAACAGATTAAGAGGGACCGAGGGAAAAAATGGGTGTTGAGAATGTTCAGAGAGTTAACAGAAACAACTCCTAAGGAGCTCTGGGGTGAAAGGAAGCATAGAATTGAAAGGCAGTCAGAAGATCTGGAGAAAAAGAAAACAAAAAAAATATTGTTTTGCTTTCATTTTGATAATTCTTTAATTATTAATAATTAATAATTATTTGATTTCATTTTAATAATTTTTTAATTTTTGGAATCATTGTAGTTTTATTGAAAAATTGCAGAGATTGTTCTTGGAAGTATTTTTTTTTAATTTGGATGCAATAAATCTTAGTTGCAATATGCAGTGTTGCAACTAAGAACCTGCAAGCCACAACTAAGAGACTGCGTTTTAAGATTTTTTTTTTTTTAAAGGAAGGAGATGAAGTGACACAACAAGGGGGGAAAAGAAAAGAATCATGACAGCATGAATTCCTTGAGATAGCAATCCATGAGGAAAAGATTAAAGGAAAGTGTTGGTCTTAAGTAGAAGCAGAGACAGAATAAGGGCAGAGTGGGTACACAAAATGGGGAGTTGGTAGACTTAATAGTAGAAGGATGAGGTACTTCTCTTTGGAGTATAAAGCTCTGTCATTGGCCAATGGTGAAGAGTAAAAGATGTGACAATAGCTTCCCAGAAATGAGAGAGAGTTTTCTAGTGAAGTACATCCAGTGTTAAAAAGCTGCTTAAGATTTATTTCCATGTGTTTGAAGACTGACCGAACAGCCAAATATGTGATTTTTTTTTTTATGACAGTATTTGTATGTTCGAGTTCAGAAACAGTGTTAGTAGAGGGTTAAGTTGAACCAATATAAATAAGAACTGGGGCTTTGAGAGGCCTGTGTAGACACACAAACTGATCTCTTGAAGTCTCATATACAATACCTTCCTTTTGACTTCTAACCAATAAAACATAGAAATGATGAAGGGATTTTGTGGATGTTTAATTAAGGTCCATAACCACGTGTATTTGAGTTAATCCAAGAGACATTATCCTAGACAGGCCTCACCTAGTCAAGTAAGGCCTTTAAAAGTGTAGCCAAGCCTTCCCTGAAGATAGAAACTTTAGACAGCAGAAACTCTCTTTTGTTCACTTTGAAGAATGAAGTTCCATAAGTCCACAGCCATGAGAAAAAGAAGTTCTGCCAGAAACCGAGGGAGCCTGAAAGTGAGTCCTTCCACAGCTGAGCCTCCAGAGAACAACACAGTCCAGATGACAACTTGATTTCAGCATAAGGATACTGTGAGCATTGAATTCAGCCAATGCCCAGTCTTTTCTTTTCATTTATTTACATATTTATTATTGAATATAATTAATGTACATCATATAAATTTCACATGTACAACACTGATTCATGATTTTACAGGTTATACTCCATTGATGGTGGTCATTTACTTGCTAAGTCATGTCTGACTCTTGCGACCTCATGGACTGTAGCCAGCCAGGCTCCTCTGTGGGATTTTCCAGGCAAGAATATGGGAGTAGGTTCCATTTCCTTTTCCAGGGGATCTTCCTGACCCAGGGATTGAACCCAGGTCTCCTGCACTGCAGGCAGATTCTTTATCGACTGAGCTACCAGGGAAGCCCCATTTATAGTTATAAAATATTGACTATATTCCTTGTCCTGTACAGTACAGTATATCTGTGTAACTTACCTATTTGACACATAGCAGTTTGTACCTCATAATCTCTAACCCTTATCTTGCCCCTTCTTCATTTCTTCTCACCAGTGGGAATTGGAATTGGAATTGTTAGTCACTTAGTTGTGTCTGACTCTTTGCAACCTCATGGACTGTAGCCCACCAGGCTCCTCCAGCCATGGAATTTCCAGGCAAGAATACTGGAGTGGGTAGCTGTTCCCTTCTCCAGGGGATCTTCTTGACCCAGGGATAGAACCTGGGTCTCCTGCATTGCAGGAAGACTCTGAGCCACAAGAGAACCAGTAGTTTTTTCTCATAATCTGTGAATATGTTTCTGTTGCTATATCCACCAGTTTGGTAAATTTTTATATTTCACAAATTACAGATGTCATACAGTATTTGTCTTTGTCTGACTTATCTCAGTTAGCATAATGCCCTCCAAGTTTATCCATGTTGTTGTAAATGGCAAAATTTCATACTTTTTATGGATGTTGTGTTGTTTTTTTAACATTTTATTGGAGTATAGTTGATATACAATGTTGCATTAGTGTCAGGTATACAGCATAGAGATTAAGTTTTATATATACACATATATTATACATAGTTATATATAAATATAGTCATTCTATTTAAGCTTCCTTTCCCATATAGGTTATTACAAAATATAGAGTTCCCCATGAACAGGCATATTTAAGAGTACTTTTTGCAAATAATTATTATTCCAACCTATGGAAATGAGAGTAAATTAGGATGTAAGAATGGAAGGTTGTTAATGGACAAGAGAAATCTCATAGTCAATGGATTAGAAAGCTCACTGGTATTGGATAATTGTAGTGAAAGTTGAAGAAAAAATTAATGAAAAGGAAAATAGGTATTGGTTGTAAAGAGAGAGAATGACAAAAGAAAATACACACACACAGAGGCAATTATTAATTTAAATACTGGGGAGTTGTTCTGCTTTCTTTCCTGTTGCCCCAAGACATTTTGAAGCAACTGTCTTAGGCAGGTATATGTATCAGTTTTTTGTGGGCACTGTTCCTCAGCTAGGCTGACTCAACATTTAAACCAAGCAGACTATGACAGGATGAGCATGGGAAAGAGAGCCACAGAATTCTATTTGTTTGCAAATCTCAGCCAAGTCCTCCAATCAATGAAGCTAACAATTTGATTCCCAATTTCTTTTGTCTATCTATTAATTCGTTCCAAATCTCAATGAGAAATAGACTTGTTATATTTTGATCCTCTAAAACCCCAACAGCTATAATAGAAGACTTTGGCCCTTGTCCAAGAATGGAGGTGTTGTGATCACTTCTAATATATACCTTGGGGCAATCTCTGAACCTGGTTAGGAATGTTCATACTGTTGAGGGAAGGGACTGAGATACGTATTCAGAAAATAACCAAGTACAAGACAAACAGTAGGTATTTAATATATAAACATTTTCTCCCTCCTTATGAATGAGAAGCCTTTGGATTGATTGTAGGTGGTAACTTTTCTGTAGCTGAGGAGCCTAGGTACTATGAATGCTAAAGACTTCTGAATTATCATGTGACTTTAGCAGCCAAACGTAGGTAGATTGTTACTTCCAGTGACACAGTGAGGATGATCATGGAGTCATCTTTCATGGCAGTAGAATTGGGGTTGGAGTCCACATGTCAATACTGAACAGTCAAATATTTAACTAACTGTACAACAGGAAGTGACTGAGGGGGACACAGCTGATTGCTTCATGCTAACTAGTTTATATGGGTTGATCAGGTTGCCTCACACTCGGAAAGAAATTTGTAGAACCTTTTGAAAATTATAGCTTATAGATAAAAGCTAAAAATCAGCTAGGTAACATATTTCTTGCTTGTAGGTCACCTATATGCATTGGTGCTGGACTCGGCCTGAAATTGCCTGTAATTAAGTCTTTCTACCCCCAAGTTGTGATGTATGATGTAGTACAACAGCTCCTTAGATAAGTATGGATGAAAATGGAATGACTGGACTCAGTCATCCCTGAGAACAACATCATCCTTGCCCTGCTGAAATTTGGCTATATGTTTATAAAACCAAATTGGTTATATATCTGATTTTATATTTGGTTATATGCTTATTTGCAAATAAATTTCTTTCTTATCTAAATTAGTTCAAATTGGGCATCTTCTAATTTGTAATTGTATGTCCTTTAGTAATATGGAGAAATTCAATTTCTTCTTTTTTTATGCTTCATTTGGTTTATCATTAGTTTCTAAGTTTTCTAAGGAATGTGCACTTATTTGCAAACAGAATACTACAAAATTTATGATACAATAAAAATAGAGGAAAGAAGGTTCTGACTCCAGGAAGTTCTAAACATCAATTTAGTTAGGGAATATCAAACGTGAGAAATGTGTCAGGGACCAAAATGATCTTCTGGTCTGCTGGACCAGATTTGCTGATCTGCTGGAGATTAAGCATAAATTTTTTTGGGTCAATATTTGTATAGATTTGTCAATCCCTGAATATAAAGACTCAAAATTCAACTTGGATTATCTAAGAATCTATAAAAATTGTATGCCAGATAGATTTTGCAGAAAAGGAATTTGTATAGGATTGTAGGAAAGTTCACAAAAGTGTCTTTAGAATAGGATGAGAGCCAAAACTACTTCAGGGATCTGGAGAACATTGACTAATAACCTCATCATGATGGATGGGATGAATCAGCTCTATTTCTTGGTAATTATTTCACTCTGCCCAAGATTTAATGTCCTGAGAGGAACTTGAATCCCTTGCTCACCCCAGTATTTTGGTTTACCTACCCTTCCTCCAAGACCAAGCACAGTGATGATGGAGAGGTATTTCAGAAAGAAAGAAAAAAGAGGAAAGAAAGAAGAAAAATGTATTTGAGTGCTATTAAGAACTCAATAAGGAATGAACAGAATCACCGATGCAATGAACATGAGCTTGGGAAAACTCCGGGAGATGGTGAGGGACAGGGAGGCCTGGCATGCTGCAGTCCATGGGGTCACAAAGAGTTGGACACAACTGGATGAATGAACAGCAACAACAAGAAATTAACACTAAGACACTGAACAATACTACAGGTCAGTTTTGAGTAAAAATTACTCAATATGAATCAATGTTTAATTTTGTTTCACGTCCATTCTCTCCTTGGTCTCTTCATGAAGGCCAGATTGGGCTTCTTCACAGCATGGTGGCTTGAAAACAGCCAAACTACTAACAGGATTTCTCAGAGCTCTGGTGAGTGTCTCAAGAGAACCACACAGAACTTTGGTGCTTTTATGGGCTAGCCTTGTGGCTCAGCTGGTAAAGAATCCTCCTGCAATGTGGGAGACTTGGGTTCAATCCCTGGGTTGGGAAGATCCCCTGGAGAAGGGAAAGGCTACCCACTCCAGTATTCTGGCCTGGAGAATTCCATGGACTGTATAGTCCATGGGGTGGCAAAGAGTCAGACACAACTGAGCAACTTTCACTTTCAGAAGTCATGTAGCATCATTTTTTCTACAAGCCCACTTGTGGATAAAGAATTTGCTTGCCAGTGCAGGAGATGCAGGTTCAATCCTTGGGTCAGGATTTCTTGGAAGAGGAAATGGCAATCCAATCCAGTATTCTTGCCCGGAGAATTCCATGGACAGAGGAGCCTGGTGGGCTACAGCCCAGGGGGCCAGAGCTACTAAGCACACAGCACAGACTCATATTCAAAGAGAGGGAACTGAGACCCTACCTCTCAATAAAAGGAAAATTAAAATTGCAGTGAAAGAAAATCATGTATATTGGAAGATATTTTGAAAAGTAAAATCTGCCACCTCTGGGAAATACAACCTGCCACAAGTATAGACCCAAAACATACTAATCTCAGTATAAGGAGCCTGGTGGTGTCTTGAAGTCCTCATATCGATTGCCTTCTGCCCTGCCCCTCTATCCCTCATGTTTTCTAAACATAATAAATCCTAGCACAACTCAGTAATAGTTTTCATACACTTCACAGAACAAGAGAAAAGTTGGGAATGAAGTAAAATCAATTCCAGTGGATGAATCACTTTTTAAATTATAGTTTTCTGAATATGAAGAATATTATTCTTATAGGAGTACTTTTAAATATCTTAGTCATAAGAGGAATCAGTTCTTTTTTGAGGAAGTGTACAAAGAGCTTTCTGTTTTAGATGGAGAATATGTCATGATTCAAGGTGCATTGATTAGGCACCAACTATTCACTGAGCTCCATTCTTGGTGATGGAAGAGTGATGGAATAGACAGCAGGAAATGAAACTTATTTTAAAAAAAATTCCTGCCACCATGGAGGTTACCTGAGTCCATTATCTGTTTGAGAAAGACACTGCCTGGTAAAGGTATAGGTGTTCGATTTCTTCCACCCTACTGGGTGAGCTTCCGGTACAGGAACTATGTCGGTTTCACTACTGTAGTCCCAGGGCCCACCACAGTGCCTGGAGGACAGCAAGTTTCAATAAATATTTGTTGAACTATATTTGTACAGATGTGAAGGAATTCATGCCAGTCCCTTAAAAGGAAGGGCTCTCATGAGAAAGGAGTGAGCATGTCCTCTTCTTGAAGGACCGACAGTAGACTAGCTTGAGGAGATGGCTGTTCCCCATCCTTACCAATAAAGCTTTAAGAAGATGCAGGGGAGGAGCAGCGGAACTGGTTCTCTGTTATTTTTTCAGTAAGAGAAGGGTAAAGAAATCTGTACAATTTCTTAAACTTTGCAATTCCCTTGTGTTTGTTATTCTTGCTTTTCTCTATTTCTCTGTGGTGATTAATAGTCATTTTTTCAAATGTCATGTGTACCGGTCTTTGGGGAGTAGAAGGAAGGAGGAAGCTGGGGAGACTGTTACTCTCTGCAAGGAAGCTCGAGGGGAGAGAATCCTCGAGGGATAAAGTTGATGTTCACAGCTTCAGAGACTGGGGAGTAGGTGGAGTCCCCGAGGCCCGCTCCAAGGAGAGACAGAATGGCAGCAAGCCTGGGCTACAGAGCATCCAGAAATTCAAGTGTGCAAAGGCTGTCGTGGTTATTTGACCAAGCCTTGTGCAGTGTTTCCTGGTATAGAATTAAAAACAAATGAGTGCTCTTCTAGCACTTTGCTTTCAATTCTGTATTCTCTATGTCAGTTAAACATGTCACACTAGAAATCTTTCTGAAGCCCTGCCCTGCTTTTCTCATCCTTCATTTATAATCCCTCACCTAATCCTGTCATTTTTGCCTGTTCAAGTCTTTCAAATCACTCCCTCTCATTTCCATCTTCACTGCCTTGCCTGTGCTCAGACCTGAATCACATAACTGCCCCCAACTGGTCTCAACATGACAATCCTTCATCCTATTTCCCACTCTTTTTTCTTAAACACAAGCTTGATTATGTCCTTTGATGCTTAGCTCTCTGGTATGTGTGGACTTACTACCCGAAGACAGCATCCCAAACCTGAGCATATGAGGCCTCTGCTCTCTGTTGAACTTTTAGACTCATATGTTTTCCTCCTCCCCCAGTACACCTTACACTCCAGCCATATGGGTTGGCTAACTGAAGCCAAACTAGTTTAAATGACTGACTTTTATAATTTAGCATATAATGTTCACTTTGCCTGGAATGTACATTCTTTTCTCTCCAAAAGATAGATTCCTTTTCGACTTTCAAGACCTAGATAAAATATCACTTCTACTCAGTGAAGCTTTTTTCCACTCCCTCCGGCACTGTGTGTAAATTTTTTGTGTGGATGAGTTTTGTCACTAGACTGTGACTTTCTTGAGAGGAGGGATTTCCTGTTAACCCACATACTATCACAAGTGCCTAACACAACACCTATTGTAAAACTGATAAATAACAAAGTGAATAAATGAATGAGTGGCGAGGATGGCTTTTGTCCTGTGATGTGATGTTAAGAAAAAAGATGGAAGTGCAAGTCTAGGTAGATGTGTACATGGCCTCCCTGGAACATGTCACTGATTATACCTGACAATCTGTCTTTTTATTGCCTAGAGGTATAAAGAAATTAAACCAGGAGAGTCCAGTACAGCTATTCAGTCTCTAGACAGCAGAAACTCTCAACTTTCTAAAGGATATGCAATTCTGTTCTTGGGTGAAGGAAAAACACCAGCTTTGAACAAAGTAGGTTTGTAGGACAGTACAAACAGCTGCGCCTGAAGAAAAGTGTTCACTTTTTCTTTATTTTGGCAAAAGTACCTACTTCCTGGTGCCCTGTGTATAGCCAGCTTACGTTCATCTAGAAACAAGGAATTCAGTCAAGTAGTATATTCCAAAAAGATAATTAAGAACAGAGATTTACTAATTATATTGAATTAGCCAATATCTTTGGGGAAGGCAATGGCACCCCACTCCAGTACTCTTGCCTGGAAAATCCCACGGATGGAGAAGCCTGGTAGGCTGCAGTCCGTGGGGTCTCTAGGAGTCAGACACCACTGAGCGACTTCACTTTCACTTTTCACTTTCATGTATTGGAGAAGGAAATGGCAACCCACTCCAGTGTTCTTTCGTGGAGAATCCCAGGGATGGGGGAGCCTGGTGGGCTGCTGTCTATGGGGTCGCACAGAGTTGGACATTACTAAAGCGACTTAGCAGCAGCAGCAGCCAATATCTTAATCTGTTGAGGTTTCTGTAACAAAATGCCTTAGACTGGGTGGCTTGATCAGTGGAAAATTACTTCTTGTGGTTCATTGCTGAGAAATCCAAGATGAAGGTGTCTGCAGATTCAGTGTCTGGTGCAGGCCTGCTTCTTTGGCTTATAGACAGCTGTCCTCTCTGAGGGAGAGAGAGTGTGCTCTTATGTGTCTTCCTCTTCTTAAAAGGGTACAAATTGCATCATGAGGGCACCACCCTCATGACTTTATCTAAACTTAATTACCTCCCATATGCAAACATCATCACATTGGGGGTTACTGCTTCAGCACATGAATTTTAGGGGGACACAAACTTTCAGTCCATACAACTAACCAGGAACGATCACAAGGCAACAGCAATAATAGACAATAAAAATACATAACGGTGTTAGTGTAGTGTAGTAGAGGTTTATTGAATGCTTGCTATGTGACGGTCACAATTTCAGGTGTTTTTGCATATCTTGGCTCATTAAACCTCCTATTGACCTTATGAGGAAGGTGATATTGTTACATTCATTTTAAATATGAAGAAATTAAAACACAGAAGGCTTCAGTAACTAGCCTAAGGTCACTAATTATTAGCAGAAGTGGAAATCAATCTCAGTAATTCTGGCACCAACGCTCATATTTTTAACCACAATGCTGAATTTAGAAGAGGAAACACTCATGGAGATTTTCTACTTTAATGCTTTTTTACATTTTTGTAGTTGTGGAAAGATATATCATATATATTAATATATATATTTAAATATATGTATTTAAATCCTAATATATTAAACAAATAAAAACTGAACCAGATTTCTATTCCTGGCAATATTGTAGGCAAGGTACACCAAATGGATTCCTTTCACACAGAAAATGGAAAATTAAAAGAAAAACTTAAATGTATATTTTAGTACTCAGTAAAATAGAAGTTGTCCAGGAGCAGAAAAAGGTGGGACAGAAAATATTGGATTAGCCAAAAAGATTGCTCAGGTTTTTCCATACCATTTTATGCAAAAAAAGCAAAATGAACTTTTGGGCAACACAATACAAAGAAATAAGATGGAAGATTTCATAAAAAGAATTTGTAGATTTCCAAGAAGCTATAACTTTTCTTTTAACAATCTTGTGGAAGAGAGGAGGAAGGGTATTCTTAATAAGATACTTCGTCAGGAAAAAAAAGGAATTGGGAAAATATACAATATGCGAAGGGAAAAAGCAAAGAACCTTGTAAATTCTGGCCTTGAGTCTTAGATGAGATAAAAATTTAAACGTTTGCTCTAAAAGTTCTTAACTACATATTAGCCTTCACACAAGTTGAGAATTAAGGCCTACAGTATCTAAAAGTCCCGAGTCAAGAAATTATGTAAAATATTCCTGGGCTAGTGTTCTCTCAAGGGTCTAGCAGAAGCAAATGCAAATCCTCTCTCAAGGAATGCATTCTCAGCACAGATGTTATAAAATTTCTTAGGTAAAACTCCAAAGGAATATAAAAAAGAAAAAAAAAAAAGAGAAATTCGTGAAGAAATAAAGCATGTGGTTTCTGGTCAAACATATAAATATCTTAGAAGTTATCACTCCTGTTCTCACAAGTAAAAAGTTGAACAAACTGAAAATCGACACCTCTCTTTAGATCCATCAGGTAACACATGGATCCACCAAATGCCATAGGTTAAACTGGTGTCCTAAAAATTGGAAAGAGAATTAAGTACCAAAAATCATATTACCTTCTGTTTGCCTAGAGCCTAAGCCCAAGCAAAAGCCTGATTCTGGAGCCAGTACTCATAAGAGCACTTAAAATGTGACTGATGGATTGCTAGGGGTAACATATGGACTGCTGCTGCTGCTAAGTCACGTCAGTTGTGTCCAACTCTGTGCAACCCCATAGACGGCAGCCCACCAGGCTCACATCCCTGGGATTCTCCAGGCAAGAACACTGGAGTGGGTTGCCATTTCCTTCTCCAGTGCATGAAAGTGAAAAGGGAAAGTGAAGTCGCTCAGTCGTGTCCGACTCTTCGCGACCCCATGGACTGCAGCCTACCAGGCTCCTCCATCCATGGGATTTCCCAGGCAAGAGTTCTGGAGTGGGTGCCATTGCCTTCTGCCACATATGGACTAGTTTTAGAGTTAAAAGCACCTGTGGGCTGGGCTTGGGAGGAGGGCACAGTTTTGTGCATTTTACCTCCTGGAGTTCTACCACGTTTACCTCAGGATGAAGACTGGAGAAGACACCACCCATACTTCTGGTGGAAGAGAAAGTAAGCATTCTGAAAGACATTAGAGCATTCTAAACAAAGGAGTTAACTCACTCCTCCAAAGACACAATTAACCATAACTTTACTTAACCAATTTAAATTTCACCAGAACCTAACTGACCTGGAGAAAGTAGAATACTTAAATCCAACCTCTCTCTGGCTTTCTTGTCTCACCTAATGGAAAGGCAAAAAAATATGAAAAACACTTTGAGAATCACAGCCAAGGGGCATAGGGTCATGAAAAGACAGAGATTTAATTTTTGGATTATAGAATGCTTCTGTTCTTTCTACACTTTACTATAACATCATCAGGTTTCTGTATAATAGCAGTGAGTTTCAACTAAAATAACTTCCAGATTTTCAAGCTGGATATAAAAAAGGCAAAGGAACCAAATATCAAATTGACAACATCCATTGGATCATAGAAAAAGCAGGAGAATTCCAGAAAAACATCTATTTCTGTTCATTGACTAGGTTAAAGCCTTTGACTGTGTATCACAACAAACTGTGGAAAATTCTTAAAGAGATGGGAATACCAAACCACCTGATCTGCCTCCTGAGAAAACTGTATGCAGGTCAGGAAGCAACAGTTAGAACCAGACATGGAACAACAGACTGGTTCAAAATTGGGAATGGAGTATGACAAGACTGTATACTGTCACCCTGCTTATTTAACTTATACGCAAGATACATCATGCAAATGCCAAACTAGATGAAGCATAAGCTGAAATCAAGATCGCTGGGAAAAATATCAATAACCTCAGATATGCAGATGACACCACCCTTATGGCAGAAGGTGAAGAGGAAATAAAGGGCCTCTTGATGAAAGTGAAAAAGGAGAGTGGAAAAGCCGGCTTAAAACTCAACACTCAGAAAACTAAGATCATGGCATCCAGTCTTATCACTTCATGGCAAATAGATGGTGAAACCATGGAAACAGTGATAGATTTTATTTTCTTGGGCTCCAAAATCACTGCAGATGGTGACTGCAGCCATGAAATTAAAAGATGCTTGCTCCTTGGAAGAAAAGCTATGATAAACCTAGACAGTGTATTAAAAAGCAGAGACGTTACTTTGCCAACAAAGGTCCATCTAGTCAAAGCTATACTTTTTACAGTAGTCATGTATGGATGTAAGAGTTGGACTATAAAGAAAGCTGAGTGCCAAAGAATTGATGCTTTTGAACTGTGGTGTTGGAGAAGACTCTTGAGAGTCCCTTGGACTGCAAGGAGATCCAACCAGTCCATCCTAAAGGAGATTAGTTCTGGGTGTTCATTGGAAGGACTGATATTGAAGCTGAAACTCCAATATTTTGGCCACTTGATACAAAGCGCTGACTCATTTGAAAAGACCCTGATGTTGGGAAAGATTGAAGGCAGGAGGAGAAGGGGAGGACAGAGGATGAGATGGTTAGATGGCATCACCGACTCAATGGACATGAGTTTGGGTAAACTCTGGGAATTGGTAATGGACAGGGAGGCCTGGCGTGCTGCAATTCATGAGGTCTCAAAGAGTCGGACACGACTGAATGACTGAACTGAACTGAAACTCTATCTTGGGCTGTCTTTTTCTGGGTATGCTATGTACAGGTTTGTGGTTTCTGGTTGAGAAAAAAAGGGCATTTGTCATGATCTTTACAGAGAGAGGACAATTGGAATTCATTCTACCTCCCCTGGACTTGTTGTTAAGCAGCCTTTGACTTTGATGGATATCTTTATTTTAATTGTCCTGTTATTGTGTATTACTTTTCTCTCTAAAAATATAGATTTGTAAGTATTATTATTTTGAATTCTGTGACTCTTCATTTGCAATAAAATGTATCTAATTGCCACTGATATAGTACAGGGAAGATAAAATATTAGCCAAGCAAACTGAAAAAAAAATCTAGAAAATAAGTATTGATGAGATTTAGAACAACAGGGATTTTTACCCACTTCTGGTTGGATTATATATTGATACACCACCTTGGAAGGAAAATTATGAACAACCTGGACAGCATATTAAAAAGCAGAGACATTACTTTGCCAACAAAGGTCCATCTAGTCAAAGCTATGGTTTTTCCAGTGGTCATGTATGGGTGTGAGAGTTGGACTGTGAAGAAAGCTGAGTGCCGAAGAATTGATGCTTTTGAACTACGGTGTTGGAGAAGACTCTTGAGAATCCCTTGGACTGCAAGGAGATCCAACCAGTCCATTTCAAAGGATATCAGTTCTGGGTGTTAATTGGAAGGACTGATGCTAAAGCTGAAACTCCAATACTTTGGCCACCTCATGCGAAGAGTTGACTCATTGGAAAAGACTCTGATGCTGGGAGGGATTGGGGGCAAGAGGAGAAGGGGACGACAGAGGATGAGATGGCTGGATGGCATCACCAACTCGATGGAGATAAGTTTGAGTAAACTCCAGGAATTGGTGATGGACAGGGAGGCCTGGCAAGCTACGATTCATGGGGTCGCAAAGAGTCGGACATGACTGAGCGACTGAACTGAACTGAACTTTTTTTAGAAGTAGCTTGGTATTGTTTGGTAAATTTGAAGGTAAGTATATTCTAAGATTCTAAAACTTTTTTTTATAATAAATACTTGGCCACCAAGAGAGGTGTATAAAAATTTTTGTGGCAGTGTTTGGACACAACCCAAATATTTATCAACAGGGGAATGAATAATTACATTTTGGACTCTAGTGATACAATGATACTGATGGATAGAAACCAGTCTTGTAAGAATATATATTATGAAACTATACTAAATGTTAAATGTATAAAGCTAACAATATACATACTTTAAAAGATAGAAATGCAGGTTTAAAATTTCTAAAAGCAAACAAGATAATGATATACAATAATTCAAGATAGATTATGATTACCTCTGCTGCTATTCTAATGGGACAGAAAGGGTTTGGGATATGAAAGAATTTTTTATTGGTTTGCTAATGTTCCATTTCAGGAGTGTTTGATATATTATTCTATATATCTAAAGGAATAATTTAAAACTACTTGTCCTTTTACCACTGCCATCTATTGACAGTTAAACATATTAAGGACCAGAGAGGTAAGTGACTGACACTGCTATATAGGTCACAACTAACAGAGATGAGTCCAGAACAGTCCATACCATTTTCTAGCTAGCCAAGGATATAATGTGGGGTATAGTAAAAACATGATTTGCAATCTTGAATCCATCATGATCTATGCATAAGGTAGAATAAAATAGGAGGGGCCATTAAAATCAGTTTGATCAAAAACTTAACCATGGAAAGATTTGGTAACTTCCTGCTGGACCACAAAACAGAGAATCCCACTAGAGCATCTTTACTAGACAAAATTGCAGGCAGCAGAAAACACTGCAGCAAACTCTGTTAGGGTCTTGATCCAAACACGAGAATATTATTGGAATTCACTATAACGCCTCTAAGTAACATGGGGAAATGTTTATAATGAGCCACTTGGGAAATTTGGAATATTGCCTTTTTTTATAATGCTCGATGGCTAAGAATTTTAAAACAGGTTTTTGTCAGTCTATTAGACTCAATAGTAGAAATATGTTTCTAGTTTTTCTGCTATATATTCAGACTAGGAGAAATATGATGCCAGTAAGGGCTAGGCAGCCTTCACTACTGGGGATTACTTATATAGCACAATATTTATAAAGGAACTTAACACATGACATTAGGATATAGAAAGACATTAAAAGGAAATGAATCAGATATTCTAAAATATTTGATAAAGTTAAGACTAATTAACAGTGTATTTTCATACATTTTGGGGGGTATGGAGGAAGGTTTTATGGAGTTTTTTTATCTAAAGGTAGAGAAGAATGCTATTAAATCTTGCCTGTTATAAAGACAAAGGGAAGAGATAAGTACCTTTATATCATGGTGTTCAAATGTCATTCTATGACTGGTTATATCATGTGTGCATGAGTGCTAAGTTGCTTCAGTCATGTCTGACTCTTTGGAACCCTATGGACTGTCATCATCCAGGTGCCTCTGTGGATGGGATTTTCCAGGCAAGAATACTGGAGTGGGTTGCTATGCCCTCTTCCAGGGGATCTTTATGGTCCCAGGATCAAACCTGTGTCTCTTATGTCTCCTGCATTGACAGACAGGTTCTTTACCACTAGGACCACCTGGTTATATCAGAGTATCCTATTTTTAAAAAATGCTCATTCATATAAATTCCAAGAAATTCATATAAAATTCATATAAAAATTCATATTCACCTTCAGGCTGAAGATGGTGCTTAGCTGCTGCTGCTGCTAAGTCGCTTCAGTCGTGTCCGACTTTGTGCGACAACCATAGACGGCAGCCCATCAGACTCCCCCGTCCCTGGGATTCTCCAGGCAAGATCACTGGAGTGGGTTACCATTTCCTTCTCCAAGATGGTGCTTAGAAATTTACATTAATTAAAAAAAAAAAAAAGCTTCCTGGATGAATCTGATGGAAAATTCATCCTGAGAATTACTCTTCTGAGTAATTTTAAGATCATTAAAATACTCAATCACCAAGGATGGAGTGAGGTGGTGGTACCTTAATATCCTGGTATAAAAATGGCACTGATCTACCTAGAGGAATAAAAGAGATGATAAACTTTTTTACCATCAGGAAAATTCCATCAGGATTGAGAGAGCGAGACCAAACAATTTTTCTGAAGAACACTATTCTTAATCTACCTTCTCTCTTGAGTGTTCTGTTGACTCTAAGATGGATCCAAAGCCCCCAGCGTCGTCAATATCCAAGTTTGGAAGAAAGCAAAGAACAGAATTAGTGAAGCCAACTGGTATTTTTCAGTGCTTCTAATGATAGATCATATTTCTGAAAACTTGAAAGATTCATAACGCATACCATACCCCTGGCGCATTCCAGATGAGCAGACTTTGTGTGCTCAGAAGTAAGCGAGAAGATGTGCTGCACTGAATTTTATTGATTTTTCTCTTTGCTTGTATAGTTTTATGATGTTCCATTTTCTCTTTCCTGTTGGTTTGGAAACTGTGGCCTTGGTTATTTATTTTCTTCCTTCATTTTACATTTAAAATGTATATGTAACACTGCATCAATTTTCATGGCCATGGGTGAAAGGACAGGCTGAATTCTACGGACAAGAAAAGATGGTCTATTGATAGGAGAGTTAATTATTTCCCTGGTAGGAAACTTCTTCTCAAGTTCTCTTCCCTTTTCATTTTCTCATGTTTTTGGAATGCATTTATAATTTTATTTTTAATCTCATTACTTTTTGAATTTTAGCACTGAATTCTCACTTTTAGAGATTATATATTGATAGCTCTGAATTATTTCCATTTGTATTCTGCGCCAGGCTTTTTGGTTGTTGAATCAAGAAGTTCTACAACTTCTTGACATAACTCATCTAACAATAAGACTAAGCAGATGAATTTATAATAGAAATAGGCTTTTGCTTGTGGAAGTTTGATAATTGATGATGATAAATTTTGCTAACAAATTTATTTTTTCTCTGGTCTTTGCATAGTTCACATGGTGGTTTTAATTAGGATATTATGCCTTTTGTATTATAAAGTAACACTCACTCAATAATCTCAAAGTTTTGGATATGCCAGCCAATTATCTATTGACGTCGTGTTTGGGCTCATGGCTCATGGCACAAAGTGCAACCTCTAATTTGGCTAGTTCTTTTTAATATCTGCTGAATTAATATGCTAGATTAGAGAATGAAAATATATGGGTCATTGCTGGCTCCAAGGCTAGAATCAAAGTGAGCATTACTCTTCTTGTTAAAAAATTATTTGAACACATGAAGAAGAGGTCAAAAGAAGCTCTTCGTGTCCACTGCTAGGACTCATTATGATTTTGGTATTCCCAGATTTCAGACATTCCCATGACATTGTCACAAATTGTTTCTTACTTATAGTATAACAGGTTTATAATTATAAACCTTTTTATAGTATAAATATAGTTTATATATTATAGTATTATAATACCTATAATATTATATTAGTTTGAGTGACATAATATTGACATTTTCATGTCTCACAATGGTTGAATACTGATAATTTTATATAATTCAATCTATTAATATTCTATCCATTCACTTTTTACCTAACATACTATCTTTAAAAGTGAAACAACAACAACAACACTGCCACCAAAGGAAAACTTGTACTACTTGTGATAAATAAAATGTAACATAACAGACAAATGCAATAAAAACAAAACAGGAAAGGTCAATGCCATTAATTTTTAGCTAGATACTTCAGCCTGCCAAATGCTCAGAGCTGGAAGTCTGCACTTTCTTTGTTAAGAGGAGGGACTGGCAGTTAGATTCAGATGACAAAAATTAAACCAAGATTTTTTTCTTGAGATAATCAGTATTGGAAAAAAATTCAAAAAGGAGTAACTCTTTCTTCTGTGATTTAATATTATTTAATTCCATTCTTTGGAAACACCTGACTTACATTTTGGAAAATACCACATTAGATCATTTGTTTTGCCCAGTTTTCTCTTTCATTTTCAGAGGGAACTTCTAAGCATGCAATAAATGACACTGTTATTCATGTGCCAACATCTAGTGCTAAATTAATTTCATAAATTATGTCAAATGAAGTAGATTATATCTTGCAAGAGTCTACAACTCTCTAATGTCATTTATCATGGCGTATAGTTTAATTGAATACAATTTTTATTTATATTCTGTTTCTCTCTTCCAGCCTCTGTGAATTCTGGATCTTCTTTCCTCCCTGAGTCAGTCCTAAGATGTGAATAATTAGGTAGTAGTAGACAACTGAGTTAATGAGCATAACAAAAGACGTGGAAAGGTAATATTTACAAAGGATAATTTAATCTAATCCATTATCATTTCTATAGTACTCAGGTTCAAACTACAAAACTGGTATGCAACACTTTGAGATAAACACACTCATCGCTCACTTAACTCTTCATTTAATTTACCCACTTCGGGAAACAGGATATTTTGATTCCTGGAGATATGTATTGATGTATTTGTGAGGAAGGGAAGCCACAGGATTAAATGGTAGCATCTTTCTAGTCATTACTGTTACTGTATAAAGAGCATATGTATATATATATGTATATGTGTGTGTATATATATATATATATATATATAAACATGTACATATACCTACATATGGGCTTCCCTGGTGGCTCAGTGGTAAGAATCTGCCTGCAATGCAGGAGATTTGGGTTTGACACTTGGGTCAGAAAGAACTCCTGGAGTAGGAAATGGCAACCAACTCTAGTATTCTTGCCTGGAGAATCCCATGGGCAGAGGAGCCTGGCAGGCTATAGTCCATAGGGTTGCAGAGTTACACAAACACACAAACATAGGTATGTATAGATATTATTTGCAAATAGTAAAAATATTTTATGAATTTGAAGGTAAAATGAGACTCCACACAAAAGTTTTAAGCATTCTCTTTCCAAAAATGAGGGAATATTGTTCTGAACCAACTCTCCTATTGATAAACAATAGAACTGTGTGAATTATTTATGTAAAAAATCACTTTGAAATTACTAGCAAGCTTGTTGCAGGAAGGTGGACCCCTTCCAGGGCCCAAAACTGGGCTCTGGTCTAACACCCAGAAATGAATTATCCGAGGAGACACATGTGCTGACAAAGCAAGAGATTTTATTGGGAAAGGGCACCTGGGTGGAGAGCAGTAGGGTGAGGGAACCCAGGAGAACTGCTCTTCCATGTGGCTCGCAGTCTCGGGTTTTATGGTGATGGGATTAGTTTCTGGGTGGTCTTTGGCCAATCATTCTAATTCAGAGTCTTTCCTGGTGGCGCATGCATTGCTCAGCCAAGATGGATGCTAGAGAGAGGGATTCTGGAAAGTGGACGGACACGGGGTGTCTTCTTTCGACCTTTCCCGAACTCTTCCAGTTGGTGGTGGCTTATTAGTTCCATGTTCCTTATCAGGATTTCCTGTCATAAAACAACTCATGCAAATGGTTACTATGGTGCCTGGCCAGGGTGGGTGGTTTCAATCAGTGTGCTTCCCCTGACAAGCTTATCAAGGCAGTGAGAATTTTCAGGATCAAAAATTTTAAAATAAGCAAAGCTCAGAAAGGTGAATAAAGATTTGGGAGCATTTTCCTACTTGATTTATCACCAATTCTGAAAGCCATATGATGGTCAAAGGCCGAGAAGACTGGCTAAATCCTAGAAATAGAGTAATCATCAAAACTAAAGCCAGATTTCTAATCACTTCAATTACTAATTGAGTTAAGGTGATGTACACCTAATATAGAGGCTGTGCTCAGATGCTTAGTTGTGTCCAACTCTTTTGGACCCCATGGACTGTAGTCCAGGCTCCTCTGTTCATGGGATTTCCCAGGCAAGAATGCTGGAGTGGGGTAACATTTCCTCCTTCAGGGGATCTTCACAACCCAGGAATCAAACCTGTCTCTCTTGGGTTCTTTACCACTAGCGACTCCTGGGAAACCCAATATACTGCTAGGAAGAAGAAAATGTAAATCCTATTAGGAAAAATATAATTTAATCCAAAAATCATTTTTACTATAATTTTTATGCAATAGTGATAACTAAATATAAGATGAGAGAGTAATGAGTGATAGTGGCTCAGTCATGTCCAACTCTTTGCAACCCCATGGACTGCAGCCTGCCAGGCTCCTCTGTCCATGGATTTTTCCAGACAAGAATACCGAGTGGGTTGCCATTTCCTTCTCCAACAAAATATAATATATTATATTGAAAAACAATAATTCACTGAAAACTGAAAAGAATAAAATGAGAAATGGAAGTAGATCCATGTGAGATGCACAAATCGAAATTATTAGCAGAGACAAATATATCTATAATTTCTAAGTTCAAGTAAATATATAACAAGATAGAGATCTACTTTAGGAAAATAAAGATATAATTGAAAACAAAATAAAAATTATAGGACTGAAAATAAAATAATTAAAATGTGAACTTAATAGATGTTTTGAGAAATGACAGCTGATGAAAAAATTAATAAACTGGAAGGCCTGTTGCAAGAAAATATACAAATTGAACTGGGAAGAGATAAATAGATGAAAGATAGAGAAAATATGGAGAGGAAAGTGAAAAACCTAACATACATGTAATTGGAATATCAAAAGGAAATGAGAAAGAGATTAAAGTAGAAGCATGTTTGATGACAAAGGGCCAAGAATCTTACAAAAGATATTACATATAAATGGTAGAAGAATTACAACCCTCAAATAGGACGAATATGAAAAAACAAAAACCACACATTCACACACTCATACACACAAACAAAACACTCAGGCATATTACAGTAAAATTGTTGAAAACCAAACAAAAAATCTTAAAAGAAGCCAGAGGAAAGAGAAAATAGCTGCGGATCTAAAATTCAATAGTCAGTGTTTGATATATATTTTTAGACAAACAAGCTAAAGAATTGGCTGCCTTCATCATCCAGGAAAGGAAATACTGAAAGTCAATCGGAAAGAAAATTATCCCAGGATAAACAAAAACAAAAAAAATGAGTATAAGTATTTCTAGATACAAATGGACTTTGAATATTTAAGGCAATAAAGTAAATATTGTTGGATTTTATACATAGAATGACAGTTTCTGCCTATAGATCAAGAAGGGGAGAAATGGAGTTAAAATATTTTAAAGCATTTACATTATTCTGGAAGTGGTAAAAGTACTAATTTATATTAGACTGTATTAACATAAGGATTTGTGCTATAATTTCAATAAAATAACACTGAATAATAGAAAAATTATAAAGATATATGTATACATGTATATTTTTATATCTGTATATATATAGTGTCTATATATAAATGTTTAAATACATATATAATATAAAATTACTTTATATAATATACAATGAAATTATGCATTTATAAAATATAATCTTTCATTCATAAATATCATCATTCTTTTATATATACTTCATACATTTATATATATAAATACTAAAATGGCAAATTTAAACCAAATATATCTATATTACATAAAATATAAATATACCAATACTGCTGTGAAATGTAAGAATTTTCAGGTTGAATAATAAAACAAAATGTAATCATATAATGATTTAAAGAGACATGCCTAAATTCAGCTGTTCTGAGTAGTTGAAAGTAAAAGAAGGAAAACATAGGCACATTCATATGTAAAGTATACAACCACAACAGTGCTTGTCTTTATAAAGACTAATTTTGATGTGTCAATTATAACAGTAAAGGGAGAAATGATGCAATTTGAAATATCAAAAATATGCTTACATTTTCAAAATTTCCTTTATTAATTAATTATTTGTATTATACATTATAAAAATATATAGCCATTCTTAAAAATTAAATACCCCTTCAGCAAAGGTCTATAATGAGAAAAGACTAATGCTTTGGCTGGCCTCAAGGTACCAGAGAATGCTGAAATGGCAGAAAGATGGACTTCCATTTGTTTTAGAGAATAAAGCAAGTCACACTGCTTAAAATTGTTTGCCTGTAGTTTGCATCTTCGCTGAAGAATTGAAATTAAAAAATTAGTGGGACTGTGAGTCTTAGCTACAAGCACCATGTTTGGAGCAGAAGCAAACAGTCTAACAGCCAAAACCTTGATCAAGCTCCTCGCTGTCTCCGTAACTGGGCAGCACCATGGGACAGAGTTTCAAAGACTTGGACATGACACCATTTGTTTGACTGGAGCTACAGGAATATGAGTAAATGAACCTATGGACCTGGTGTAAAGGGAAGGCTAAATAGAGACAGAGGGGTAGTTATAAGGGTGTCATATTTGATAAGGTTTGAAATTCAAAAGTTTTTAAAGGATTTTGTTTGAAACTAGAAAAAAAAATCAGGAATTAAAATCCCTTCTAAAAATGAAAATAAAAAGCACTCTCAAAATACCTTAAATATAAGTAATGTAAGAGCCTCAAGGAAATAAAACAAAAATATGTCTAAAGAAAAAATAACATATTAGAGCACAAGTGAACTGTGAATAGGTATACATAAAATTATAGAAATGGAAATATGTTCATTGAAAATTTAAAATCTCAATATTCTACATCAATTCTAGTATGATACTGTTCAAGAGAAATTTAAAGAAATAAAATGTGATTGAAATGAATTATTGAAGAATTTGTCCAAAGTCTAAATCAGAAGTACAAAGAAATAAAAACGTGAATAAGTAATTTAAAATACGGTAAACATAATAATGAAATTGACTTGTAAGAGAAATGTTACCACCCCAATCTCTAAGTTCAAATATGATCATAGGCTCTTTTTACCTAAAAAATTAAGTAAAAAAAACAAACATCTTTTTAAATAAAATATTTCAGAGACTAGGGAAGAAGGAAAACATTTTATGAATTGGTGTAACTCATAATATCAAAATCAGGCAAGAACAGCTAATGGAAATATGTACAGAGACCAGTCATGCTTATAGCTTCAATAATCTGCTTACACGGGTAATAAATCGCATCCAGAAGTGTATACAACCCATTGAACACAGTTACATAGAAGTAAACATCCTTTATCTCATGAAGAGTATTCCTAAAAAAACATAACAATGTCATACTTACTGGCTATTTAAGTTAGGAATATGACAAAAACTCTTTGATCATTATTATTCAATATTGTACTAAGTTCCTAGGCAATGCAATTAAGAAAAAAAATAGTATAATTGTTGGAATGAAATGATATATATAATACACAAGATATGATTGCAAATATATAAAATCTAAAATTTCAAAATATCAATTGTTTTTAATCATTTTAATTTTTTCCTTGTTTTTTTTTTAGGTACTTAATTATATGATCAGCAAATTGTAATAGTTTCAGTTTTTATAGATTTTCATTATAAAAATGATTTCATTTTGTAATTTCTATACTTCTAATTTATTTTTGTTCTTTAATAGAGTTGGCTAAAATCTCGAGAATAATGCTATGTAATAGCAGCATAAGATGATACTCGTGTCTTCTGACATCAATGTAAGTGCTTCTAGCACTTACAGCGATGCTGTTCTTCAGGTTGAAGGTGATAAGTTTGTATTATGTTAAAGAAACTTCATTACCAAATCCAACAGACTTTCTTTAGTCTTCCAACATTTCCCACAATGTTGTATATGTTTTGCCACCGACTCTTTTGTGTTTATTGGGAATTCAAGACCCAGTGAATCATAGCCCACTTCCTCACCTTGATTTTAAAAATGAAAAACCAGAAAGAAATGCCAGGTTGATATCAAGATAGTACTTTAATTATTGATAACGACTAAGTGTGAGAGCTGAACAGTTCTGTTCACTGAGCTCCAGATATCAAAGACTCGGTCATGAAACCACAGTCCATCATGAATAAGGACAGGCCACCCAAGTACACAGATAAGATGCACGCCTGGAATACCAAAGAGGAGCTTGTGCAGGAACACTTACTAGAAGAGAAACAGAAGAGCTAAGCCTAAACATTTCTGTTTTAACTTCCTAAATATACAAATCTAGGGAGGGATTTCTCCTCCCAGGAAATATGAGCAATGCTAAAAGTAGTCCACAGATATAGGTAAAACCTTCTGTATTCCTTTCCGCTTGCTAATATAATATGCCAAAGCACCACAGACTTAGTAGCTTGAACAACATACATTTATCTTACATATCTGGAGGTAACAGGTCTAAAATGAATGCCATGGGACTAAAATCAAGGTGTCAGCAGGGCTATATTCCTTCTGGAAGCTCTCTTTTTTCTTCTTGTTACTCTTCTAAGTAGCTAATTGCATCCCTTAACTCATAGCCCCCAGCCAACAACTTCCTCACCCAGGCCTCTGCTTCTCCATCACATCTATTTTCTGACTCTGACACTGACTTTTCTACACCCCTTTTTGAGCCAAGGGCTCTTGTGGTTATGTCGGGCTCACCTGAATAATTCAGAGTGGTCTTTCCCTCTCAGATCCTAAACGGAATCACATCTGAAAAGTCCTTTTTTGCCTTGTGATGTAACATACTTAGGTTCTGAAGATTAGTTTATAGATACCTTTGGGAGAAAGGGGACATTAATCTGCTCACCACATCTCCTTGGTAAGAAGGACAGGATAGGCTCGTCTCTAAAATTCCCCATCTTTTTGTTTTCTTTACCCACCGAGTTTAACTCTTTAGCTTTCTGTCAATTAAAGATGTGACTGACTTGCGGCTGCATAGGAGCAATTTGGCCTCTATCAGCATTACTCTGCTCTTGCACCCATAAAGTTGCTACTTCAATGGCAACTGGAACTCTTTCGTGTTTTGTCCTTGGGCCAACTGTGTGCAGTTGAGACTGTCCACATAAATGTATGAAACTGGTCAGAATTATATGTTATATAATCAAATTTTGAGACTTCCCAGGTAGCTTAGTGGTAAAGAATCTACTTGCCAATGCAGGAGATGCAAGAGACTCAGGTTCAATCCCTGGGTTGGAAAGATCCCCTGGCATAGGAAATGGCAACCCACTCCAGTATTCTTGCCTGGAAAATTCCATGGACAGAGGAGCCAGATGGGCTATAGTCCATAGGGTTGCAAAGAGTCAGACATGGTTGAGCTACAGAGCACACACACACCTATACACATAATTAACTTTAAGATCAATCTTTTTCTTTTTTTTAAATTCAGTCTTTAACCAGAGCTGAAAATTCACTTCTTGTTCTGTTTCTCTATTTTGGCCAGTCACATCATTCAATGCAGTATATCATAAATTCATCAATGAATTAAATAACTCCAGTAAGATATTCCAAGAGTAAAATGTGTAATAGAATTATAGCATGAACAGAATTATCTCAATTTGAATGTAAGTCTCACTTCATTACAATAAAAATTTTGGAAAGAAATAAAGCTACAAATAAAGCAGCACTTTGTAAGTTAAAAGTGAAAGAAAAAAATCTAATTCTTTGTGCATTTAAAGTTCAAAGAATTTTGTTTTCCACAGTTTCATATTCTGCATGGTTTTCAGTCAGAGATATTTTCAACCTGGTGGCATGGAGGTTTCAGAAGCAGCTGTAACCTGGACTGTCTTTCAAAAAGATCTGTGTAGTTTCTTCAGAGTCTCAGAAGATGTGTTAACTTATTTCCAAGGCTCTGATGTTTCTAACCTTTAAAGATTACAGAGAATTAATGGGACACATGAGTTTTCACAGCACTGGCCCCACAACCATCACATTGGGGAATGAGGCAGTCCTCTTCCTCAAGGGTAGTTATCCCAGGCAAAATCACATTCCAAGAACCTAGATCTGTATTGTCAGAGACTAGCAGAGACTTGGTAGCATTGGGGTAAGAGAGAGAGAGAAAGAAAATTGGATGTCAGCATGTTGGCATCTCTGAATGCTGGTTAGTTCTTTTTCTAGAATGCACAGTCCTTAAACTCTGGTTGGAGAAAATTCTGAGCAAAAAATTGCTGTTAACGCTGCCAGTTTATCTATGATGGGGTAGACATCTATGTGTACATAGTGCGTTTTCTCCCATTGAGGGTCATTTTCCTGTCTTGTTTTTCTTTCAAAATTCAGCAACTTGCAAATGTTGATGGCCTCAGTCTCCAGGAGTTATCTAAGATGTCTTTCATCTTCATCTAACCTATGCAAAATCTCTATTTTTATTTCACATTTTAACTGTCCTGCACGGATCTTTCTAGTGATGTTCTGATCACACTCTCTATAAGCAGGCATTTTCCATCCCGTTTTCATCAGTTCTTATTAGGGAATTATTTAGGGGTAATACACCTGCCTTTTAGGAGAGGTTTCCCCTTATCAAGTAATTAACCAGTTCAGAACCAGTATAAGAGGCTTTGGGGGGATGAGATCCTGGAGACTATAGACAAGCACAGATCCCTCTTTGATCCTTTCTCTTTGCTGACTACAGCAAGCATTGTCCAAGGGTTTCTCCTTTATCATTTTCACTTTTTGCTACCAATGTAACTCGACTGCATTAACCACTAACTTTACAGACATATCTTTTTTTCTGACTTATCCATTTTGCTCAGACCACCCATTTGTGCTCCAATCATGTAATTTCAATTAGAATGAGCATACACCCTTTGGTTTCTTACCATCACCTTAAATCAGCATGTTGGGAATGAAATTAATCATTGTTCTGTCTCCTACCAACAAGCTAGTGCCCAAAATAGTGCCCAGATTTTTTCCTCGGCTGCAAATGTTGACGCTATACTTTTGTCACCCAATATTGAAATTTCAGCTTTGTTTCTGATGTTCTTGACCTAAGTAAAGCCTACTAATCCTTTTAGGCCTGCTTCAGCTTATATAGAAGGGCTTCCCTTGCGGCTCAGCTGGTAAAGAATCCACCTGCAATGCGGAGAATCTGGGTTCAATCCCTTGGTTTGGAAGATACCCTGGAGAAGGGAAAGGCTACCCACTCCAGTATTCTGGTCTAGAGAATTCCATGGACTGTATGATCCATGGGGTCACAAAGAGTCAGACATGACTGAGTGACTTTCACTTCACTCAGCTTTACATATTAGTATCTTCCATGAAGCCTTTCTCACGATTAGTGTGTATATGTACATATACATACACATTAAGTTGTTAAACATATAAAGTTACATTATTCATGTCTACTATCTATCTATATCTATATTAAAGGAGATTGTGAGAAAGCAGAGGAGAGAGGGTAATGTTGAGTGAACTCTCTCAGCTTGTTTTTCCCTTCCATCTCATAATTTATCCATGTTCTCGTCAACTATTCTATCTTTTTCTCCTTTATAGGTAAGTTGTCCTTCATTCTTTGCCAAAGCTAACAGTCACACCTATGTTCATATATCTGTATCCTCTTACCTTCTTTAGGTCTTTTGTCCATTGGGGACCTCTTCTATTTGACAAATTGCATTTTTAAAATTAAATCTGAGATGATGTTTTAGTCTCACACTTGTTTCTCCAGGGTAATGATATCACCATTGACCAAATTCCTGAAACCACAAGCCAAGAAGTTATCCTTGATGACTGTCAGTTTTTCCACTCATCCAAATAATTGTGAGACTCTACCATCTCAATAATTCCCCAGTATATTTCTCTTTACTGTCACGACACTAGTTCATCTCTTCTTACTCATATGGATTATTTCAAGTTACCCAGCTGGTAGTTTTGACCTCAGACACTCCTCTGGACTTCAATTAATTCTTCACACTACTGACAGATTTGTTATTCCAAAATAAAACTATGATCATGTTGCATCACTTCCTGGCTTAAAATATTTCAGTGGCTTCCTAGCCCACTGGTTAAAGTCCAAATTCCTTTGGGTGACATGCAAAGACCTTGAAGATCTAATGCTATCCTCATCTCCTGCCACTTCCTTTCATATACCAACCAAATAAACTATTTTTCAATGTATCGTATTTCCCCTCCTCCACTTTTATGCATATTTCTCTCTCTGCAAAGAAATGCCACTTCTATCTGAATCGCCTTTTCTCCCTTCTCAGCCAAGTACTTCTAAATCAAAAAACAGTTTTACTCTTTTTGGCATCCTAATAAACATTAGGCATTTCCTTCTCTAGGTTCCTATTTTTTAAAGAGCTTATACTTCTTACATTGAAACAATTATTGCATTATTTTGATAATTGCTCCTCATTCCTTTGGCTTTAGTTTTTGGGCTTCTCACATTTAGAATAAAATTCAAATGGTTTTTAATGGTCTATAAGGTTGTGATCTTGCCTTGGGCTACCTTCCTGACCTCATTTTCTTCCATCTTCTCCCCAGCTGACTCTGCTCCAGCAACATTGACCTTCTTCCTATTTTCATGCACATTCCCACATTCATTATTTCATACTTGCTGTTTCTTATGCCTCTTGTTCTCTTCTCCAGATATTTGTATGACTGGTGCCTTTCTTGCATGTAGGTTTCTGCTCAAGCTTCACTTCCTTCTGAAAGTTGTTTTTCCTGAGTGTAAAGTTTAGGATGACATGGGCTTCATATTGCCTGGGCATCTTGAATTACATTCACGTAATAGTACATTCCCAGCCTGGCTTCTAAATTATAACCCTTTGACTGCTCGTAAGGGTACATGGGCAACTTGTTGATCATGTTGTAAGCATTCTGGCACTGGCTAAGCATGGCTGATATTGGAGTTTTCTTTTGAAAATAACACTGAAGCCAAGTTTTCATTTGAAGGTCATGATTAACGATGGATTAACTTAAACTCAAAAAAACCTTTTGGAATAGTTGACTACTGTTAATAAGGATGGCATGTAATGTAGTGGAATGTTTATCTGGGTTTACTGTGTAAACAAACAAGTCTCAAGGCAATGCAGAACTTATGCATATTATTTTAGAATAAATTTCACACTGTGAGCAGTAGCTTTACACACTAAATAATTTATAACACTATACAGATAACTAAGTTGAGTTCTTCAGTGGATGGGGTTTGGTACTGTAGTGTTTTTATAAATTTTTACCCCCAAATGATATTTATCATCCAGAGTAGTTTATAATTTAAATGATCCAATATCAATCTTAGCCCTCAGAACACCAGAGGATCCTTACTCTCAGGATAAATGCTGATTGGTACTGACCAGCATGCTAAGTGTATACCAAGGGATTATTCTAACATCTGTTTGGGACAAACAGATGTTGTCATTACAAACCTTCAGCAGTGTGCTCCTTCATAGTGAAAGAATAACTCCCAGGCATTGACTCATAAAAGCAATCAGTAAATGGACAGAAACAAAGTAGAAGGCTGCACAATGTTTTGAATAGGAGGTCTCAAGACCAGAGAAGAAAAGAAGGAAAGAGTATAGGGAGGTAGAAGGTGTGGCAGTGGCAGGGGGAAAAAAAGCATTGTGGAGTCCCAAGCTACATAGAAAGCCTTTTGTATAGTTTGTCTTATGTGGGATTTTATAACCATATAAAATCCAATATGCTTCTTTCATTGCAAGCAGGAGGATGCTGTATAAAAAAAAGCTGGAGAAACAGCATGCAAGTCATAAAAGACATGCAGTTTGGATTTACATGTGCATCCATCATGGGGTCGTGTGCACCAAGACGCAGAGCAAGATGTTTAATGACAAGAGAAGTTAGTACTTCCTTCTCTAGAACAAAAGATTTTCAGTTGTAGCCAAGCAGCTGATATACATAGGCATCACCAAGGAGAGGGACTGTTTAGGACATTAAATGATAATTGATACTGTGCTTCAACAAATGGACAAAGCACACTGACTACAACTCACTACGTCTGCACGTAGTGAAGTTCTTTTTCTGTACATGGCATTTAGACTTTCCCCCCATCTTGGCTCCTTGGCCATGCCTTGAGAGCAACAGGTGGCCAAAGTTCTTATGCCAAGTTCATTCTTGACCACATAGCTGTTTCCAATGAGTTCTGTGTTTTGGGGACCTGGGAAGAAGAAAAACGCATAGCTATCAACTGGTCACTGGCATAATATTCAGCATCAGCTCATGAATTGCAGGGTCTTCTCTTGGAAACCGGCTTTGACCCCACACCACTTCTCTCCAACTCATAACAGATTGTGATGTTTGTGCTCTACTTTCATTGATCAAGGCTGCCAGCCAGGTTCATCTTACTTAGATTTTATCCATGTGACAAACAGAGGGGCAGATGGAGTTGGCATCATGTGATTTCTCTGGGTTCGTGACCCTGCTTCTATATGGTGCCTTCTGGCAGCTCAATTTTTTATGCTCTTGCATTTATATCCAGGTCCTAATCTGGCAGCTGAATTAAAGAAAAACTTCCTTGAAGCTGCATTAACAAAATACTTAGGTATTTGTTAAACCAACCTCACAGTCCAGTGCTCTGACCAGAGACCAGTAGAGGACAAATCAAGCCATTTACTCACACAGACCTGCCTTTTCAGAAAGACTGGTATCAACACATTTCCAAAAGATAAACAGAAATTACCCAGATGAAGATTGTAGTTTGGTGATTTTTAGGGAAATCTAAAAGCCACAGAAAATCCAAACAGGTTTGTATGTTTTTAGAATGTGCACTTACACCAGCATAAACGAGGGCTTCTCTCCCATTAGGGAACTGGAGTCTGTTACATTATCCCCATTGAGTCTCCTAATGTCCCTGGCTCAGCACCATAGGCAACAGATGCAAAGGGTCACCAATGAAGGGCAAAATATTTTGTGAAAATAAAGAGCCATGCTATCTGCATTGCCAGTTTTTCCCACTCTGCACTTTGAGTGCTATCGTCTAGTTTTCATACAGTGATTTTCTTTTTATTTGCTGAGTTTATTTTGTTGAATATGGTGGAAAGATCAAAAAAAGAAAGGAAAAGCAAAGACTGTTTTTTTCTCCACGTATGAACCAAGCACTATCGGGAGCCTACTTCAAATGAGCTTTGTCATCCTCAAGCACCGTGTTTGTTTTACCTCTTCCCGAACCTAAATGATTTGCTTAGCTAATCAGTCTTCAATAATATGTAACAAGCAGGAAAAAAAAAAGATCACTAAAAAATAGAAATGGTTGCAGCTGTTTTCTGCATTAGAGGGGAACAGCAGAATTCAGCTCTGGTGTAGACACTCTTTTGTTTAGAAAAACTTACTGGTGGGATTTTTAGATTATGCAAAATTAGGCCCCCAAGACTAGTACAGGGTGGGAGTGGAGACAGAAAGCAAAATTACTCTGCATTATCAAGTGTCAAGAATTTTGCTTTTGTGCACCACTGCTTTTGGAAGTTGAGGGGTAGTGCTATATTCTAGAACTAGGAGAAGATGGAAATAGAGACACACATTTTTTGTGTGTATAAATATATATGTACGTGTTTATATACACACACACACTCACACATAGTTACACACAGACATCAGGAAATCATAGCCATCTGGATTCTGAGCAGAAAGAAGATCTGGAAGAAATTTCTTGGGGCAGAATTGGCTGAAACACTTAAATAGGTACGTGTAATATCAATTTTAGAATGTTTCCCATTTTACTGTAATACCCCCACCCAACCAAATACCTCTGTATTGTTTCTCTAATCTTCAGTTAGAATATGCTATATTCTATCCCATCTTGAATTATTGGCTCCTCTGGGAATGAAGAGCTTGGAGCTGTATCTACCAGGTAGATAGCTAGAGTTCAGGAGATAAAGAAATTAATATGAATTTCAAAAGCAAAAATTTTCAAGGAGATTCAGAATCAAGAAGGTGGGGAATGCATGGCACATGAGCAGGGATGGAGAACATCAGTGCCCTCACCTTGGGAATCCTCAGGAGGTAGGGAAGGGGGCAGGCTTCTCACAGCTGAGACAGATGACAGTATTGTATTCGGGTGTGAAAGAAAAGTGTAGCCACAACAGGTTGCTATCCCATCATAAATAGAACCCACACCTGAACCCCTACATCAGTGTCAGACTGCTGTCTCTCTCCCACTCTCTGCAAATGTTATCTATAAGCATTCTGTTACCTGACTTATTGTTGAGCCATTTTCTACCATCTGAAAAGCCTGGCCTCCCATCCTCTGCTTATTCCCACTCTACCCATTCTTCAAGGCCAAATTAAAATTTGGCCTTTTCCGTAAAGTTGATCTTTATTTTTAGAGCCTAGCTTTAGATCTCCCACTGAAGTCCTATAGCACTCATATCAGGAAAGTCATAATAAGGGAATGTGATACTAATCTTCTATTTTCTGTTTCTTCTATCTCAGCTTTGTTTTTACCAAACAGTAATGGAAATTCTTATTGTAAAGGAAAAGTGCAATTTATTTTTCCTGTTTCTCAGTTCCACCTAGTTTATTCCTCTGCATGCGTGCTAAGTCGCTTCAGCTGTGTTCAACTCTTTGAGATCCCCTGGACTGTAGCCCACCAGGCTTCTCTGTCCATGGGATTATCCAGGCAAGAATACTGGAGTGTGTGTTGCCATGCCTTCCTCCATGGGGATCTTCCCCGCCCAGGGATCAAATCCACATATCCTACATCTCCTGCGTTGCAAGCAGATTCTTTACCCACTGAGCCACCTGTGAAACCTGCATTGCTTCATTAAGAGAAGCCAAAATAAAACAAAACTGAAAAAGTTCCTTTAGTCAAACAGTGATTCAACTTGGAAGAACTTACGGAACCTTTTAATAATTATTTAAATACTGAGAGTACAATTAACTTACTGAGAGTAATATTTCAAATTTCAGATCAACTTGAGTACTGCAAGTTAAGCCTTTAAAGTACTACTATTGATACAGATAAAGTGTATATTTGAAACAATTCTATTTGTTACTTGAGTCAAGGGTACAAGAAGGCCTACAGATTTTCATTTCAGGTTTCCATTTTTATTGTCAGTTTCCTTTTTATATTTTCTAAGCACTACATTTTCTTTCTCTTGCACTGTTTCTCTTTTGCTCCAAGCTTCTTTTTATCTACATAATATTTTGTATCTGATGCTCTAGTAACTTCTTATAGCTATATCTCATTTATGAGCTGTCATTGAGCTGTGTGCGTGCTCAATCTTGTCTGACTCTTAGTGACCCTATTGACTGTAACCCACCAGGCTCCTCTGTCAGTGGGATTCTCCAGGCAAGAATAGTGGAGTGATTCCCATTTGCCCTATGGGGGGTCTTTCTGACCCAGAGATTGCACCCACATCTCCTGCATTACAGGCAAATTCTTTATTGCTAGTGCCACCTGGGAAGCCCCTATCATCTGTCCAAAACTTTATCAATTGAGCAGACTAGGAAATAAAATGAAGATACCACTTACATGAAGACTAGAGTCTAAGGTCAGAGCATAAATAAGAAGACAATTGTATATTATCAAATTACCCTTGAAACTCCCTTTGGAAAGTTCTAGATAGGAGATTTTCCTTAACAAAGTTGAGCAAAGTCTATATTTCAACCATCATTGTAATTACGCACTCTTTGTTCAGTAGGACCACAGATAAAGTAGTTGGCTACTTTATACAGTCCAGGTAGACAGATTCTTAAAACATTGGTAATGGGATAAGATGCTTGGGTTCTGAGAAGCACATGGGTACTAAGATGCTGGCAGAAGGTGTATTCCAGCCTCTCAGTTTAGGCTTTTTCTGAGATATTTGCACAGAATGGCAACCCACTCCAGTATCCTTGCCCGGGAAATCCCATGGACAAAGGAACCTGGTGGGCTACAGTCTAGCGGGTTGCAAAAAGTCAGACATGACTTAGCAAATAAATAGCAACAAAAACAATTAAATATGCCTACTAGCCTCTTATTTGGCTCAATGTATCAATTAAATAGATATTTCTCTTCTCTGCTTCTTTTCCTTCCTGCCCATTTAAATACTTATAATGAGATTCTATTGAGTTGAGTACTTGTATGAGTGACTCTATCCTGTATCAAGATGAAAGTGCTCACTACCCTGAAAACAAAGTTGTATCTCTATATATCTCTCAATCATTCACTTGAAAAACATTAAGGTCATACACAAAGCTTCTGCACATCAAATGTAGAAACTTATAGGGTCTGACAAAGGGGTTTTTATTTTAACCCTTCATTGCCTTCATTCATCTGAGACCCAGGTTTGATCCCTGGGTCAGGAAGATCTCCTGGAGAAGGAAATGGCAACCCACTCCAGTACTCTTGCCTGAAAAATCTCATGGATGGAGGAGTCTGGTAGGCTACAGTCCATGGGGTTGCAGAGTCTGAGACGACTGAAAGACTTCACTTTCACTGATTGCCTTATGTGTGAATCGTGTCACTAGATCTGGTTAAGCAGAAAAATTGTGGTAAATATTTTGGCATCATTAAAACAGCTTTTCCTTGCCTTGATGTTGCACAGGGAGAATTCTAGTCTGTTTTTTCCCCCCATCTATGTCTGTCAATCAAGACACAATGAACTAAGATGCTAGTAAAGCTTGGCACAACACTGCAGATGAAAGTCATACAGCTTCCTCTCTCCTTTTCAGTTCAATTCAGTTCAGTCTCTCAGTTGTGTCTGACTCTTTGAAATCCCATGGACTACAGTATGCCAGGCCTCCCTGTCCATTACCAACTCCCAGAGTTTACTCAAACTCATCTCAATTCAGTCAGTGATGCCATCCAACCATCTCATCCACTGTCGTCTCCTTCTCCTCCTACCTTCAATCTTTCCCAGCATCAGGGTCTTTTCAAATGAGTCAGTTCTTCGCATCAGGTGGCAAGCATATTGGAGTTTCAGCTTCAGCATCAGTCCTTCCAATGAATATTCAGGACTGATTACCTTTAAGATGTACTGGATGGATCTCCTTGCAGTCCAAGGGACTCTCAAGAGTCTTCTTTAACACCACAGTTCAAAGGCATCAATTCTTCAGCACTCAGCTTTCTTTGTAGTTCAACTCTCACATCTGTATCTCACATCTCACATCTCTCCCTTCAGCTATTTCTAAAACATTTATTTTATGTTTTTTATAACAGCTTACTTGAAATATAGTTTAGATATAATTCATCCACTTAAAGTGTACAATTCAATGATTTTTGATGTATTCAGTTTTCCAACTATCACCATAATGAATTTTCGAATATTTTCATCATCCTCGAAAGAAACCCCATACCCTTTATCGATCCTAGACCCCGCAACCCAATACCTCCTCAGCCCTAGGCAACCACTAATCTACTTTCTAGTTCTATAGGTTTGCCTATCCTGGACACTTAAAATAAATGGAATATGAGAGAGGGGCATAAGGGACACGGCATTGAGGGACTGGTAGCACTTACATTAGTTAGAAGGAAACAGCATGCAGATCTGTGTATGTAAAGCCAGTTTAGGTGACTCAGTGGATTGGTTTTTAGGAATAAAACTCAAGTCTCAGCACTTAACTGTGTTATACCTCATAGGCATGAATGCAACCTATCTTGGAACAGGTGCTGAAAATAAACCACAAAGTTCCTAAAATATCTACTTTGGTAGTAGATCAGCATCAGGTTTATATCAATTTTTCTCAATGAAAGTATTAAATTTACTGACACATAAAGGTATATCAGACAATTTTTTTCCTTGTCACATATTTGCCATATTTGGGAAAAAATTTTTTTAAGTATTTTTCTCTTTTTTTTAAGTGTTGATTTATTTAAATTCATTGGAAAAAAAATTAGCTTACTCAATGGAGGAAAGGCATTTCCCAAAAATAAAAATACAATTTATGAGAAAAAAATTTGCCTTGCCAATAATTTTTCTAGCTCATCTCAAAGAAATTTAATCTATTTTAAAACTTACATGGTAAATAACTGTAATTGATTTACTTAAGGGGTTTTGTTGTTGTTGTTGTTGTTGTTGTTCATACATAGGAGTATGATTTAATACGTTTAGTCACAATGACGGGGGTATGAGAAATGATTAGTGACCTGAGTGGGGTATATATGTTATACTTTTGAGTATATCTTAATTTATATTATAGTAAATAGAAACATTCGAAACCCAGATGGTTATAGAAAGGATGGAAAGAAAGTACTCCCCATAAGTAATCTTATAATCATGGTGATAGCACCATTTGCGAAGTGCCTATTATAGGCCAGATGATCATATATTATTACATTAATTTTTATGACATCTCAGTAAATTAAAGGGAGTTGTCCTATACTTTGTTATTGAAGCTCTATATATCATAAAGCAGCTTCAGCTTATTCAACCTATTGGTGACCAATTCAGTTATCACAATTGGTTTGAATTTCTTTACATATATGTTGCTGCCTGTCGAGGTTGAATTTAACCCTTCAATCTCCCAGATTTGAAACAATAATACAAAGATTTACCACGTCAGATACGGTGCTAGTCAGACCATGTTCCTAAGGCAGATTGAGATGGGATGCTCTGCTGGGAAGTAGAACCTGGTAGTTGTCCATCTTGGTTAGTTATTACGCACCTGCATCCACGACTGGTAAGATTCCTAGCAAGGAAGATTCTTGCACTGATACTCTCTTCTTTTTTTCTTTTTTACAATTTTTTTTTGTTGTTGTTATTTAGAACTTTGATGATCTAATCTCTTAGTAACTTTCTTTTTTTTTAATTTATTTTTTTACTTTACAATATTGTATTGGTTTTGCCATACATTGACATGAATCTGCCATGGGTGTACATGTGTTGTCCATTCTGAACCCCCCTCGCACCACCCTCCCCATCCCATCCCTCTGGGTCATCCCAGTGCACCAGCCCAGAGCACCCTGTATCATGCATTGAACCTGGACTGGCGATTCGTTTCACGTGTGATAATTTACATGTTTCAGTGCCATTCTCCCATATCATCCCTCCCTCGCCCTCACCCACAGAGTCCAAAAGACTGTTCTATACATCTGTGTCTCTTTTGCTGTCTTGCTTACAGGGTTATTGTTACCATCTTTCTAAATTCCATATATATGCGTTAGTATACTGTATTGTTGTTTTTCTTTCTGGCTTACTTCACTCTGTATAATAGGCTCCAGTTTCATCCACCTCATTAGAACTGTACTCCATTGTGTATATGTTCCACAGCTTTCTTATCCATTCATCTGCTGATGGACGTCTAGGTTGCTTCCATGTCCTGGCTACTATAAACCGTGCTGCAATGAACATTGGGGTACACGTGTCTCTTTCAATTCTGGTTTCCTCGGTGTGTATGCCCAGCAGTGGGATTGCTGGGTCATGTGGCAGTTCTATTTCCGGTTTTTTAAGGAATCTCCACACTGTTCTCCATAGTGGCTGTACTAGTTTGCATTCCCACCAACAATGTAAGAGGGTTCCCTTTTCTCCACACCCTCTCCAGCATTTATTGCTTGTAGACTTTTGGATAGCAGCCATTCCAACTAATGTGAAATGGTACCTCATTGTGGTTTTGATTTGCATTTCTCTGATAATGAGTGATGTTGAGCATCTTTTCATATGTTTGTTAGCCATCTTTATGTCTTTGGAGAAATGTCTGTTTAGTTCTTTGGCCCACTTTTTGATTGGGTGGTTTATTTTTCTGGAATTGAGCTGCAGGAGTTCTTGTATATTTTTGAGATTAATTCTTTGTTGCTTCGTTTCTATTATTTTCTCCCATTCTGAAGGCTGTCTTTCCCCCTTGCTTATAGTTTCCTTTGTTGTGCAGAAGCTTTTAATTTTAATTAGGTCCCATTTGTTTATTTTTGCTTTTCTTTCCAATATTCTGGGACGTGGGTCATAGAGGATCCTGCTGTGATGTATGTCAGAGAGTGTTTTCCCTATGTTTTCCTTTGGGAGTTATAAGTTTCTGGTCTTACGTTTAGATCTTTAATCCATTTTGAGTTTATTTTTGTGTATGCTATTAGATAGTGATCTAGTTTCATTCTTTTACAAGTGGTTGACCAGTTTCCCCAGCACCACTTGTTAAAGAGATTGTCTTTTCTCCATTGTATATTCTTGCCTCCTTTGTCAATGATATGGTGTCCATAGGTGCGTGGATTTATCTCTGGGCTTTCTATTTTGTTCCATTGATCAATATTTCTGTCTTTGTGCCAGTAACATACTGTCTTGATGACTGTGGCTTTGTAGTAGAGCCTAAAGTCAGGCAGGTTGATTCCTCTAGTTCCATTCTTCTTTCTCAAGATTGCTTTGGCTATTCGAGGATTTTTGTATTTCCGTACAAATTGTGAAATTATTTGTTCTAGTTCTCTGAAAAATACCATTGGTAGCTTGATAGGGATTGCATTGAATCTATAAATTGCTTTGGGTAATATACTCATTTTCACTGTATTGATTCTTCTGATCCATGAACACGGTATATTTCTCCATCTATTTGTGTTCTCTTTGACTTCTTTCACCAGTGTTTTATAGTTTTATACATATAGGTCTTTTGTTTCTTTAGGTAGATATATTCCTAAGTATTTTATTCTTTTCATTGCAATGATGAATGGAATTGTTTCCTTAATTTCTCTTTCTGTTTTCTCATTGTTAGTGTATAGGAATGCAAGGGATTTCTGTGTGTTGATTTTATATCCTGCAACTTTACTATATTCATTGATTAGTTCTAGTAATTTTCTGGTGGAGTCTTTAGGGTTTTCTATGTAGAGGATCAGGTAATCTGCAAACAATGAGAGTTTTACTTCTTCTTTTCCTATTTGGATTCCTTTTATTTCTTTTTCTTCTCTAATTTCTGTGGCCAAAACTTCCAAAACTATATTGAATATTAGTTGTTAGAGTGGGCACCCTTGTCTTGTTCCTGACTTTAGGGGAAATGCTTTCAATTTTTCACCACTGAGTATAATGTTTGCTGTGGGTTTATCATATATAGCTTTTATTATGTTGAGGTATGTTCCTTCTATTCCTGCTTTCTGGAGAGTTTTTATCATACATGGATGTGGATGTTGAATTTCGTCAAAGGCTTTCTCTGAGTCTATTGAGATAATCATATGGCTTTTATTCTTCAATTTGTTAATGTGGTGTATTACATTGATTGATTTGCGGATATTGAAGAATCCTTGCATCCCTGAGATAAAGCCCACTTGGTCATGAGGTATGATTTTTTTTAATATGTTGTTGGATTCTGTTCTCTAGAATTTTGTTAATGATTTTTGCATCTATGTTCATCAGTGATATTGGCCTGTAGTTTTCTTTTTTTGTGGCATCTTTGTCAGGTTTTGGTATTAGGGTGATGGTGGCCTCATAGAATGAGTTTGGAAGTTTACCTTCCTCTGCAATTTTCTGGAAGAGTTTGAGCAGGATAGGTGTTAGCTCTTCTCTAAATTTTTGGTAGAATTCAGCTGTGAAGCCATTTGGACCTGCACTTTTGCTTGTTGGAAGATTTCTGATTGCAGTTTCAATTTCTGTGCTTGTTATGGGCCTGTCAAGATTTTTTATTTCTTCCTGGTTTAGTTTTGGAAAGTAGTACTTTTCTAAGAATTTGTCCATTTCTTCCAAGTTGTCCATTTTATTTGCATATAGTTGCTGGTAATAGTCTCTTATGATCCTTTGTATTTCTGTGTTGTCTGTTGTGATCTCTCCATTTTCATTTCTAATTTTGTTGATTTGATTTTTCTCCCTTTGTTTCTTGATGAGTCTGGCTAATGGTTTGTCAATTTTATTTATCTTCTCAAAGAACCAGCTTTTGGCTTTGTTGATTTTTGCTATGGTCTCTTTTGTTTCTTTTGCAGTTATTTCTGCCCTAATTTTTAAGATTTCTTTCCTTCTACTAATCTTGGTGTTCTTCATTTCTTCCTTTTCTAGTTGCTTTAGGTGTAGAATTCCATTATTTATTTGACTTTTTTCTTGTTTCTTGAGGTAAGCCTGTATTGCTATGATCCCTTTAGCACTGCTTTTACAGTGTCCCATAGGTTTTGAGTTATTGTGTTTTCATTTTCATTTGTTTCTATGCATATTTTAATTTCTTTTTTGATTTCTTCTGTGATTTGTTGGTTTTTCAGCAGTGTGCTGTTCAGCCTCCATATGTTGGCATTTTTAATAGTTTTTCTCGTGTATTTGACATCTGATCTTACTGCATTGTGGTCAGAAAAGATGCTTGGAATGATTAAAATTTTTTTTTTGAATTTACCAAGGCTATATTTATAGCCCAGGATGTGATCTATCCTGGATAAGGTTCCATGTGTGCTTGAGAAAAAGGTGGAATTCATTGTTTTGGGGTAAAATGTTCTATAGATATCAATTAGGTCTAACTGGTCTATTTTATCATTTAAAGTTTGTGTTTCCTTGTTAATTTTCTATTTAGTTAATCTATCCATAGGTGTGAGTGGGGTATTAAAGTCTCCCACTATTATTGTGTTATTGTTAATTTCCCCTTTCATACTTTTTAACATTTATCTTACAATTTTTTGTGCTCCTATGTTGGGTGCATATATATTTATAATTGTTATATCTTCTTCTTCAATTGACCCTTTGATCATTATGTAGTGTCCATCTTTGTCTCTTATCACAGCCTTTGTTTTAAAGTCTATTTTATCTGATATGAGTATTGCTACTCCTGCTTTCTTTTGGTCTCTATTTGCATGGAATATCTTTTTCCAGCCCTTCACTTTCAGTCTGTATGTGTCCCCTGTTCTGAGGTGGGTCTCTTGTAGACAACATATGTAGGGGTCTTATTTTTGTATCCATTCAGCCAGTCTTTGGCTTTTGGTTGGGGCATTCAACCCATTTACGTTTAAGGTAATTATTGATAAGTATGATCCCATTGCCATTTACTTTATTATTTTGGGCTCGAGTTTATACACCCTTTTTGTGTTTCCTGTCTAGAGAAGATCCTTTAGAATTTGTTGGAGAGCTGGTTTGGTGGTGCTGAATTCTCTCAGCTTTTGCTTGTCTGCAAAGCTTTTGATTTCTCCTTCATATTTGAATGAGATCCTTGCTGGGTACAGTAATCTGGGCTGTAGGTTATTTTCTTTCATCACTTTAAGTATGTCTTGCCATTTCCTCCTGGCCTGAAGTGTTTCTTTTGAAAGATCAGCTCTTATCCTTATGGGAATCCCCTTGTGTGTTATTTGTTGTTTTTCCCTTGCTGCTTTTAATATTTGTTCTTTGTGTTTGATCTTTGTTAATTTGATTAATATGTGTCTTGGGGTGTTTCGCCTTGGGTTTATCCTGTTTGGGACTCTCTGGGTTTCTTGGATTTGGGTGATCATTTCCTTCTCCATTTTAGGGAAGTTTTCAACTATTATATCTTCAAGTATTTTCTCATGGTCTTTCTTTTTGTCTTCTTCTTCTGGGAAGCCTATGATTTGAATGCTGGAGCATTTAACGTTGTCCCAGAGGTCTTTGAGGTTGTTCTCATTTCTTTTAATTTTTTTTTTCTTTTTTCCTCTCTGTTTCATTTATTTCTACCATTCAATCTTCTACCTCACTTATCCTATCTTCTGCCTCCATTATTCTACTGTTTGTTCCCTCCAGAGTGTTTTTGATCTCATTTATTGCATACAATTATTCATTATATGTTGACTCTTTTTTATTTCTTCTAGGTGCTTGTTAAACCTTTCTTGCATCTTATCGATCCTTGTCTCCAGGCTATTTATCTGTAACTTCAATTTGTTTTCAAGGTTTTGGATCATTTTCACTATCATTATTCCGAAATCTTTATCAGGTAGATTCCCTATCTCTTTCTCTTTTATTTGGTTTGGTGAGCATTTATCTTGTTCCTTTGCCTGCTCGGTATTTCTCTGCCTTTTCATCTTATTTATATTGGTGTGTTTGGGGTGGCCTTTCTGTATTCTGGCAGTTTGTGGTTCCTCCTTATTGTGGAGGTTCCTTGCTGTGGGTGGGGTAGGACGTGTAGCTTGTCAAGGTTTCCTGGTTAGGGAAGCTTGTAAATGTGTTCCTGTGGGTGGAGCTGGATTTCTTCTCTCTGGAGCACAACGAAGTGTCCAGTAATGAGTTTTGAGATGTCGATGGGTTTGGTGTGACTTTGGGCAACCTGTATATTGAAGCTCAGGGCTATGTTCCTGTGTTGCTAGAGAATTTGTGTGGTATCTCTTACTCTAGAACTGGTTGTCCCTTGGGTGGTGCTTGGTTTCAGCATAGGTATGGAGGCATTTGATGAGCTCCTATTGATTAGAATCACTACGAACAAAGCTAGTGGAGGTGATAGAATTCCAGTTGAGCTATTCCAAATCCTGAAAGATGATGCTGTGAAAGTGCTGCACTCAATATGCCAGCAAATTTGGAAAACTCAGCAGTGGCCACAGGACTGGAAAAGGTCAGTTTTCATTCCAATCCCAAAGAAAGACAATGCCAAAGAATGCTCAAACTACTGCACATTTGGACTCATCTCACACGCTAGTAAAGTAATGCTCAAAATTCTCCAAGCCAGGCTTCAGCAATATGTGAACCGTGAACTTCCTTATGTTCAAGCTAGTTTTAGAAAAGGCAGAGGAACCAGAGATCAAATCGCTAACATCCGCTGGATCATGGAAAAAGCAAGAGAGTTCAAGAAAAACATCTATTTCTGCTTTATTGACTATGCCAAAGCCCTTGGCTGTGTGGATCACAATAAACTGTGGAAAATTCTGAAAGAGATGGGAATACCAGACCACCTGATCTGCCTCTTGAGAAACCTATATACAGGTCAGGAAGCAACACTTAGAACTGGACATGGAATAACAGACTTGTTCCAAATAGGAAAAGGAGTACGTCAAGGCTGTATATTTTCAGCCTGTTTATTTAACTTATATGCAGAGTACATCATGAGAAACGCTGGGCTGGAAGAAAGCTGGAATCAAGATTGCTGGGAGAAATCTCAATAACCTCAGATATGCAGATGACCCCACCTTTATGGCAGAAAGTGAAGAGGAACTAAAAAGCCTCTTGATGAAAGTGAAAGAGGAGAGTGAAAAATTGGCTTAAAGCTCAACATTCAGAAAATGAAGATCATGGCATCTGGTCCCATCACTTCATGGGAAATAGAGGGGGAAACAGTGGAAACAGTGTCAGACTTTATTTTTGGGCTCCAAAATTACTGCAGATGGTGACTGCAGCCATGAAATTAAAAGACGCTTACTCCTTGGAAGGAAAGTTATGACCAACCTAGATAGCATATTCAAAAGCAGAGACATTACTTAGCCAACAAAGGTCCATCTAGTCAAGGCTATGGTTTTTCCAGTGGTCATGTATGGATGTGAGAGTTGGACTGTGAAGAAGGCTGAGCGCTGAAGAATTGATGCTTTTGAACTGTGGTGTTGGAGAAGACTCTTGAGAGTCCCTTGGACTTCAAGGAGATCCAACCAGTCCATTCTGAAGGAGATCAGCCCTGGGATTTTTGGAAGTAATGATGCTAAAGCTGAAACTCCAGTACTTTGGCCACCTTATGCGAAGAGATGTACTCATTGGAAAAGACTCTGATGCTGGGAGGGATTGGGGGCAGGAGGAGAAGGGGACGACAGAGGATGAGATGGCTGGATGGCATCACTGACTCAATGGACGTGAGTCTGGGTGAACTCTGGGAGTTGGTGATAGACAGGGAGGCCTGGCATGCTGCGATTCATGGGGTTGCAAAGAGTCGGACATGACTGAGCAACTGATCTGATCTGATCTGATCTATTGATTAATGTTCCCTGGATTCAGGAGTTCTCAGGTGTTCTCAGGATTTGGACTTAAGCCTCCTGCCTCTGGTTTTCAGTCTTATTTTTACAGTAGCCTCAAGACTTCTCCATGTATACAGCACCGATGGTAAAACATCTAGGTTAATGATGAAAAGTTTCTTCACAGTGAGGGACACCTAGAGAGGTACACAGAGTTACATGGAGAACAGAAGAGGGAGGAAGGAGACAGAGGTGGCCAGGAGGATAAAAGGGGAAATCAAAAGGAGAGAGACAGATCCAGCCAGTAATCAGTTCCCTAAATGTTCTCCACAGCCCAGAACACACAAAGAGATTCACAGAGTGGGTAGAGATGAAAAGGGGGAAGGGGGAGATAGAGGCGACCTGGTGGAGAGAAAGGAGAGTCAAAAGGGGGAGAAAGCAACCAGGCCAGTGATCTCACTCCCAAGTAAAAATGGGTACTGAAGATTGAGTTCTTAAGGGTACAAAGTTGATAACAAATACCAAAAAGCAAAGATTAAAAATCTAGTGTAGAGGTTAGATTCTCAAAAATACAATATTAAAAAAAAAAAACTATGTCACAAAAATTATTAAAAAAAAATATATATATATATGAAGTTTGCTTTAAAAATAGGGTCTTTTTTTTTGCAAGGTAATAGTTGTTATAAAAATGAAAATTAAAGAAGTAATAGAGACTTAAATTTAAAAAAAAATTTTTTTAATTAAAAGAATGATAACCAGAAGGGAAAGAGACACGTGCACCCCAATGTTCACCACAGCACTGTTTACAATAGCCAGGACATGGAAGCAACCTAGATGTCCATCAGCAGATGAATGGATAAGAAAGCTATGGTACATATACACAATGGAGTATTACTCAGCCATTAAAAAGAATACATTTGAATCAGTTCTAATGAGGTGGATGAAACTGGAGCCTATTATACAGAGTGAAGTAAGCCAGAAGGAAAAACACCAATACAGTATACTAACGCATGTATATGGAATTTAGAAAGATGGTAACAATAACCCGGTGTATGAGACAGCAAAAGAGACACTGATGTATGGAACAGTCTTATGGACTCTGTGGGAGAGGGAGAGGGTGGGAAGATTTGGGAGAATGGCATTGAAGCATGTAAAATACCATGTAAGAAACGAGTTGCCAATCCAGGTTCGATGCACGATACTGGATGCTTGGGGCTAGTGCACTGGGACGACCCAGAGGGATGGTATGGGGAGGGAGGAGGGAGGAGGGTTCAGGATGGGGAACACATGTATACCTGTGGGGGATTCATATTGATATTTGGCAAAACTAATACAATTATGTAAATTTTAAAAAGAAAAGAAAAGAAAAAAAATGATAATAGTAAAAATATATCTAGGGCTTTCTCTGGAGCTGTTGCAGACAGTGTGGGGTCAGTTCATTTTCAGATAGTTCCTTGGTCCAGCTTGTACTTCTCAAGGTCTATAGGCCCCTTCCTATGTAGTTGGTGCAACTACAGGGTTTTAATCTATTGCACCTGTCACTTCCAAAGCGGTTCCCTCTATTTATTTTCGCTTCTTCTGTTTACTAGTCTCTTCAGTGTCTAATTTCCGCCCTGACACAAGGCGGGCAGTGATGGTCACTTTTTTTAGGCTCACTTGTTCAGTTGTGCTGTGAGGAGGGAGGAACACTGCAAACAAATATCACTGGCATGTGCTCACAGTGATTCAGCTACACTGGGTTTGCCTCCATTCAGTGTGTGCGCTTTCCCAGTCTACACTGCTCAGGCTCTAGGTTTCTCTACTGGGAACTGTCTGATGCTGGCCCTGCATTGTAGGCACTCTCCAGGTCTAAGCCGCTCAGGTTCAGGTTCCGGGGTACTCCATAAAGGCATAGATTTGGTTGGGCCTGCATTTTGTGCTTGTCCCAGGTCTGAGCAGCTCAGGTGACGAGGTGCTTGGCGAGCACAGTCGCCTCCAGTTAAAGGCTGTGACTTATCGCCTCCTCTATCCTAGCCACTCAGTTTTCTGGGTGTACAACAGGTGCGCCTTCTCAGATGTGCCGTGTGTCTCTTCTGGGGAGCTGATCTCTGCCTGCGACCCTCCCGGGGGATGTTGATCGTCCAGAATCCCAAGAAGTCTTGGTTAGCAACGATGTCTGCTTGCAGTTTGGTACAGGATGCCTCCCTGGGGCCGCAATTGCCCCTTTCTGGCTCTGGCTGCCCTCGCCTGCCTGTCTCCAGTGGGGAATGTGCCGGTCTGCAGCTGGCTAGCTCTGCTCAATCCTTTGTTCTGTGAGTGGGCCTGGTGGTATCTTAGGTTAGGGCTTTTCGCGGGATAGCTATCCCACAGTCTGGGTTGCTATCTCAAGCTAGTACCTTCAGATTGCCCTTGGCGCATTCAGACCTGGCCCTTATCTTAAGCAATGCAGCCTGCGCCTCCCTGTCCAGCCCCCGCTTGCTAGTGGGAGATGCGAGCATCTGGGCTGCTCCACTGGGAGTTGCTGTTAGGCACATAATCTGTGAGTTTTAATTATTTATTTATTTTTCCTTCCAGTTATTTTGCCCTTTGAGATTCCAAGGCTTGCCACAGACCCACCAGAGAGAATGTTTCCTGGTCTTTGGAAACTTCTCTCTTTTTTAAGTCTCCCTTCCTGGGATGCATCTCCATCCCTACCTCTTTTGTCTCTCTTTTTATCTTTTATATTTTGTCCTACCTCCTTTCAGAGGCAATGGGCTGCCTTTTTGGGTGCCTGATGTCCTCTGCCAGCATTCAGAAGTTGTTTTGTGGAATTTGCTCAGCATTCAAATGTTCTTTCGATGAATTTGTGGGGAAGAAAGTGGTCTCCCTGTTCTATTCCTCCTCCATCTTCTTGATATTCTCTTCTAATCTCAGATCTCTAGGGAAATAAACTAGTGGGGTTCTCTTCCAAACTTGTTAAAGAATCCTGATCTGGTCACTTTTTATAATGAATCTAATGTGACCTTTAAACATTTTTGTTTATATTTTTTACTCTCTTAAGATTTGTTTTCTTATGACAACCTTTATTTTCATTTTCTGATTAGAAACAGACAATTTCACAGAGAAATAAAGTATTTAGACAGTCTAAATATCAGGCAGTAAGTGTTTATTGATTATCCACTATGGAGGATGTTATAGAGTATTCAAAAGAAACATGCAAAATTAGTCTAACTCTTAAAGAAGCTTAAAATCAGCTGAGAAGGCATATATATTTGGGAAATGAATAACACTGAAACACTGTATGATTAGGTGGAAAATGGCTAGCACAGAAAATAAGGTGGCCCTAAATCTTGTGCAATTTTAAATTAAGAAATCTAGTTAAAATGTGTTTGTCTCCAAAATATAAGAAGTAATTAGTGTCAGGGAGATGTTTATACAAGTTTCAGGAATCATAACATTAAACATACAGTCTCTGGAGTTAGATAGTTCGATTTAATCTGCCTTTTATTTGCCATTTATCAGCTGTGTGATTTTAGAAGCTCTCTTAACCTCTTTGTGCCTTGTTTTGTCATCTGTAAATTGGGAGCAGTTTATTTCTAACTTATACTATGTATGTGATGTGAGCAATGCTCATGTTTGCTATGTTGTGCTAAAGCTAAGTATGCTGCTACTGCTGCTGCCAAGTCGCTTCAGTCGTGTCCGACTCTGTGTGACCCCATAGATGGCAGCCCACCAGCCTCCCCTGTCCCTGGGATTCTCCAGGCAAGAACTCTGCAGTGGGTTGCCATTGCCTTCTCCAATGCAAGAAAGTGAAAGTGAAGTCGCTCAGTCGTGTCTGACTCTTAGCGACCCCATGGACTTCAGCCTACCAGGTTCCTCTGCCCATGAGATTTTCCAGGCAAGAGTACTGGAGTGGGGTGCCATTGCCTTCTCCAGCTAAGTATGCTACAACTCAATAATTTAGACACTTGCAGGCAGTTAAATACTTGGCTGGAGTCATTAGATATTCAAATTATTTGACTAAGGAATTCTACTCATATGTTTTTATTATAAGCAAGAAGAGTAGGGGCAGGCTCCATTAACATTAGTTGAGATTATTATACTTAGTGAAGTTCACAGCATTAAAAAAATATTAATAACTTCAATGAAAACCCTGTGACTTACCCTTATTAGTTCCAGATAGGTAAATACTTTGCTAGTGAGTAATAAGTAAAATTAGCTTTCAACTCATAACATTATAAGTACAAGATTCTTGATATAAATATTAGTCATGCCACAGTAGAAACACATCTCTAGCTACACAAATAAGTTTAAGAAACACAATTATTATAGTAAAATAATTGGAAACAATTTAATAGTCAGTGTCAAAAGAATCTCCCTGCAATGCAGAAGACCTGGGTTCAATCCCTGGGTTGGGAAGATCCCTTGGAGAAGGAAATGGCAACCCACTCCAGTATTCTTTCCTTGAGAATTCTATGGACAGACCATGGAGTCACAAACAGTCAGACATGACTGAGCGACTAACACCTTCACTAACTTCATCAATGAACTAGTAAAATGAAATTTGGTAAATAAACATAAAAATAAAGTTGTTGAAATTAAATTTAGTACAATTATTATTCAAAAGTTTATAAGGCACATAATTAAATAACACATAATCAGTACAATTATACAAAATATGTAAACATGGATGGTAGAGGCAAACACAAAATTATTGGTTTGTGCAATATATGATTCATATTTACTTTAGTCTGTATTATTTTTTCCATAAAAATCCCAAGGAAAGAAACTTAGAGGTAATTTATTAATACATACATTGTTGAAATTATTAATTTATTTATAAAATTACTTTGAAAATATATAAATTATATATAAACCCACTGAGATTAGTTCCTTGTATATGATAATACTAAGACAAAGTTATTTCCCTTAAGACATTCCAGGCTACTGAATTCAGTAAAGGCATTTATATTTTCAAAATTATTTTCTACTTAGAAAAAAATAATCTAGATTTGTATAACATTCTTTCTTTCCTGCAAAATGAAATCTAGGTGGTTTTATATATATATATAATAAAGAGGAGGCTCTATGGGCTCCCCTCGTGGCTCAGATGGTAAGGAATCCACCTGCAATGCAGGAGAACCAGGTTGGGAAGACCCCTGAAGAAGGGAATGGCTACCCACTCCAGTATTCTTGCCTGGAGCATTCGATGGACCAGCCCACCTGGAGCCTGGTGGGCTATAGTCCATGGGGTCACAAAGATTCAGACATGACTAAGTGACTAACATTATACCACTATATAATATATATACCTGGAATGTGTAATACATTTTAAGAGAAAAATTTTCCTAATACCATAAAGTAAATTATTGACAAATTCAACTTTATGAAAATTACTTTTCCATTAGAAAAATTACTGTGAATGAAGGCAATAAAACACAAAACGGTACTGGATAATGATATTTATAACACATGCATGTGTGTATGCCAAGTTGCTTCAGTTGTGTCCAACTCTTTATGACCCCATGGACGTCATCCCTCCTGGTTTTTCTGTCCATGGAATTCTCCAGAAGAGAATACTGCAGTGGGTTGCCATGCCTTCCTCCAGGGATCTTACCAACCCAGGGATCAAACCCGTTTCTCCTGCAGCTCCTGCATTGCAAGTGGATTCTTTACCTCTTGAGCCACCAGGCAAGTCCCCTATAATAGGTAACGCAAATTAGTTTACTATATAAGATAGAAAAAAATTTAAAGGATCATCAGACAATTGGAAAACAGGGCCAAATAAATAACATGATACAGCAAGCATCCTGAGTTATGTTGTCATTATATTGGTGTATTCATTCAGTTCAGTTCAGTCACTCAGTTGTGTCCTACTCTTTGCAACCCCATGAATCGCAGCATGCCAGGCCTCCCTGTCTATCACCAACTCCTGGAGTTCATTCAGACTTACATCCATCAAGTCAGTGATGCCATCCAGCTATGTCATCCTCTGTTGTCCCCTTCTCTTCCTGCCCCCAATCCCTCCCAGCATCAGAGTCTTTTCCAATGAGTCAACTCTTTGCATGAGGTGGCCAAAGTACTGGAGTTTCAGTTTCAGCATCAGTCCTTCCAATGAACACCCAGGACTGATCTTTTTAGGATAGACTGGTTGGATCTCCTTGCAGTCCAAGGGACTCTCAAGAGTCTTCTCCAACACCACAGTTTAAAAGCATCAATTCTTTGGTGCTCAGCTTTCTTCACAGTACAACTCTCACATCCATACATGACCACTGGAAAAACCATAGCCTTGACTAGATGGACCTTTGTTGGCAAAGTAATGTCTCTGCTTTTGAATATGCTATCTAGGTTGGTCATAACTTTCCTTCCAAGGAGTAAGCGTCTTTTAATTTTATGGCTGCAGTCACCATCTGCAGTAATTTTGGAGCCCAAAAAATAAAGTCTGACACTGTTTCCACTGTTTCCCCCTCTATTTCCCATGAAGTGATGGGACCAGATGCCATGATCTTCATTTTCTGAATGTTGAGCTTTAAGCCAATTTTTCACTCTCCTCTTTCACTTTCATCAAGAGGCTTTTTAGTTCCTCTTCACTTTCTGCCATAAAGGTGGGGTCATCTGCATATCTGAGGTTATTAATATTTCTCCCAGCAATCTTGATTCCAGCTTGTGTTTCTTCCAGCCCAGCGTTTCTCATGATGTACTCTGCATATAAGTTAAATAAGCAGGGTGACAATATTCAGCCTTGACGTACTCCTTTTCCTATTTAGAACCAGTCTGTTGTTCCATGTCCAGTTCTAACTGTTGCTTCCTGACCTGTATATAGGTTTCTCAAGAGGCAGATCAGGTGGTCTGGTATTCCCATCTCTTTCAGAATTTTCCACAGTTTATTGTGATCCACACAGTCAAAGGCTTGGCATAGTCAATAAAGCAGAAATAGATGTTTTTCTGGAACTCTCTTGCTTTTTGCATGATCCAGTGGATGTTGGCAATTTGATCTCTGATTCCTCTGCCTTTTCTAAAACCAGCTTGAACATCTAACCTTCCTAAAAAGATTATTTTCAACTAAAACTGCTGCAGAAGAAATAGAAAACCTGGGTCATCACGTAACGATTAAGGAACAAAGATGTTAGATAAAAATATGTTCTCATAAAGAAAGCTAAGTCCAAATGTTTTTCTATGTGAATTATATCCAAAATTAAAAAGAAAAACATATACAAAGTATTTCAGAAAATAAAATAATAGGGAAAAACATCAAATTCATTTTATGAGCCTAGTATAAATCTGATGGGAGCTTCCCAGACGGCTCAGTGATAAAATATCTGCCTGGCAATGTAGGAGATGTAGGTTTAGTGCCTGGGTCAGGAAGATCCCTGGAGAAGGTAATGGCAACCCACTCCAGTATTGCCTGTAAATCCCATGGACAGGGGAGCCTGGTTGGCTACAGTCCATGGGGTCTCAAAAGAGTCAGACATGACTTACCAACTAAATAACAATAACATAAACCTGATATCAAATTTAAAGAAAGAATTAGACACAAAAATTACAGGTCAATCTTACTTTGAATATAAATGAAAAATCACTGAATAGGCAACCCCAAATCCAGCAATATATAAGAAAGATACTACATCATAACCCACCTGCATGTAAGAAAGTGAAAGTGAAAGTCACTCAGTTGTGTCTGACTCTTCGTGACCTCATGGACTGTACAGTCCATGAAATTCTCCAGGCCAGAATACTGGAGTGGGTAGACTTTCCCTTCTCCAGGGGATCTTCCCAACTCAGGGATCCAACCCAGGTCTCCCACATTGCAGGTGGATTCTTTACCAGCTGAGCCACAGGGAAGCCTAAGAATACTGGAGTGGGTAGCCTATCCCTTCTCTAGCAGATCTTGCTGACCCAGGAACTGAACAGGGGTCTCCCGTATTGCAGGCAGATTCTTTACCCATTGAGCTATCAGGGAAGCCCTGCATATAAGGAAGCAGATTTAATTCAACATTCAACAACCTACACTGTAATTATCCACATTAGTAGAAATAGAAAAATTATATAATCATTTCAATGGAAGCTTAAATAAATCTGTGATCAAATCCAACAAACTTTACCTATTGTGTATGTATAAACCACACATATTGGTGGTGGTTTAGGTGCTAAGTCATGTCCAACTCTTGCAACCCCATGGACTGTAGCCTGCCAGGCTCCTCTGTCCATGGGATTCTTCAGGCAAGAACACTGGAGTGGGTTGCCATTTCCTTCTCCAGGGGATCTTCCCAACCCAGGGATCAAACCCGGGTCTCCTGCATTGCAGGCAGATTCTTTACCAACTGAGCTATGAGGGAAGCCCATATGGCTTCCATATATATATATATTACCAAATTAGGAATAAAAATAAACCTCTTTAACCTGATAAAGGAAATAAAAAAATATTCAAACAAATTATTAGAATAAGTAAATTTAGCAGTTTCTTGATAAAATGCCAATATATAAAATTTAATTTTTGTATGTATGAATACCATTTTTTAGTATATAATATTAATACACAGATATAATACCAACACACAAACTCAACTCAATATATAAAATATGATTTTATTTGTACACAATATATAAAAGTAACATTTCCAATAGAAACAACGTACACCAAAGTGCACCTAGGAGCAAAATAATGTATAAAAATTTAAAGGAGAAAATTATAAAAATTTACAGAAAAATAGAAAATAAAGCATAAAAGTAAGAGATGTAAATACCACATTTGTGTATGAAAATATTAAATATCTTAAAGGTAATTTCTTTCTGAAGTGATCTAGTGAATAATGGGTAATTCTAAAAAGTATTTGAAAGGATTTCTAAGTTGAATTAGCAATATAAATAATAGAATAAAGGACAAAAAACAGCTAAGATTTTTCAAAAAAGAGTCAGAGGAGCATTCATACTGTCCTGGATATAAAAATTTACTATCAATACATGAAAAATTAGAACAATATTTTATGAGCCTAGGGTAGACTGAGAGGTCAGAATCATATCCACCCCATATTTAAAAGACTAATTCACGGCAGTACTTCATTGTATTATCAATGGTGAAAAATGGGTTAATTATTAAATAATGCATGGATTGCTCATTTAAAAAGAAAATAAAAGAACAAAAAATAGATCTTGACCCAATATCTTACACAAAACAAAATTCCAGATAGATCTAGTACTTAAACATGCATAGCCAACTTTACAAAAGAATGTTAGAATAAAGCCTTTGTGACTTTAAACTTGAAAAAAAGTTTATTTAAAAAGATAAAAGGCTAAAACCATAAAATAAAAACTAAATTAAAATTAAATTCCATTTCTCAAAAGTTGCCATATAGAGATTAGAGAAAGCACAAACTTGAAAATGCTGTTTGCAATCTGTAAAACCAGAAAAGGGTTAGAGAAAGAAATTGATAACCTATTTTTTAAATCAAGAAGAAAAAGACAAGTATTTTAATATAAAAATGGATGAAATATCCAAACAAATATTTCAGAATAGGAAAACACAAATGGACCCAAGATTATATGAAAATATTCTCTCAACTTTATTAGAAATCAGAGAACAGCCAATTAAAAACTCTCACTTTTGTAACACTGCAACACCTGAAAATATCAAATACTCTTAAGCACGTGAAGTAGTCACTGAAAGTGAGGGTCCAAGCTGAAACAATGACTTTGAAAAACAATTTTGGCATGATTAGTAAGCTTGAGAATATCTGATGACCCAGCAGTTCTGTTTTCCAAAATACATAGCCTTGAGAAACTTTTCTGTGTAGTTACCACAAGAGATATAAAAGAACATGTGCAGCAGCACTGCATTTAATTAAAAAAAATTATTCATCAATAGTGTACCACATAAATAACTAATGGACTATTCATTCAATGGGATACAACAGTGAAGATGAGTTAGTACAATACAGATTAATCTCAAAATCCTATGTTGTATGAAAGAAGCAATTCATCATAGAATATAGAATATTTCCCCCTCTACTTAATGCCCCAAACCAGCTAAAACTAAACAATACATATTTAGGGGTAAATACAGATGTGATAAAAATGCTAAGGCATGGGACTTCCCTGGTGGTCCAGCGGCTAAGACTCCGTGCTCCCATTGCAGGGGATCTGAGTTAGATCGGGGTCAGGGAGCTTGATCCTACATGCCACAAGTAAGACTTCACATGCTGTAACTAAGACCTGGCACAGCCAAATAAATAAATATTTTTAAACATGGTAAGGCAAAATTGCATTGTTAGCACAAAAATTTCAGTTACCTCTGATGGTGGTGAAATAGAATGTTAGCAGAAGAATGCAGGAATTTTTCAGGTGATTCTGAAGTTTGGTGTTAGGTACTGCCAAGTCTCTTCAATCGTGTCCGACTCTGTGCGACCCCATGGACAGCAGCCTACCAGGCTTCTCCGTCCATGGGATTCTCCAGGCAAGAACACTGGAGCGGGTTGCCATTTCCTTCTCCAGGTGTTAGGTACAGGGCTGTTTATTTTATTTATTTTTATTAATGTGCTTTAAAATGTACTATATACATATTTATACATTTTCTTTGATATGATGTATTTCTCAATTTACACAGTGAAAAAAATATTTTTCTCTTCTACCAGAGCTCATTTTAATCTCTTGAACACTGAGCTAAAACTATTTTGTTGTTTTGTACATTCCTAAACACTTGTTCACACTTCTGTACAAAATACTTTCTTTCAGCCATTTGATACCCTCCAAACACCTTGGAGAGTCAAGACATCTTTATTTGCTTAGAAAGGATATGGGAAAATACACCAACCCCTGTACTGAGAATTTACCATCTACCAGGTACGCTATATAATTTCAATATCTGTCTTATTTAATTAACATATTAATATCCTGAGGTATTATTATTTCCATTTTTACTTGAAGAATCAGAGGGTCATCCACATGCAGAGTTGTGATTTGAGGCCAGGCTAGTTGGATATCAACTGTGTATTTTCATTCACTCCCTGTTTTCACAGATTTAGCATTTATTTCTGACACCTTGAGATCCTGAGCTACTTGTGAGCAAGAACTGTGGGAGTGTGGTTTGGGGGAGAATGGTTACCTGTGTATGTATAGTTGGATCCCTTTGCCATTTACCTGAAACTGTCACAACATTGTTTATTGGCTGTGAATGTGTTAGTCGCTCAGTGGTGTCTCACTCTAAAGATGCTAAGGCATGGAACTTCTCTGGTGGTTCAGTGGGACCATCACCCACCAGATTCCTCTGTCCATGGAATTTTCCAGTCAAGAATACTAGAGTGGGATCCCATTTACTTCTCTGGGGGATTTTCCCAACCCAGGGTTCAAACCTGGATCTCCTGCATTGTAGTTGGATTCTTTACTGTCTGAGCCACCAGGAAAGCCTGTTAATTGGCTATACCCCAATACAAAATAAAAAGCTGAAAAAACAAAAACAAAAAATAGCTATGGTACTTCATCCTCAGAGCCCTTAACTCTGACCCGGATTAGGGTTCGAGCAATCAGTGAGTTTTAGGACATTTTGGCCCATGTATTTATCATGAGTTATAATAGCCAGAATGAGAGAGGAACATTTTAAATTATTTAATTCAATGATCTTACATTATATTTAAGTAAACTGAGGCCTGAAATGTTTAATTGGCCAGTCTCTGACACCACATCCACAGAACTAAGAGATATATCCATCTTTGTATCTCTTTTCTCCTTGGTCTTCTCTTTCCAACACCTCCCACTGTGGATTTGGCTATTTTTTCCATGTGGAGTTGGATAGGGTCCACTTGAAGAGTTTAACACCTATCTGTTTGTCCAATCTATTCCCTAACTTAGGTGTTTTCCTTAGTGAATAGAGCTGAGGACATTTTAATTAATTTATTATGTCCCTTCAATTAAGGGACCCAATTAATAATTGAAATGGATTTTTAATTGGTTTATATCCTCTAGGGTATCATATTAATAACATAAATAAACTAACAGGTTTGCATTAAATTAGAATTCATCTATATGTATATTTGTTGCCTCCCAATACATTATCTATTCTTAACCTCCAAAACCGAATATAACTTTTTAAATGAAGATATCCTAATGTGCTCGTTTTTTGTTATTGTTATTCCACTTTAAGGCAAGGTCATAGTGTGTTCTAGCTTGAAATGAAAAATATTGATGTTATTTTTACTTTTGTCACTAGATTCATAATTTCCCCAGTTCTCCAGTCCTTTCATGTAGAAATCACTTTTGAGTAGTCTCTCTTCTTCAACAGTCTATCTGATCATAGCCTTAGGTACCACCTCAGAGAGGCAGATCATTTGTTTTTAGGTAATGAAATTGAAAATCAGAGAGGTCACACAGCATGCCTGAGCTCACACAGCAAGTTAGTAATAAGGATAGTGGTCTGTATTTAGACACCTTGTGGATTTTTCCCTCAAATGTCATTTACTTTGGCCCTCCATTCCCCTTTGGGATGTTATGACACAAGATTACATTGGGATGAATCTTCCCTTCTGTTGAGAATAACTGAATGACTTATCTTATTGGAAAAAATAATCAAATTTCTTTCTGTTATTCCCAGCACTTAGCAAAATATCTAGGACAATAGTGTCTTATTACAAGTTATTCAGGGTAAACTGCCCAAAGGCTTCTAGCATTTTCTCCTGCCTGAAGTGTTAAATGAATGCACCCTCAGAAGGACATTTCAGTACAATCCACCCTTGAATGGTTGGGCTAATTTATTTTTGCAACATTGTTCCTGATATTTCTCTCATACAATTTATCTTCCCTGCATAGCTACCATGTTTCCCATCGGATCCCACTGACATTCTTTCTTCCCTGCCTCCAGTTCTGAAGACTCCTCTAACTCAGTGATTTGCAAAATGTAGTCCTCAGACTATGATCTGAGAAATTGGTAAAAAAGCTGATTCTTGGCCCTTCTCCTCACTAATTCTGGGGGTGAGTTCTACACTCTGTTTTAACAAGTTCTCCAGGTGATTGGGATGCATGAGAAAGTTTGAGAACAGTTATTCTACTTAATGGATGAAGAAAGGGATTCTTAGGTCTTACAAGTCTTTCAAGACTTCAATTTTTCCTAAGTGGATAAATGAAACCCTTTCTAATACTCATGCGCTCTAATACCTCAAACTCCTCCTTTAACAGAATCAAATTTTCTGTATTTGGGGGTATATGCCTTATTATTCCCAAGTGAAAACTGAGGGTAAGTATTCCAGGCTTTATTTCTAATTATTCTTCCACATAATGCCTCACACTTGTTAATGCATCAATATATACTTATCGAATCACTGTATGTACATGTGCTCATTCACATCTGACTCTTTGTGACCCCATGGACTGTAACCCATCAGGCTCTTCTGCCTGTGGAATTTTCCTGGCAAGAATACTGGAGTAGAGTGCCATTTCCTTCTCCAGGGCATCTTCCCAACCCAGGGATTGAACCCACATCTCTTGCATCTCCTGCATTAGCAGGCAGATTCTTTACCACTAGCACCACCTGGGAAGTGCTATTGTATCACTAGAGGCAGGAATAATGATGATGATCATGATAATTTTTAGAGTGAATATTTGTCCTGTTTGCGGTCCAGTGATATGTTTTCCATATTCTTTCTAAGGTTGGAAATTCCTTTTTTCCACGGCATTGGAAATTAGAATAGAAAAAATTCTATTTTCCCAAAATAAAAGGCCAAACTCCCCCAATTTCTCTTATAACTAGTGCATGGCTCAATCAATGGAAAGATTTAAAAACCCAGTGATACAGAAAAGAACAGATGGAGAATTCCTTTTATCTCCTGTAGTGGTCACAGTAGCAATGGCTATTTGTTAAATTCTGGCAAAGAAGTGGTCTTGGGGGTGCTTTAGGTAAATTCAAGTTCCTTAGCAATGGCAAGTTCCAAGAGGGCAGTGGTACTCTAATGTCCATGGTGGCACCAGCACATTCTTGCATTTCTTATCAGACAAGTTCCTGAAAGATTAGCATTTAGTCTGACTCCCCAGCCTACTCACTGATTCTCTGGGCAACCCAATATCTTTCCATGCTTTTCTTAATAACTGAGTCAGTATTTGTTGCTTGCACTATAGCACCCTGACTGATGCAGTAATAATAATGACTGTTCTATTTGATTGAGTAGTTGATATGTCTATTAGGCTGCCTATGCATCCCAAATATAACAGAAAATTAATTTATCTGAAAAGACAAAGATTGCAGAATAAGTCATATTTGTTTGCCTTCTGTCAGGCCTCCATACACAAATATGAATATTTGACACTCTATTGCTCCAGAGGGACAGCATGGAGTAAAGACTAACACATTCTTTTGTGTTGTAAACTACATCATCATTGCTCAAGGGGACAATGGGTGTTGCCCTCTACCACCTGTGTCTGGGTGTTGCTAAGGTCTTTCCTTTGTCAGCTCACATTTCCAATCTTTAAGGTCAAGGTTTTCTGCTCCAGGCACATCTTGGATGGGTAAAAGGAAGCATTCACATACAAAAGTTCAGGCAGCATGACTGGGAAAATCACCCATCTGACCCAGAGAGACTCTCTTCTTGGAAAATTACTAAATTATATCCAACTATAAAAACCTCACTTTGAATTGTCTAACAATGTGAATCTCATTTAATGTTCACAAAATCTCTGAGGTGGATGCAGAGGGTGTCATTCTTACTTTACAGATGAGGCTCTGAAAGGTAAAAATCAAGGTCATGGTTACATACCTTAATGTTAGCAGAATTAGGATTTAATTTCCTGTTGACCCAATTCAACAGCCTTTATTCTTCCTGATGAAATGCTGTCTTGCAAGGAAGGCCTCCTCTCTACAGTCTTTCTGTATACTCCACTTTCTCCTTCCCAGATTTTACTGATCACATTCTCCTTTAAGTCCTCAACATACTTCTGTTGTAGAACATAGAATACTTTGCCACTCACATTCCATACCTCTCTATCTGAAGTATAGATTACTGAGAACACAGATTATGCTTTACTTGTTTCCCATGTTCCTAGTACAGTGCATGGATTACAGTATTTGCTTAATAAATATTTATCACAAGAATGGATGGGTGAATAAAAGCAGAGGGGAAAATCCAATACTGTATAGATAATTATGACATGTTCACTTAGCATTCCCCCGAAACACACAAGTCAAAGGGAAAAGAGAGCTCTGGAACTATCCCTTCTACTGGGATCGACTCACTATGGTTCACTTCAGAGAAAATAACTACACTCTTCTAGTTCATTACAAATAAACCCCAACTACTCCAACATTCCAGTGCAGCTGGCTTGCCTGGCTACTATCTAGATCCCTTCATAATAGCACACACTGCCATTTCATTACTGACAAGGGGCCTTGGAACCACCTAAAGAACGCTCTGTGTGAGGCTGAAGTGGCAGTATTGCTGATCCATTGCAGCTGAAGGTGTCCTCATCTGGGGAAGGACTTCTGGATAATGAACCTTAACTGCCAGTCCCTATCAAGGAAGTCAAGCCATTTTTCAAAGCTTGGGAGTTATTTGCTTGCATTAGATGGTGTCTGAGCTCTAGAGGTTGATGTGGAACCAGCAATGTATGTAATGAACATTTATGGAATTAAATGCTACGGCCATCATGATTACACAAAACTAAAAACAAATAAAGAAGTGACCATACAATCTGCTTGCATTGCATTCCACTTGGAGAATCCAATTTGTAATTCTGAGGGAGAGAAAATACTGTCTCTCCCCATTCCTTTCTTTTAAAAGAGGTGGCAGAGGAGAGGAAGTAGTGCATAGGTTTTGAACTCCAAAGACCAGGGTCTAATATTGGCTTCCTCTCTCATTCATTGTTGACCTTCAGAAAGTTCCTTCCCATCCCTTAGACTCCAATTTCTCTTCAGCAAAATAAGTATCATAATATCTTCCTCTCACTCTGCCCATAAGGATTAAATGAGATGATGTACATGAAGTATCGGCTCTATTGTACCTGCTTGTTTAATTTTTTCTTGTTTACCACTGATTTATCTGTGTCCTCCTTGCTACTTTATCTCAGCACAGAAGTACATTGTGTTCTATTGACGGTGACCTGCAGGCCTTTCTGAAAGAGAAGGTAGAAGACAAGGGAAAACAAGAATTTATTAGTTATGCAAAGAATCCTTTCCTCCAAGGATGAACATTCTACAGGCAGGAGAAAAGAATCCATGGGGACCTGGGCAGATTGAAACAGCTGTACACTGAGGAGGTTCATGCTGGGAGAAGACATTTCCTTTAAAGTGTTTCTGCATCTTCAAAGCACAACATTGAAAAAGGCCAAATGATGTTCCCTCTGCTGAATAAAGCTGGGACAGCTGCTTTAACCTCACTACATGTGGAAAAAGGGCTTTGATGAACTGAGAGTGGCTTTATGGGCAGTGACTTCCTTCTTGGTCCTGGACCGTAAGCAATTTGTGCAATGCAAATAGAACAGACTATTCCATTTCTAAGTTTTCTCTGTGTGGACTGCCTCTGGTCCACAGGGATGTTGCTAAAATGGTCTTTGAAGTAGGGAAGATTATTATTTGTGGGGTGATGCTGGGGATCTCGTTGTTTTGGTGTAAATGAGTATTAAAGATCATTTTGTCAATCATTTCAGTTCAGTTCAGTCGCTCAGTCATGTCCGACTCTTTGCAACCCCATGAATCACAGCACGCCAGGCCTCCCTGTCCATCACAAACTCCCAGAGTTCACTCAGACTCACATCCATCGAGTCAGTGATGCCATCCAGCCATCTCATCCTCTGGTGTCCCCTTCTCCTCCTGCTCCCAGTCCCTCCCAGCATCAGAGTCTTTTCCAGTGAATCAGCTCTTTGCATAAGGTGGCCAAAGTACTGGAGTTTCAGCTTCAGCATCATTCCCTCCAAAGAAATCCCAGGACCCAGGCCCATTCAAGTGCACAGCTGAGTGGGTCTTTACATGTATATCAATAATTACAGTGGGGAATATAATTTTACATTTGAGTCTAAATACTCCTTCCCATTTTTGAGACAAATTCCAGAATTCTTAAATAAAAGAGTGATTTATGCTTATGTATCAGAATTCCCCATCATTGTGATATAATTCAACCCTCTGAGTTTCCTCTATAAAGTTGGATGAGACAGATAAGTCCATTCTACAGATGAGAAGAGTGAGGCTCAGTGAGGATGCATTTGTCTAAGATGGTGCAGCTGGTTAGGAGCAACATCAATATCAGAATAATCATCAAGATGTATTTCACCAAGGCGGTCACAGATTCTCTGGGTATTTGGAGCTGAATTTAATATAAAGAACAATAGAAAAACATCCTGTTTTGTAAATTTTAGAAAACATGACTATGTGAACACATTTCTAGGGTCCTTCCTAGGACTATGGATGGAGTCTGGGCAAGCTAGGGTACTGGAGTGTGACCTTCACTATCTTCACAGTAAATGGCTTCTGCAAAGGAACATGCTAGCAAGAGACTTTTGCCTGGCAACATGCACTTGAGTGATAACTCATTATCATAATTATGATTACTCTGTTTGGCTTATGTCATCTCTAAAGTGACCCAGAGGTATACTACTCAAGATGGGAGCAGTGGGAGACCTGGATGAGTCATGCTGAAGTTTATTGCTGCCTTTAAAACACCTGCACCCAACCTATTCATCCCCAGCACTCCCATTTCTTCCTTGGGGAGATTATTCTTCCCCAGAGCCTGCTCTGTTTGGCCGCTGGTTCAGGTCCCATGCCATGCTTTACAGACTGAACATAGCTGCTCCTCATAACACACATAATCTGATTCAGCTAAGAGCCTACCCCTTCTTCATTCTTTCCTATCTCCCTTCCTTGGAAAGTTGTATTGTGTCATCTCATTTTCAGAGGTCATGACTGTCCCTTTCCTTTGGTTCTCTTTTTGCAGCTCTAAACAATGATTTTTGTTGTTGTTTTTGGAACCCCATGGAAGCTTTGCAAGCACCCATCTGCCTTTTTCATGCCAAGTCCAGTCGTCATCACTCATCTGAACCACGTGCTGGGCTCACGGGCTGTGCAGAGTAGGCAGAGCAGGCAGTTGCCTAGGTGTCAGGAGACTCAAGTTCTAATCTTAACCTTGCTCCCTTCTTCATATCTGACCTTGCATCATAGTCTTACATTTTTGTATTCTGGAAATAATGGATTCACAGTGCAATATGTTAGGTGGAAACTTTAAGCAATGACTTCCATGTGGTTGGGTTGCATAAGAAAATAATGATAGACCTTTTTTAAAAAAAATGATTTATTTTTTATTGAAGGATAATTGATTTACAGAATTTTGCTGTTTTCTGTCAAACCTCAACATGAATCAGCCATAGGTATACATATATCCCCTCCCTTTTGAACCTCCCTCCCATCTCCCTCTCCACCCCACCCCTCTAGGTTGATACAGAGCACCTGTTTGAGTTTCCTGAGCCATACAGCAAATGACTTTTTTTTTTTAAAGCAAATTTTCAGGCTCAGTCTCAGATCTTGTGAATCATAGGAAGAGACAGATAGTCACGATGATGTTGCCCAAAGCATCACCAACAGCCAAAAAAGCAGATGGCAGTTCCAATAAGCCATAGATAAGTCAGGAACTCAGGGAATAGCATGATATCAACACTAACCCTTTTCATCTAAATCTTAGATAATGATCCAGCTGAACTTGAACTTTGGTCTGTTGGCCATGCGTAGCTCTTACAGGCACTTTTGGGCTCCACTTGGCCAAGCAACTCAATGAGCTGCCTCCTTGCTTAGCTTCCACTGTTGTTGGCAGCAAAATTCCTGGGGACAGCAAGCCTTCTCAAGGGCAGAGCTGGTCTTTAAAACCCCCTTAAGTAAGTGGTGTCCTTGTGCACGCTGGGACAGGGTGCGGCAGGGATCTGTGTGGCACCTACTCTGAAATGCCACTGCTGATCCTGTGAAGGATCCAAGAGTAGATCAGATTCCCAAGGCCCCAGCTGGCGGGTCTGTAGGAAAATCAGATTCCTGTGAGTCCTTAGAGGTCACAGGAGGGTGTATGATTGCTCCTGGTCAGAGGCAGGGTGGCTCAGGACAGAAAGGATTAGGGGGAAAAGGGAATGAAATATGACCAGAAGAAACTGACTCGTTATCCTTTTTCCAGTTTCTCTAGAAGGTACATGTGTCTCAAGTACTACCCAGAAGGTGGTCTTTAATCTCAGCAGCCATAATCACATATCAAGGGACAACACACACAAACACACACACCCCTCATAAATGACTCAGCTATGAGTTCATGAGTCTCACTCAAAGTAGGAACACAACTGAAAATTGAATGTGTGTATAAACACTGCTGCCCACACCACCCGTCCCCCAACACACACTCATATATTCAGAGCATACTTCACTCCACCTTTGGCAGAACCTCAAATTCAAACCAATATTTAACCCTTTATTAGACACATGGCCTTCAGATCCAAGAACTATAATTCATTCACATTTATATTTCCTTAGGCACCACAGTACCTGGAATTCTGCAGCAAGGGTTTTTAGGATAAATTAATAGAGGTACCAGAAACTACTTGGGTACATTCTCTCTTAGTGTTGAAAGATGGGTATGATAAAAAGCCTCCAAAGTCATTTACAGGATGAACTGTAGCACGATAGAAATGTTCATTGTATCTTTAAATGGAGAACACGGGGCATCCATGAGATTTGAGAGCTCTTAACTGAAAGCAAGTGAACTTAAACTTAGTAAAACCCATGAAACAATTAATCCCAAGATAGATATAGGTCAAGATAAAAAAATTGCAAAGCCATATGAGTTAAATAGTAAAACAATGGTCACACTGTACTATCACTATTTGCATAAAACTCTGTCTCTTTTACTAAACAGTGAGTTACTTGAAGGTAGCAGACTTGCATTGCTATGTCTGTATCCCTGATACCTGGAACTGTGGACCAGATATACTGTAAGGGGTTGTTATATACTGATTAAAGTGCAAGGAAATGTAAATATTGACAAAAATCTATTTGAAGTGTTATGTTTACTCCAACATCACATATGTACCTTTTCCAATTGACCTTGGAAAGAAAACACTTTGTCTTTGAAAGGGAAGAGAATGTGTACCGAGACTTTCCAGTGTTTATTTTTACATTGAACATCAACCAGACCCCAAGGCTAATGCTATTGACCTGTAACATGCATAGAGACATGGCAAAGCAACTGGTCGCTTGGTCAGTGAGCTGAAAAGCCAGAAGGATCCTGTCCTCAATGGGACACTGCCATCTGGTGTATGCCCCAGGTTAGACAACCAGGGAGGATATGGGCCAGAAAGGTGGGTAGGCAGAGCTAGCATTTGAGTTCACACACTGCCAAGATGCTATGTAGACAAGAATGATCACCTATTGGTTAGCATCTTGGAGATGAAAGTGTAAATCTTCCAGTGATGGGATAGAGAGGATGCTTAATAGTATAGATAAAAAATTCCTCAGTGTCCACAATTGGGTTAAGTATTTCACATTGGTTATCTCATTTAATCCTTAGAGTCACCAACAAGTTAAATATTCAAATGCTTATATTATGAAGGTGAGGAAATGGAGGTCCAGAGAAGTAATTTGCACAGGTAGAACTAATAATCAAACCACCGCTCTCTTTCCCCTGTTCCTTGCTACCCTCTGACTTTTTCATTACAATAAACAGCCTCTGAAGAAGAATGTTCTTTTCTTTGTCCAAAAGTGGCTTTAATAGAGCTAGATAGTCCTCAACAATCAATAATCTATTGCAGTGGATAAATGCACTCAAAATTCCTGAATTCTAGTAGCTTATCATCCAGGCAGAAAGAGACAACCAAGTATTAAAGTGAGTCAACACTTGAAAATTAGTGCAATATCAAGGCCAAAAATATTATGCAAATAATATAGGTCAATAATTGCCATTAATTAAAAATTGCATGAGTTTAGGGAAAATCTGAATACTAATCCTGAGTTGATTTAAAATTTTGATATTTAAAATTGTTTTGATTCTACATATAAATGATATCATACAATATTTTTCTTTATCTGAATTATTTGACCTAATATAATGCCCTTAAGATCCATCCATGTTGTTGCAAATGTCAGGATTTTTTGTGTCCCATGGCTGAGTAATATTCCATTGTGCATGCCAGTGTGTGTGTGTGTGTGTGTGTACATCTTTTTATCCATTCATCTATTAACAGACATATAGATTGTTTCCATAGGTTTGCTATTGTATATATGCTGTGATGTGCATGGAAATGCAGACATCTCTTTATCATTTCCTTGGGTATATACTGGAAGTAGTAGTTCTATTTTAAATTTTTTGAAGAGCCTCTATACTGTTTCCATAATGGCTGCAGTATAATTTTGATTTTTAAAATATCATCTTAAAATGTTATTTATCTATGGGGGGCCAGGAGAGGAATGAATTGGGAGATAGGGATTAGCAGATGCAAACTGTTATACATACGTGTCGCTGAATCATTTTGCTATATAGCAGAAACTAACACAGCATTATGAGACATCTATACTTCAATAGTGGAGAAGGCAATGGCACCCCACTCCAGTACTCTTGCCTGGAAAATCCTGTGGACGGAGGAGCCTGGTAGGCTCCAGTCTATGGGGTCGCTGAGGGTCGGACACGACTGAGCGACTTCACTTTCACTTTTCACTTTCATGCACTGGAGAAGGAAATGGCAACCCACTCCACTATTCTTGCCTGGAGAATCTCAGGGACGGGGGAGGCTGGTGGGCTGCCGTCTATGGGGTCGCACAGAGTCGGACATGACTGAAGTGACTTAGCAGTATACTTCAATAGAATAAAAATTTTAATGTTATTCATCTTGATTACTGCAATTTGGAGCTACTTTAAATTTTATGCCTGGAAAGAGAGTCTAACTAGTCCTAGTCCTGAGGTATTTATAGTTGAATGTATGGCAACAGTCTAGAAAAAAATCCTAGTTCAGCGTAATAACTGTCAAAGACATTTTGACTTGTTCACTGTTACCAGGATGCGTCTTGCTTTCTCATATTAAAAATGTTATGGTTTCATAACAATCTTTTTGATGATAAGATGTTGGTAGAAACATAATATGATCTTCAGGCTTTGTACATGTTTTAATTGAAAAATAAAACCTCTACTCAAAATTCACTGGAAAATTAGATGGCCTATTGGATATAACATCATAATTTTAAAATGATGCATATCCATTAGAGCTTTTAATCATAGAATGAGGGACACTTGTTATGATGGACGTCTCAAGAGATTTTTTGTGAGTGTCTATATAGTGTTAATGCAGAAGATACTTTTGTGTCTGATTTTCAAATTAAACCATAAATATCACAAGGGAAAAATATTTTCTACCAACATGTTACAAATTTAGAATAATGCTGATAGTGCAGGAGACCTAAGAGATGTGGGTTTGATCCCCGGGTTGGGAAGATCCCCTGGAGGAGTGCATGGCAACCCACTCCAGTATTCTTGCTTGGAGAATCCCATGGACAGAAGAGCCTCGTGGGCTGCAGTCCATGGGGTCACAAAGAGTTGGACACGACTATAGTGACTTAGCATGCATGCACAGAGACTCAGACAAAGATTTAAAATATTTCCAAACAATATAGTATCCTTAGAAAATTTTCCTATTGATGTTTGAGGCTTTTTGCCCAGAGGGCACAAATTATAAAACTGAAGAGATGCTGTCAAGCTTTTGTTTATTAAATTAAGTCGTAGTTCTTCTCAACTTAAGTTACACTAACTGTGTTTCAACACATAGCAAGCAGAGATTAAGAAGGATGCATCATGGTAAATAATTGCCTCATATTCCCTAATGCTATGTCACAATCTAGATCTTTCTTCCGAGAAGATTTAGTTGAAGCTTCCATCCCACACCTCCCGGTAAGAATACCATTTAATGTTCCATTAGCAAAACAGAACATTTGGAAGACATAATGAAGAAAATTCTCAGAAGAACTCAAAGATTACTTGAGGGAAGACCCTTTTTTCATATTAATCTTGTGGCTAAGTTGGAGTCTGGGTAAAGTTGTACAAATCCCTTTGTAATTTGTCTGGGAGAATAAGATTTCAGTCAGGCATGGTACTTACAATTGTGAAACCAACTTCTCCCCAGACATAAAGCATGCTAATTGGAAAGCTGTGGGCAGAATTCTTGCCAAAAAGCAGGGAATCTTCTCAAATATAAATGATGCCCTCCTGCCAAACTTTTGGATGCTATCATGAGTCTGGTAGCCTACAGTTTTAGGTTACTTCATCGTGTCTTTGATCTTGCTGTTGGTGACCCCTGAAGAAGTATTACTGTCCTGTGGTGGGGCTGTGAGACACAATGCAGAACCCTCTCTCTTGCTCTGTGTGTGTGTGTGTGTGTGTGTGTGTGTGTGTGTGTGAGATGAGCTAGTGTCTATGTGAGTGGACACATCACATACAGGATGTGTTATATTGTAAAGAATGCATTGGAAGACTAAAATAGCTATTAATGAATATGTTTAGAAGTCATACTAAGCTCAACAAGGAATTGAAGTTGTTCTAAACTCAGAGGATGTGGCATTGAGTAATTCATGTGGAGACTGGAGATTGTAAGATAACAAATTATCACAGAGGAGAAGCAAGAAGTCTTCCAACTATGTCAGGGGAAATTCTTTTAAGAGAACAATAACATTGGCTGTAAGATGCAGCTGCCTGATCACATAAGCAGCATATGGGATGCTGAAGTGCTCCTGACTTATTTGTGAGCAGCTTAACAAAATCAATGCTGTTTCTCCAGTTGCCCAATTTACTCCACAGAAGTGGTCTCCACCTCGAATCTCAACCAGAAGTTGATTTGGCAGGCAGGCACCCTTGGCAACCGGGAACATCAACAATGAGGAAAAAGCCTGGAACCTTCCCCTTTGCCCAGGAAGAGGTCAGAACCTTGGCATCTCACTTCAGGAAGATTGCCAACTTTGGGTTTCAGACAGCCCATTTAAATGATTGATCTGAAATGCCTATTAGTTCATGGCTAAGGGCTTCACCATTCAGCAAAGTGGTCAGATAGACACCTGATGAGTATTTAAGTTGTCATGCCAAAGTCATTTTTGGCCTTTGCTTTTGGACACTGGTAAGAGCAATTGTCAACTCACTGAATAATTGATTGCAAAGAGGGCTTCTCTAGATGGGAACTCAAAGTTCTTATGAAGCATTCCAGAGAAGAAATTTCCTTGTGTAATAATGGTATAAGAAAAGGCATAATAAATCCTTACATTTATATAGCACTTTATAGTTTAATATAATGGTTAAGAGCACAGGTGTTAGATTTAGACTGATATAGATTCTTGAGTTATGTTAACTCCTATGAAAATCAATTGCTAAAGTCAGATTCCATAATTTTTAAGGGCTTTGCCACTTACTACTTGTGTGGCCTCAGGCAAATATTCTCATCTCTTCAATGACCTTGTTGGTGAAACTGCAATAATAATGCCTAAATAATAGGGTTAGTTTGAGGATTTGAAAACATGCTATCCACAATATAATAGGTGTAAATATAATTTTATATTATAGCTCCTTACAAGTAATTGATCAGCGGAAAATAACAAATCTATTTTATATATATGAAGACCTTCAAATTAAAGCTTTAGAGTCAGGAATAGAGTTTTACGAGGATGATCCAGGCACACTTGCCAAGTTGGTTGAGCTATTTAAACTTTGCTGAGATTAAACAAAGAAACAGCGTCCACTGGTAAGAAACACCTTAATACCCCAGCTAGTGGAGCCTGGACAATATATTTGTCATCTATCTACAGTGTGATTGAAGCCTAAGAGTGCAATTAAGTATTCCTTATCCCTTTTGTAGCATCATGGAAAAGTGTGGAATTATGGTATCAGATAAATCTAATTTGCATCCTGGCTTGACTGCTTACTGACTGTGTAATCTTAGAAAAACAATTTAACTTTTCTAATCTTCACCTATAAAATAAGACTAATAAAAGTTCCTAGCTCACAGGGTTGAGAAAATTCAATGAGACAATGCTTGTAGCATGCTCAGCCTTGAGCCTGGCATATAGTAACAATACAACAAATATTAACTACTATTATTACATCTAGAGAATAAAAGTAAACAGGAAGCAATACAAAAATATATTGAGTACTGACTATATAGGTCACTCTGCCAGATCCTTTATGTGTATTATTCTTTTTTATTCTCTCAGCTTCTCTGAAAGATGGGCAGTGTGATTGTTATCTGTATAAATGAGAGATCTGAGGCTCTGAGAGGTTTTTGAAACAGAGCTGTTATACCCATCAACTGTTCAGGCATTGCTTAAAGAAACATATACTACTACTCTTTGCCAGGCACTGTTTTAGGTACTGTGGAAACCCCTGTTTCCTGTCTTCATAGAGCTTAACCTGTAGTGTGAGTGGAGAGAAAGCTGAGTTCAGAGTGGCATTGGGGGCACTAGAAAGGTTGGGCCATGGCAGTCAACTCATGAGAATCTTGTATGCCATGGTAAGGATCATGGCTTTGACTTTCAGAAGAATGCAGGACCCCTGTATTTTTGATGGTCTTTTTCTTTTTTCTTTAATAATCATCATATTGGTTTTAACATTAAGATTCTGACCCATGGTCTATAACCTAGAACCCTAAAGGTATTAGAAGACCATTGCAGGCAGTCACCAGACAAGAAGCCCTGATATGTGTTTCCTGGGCAGGTAACAGTTCTGCCTTGGATGCTCCTTTATGGTGAAAACTATTTCAAGACACCCAAAGGTCTCTTCTGCTACTTTGGCTATCCCAGTGATGCAGGCAGTGGTCAGAATCAAAATTGAAATGGGACTTGACTTTATGATTAGTATTATTTTTCTCTTTGGGAATCTTGGATTCCTTCCTCTAACTTAGACTCCTCTTTGCTTTGTGCACCAGGATGTCTCATGTGGTGCTATTGCATCCATCAGACTTAAGATGAGCAATCAGCATTTCCTATGGCATTAAAATCCACAGTGGAAAAGTAATAAACCATGTTTATAAAGAAAAAAAGGAATGCTTGAAAAAAATGAGTGGTTGAGTAAGTGAATCCTCCCTATTATCAATCTAATCTTACCTGCCATATGCAACTTCCTTTAATGGACAGACTAAATATATCAGCGTACTCAACAGTGTCCACACATGCACAATTCTAAATGTCTTGACTTTATAGAAGATGTGCAATATTAGGCATTCTTTAAAAAAGTACTACAGCCTAAAGAAATGATAATTCTTTGTAAAGAAATGATAAGCATCATAGAAGATTGGTCAAAGAAATGGATTTTTCAGAACAGAAACATATCTTTAAGTCAGTTTTGGAATTTGACCATAATCCATCAACATTTCAAAAATGTTATCTTATTAAGACAAAAGGATCTCTTATACTCTCTGAATCTTTAAAATGAGAATACCTTGAACATGAAATCCATGGCTTGTCATTTAGTCCATTATAGTTGCCAATTCAGAGTAATTGTACAAAAAGTTAATGGAAAGAACAAATCGGCACATAAAGCAGAGGTTCTGGGGATATATGCAGATACTACTGTGTATTCTCCAGACTTCCTCCCTGAAAGGGAGAAAAAGACTGGAAAAGACTACTTGAAGGATCTACTGGTCACCTCTGGCAAAATAGTGTTGCTCTCCCAGTTTTGTAAATTAAATATGAGTGGCTGTAAAAGTACCTAAAATGTACCTATATATTTATCACCCCACACACCATAGGCATACTGTAGACTCTATTTGCAGCCATAAAAATAATTGATTTTTCAATACGAGTAAGTGACCTTCACTCCACCCTCCAGGTGCCTTATTTTCCCAAGCATCTGAACATTCCCTCCCCTGCTAAAAAAAACTCAGTATGGCATTAACCCAATACCTCTTATTAAGCATGGTGAACATTCCTTTTGACATGGTGAAACTTAAGCTAGCATAATTTGTGCATGCCAATGGATAGACCTCCTTGCCAAAGGCCTTTTCCCTGCTGCATATGGAAGGTACTTAACCTGTGTCCCCTTGCCAAGAGGTGCTGATTATGCACTGTATATAAATGCACAAACAACTTTATGGAGCGTGACACTCCCTGTGGGTCTCTAGAGATATTAACTTGACTCCTCCATTTTCTAGACTTGAAGTTTCCATGAACTGAGGAACATGTAACATTCTTCTCAACATAACCACTGAGCCCTGTATCTGCTGTGACTGAAGAAAAGAAGCATAATCCAGGAAATTTCCTTTTAAAGATGACTGAGCAATAACCACTTGCATAACAAAGAGTGATGTGATTTCTATAGTTTTTTTTTCTCTCTCTCTCTTCATAAACACACACACACATACATATATATATGCACACATATATGTATGGGTGCACGGGTTTGTTCCCAGGGTTTGTAAAATACCCTAGAGAAAGGCAGGGCAACCCAACCCAGTATTCTTGCTTGCAGAATCCCATGGGCAGAGAAACCTGGCAGGCTACAGTTCATGGGGTCACAAAGAGTTGGACACAACTGAAGCAACTGAGCATGCGCATATATATATATATATATATACACATAATTTTCCATATATATTTCAATATGTGTAAAATGTTAAGCATCTAGAAAAGTCTTTATGCAATATGAAACTTGCCTTCCCAAGCACCTCAGAATAATTGCCAAAGACCTGTACATTAATGACAATTTTGATGTGTATCTAGAAGTCCCTTCACCTTAGTGCTTCTATCAGAAAAAGAAAGGTAAAAACTACTTTCACCCTCTCTGCCAAACCAGATTATGAGATAAAACCAATAATATGAAAGCACTTGGAAACACGAAGCACATTTCAAGTCCTAGGCAAGAGTTGGGGGGATTAGAATGTACGAATATAAATGTCTGTAGTATATTTGCATGACCTTCAATTTAGTAGTACTTTTAAAAAGAAATGTGTTCATCTCCACCCATAATTCTTAAAATGACTTTGAATTCTGCAGCTTGGTATTTGGTGCATTATACATGAGGTAGAACTAGTTTCACAGTTGGACTGGATAGCATGGCTGTACTTAGAATATTTTTGTGGAAAATGTAGTTCTCTTAAATGTTTCTCACTTTAAATTTTGCAAAACAAAGAAGACCAAAGAATGACATTTCCATTCCCAACAAACCCTAAGTTGGTTTAGGACATGTTTCATCTAATGTCAAATGTCCTATATTCTCTTTCATATGTATATTTCCTGCACAGACTAAAATGCAATTTATACTTGGGATAACTTGAGGAGTCCAGAAGTAAAATCTTGAGGAAAAATCTAGTTTCTCAATCAGAAGAAGGTGCTTAAATATTTGTAAAAGCTAGAAATACTTATGTAAGCAAACCTTGATTCAGCAAAGTGACGGCTCGAGATTCACAACTCAGTGACAGTGGGAAGCTGTGTGTGTGTGTGTGTGCGCGCACATGTGCTCAGTCATGTCTAACTCTTTGCAACTGCATGGACTGTAGCCCGCCAGGCTCCTCTGTCCATGGAATTCCCCAGGCAAGAATAGTGGAGTGGGTTGCCATGCCCTCCTCCAGGGGATCTTCCTGATTCAGGGATCAAACCCAAGTCTCTCGAGTCTCCTGCATAGGCAGGTGGATTATTTGCCACTGCACCATCTTGGAAACCCCATTGGGAAGCCAGCCCCAGAGTAATAACAGTGTCACATTTCACAGGAAAGGGACTTTCTCTGTACAATCCTCTCAGAGATCTGTTTGTAGGTGACATTATTCCTATCTGTCAAGTAGGAATCAAAGCTCAAGCAATTATGTGATCATCATCTCATATATTAATTTTAATTTGTATATACCTTGTGCCAGAAATAACTTAAGGAAGACAATACATGAATATCCATGTCCCATTTTGCAGATATAAGAACTTTTTGATAGTCAGTATGTCTACCTCTAGTTTCTTACTCTTCTGAGGCAGAGTAGCAAATCATTTTGTAAAAGGCCAGATTGTAAATCATTTTGGGTTTGTAGGCTATATCAACTCTGTTGAAACTACTCAATTCTGCCCTTATGACATAAAAGCAGCCTTTAACAAATAAATATAAACATAAACAAATAGCAATGACTATGTTCCAATAAAACTTTACCAAAACAGCCAGCAAGCCAGATCTAGACTATAGTTTATCAACCGTGATCTAAGTTATCTTTCAAATGTCTTGAAGTTTTTCCTTCCAAATTCCACTTAAAGCTCACTACCTGAGTAATACTCCATTGTGTATATGTACCACAGCTTTCTTATCCATTCATCTGCTGATGGACATCTAGGTTGCTTCCATGTCCTGGCTATTATAAACAGTGCTGCGATGAACACTGGGGTATATGCGTCTCTTTCAATTCTGGTTTCCTCAGTGTGTATGCCCAGTAGTGGGATTGCTGGGTCATAAGGCAGTTCTATTTCCAGTTTTTTATGGAATCTCCACACTGTTCTCCATAGTGGCTGTACTAGTTTGCATTCCCACCAACAGTGTAAGAGGGTTCCCTTTTCTCCACACCCTGTCCAGCATTTATTGCTTGTAGACTTTTGGATCGCAGCCATTCTGACTGGCGTGAAATGGTACTTCATTGTGGTTTTGATTTGCATTTCTCTGATACTGCGTGATGTTGAGCATCTTTTCATGTACACTAACGCATATACATGGAATTTAGAAAGATGGTAATGATAACCCTGTATGAGAGACAGCAAAAGAGACACAGCTATATAGAACAGTCTTTTGGACTCTGTGGGAGAGGGAGAGGGTGGGTTGATTTGGGAGAATGGCATTGAAACATGTATACTATCATATATGAAACGAGTTGCCAGTCTAGGTTTGAGGCAGGATACAGGATGCTCAGGGCCGGTGCACTAGGATGAACCAGAAGGATGGTACGGGGAGGGAAGTGGGAGGGGGGTTCAGGATGGGGAACACATGTATACCCGTGGTGGATTCATGTTGATGTATGGCAAAACCAATACAATATTGTAAAGTAATTAACCTCCAATTAAAATAAATAAATTTATAAAAAAATAAAGCTCACTGCTATCAAATTTCTTCTGAGATGCTGTAACCAACAATCAATCCAATATTCCAGGAAATCCCATTTCCCCACATCTTCTATGAATGTTTTATGTGAGTGTATGGTAGCTCAGCTGGTAAAGAATCCACCTGCAATGCAGGAGATCCCAGTTCAATTGTTGGGTCAGGAATATCCACTGGAGAAGGGATAGGCTGCCCACTCCAGTATTCTTGGGCTTACCTGATGGCTTAGTTGGTAAAAATCCTGCCTGCAACATGGGAGATCTGGGTTTGATCCCTGGGTTGGGAACATCCCCTGGAGAAGGGAAAGGCTTCCCACTCCAGTATTCTGGCCTGGAGAATTCCAAGGACTGTACAGTCCATGGGGTCGCAAAGAGTCCGACAAGACTGAGCAACTTTCACTATGCGTGTATTGGACTTCTTAGGTGGCGCTAGTGGTAAAGAACCTGCCTGCCACTGCAGGAGATGTAAGAGACATGGGTTCAATCTCTGGGTCAGGAAGATCCCCTGGAGAAGGGCATGGCAACGCACTCTAGTATTCTTTCTTGGAGAATCCTATGGACAGAGGAGTCTTGTGGGCTACAGTTCATAGAGTTGCAAAAAGTCGGACATGACTGAAGCAACTTAGCATGTATGCACATGTGTGTATTGTTTGCTTTATTGTTTTCTTTACAAAGTATTTAGAATTTATTCTCCTTCCCTTTTTAGGTTGTACCTTCTTTAAAGACAATGGACCTGTCCTACCATTCCTACTGGGATTGCTCAAATGATCAGTCCACTGTGCTGATGAATGTTCAGTAAATGTAGCTGAATACTGAAAGGGAATAAAGGAATTCAAAACTATTGTGAATTTTGAAAAAGGGAAAATATAAAACTTGAGTGGGAAGAATAACAGAAATTCTTTTTAGAACTATGGAAGTAATAAAACTCAAGTGTGATCATTGACATTTGCTTAAAACTCCTACTTTGGTAAGGAGCTCCGTAAGTGCTATTATTATTTTTTTTGGAGGCGTTGTTCTTTTCCCAGTAATAATAGTCACTGTATCATTGCATCAACATCTCCAAGGTGCACCATTCACACTGCGTGCTGTGTACAACCTAACAATAGCACAGGAAATTACCCTCAATATTTTGTAATAACCTATAAGGGAAAGGAATCTGAAAAAGAGTATACATATACATGTATATATCAGTTCCGTTCTGTTCAGTCACTCAGTTGTGTCTGACTCTTTGCGACCCAATGGACTGCAGCACACCAGGCCTCCCTGTCCATCACCAACTCCTGGAGCTTACTCAAACTCATGTCCATTGAGTTGGTGATGCCATCCAACAATTTCACTCTATGTTGCCCCCTTCTCCTCCCATCATCAATCTTTCCCAGCATCAGGGTCTTTTCAAATGAGTCAGCTCTTCACATCAGGTAGCCAAAGTATTGGAGTTTCAGCTTCAGCATCAGTCCTTCCAATAATATTCAGGACTGATCTCCTTTAGGATGGACTGGTTGGATCTCCTTGCAGTCCAAGGGACTCTCAAGAGTCCTCTCCAACACCACAGTTCAAAAGCATCAATTCTTCGGCACTCAGTTTTCTTCACAGTCCAACTCTCACGTCCATACATGACTACAGGAAAAACCATAGCCTTGACTAGATGGACCTTTGTTGGAAAAGTAATGTCTCTGCTTTTTAATAAGCTGTCTAGTTTGGTCATAACTTTATATGTATGTCTATATATATATATATAACCTGAGAAGTGGACAACTGCTGGGAAATTTTCTGTTCTATCCTAGGTTGTTTCTCAGTTTGGGAATGTGTTTGGCCTTCATTAAATGCCAATATAATACACTCTGCTTAATCTTATAACTAAAAAAATGTACTTGGGCCAGTTTAGCTATACTTCTTGCTGTCTGTCAATTCAATTCAACTTTAATTTCAATAACTTTATGGTTATGACAAGGCAAACATGAGCTCAAGAATTGCCAGTGTCAATTAATCAACACTTGAACTGGAGATAGCTTCTGCGCTATCTTTCTCAGTATTAAGAGTGGGGTGTAAACCAATTGCCACATGTTTAGAAAGGGTCTTTTGGCCTTGTGTATGAGTAATCCATCAAGACCAATGCTCACCTTCAGTCCAGCATGTAGAAATGCTCTTATTTGCCAGATTTGCTTTCATAAGCCAACCAGCTAAGAATATTGTCAGTGCCAACCCTATGTGATAGAACCAGAAAGAATAGCTTTTAGTGCTCATCACACTTAAATTTATGAGTATTTCTGTGGTTGTTATTAACCAGTTATAGACCAGAGGTCAGGAACTTTTTTTTCAGAGGGCTAGATAGTAATATTTTAGGTTTGTAAGTCTTCAAGTTTTCTATCACAACTGTTCAACTCTCCCTTGTGGAGAGAAAATACACATAGATAACACTTAAAAGAATGAATAGAGCTGGATTCCAAAAATGTACTTACAAAAACAGGCAGCTGGCCCACAAGCTACAGTTTGCCAACCTCATGGTGTAGATCTTCCATTCATAAGTGGGTTTAAGCAGTTTACAAATATTGCTCTTTGCTGCCTGAACTATATTTTAGGCTTCCAGAGGGCTCTTTACATTCACTTTGGTAGCACAGATCACAGTTGGAATTACTTGGTTAGTGTCTGGATTGGTCATGTCCTCTGTAACCATGGTGTCTGCCACAGTCTCTGGTTCATAATAAAATACCACAAATAATTGTGGACAAATGAGTTATCTGGTTTAGGTACTAGAATGTAATCTAAATGTGAGGTATATCACTTAAGAATATAAGCATGACCTAAGATTCTGGGAATACCTAATGGGTCTCTTTTTACTCACTCTCATCAAGAAACAATTTTTTATATAAACAGAATTGCATGATTTTCTTGGAAGTGAAAAGTGAACATGGTAATGAGTCAGTCATGTCTGACTCTTTGCAGCTCCATGAACTGTAGCCAGCCAGGCTCCTCTGTCCATTGGGATTATCCTGACAAGAATACCAGAGTGGGTTGCCACTCCCTTCTCCAGGGGATCTTCCTTACCCAGTGATCCCACCTGAGTCTCACACATTGCAGATGGAATCTTTACCATCTGAGTCACCAGGAACCATATGTTTTTCTTAGGTTCATTCAATAAATTCTAATATAATATATGATGCACTCCTTTGAGGGTTAACCCATAACTTTGAAGAAGAAGTGGATAATAGCAGATAATCTAAGAAAAATTAAAGGATCTGCAACTAGATACCAGTAGTTTATAAAACAGTTCTAACATCACCACCATCTGGAAAGGGTACACATCAGAATAAGCAAAGCCTTCTACCCTATTTTACTATGATTCAGGGAGCAGCTCTGTGACTTCATTTTCCCTCTAATGCCACTCTTGATATTCTCTTCAGTTAATGTCTTCTATGGAGTACACATTCTGTCCTAGACAAAGGTCTAGACTTCAAAGGAAATAGAGAAGGAAAAGAAATAGCTTCTTTCTCTGTTACTCTGTTTGGCCAGAGAGGAAATTAAGTAATATAAAGATTAAAATTGAAGTAAGCACATGTAATATAAGATTATAAGAGGCAGAGAAATGAAGGGGGAGACAAGCATTGATATTGCCTTGATTTTTCCTATTACCATGGGAAAATTCTGTCCACATCATGCAAGTTTTCTTATAGGTCAGTAGTATCTTTTTTCAGTCTCTACTTTTTAATGTTGTTGTTTAGTCATCTAGTCATGTCCAACTCTGCGAACCCATGGACTACTGCACGCCAGACTTCCCTGTCCCTCACCATCTCCTGAAGTTTGCCCAAATTTATGTCCATTGATCAGTGATTCCATGCAGCCATCTCATCCTCTGACACCCTCTTCTCCTTCTGCTCTCAATCTTTCCCAGCATCAGGGACTTTTCCAATGAGTTGGTTGTTCACATCAGATGACCAAAATACTGGAGCTTCAGCTTCAACAGCAGTCCTTCCAATGAATATTCAGTGTTCATTTCCTTTAAGAGTGACTAGTTTGATTTCCTTGCTGTCCAAAGGACTTTAAGGAGTCTTCTCCAGCACCACAGTTCAAAAGCATCTATTCTTTGGCACTCTGCCTTCTTTACGTTCCAGCTCTCACACCTGTATGTAACCCCAGGAAAGATGATATGGACATTTTTGTACCTTGACTATATGTATCTTTGTTGGCAGAGTAATGTCTCTGCTTTTCAACACACTGTCTAGGTTTATCATAGCTTTCCTTCCAAGAAGCAATTGTCTTCTGATTTCATGGCTGCAGTCACCACCCGCAGTGATTTTAGAGCCCAAGAAGAAATCTGTCACTACTTCCACTACTCCTTCTATTTGCCATGAAGTAATAGGGCTGGATGCCATGATCTAAGTTTTTTAAATATTTAGTCTTAGGCTGGCTCTTTCACTCTCTTCCTTCACTTTCATCAAGAGGCTTTTTAGTTCCTCTTTGCTTTCTACAATTAAAGGGGTATCATCCTTATGTATGAAGTTGCTGATGTTTCTCCCACCTATCTTGATTCCAGCTTGTAACTTATCCAGCCCGACATTTCTCATTACTTTTTAATACTGAGACTCAATTAAAATCCTTATTTGAAAGCTAAGCCATTAACAAATACATTGGGCATAACTTCAAAACATATTCAGAATCCAACTTCTTACTGCTTCCAGTGCTACTGTGGTCAATGCCTCCATCCAATCTGATCTGAATAATGAGATGCTTACTGATCTGTTTTTGCCTTGCTCATTCCCAAGACTTTAAAATATGTTTGATCAGGTCACCCTTTCCTCAAAATACAAAGTAGGTTCCTATCTCACAATCATAGCCTTTCTAATGATCTACAGGGCTCTGTGTGATATGTTCTTTCCTCTACATTCCTCTCTAACCTCACTCCCTACTACTCTCCTCCCTTCCCACCCTTTTCCAGTCATGTTAACCTTAATTCTCTGCAAGAATACCAAGCATCTTCCTGCCTCAGGGCCTTTGAACATTCGGTTCCCTCTGTCTAGCGTGCTTGTTCAATAGATAGTTACCCATGGCCTTGGTTACCCTCTTAACTATTCCACAAACTTAACATTTCATTTATATAACATTTCATATTCTCAGTTAAACCTCCCCTAGCAGTTTATATACAGTTGCAGTCTCTCTACTTCAGACTGTTTCTATCCATTTTCTTGCTATAATATTATCTGTCACACGCATATTCATAACATACTATATAATCATTAGAGCATAAGGTTTATAAAAACTCCTATGTCCTCAACACTTAGACCATTTCTTGAGACATGGTAGGCTTTGCTTATGTAGGAGGGATTAATAAATTGAAAAGAGATAGACATTACATTTCACCAACACTTTCCATCTACCTCCAGGCACATGGCAAGAGTTAGGCATGACCATGTGACTTGTTTGGAGGGTTACCCTGGTGGTCAGATGGTAAAGAATCCACTTGCAGTGTAGGAGACCTGGGTTCAATCCCTGGGTCAGGAAGATCCCCTGGAGAAGGGAATGGCTATGCACTCTAATATTCTTGTCTGGAGAATTCCATGGACAGAGGAGCCTTGCAGGCTACAGTCCATGGGATCACATAGAGTCGAACATGAGTGAGCAACTAGCACAACAACAATATAACTTGCTTTAGTCAAAGAAATGTAAGCAAATATGGCATATGCCACTTCCTGGAAGCAACTCTAAGGCTATAATGTACAATTTATGCAATTTACTGCATGTTCTTGATGGATATGTATATCAAAGGAAAACTTCTTTTTTGGTTGATTCCTGAATGACTACAGGAGAAAAAACCTTTCTTGCCTATGTTGGTTGGGCATATAGTGTGAACAAGAGGTACATTTTTCAGCCACTGATACCTGAGGTTATTTTGTTCTTGCAACGTAAGCTAACCTAAACCTAACTGATACAAAATCATTTTTAATATTCCTTCACATATAAGTGTTTTTCCTTGTCTGCTAACACAATAATCCTCTGATATTTTAACCAGTCTAAAAAGGTATGCATATTTCTCAAAAAAACAGAAATAGGAAAGCCCTTGCACAGTTTCTTCTAAGTCAATTGGATAAAGAGAGAAGTTGGTGAGCACTAAAGGCTCTACAAATATCATCCTTGTGCTCTTCAGTTCTGCCAAGAAGAATGACAGTAATATCATACAGAACTCTGTGAAACTCTTTGATGTATTGTGGGGCCCTCATGAGTGAAATGAACATGCCTTGATATAATGGAGGGAGTTTCTCTTCTCTGCAATTCATAATTTATAATTAATATTAATATAGATTCCAAAAATAACTACAATATAGTATGGTATGATTAGAGTTTAAAAACTGCTCTTGTCATATGGCATGTTATTTAACAAAGCTTTATAAATAATTAGTATCCCCATTTTAAAAGAAAATGTAACATGAATATCCTAGGTCAGGAAGGTCTGTTGGAGAAGGAATAGGCTGCCCGCTCCAGTATTCTTGGGCTTCCCTTGTGGCTCAGCTGGTAAAGAATTCACATGTAATGCAGGAGACCTGGGTTCAGTCCCTGGATTGGGAAGATCCCCTGGAGAAGGGAAAGGCTTTCCACTCCAGTATTCTGGCCTAGAGAATTCCACAGATTGTACAGTCCATGGGGTTGCAAAGAGTCGGACACAACTGAGCGACTTTCAATTTCACTTTCAGACTCAGTTACAAGGAATTTAAGCAGCAATACTTTGTTCTCACATTTATTCACACCACATATTATATACTTGCTATATTTACAGCATTGATCTCATTTATAATTTAAGTATTTGGACTCTTCCCTACCTCTTGAAGGATAAACTTCAGTAAGAAAGCAGGTAGAATAAATTGCCTTGGGCAACATTTCCATATCTGGAAACCTCAGTCAATGAGATGCTCTGCACAATGATGGGGTCTTATGATCCTAGAACTCCTAACAGGATGTGGCAAAGAGAGGGTGATCAATCAATAATTTTTTAACGTAATGAGGACCTAGGTGCTTTCTATGGTCCTGAAATGCCATGCAATAGTGTAATAAGCACAAGATCATTTTTGTGGAAAGATCTGGATTATGTCTCCATCAAATTTATATGTCACTGTCCTAAACCCCAGGACCTCAGAATGGGACCATATTTGAAGGCAGGGTATTTAAAGAAGCAATGAAGCCAAAATTAGGTCATTAAAGTGGCCCTAATCCAATTATGATCAGTGTCTTCATAAGAAAAGTGATTAAGATACAGATATGCCCAGAGGTGGGAGCTTTCCTAGTAGCTCAGTGGTAAAGAATTCACCTGTCAATGCAGGAGACATGGGTTCAATCCCTGAGTTAGGAAGATCCCCTGGAGAAGGAAATGGCAACCCACTCCAGCATTCTTATCTGAGAAATCCTATGGATAGAGGAGCCTGGTGGGCTGCAGTCCATGCGGTTGCAAAGAGTCTGCTGCTAAGCTGCTAAGACACACCTTAACAACTAAACAATAACAACAATGCCCAGGGATAAGCCAAGGGGAGAAGATGGCCATCTACAAACCAAAATGAAAGCTTCAGAAGGAACCAACCACCCTGACAACACCTCAGTCTCAGACTTCTAGTCTCTAGAACTATGAGAAAATGAACTGCTATTGTTTAAACCACCAGTCTGTGATACTTTGTCATGGCAGCCCCCAACAAACTAGCACAGTTAAATTCAAAGACGCGCATTCTAATTCATAATGAAATTGCTTATTTATGTACAAGTATTTCAAGTAACACTCATAGGGGCTGAAGAGGCTGAATATAATCAAATTGTATCAAAGGGTACCATAAATATTCATTTGGCTCCAAGTGCAACCTTGTTACTAACATGTAATGATGCATTTCTTTTTTCATTTATGTGTGTAATTTTCTGAATCTTGGTCAACAATTTTAGATGTGAAAGAGATGTAACTTTATTCTTAAAGTGAAATCAATCTCTCTCTAATATTTTGCTGTGGTGGAATAAATGGAATTTCAGCCAAGCTGGGGCCTTTGTACCCTTTCCATAGAATTGTGTCAAGTTCTCAGGGACTTAGGCGGTATTTGCTTACACAGTATCACATATCAGGGAAAATCATTTCTCAATATGTTTATTTTCAACTGTCAGGAATACTGCTGCTACGCTGTACCTCCCTCTTGGCCTTATGGCCTTCTGAGTATGAATATCTTTTAGCTAACTTTGGATCATCTGACATTCAGGAATCTCTCCAATTTTACTGGGTCATGCTGTTTCTTGAGAACCATGAATGAGCTGTTTTGCTTCTTCTGCCATTCTTGGGTCACTGGATTTCTTCAATTACTGGTTTTGTCCACTGCTGCTATATGGGACCATGGTTGAAATGGCCAGTCCATAGACAATATCTATTCTCTCCTTATCTTAGTTAAAAAACTTGTATTTTGTTTAGGAGTAACAATATACCTAATAAATGCCTATACTTGTTTACAGCCTTGCAACCAAATGTGGCAATGTGAATAAATTCTGGCCAATTGAGATATAAGTGAAAGTTATTGAATTGGACTTTGAGAAAGGGCATAATCTTTTGCTCTTTTTTTTTTAACCTCCTTCTTGCTTTTAAATATAAATGTTATGGCTTGTACAGTCATTTTAAAACAAACAAAAAGAAAAAAGCCTCATTCATTTGAGCCTCTCTTATTTTGAGTTTTTGTTATGTGGGCATGGACCAAATCCTAGGTGATCCCTGTTATCTCAGAAAGAAACTCTTAGATCAACCATAAGGTGATTTCTATTCTGGGATCCTGCCCTATCTTGGGTCTACTTGGAATGGAATGTAAATCTATTCTTCTTCAGATTCCCTCAAAACACATCTTGATTTTTTTTACCTGTTCTTCCCAAGGTTTCCCTGAAAGACTGAATAGTTACTGAGCCTCTTCTCAAGCAATGACTGCCATCTAATTCCTCATCTCTTTCCCTCCAATTGACCCTCTCTCTACAATCAGTGTTATCACTTTCTGTTGAGCAGGGCCTAGTAATGAAGAGCACAGGGTGGTGGAGTCCAGTTGTCTGATGTTGAATATTGAATCTGCCTGTTTGAACTTAGAAATTTATTCAGTCTCTCTGTGCCTTAGTTTCCTCATCTGTAAAATAAGGCATACACAAGTCATATAGAAATTTTAAGATGACACTTGTAAAACACGTAGAAAGATGTCTTAAATACAGCAAGTGCCCAACATAACTTAGCTACCAACATCATCATGATTTTCCAGGCTGTGAGTTCTTATTTATACATCATCATATATATCACTGAATTTATTGTCCTTATTAAAGACTTTCCCATTTCTTAAAGGAACTAAACTTTAAATAGACAAAGAAACAACTCTTCCTGATTGAAAGCTCTACCTTGAAAACAATGAGCACAGAATGTCCTAGCTCATTGATTCTAGGAAAGGGCATGTATACAAGCAAACACAGCAGAGAAAAACTTTGGTTAATATTTTTTAAATAGTGTCCACTTCATACTAATATTTACTTTAAAAAATAATTGATTTGGCAAATCTATAGATTAAAGCTTAGCATGGACTAACAATGTGGTACTGTGAGAAGAGCCTAAGATTTGGTATGGTGACTGGCCCAGATTACTAAAGACTGACAGGGTGAAAGATCTTCAGTGCTAAAATAAGAAGCACTGGGAAAATCAGAACTAACAGGCCACCCTAGATTTGTTTCAGACAGAACAGGGATTAAAGCCAGGTATCTCCTTTCCTAATGGAGGAAGCTAGTACAAGTCTCCTCTTCATGCCATTCTACACCCAAGCTAATATGCTTCACCTATTGTTCCTCAGTTTATTCATCTGGAAAATAGAAATAATATTAGAAGATGTCGTGCCAAGTACTGGGTACAGAGAAAGGATAATTATTAATGATCACTATTATTTCCCTCCCCTCTATGGGATACTTGAAGACTACATCACTTCAGTAATAAATTTAGGAAATGCAGGGCAGAACTTGCCATCCAGGTGTCTTCAGTCATGTATGACCCGAATGAAACTTTTAACGAAAACAAATGGCATACCGCACCTTCAGCAGTGATATGCAGAAACCTTCCATAAAAGACCCTATTTTAAAACCAATGAAAAGAAACTCCATCACTCTAGTTGAATGAACATAGTCATCAGCAACTGAAAATGGAAATTAGTTAGCAGAGGGTCCCTGGAAACCTGTGGAGAAATGACTTAATAATCACAGTGACTGAGACAGAGGTTTCCCTTTTTACCACAGCAAATAAAAAGAAATGTGAAAAATATACTTCCTCGGGCGTTTAGAAATAGCTTACTTAAAACTAACTTATTTATAATAGATACTTACAATTGAAAAGTGACTAGGGAAAAACTAATCTGAATTCAGAAGAAGAGGACCTGGCACTGCATCTTATAGATGCTAGTACATCTATTTTAATCAGCATAAACACTCAGTTATCCATTGTGGTCATGAGGTGAAGTTACCCTCTTAATCAACACTTCTGCCTTCTGAGAAAATACTTTTAAAAAAATCTGTTGCCAGTTTCCTTAAAAAAGAAGGTTTAGTGCATCATTCATCTCCATTTTCTTTCTTTGGTCGACTATGGAAGTTCCCTGGAGGAAAATTCACTTTGGAGGGTTCATGGTAGCCCCGCTGCTCACCCTGATTTCCTGACGGCCCAATACACACACATGCACAGAAACATCTTTCTCTACAAATTGACTGCATGACTCATGTGGGATGTATTTGAATAGAAGCATGCCAAGTTATTCTAGGAAAATATAGAGGGTCTCTGGTCAGTAAGATCAAACTCTAATTTTGTTGACTGTGTTAGTTTTGTTGTTCAGTGACTCAGTCATGTCTGACTCTTTGTGATCAAATGGATGACAGCACACCAGGCTTCCCTGTCTTTCACTCTTTCCTGGAGTTGGCTCAGACTCATGTCCATTGAGTCGATGATGCCATCCAACCATTTCATCTTCTGTCACCCCCTTCTCCTCCTGCCCTCAATCTTTCCCAGCATCAGGGTCTTTTCCAGTGAGTTGGCTCTTCTCATCAGGTGGCCAAAGTATTGGAGCTTCAGCTTCAGCATCAGTCCTTCCAATGAATATTCAGGATTAAAAAACAACTTATAAAAGGAATGAATCCACCAAAGGGAGAATGGGTCAACCAATGAAGTAAAGAAAAAGGAGTTCAAGAGTCTGTCCTTGGAAATGCCCATTTAAGAACTTTCAGTCAGAGCATTTACTTTGGCAAGTATGGATGGCCCTCTTTTCAGAATCTGATAAATTAAACAAAGGTCCTCTTATAATGATGGAATACAACTTCCAGGGGCAATATTTTTATCATGCTAAAGACCATCATATTGACTTCATCTGCCACTTACAATTTTTTTTTTTAATATTTTAGCCTGTGTTGTTAGTCTGCTCAGACCACTATATAGAATACCACAGATCGAGTGTCTTAAACAGCAGAAGCATGTTTTCTCACAGTTTCAGAGTCTTAAAGCTCAAGACCAAGGTGCTCACAGGGTTGGTTTCTGATGAGACCTCTCTTCCTAACTTGCAGACATCACTTTCTCACTGTGTTCTCATGTGGCCTCTCCTTGTGCACATGCGCTCATGGTGTCTCTTATTCCTTTTATAAGGGCACTTCACTTAACCTTAATTACCTCTTTAAATACCTAATCTCCAAATACAGTCACATTGGGAGTTAGCATTAAAACATTTGAATTTTGAGGGCACACAACTCAATCCATAATACCCATGGTATATATGAGTCGGCCAAAATCTATCCATTAAGGTCAATTCTTTTCTATGATAGCAAAAAATTAAAAGAAATTATAAAATTTTATGTTAGATACTTTTGATTATGAGCCAATATCTTTTAAGTACTACCTATATCCATGTTCCTAAAAATAACTGTGATGTTTATTAAAAATTCAAATTTCTGGACCTCACCCAATATATAATGTGCTGAGTCAGAATTTCTGGGACCGAGAGAAGAGAATCATTTAAAATTACTCTCCCAGACATTTTATATATACATTTTAAAATATTGAAAACCAGCTGTAGGCATTTTATCCTATATCTAATTAGACATGAATTTCAAGATATTATTTAAAAACAAAAACCATTCCTAGAGTCCCAAATAGAAATATAAGTCATATACTATGGCCCGGGAAATGTCTAGATCTATATTATGGAGACTTCTAGAATGCCCCCTATAAAACAATTTCCTTATCATGGTGTATGACATGCCATAAAATTCTCCAATATGGCCCTGGTTACCTCTGAGTTCTAGAGAATTCAAAAGGGCACCTTCTTATTCATTTCTCAAAAGGATGAAGAGTCTAAAGCCATAAACACAAAATGTGATTATTCATCCTCTCACTATTACATAGATATAGAAGAAGTGGAGCATGAGAATTATTATAGATATTTGTGACTCCCATATAGTACCAAGATAGAATGTTCACCCTTTTTTATCTAATGAGAGACAACCATACATATCCTTTAATTTAAGCAGCTATGCAACAACACAGGCTTACCTTACATTTGTAGGTATAAATAGAGACCTCCTAACATTTGTAGAGTATAAATAGAGACCTATGTACCACCTGTATAAAAGTTCATACTTTAAAATCACAATATATTAAGTAATTATGATTTAATGCAGTAGAATGAGAATCAATGTTTAACAACTGGGTCTTTGAGGAAGGGTGGGCATGCTGATTTGTAACACTTGTTGATTTCTATGGTGTAAATAATTTCCCATGGCTAGTTTCAAACCACTAATGTGATATCACATCACTCTCCAGTTATGAGAGCAGCAGCAACATTAATGAGTTTGGAGCACCTTGGCATCGGGCAGAAGGACCTGTGAGAAGACACCGAGATCCTTCTGTTTCAAAGAAACTATTTCTGGCCTTGGGAATGATTTCCAACACTCTCTTTAATTTTATTCCATTGTGCATACATGCTAAGTCACTTCAGTCATGTCCAACTCTTTGTGACCCTGTGGACTGTAGTCTGTCAGGCGCCTCTGTTCATGGGATTCTCCAGGCAAGAATACTGGAGTGGGTTGCCATGTCCTTCTCCAGGGGATCTTCCTGACCCAGGGATCAAGCCTGCATCTCTTACCCCTCCTGCATTGGCAGGCAGGTTCTCTGTCACTAACACCATCTAGGTATCCCACCAATCTCTTGTCCCTTTGCTTCAGTGTCCTGGATGCAATACAACTCTTAGGGCTCCAGTCTTTCCTCAGTACTACCTTTACTTGCTCTCCTACTCTACAGTAACAACTCTTTTCTCTCCTACTCCTGGTCCATGCTGTGCCTGGGTGATGTCCACTCAACTTTTCAGACATTGAGAAGCTACATCCTGAAGGAGCTTCCCAAACTTATGTACCAACTTTTCCTAACTCAAAGCATACTGATCATACTTTTGAAGACCTAAGATATAGGTCCACAAAGGGAAATTATTCTCCATCCATCTTGTAAAGTAAAGGAAACGAAAGAAAAATAAGCAAAAGGAACCTAATTAAACTTAAAATCTTTTGCACAGCAAAGGAAACCATTAACAAAATGAGAAAATAACCTACTGAATGGGAGGAGATATTTGGAAATGCTATGACTTGTCAGAGATTAATATTCACCATATATAACTAGCTCATACAACTCAACATCAAAAAACAAAACATGGCATGATTTAAAAATGAGCAGGAGAATTGAATATATATTTCTCCAAAGAGGAAATGCAGATGGCCAACAGGCACATGAAAAGATGCTGAACATCAGTCATCAGGGAAACGCAAAGCAAAGCCACACTGAGATAGCACCTCACACCTATCAGAATGTATATCATCAAGAAGAACACAAATAACAAATGTTGGCAAGGAGGTGAAGAAAAGAGAACCCTTGAATACTGTTGCTAGGAGTGTAAATCTGTGCAGCCACTATGGAAAACAATATAGAGGTTTCTCAAAAATAGAACTAACATATGACCCAGCAATTTCACTCCTGAGTATATATCTGAAAAAAACAAAAACACTAGTTAGAAAAGATACATGCACCACAATGTCCATAGTAGCATTACTTATAATTGCTATAGTATGGAAGCAACCCATGTATCTATCAGCAGATGAACGGATGAAATAGATGTGATATATGTATACATATATATGTATATGCATATATATTTAACACTCAACCATAAAAAAGCATGAAATATGCCATTTGTAGCAACATGGATGGAGTTGGAGGGCATTATGCTAAGTGAAATAAGTCAGATAAAGAGAAATATTGTATGCTATTACTTATATGTGGAATCTAAAAAATACAACAAACTATTGAATAAAGCAAAAAAGAAGACGACTCATAAATATAGAAAATAAACTAGTATTGCCACTGGGGAGAGGGAAGAGGAGAGAAGCAATAAAGGCATAGGAGGTAAAAAGGATTATTAGGGATTATATAAAATTATGTGAGTGAAACTTCTGAAAATTATAAGGCACTATACAGTTTAAAGAATGTTTCATTCAATGAAAAAGAAAAATTTCTTTTTTGTTTTCTAAAACTCAATTTTTCTACATTAAAAATCACTCTATCACTATAGTTGATTTTATATTTCTGTCTTTCCCATTAGACAGTCTCTAGGTCCCTTGAAAAATCATTTTCTGTCATACTCATTTCATATCTAGAGAAGGAAATGGCAACCCACTCCAGTACTCTTGCCTGGAGAATCCTGTGGACGGAGGAGCCTGGTGGGCTGCAGTCTATGGGGTTGCACAGAGTCAGACACGACTGACACGACTTAGCAGCAGCAGCAGCAGCCTTTCATATCACTGGAATCTAGCAATGTCTGATATAGTCATAGAATTCAGTAACTATTTATCAAGTGAATAAATAAATGAAAGATCAAACACATAAAGAAGGGGAAAAAGCAGGAAATAGTAAAGAGAGGGTAAGGAGATGATGGGAACATAAGAAAAATATGTGTTAATGAATAAAGGAGCGGCATCTAAGAAAATGATTTGTTATAGTGAATAATTACCACAATAACTTACATAAAGTATCAAGAATTTTATTTTAAATAACTAACATTCACCTTTCACTTTCATGCATTGGAGAAGGAAATGGCAACCCACTCCAGTGTTCTTGCCTGGAGAATCCCAGGGACGGGGGAGCCTGGTGGGCTGCCGTTTATGGGGTCGCACAGAGTCGGGCATGACTGAAGCGACTTAGCAGCAGCAGCAGCAAAATTTATAATCTCTATTTCTGTATAATTTGATCTTTTAGCATGATTTGGCAATTTTGGAAAAGCAAAGTTGGTTATGGTTTAAGCTACTGGAAAAAGTTCAAAAATCGACAGATTACAATCTTTGAGTCTCCTGTTTTATGAAAAAACTCCATTGATGAAAATATAAGATGTCATACCAAAGAGATAAAAATTTAGAGCTCACTTTCTACCATTAAATATCCTTAAAGAGTCTTGTCAGAAGGTACTTTGTATTTAAAGCCAACTCATGAGGGCACTGGTGTAAACTGATAAATTATTAATTACTTAGCAGACACATGGCAGCTAAGAAAACCTAACCTGACAAAGAACTGACACTTGGATATTCAAAAGTTTACACAAATAATTTAAACAAAGCTATGGATAGTGAAGGTGCTAATGTAGGTAGTCAATACCCATTTTCCTCCAATGGAAATATATTTACTGCTGATGTTTTAAAATGATACATGTAACATGCACTCATACAAAAGAATCAACATGAATAGTTTTGTGTATTTCTTTCCATGCTTTTCTATGCACACACTGCATGCATATGTATATGTATTTAACTTTTTGTTTTAGCAGAACAGGTACTGTTATTTAACCTACTTTTTCACCTAACAACATACAGCAGACATACTTTCATGTCAGTAAGTATAAACTCACAACATCAGTAATAATAACTGTATATTTTGCCCACAACTTATCAAAGTATCTTCATATTAATCAACATCTGAAAATTCCCCATTCAGTTTACCAGTTGTTTTTTATTTTACCTTAAGAGTGATGTTTTTGTCCCTATAAACATATATATCTATATATATATATATCTGCTATTCCAATTTAGATACATTTCTAAAAGTTGAACTCATTTATCACATGTAAAATTGGACTTAACACTCAAGACAGTATGAAGTCATTAGTAATCCCTGTATTTTACGTCTAGAATACGTCCTAGATATGACTCTTTATCACCAACTGCACCATTTCACCCTAGTCCAAGCCTCTGTTATCTCTCCTTTGGACCATTGCAATTGGTTACCTTCTATATCTGCACCCATGTGTGTGCATCCTTGACCTAAAAGCCAGTGATTCTTGAAAACTCTGAGTCATATTCTGTAATTTTTCTAGGGAAAATTCTCCAGTGGTTTCTCTTGTTTGGAGTATCATTCTGTCCCCTTGCTCTGATTAACAAAACCCTGAATGATCCCTGTCTAAATCCTTAACTTTTTCTCACACCATTTTCCCCCTTCTTTTATTGGACTTTTTTCTTTTCTATAAGAAGCCAAAGTTTATCCCTCGTTTTGGTCTTTATGTTTGTTCTTCCTTTAGCCTTAAATGCTCTTATCTTTTCTTTGAAGATGGCTCAATCCACTGGGTAATTCAGATCTTAATGTCATTCTCTGACATGCCATGTATTCTTTGTCTCAGCTGAGCACCTATTACTGTGTAAAATTCTTATTTGCTTATATAATTCCAGGATTTCCACTACTAGAACACTACTTCCACTTATTCCTTGCAAAACCTGTCCTACTTATTCTTTGCAATACCTGGCAGATAGCAGGAGCTCAATAACTTTTTCAGTTGAATTTCTGTTGCTTCTGGAGTGCTTCCTCTTAGATGTATGAAGTACACTGAAGTAAAGGAGTCTATGTTGGAATATAAATGCTCATTACAAACAAATCAGAGCTATGTTGGAATAAAATTATCTTCATGAACACATTTATCCAGGAAGGATAGGTGCGTGCATGCATGAATGCTATCGCTTCAGTAGTGTCTGACTCTGTGACCCTACGGACTATGGCCCACCAGGCTCCTCTGTTCATGGGATTCTCCAGGCAAAAATACGGAAGTAGGTCACCCTGCCCTCCTCCAGGGAATCCTCCCTTCCCAGGAATTGAACCCTCATCTCTTACGTCTAACCTACATTGGCAGGTGGGTTTTTTACCACCAGTGCCACTTGGGAAGTCCAAGTTTAATGTAGCTAAAGAATATTCCTTTTCTTTTTTTAACTCTTTATTTTGTATTGCTGTATAGTTGATTAACAATGTTGTTTTAGGGGACTTTCCTGACAGTCCAGTGGTTGAGGCTCAGTGATTACCCTGCAGGGTGCTCAGATTTTAATCCCTGGTTGGGGAACTAAGATCCTACATGACATTTGGCATGGATTAAAAATAAATGAATAATAGCAATGTTGTGTTAGTTTCAGCAAAGTGACTTACTTATACATGTGCATTTATCTATTATTTTTCAAAAATTTTTCCCATTTACATTGTTACATAATACTGAGCAGAGTTCAGTTCTGCTACACAGTAGATCCCTGTTGGTTATCCATTTTAAATATAGCAGTGTGTACATGTCACTCCCAAATTCCTTACTATCCCTCCCCCCAACATGTGACTCAAATTCTGGCACACCAGTGCCATCATGGTTCATTTTATGGTGATTCCTTCCAGGTTTTAGGCAACTTTGAGTTTAAGCTAATACATGTCAGTGTTACTGAGTCCATGAAGGTCAAGTGAGTTGGGTATTTTTATATCCTCCAAGGATATTCTCAGTTTGGAGAAAGTCATTGGCGGCATTCCACTGAAATACCAAGGATTGGTTTGTTAAGAAGATTATTAAGAAAAGATTCTAAATCTACATTTTCTTTTCTAAAAGATTATATGTTCTTTCAAAGTTAGAATGATGAGATATGTTTCTGGTAACAGGAAAAAAAATTGGAATTTAAGTCCATTGTAATCTTTTATTCTTTGTCACTCACATTTGAATGACCATCCAGGCATGTTTTTTCCATATCGTGTATTGTTATTAATCATCACTCTATAAGTACACCATCAATAAAATATCTAAGAATTGCTATGCAGATGGATCTAGAGAGTTCAGTCACTAATGTGTGACTAACCTCTTTCTTTTAGTCTTCACGTGAATGATCTAAATGCTGCAAAGAAATCCAGCCCAGTGTGATGTCTCTGGTTTATCACAGGCCTGAGCTTGGGCACAGCTCCAGCCCTGGAAGTAACTCATCCTAGTACCCATTAGCTATGAAATGTGAGTCCTTGTGTCACTTTCCTGCTTGAAGACATCCATCTGTGCTTATTTCCATCCTTCAATTGATGAATTGATATGGAAACTTAAATACGTCATTTGTTTTCTCATCCATTCCCTTTGTAGCAGTTGTGGATTCACTTCTGATGCCAGATTGAGTCCAGGGCGATTTTAAAGTCTAATAAAGCAAGGAAAATCTCTTCTCCTGGTTCGATTTTTTTTTTTTTACATGTTTGCTAATATGCAGCAATTGGGGGAGAGATGGAAGTCCGTGGCTCATTTTCAAGGGAGGAATCCAATTTGGTTTTTATGGATGTTGCTGTCACTGGTCCAACATTGCTTTACTCTTTCACCAAGGATGCAGCTTTGGGTTCACTGCTGGTCTGTTGCTGCTAATGTAGATCTCTCTGGCTATTGGGGTTGAGAGCATGTCCATTTTTGTATATTGGAATAATTAGCCCCCCGATCATATCTCAGAAAGTGTCTGGATTGGAGGATTAGGATAAACATCTTCAGTCAGGCTTTCTGAGGTGATCAATGTGGGGCGTTAGCATCTCATTTGATGCATTTTTATCAAGGCGATGGGGTTTCCTAGCTGTCCTTTGAAGAGGCTCTCTTTCATTTCTTAAATCACCAGGGCTGGGATTAAATAACTGGGACAAAGTTAAAGAGACTTTTTCAAGCAATTTATACGTTCAAGGCCCTGCCTAATCACAGTCTCTGTCTGAGTTCTTTTCTAAGCATCTGCGAGTGGGTATGGACTTGTTTCACCTTTGCATCCCAAGAACTACAATTCTTAGGTGTCTCAAAAACACCTATTTACCCAATACAACTTTGATGCCTATCTTAGAATTGACTAGGCTCAGTATTTTGAGCATAGACCCCATGCCCTTTACTCCATGTGTTTTTTGTCTCAACAAGATATTTATAAATCACCAGCTAGTTATCAGATGAGGGTCCAGTAATAAGCATAGTAGGTAAAAATTCATGCCTTTTAGTTAAGCAAATAGGCAATAAGCAAACAAATTAGGAGGAAAATAGCAGCATTAGTGGAAAGTGCTCTGAGAAAAATAAACCAAAGTCTTATCATAAAAAGTGTCTATAATAGAGGGTGGTAATATTTGAAGTGAAACCTAAAAGACAAAAAGATCTGGATGCAGAGAGATCCTAGCATCCCCACCCCTTGACCACCTGTGTGACCTAAAGCAAGATACATATATTCTTTGAGTTATGGTTTTTATTGCTATTATCTGAGGATAGGTTCTAATAGGTAATAAGTTAATGCATATAAAGCACAATGCTTTACACATAAAAGGCACTTAAAAACTGTTCCAACATCATTATTATTATTAACAATATTATTATTATTGCCCCTATTAAGACAAATAGATTTTATTCTAATTCAAAGTAAAATCATTGACATATTTTCAGCATGGGGCCATGTGAATTCTTAACAAGTCTTAACCGTGTGCATGCTAAGTAGTTCATTTCACATTCTATAATTCTCTTTCTGATATTTCTAGGTAATTTAAACCAGCTACTCCATGGCTACCTGGTTGGTAAGTTTTCATTGCTGAGAATACAAAATGTAGGACATGGATCTTGATTTCAAATATACTGCTGTTAGTTGAAGATTTTATGAAGTTTGTTTGTAATCTTTTCTGTAGAATGTATCAAATTAGCTCCTCATCATGACTGGCAATGCTTATTTCAGCCTTTTTTTCATGAAGAATTATATTAGTGAAGAAATGTAAAAAACTGCAATAGTTAACCATATAGCATTGGTTAAATAAATTATAAGCATGAACACCTCCACCAATAAATTGAAATAAGGCTGTATAACACATTACAATGATATGATAGATTTTATAAAAACAAATTAGGTCATGCAAAAATTCTGGAAGAAGATGCTTCAAAAAAAGTAACAGTGACTAAGTCTGGGTAGTGGAATGGTAAGTTTATAGATTAATTTCCTTCTTTGAACTTTTCTGTATTTTGTGAATGTCTCAAGAAAAGTATGCATTAGTTTTGCAATCCAATGAAATAAATTAATTACAAGCAAGGTTATAGAAAATAAGGAGATTCACAATCCCTACCAAAATAAAAGCAAATAAAATGACAGCAGATTATATAATTTAACAAGATACATTTCTAAGATAAAATACAGCCCAAATTTTCACTAAATTCTGGTATCTCCCATAGTCTTAGGACAATAAACTGTATTTCCAGAAGACATAGAAAATACCCTCTGGTTAATATGCATTGTCTAACCATTTTCCAACTCAAGATCATACAGACAGGAAATTATCTGATGACACACTTCTTCCAAAGTCCCTACTTATTTCCCTACGTTGCACATGTCTATATTTATGCTGTCAAAATAGACTTGAAAAGGAGACATGAGAAGAACATTCTATTCTGTCCATGTCATCCTACTCTGAACTGCTCTTCAATCCTTCCATACCCTGAGACTGCACTTCTGTTACAGTCAGTAGGGCATAAATTGTTCTCACTAGCAACTGGGCTACATGAAGCCTGAGATGTGGTCTAACTCAATCTCACGCCAATGGAGCCTATGTGGTGCATTGCCTATAAATATTGCATAAATGCTTGTAGAATTCAGTGAGTTGCTTCCATTTTCTTTTAATCCCCTCTAGATATCATTGGTATAGATGCCATTAAATTCTTAAACTCCAGATTCCAAAAGAACCTGAGAATGAAGTTGCTCATTTTCTTAAGGGAACTTTTATATTGTACTAAAATTTCAAGGATTGTCTTGCTTTCTGGATTCCTTTCCTTGTTTAGAAAATGTTGGCAATGAAATACTTTAGAAAACAGTCTGATGTCTGGCAAAATCTTTGTTTTCTTACCTGTAACAGAAATTAAACTCTCAACAAAAGCGCATTTCTCTACTATCAGTCCTAAATACAGAAGTTCAATGTGAATGATGATCTTAGGATCCCTTAAAAAGGAGATTAGAGAAGAAGGTGAGGTCAGATGACAAGATTTCCACTAGGTCTCAGCCCTTTCCTTTAGCATCTGGAAAAGCTGAATGATAGGTAAAACATGGGACTTGGGCTGTCTTGAAAAAAAAACTTGTGGGTAATTTTAATCATTTGCTCAAGTCTTTAAATATCCTATATAGCTTTTAGGCACAAAGCAATCTTCCTATAGAGAAACAAACCCAGGATGTGGTTATAAGGTAGAGTTTTACCTCTTTGTGTTAAAGTGCCTTAATGATCAAGAAAAAAAAATAGATTTGCATGAACGCTACTTATGGAAAGCACTTAACACAATAGTTACTCAAGACAAACTTCAGTGCAAGTGGATATAACCGGTGTGATGAGTCATCCTATGTGGTTTAAAGCTACCACAAGTGAATTTCTTTTAATTCAGCCTTCATGAGCCCAGAACAGCTTTTATAAGACTTTGAGAATAACCATGGCATTGACAAAACACACTTCACTGCGTATATTTGACTGAATCATTTTTAAATGATTCAGGTAAGTGGCCTGTGAATGCCAAAGCTTCTGTGGAAATCAGCCTGGATATTTCCCTTTTCTCTCCAGGTCTCATGTCATAAGATACACACATGCACACACACACACACACACACACACACACACTCACACACAGAGTGACATCATCATAAGATCTGAGTAACATAGTCAGAATAGAAATATAATTGGCAACAATATCTTCTAATGTAAGCACATTAGTGGTGTTTACATAATATTTTGACATCAAGTCACTCCCTGGAGTAAGAAGTATGGTTTTCTGCCTCAGTTTCATACCTTAAGTTTGGAAAAACCCTTGATCGTTGAAGAAAGGTGTAGTGTGAGATGTTTATTACTAAATTGTCTATGTCTTGGTTGCTTTTCTTAAACTATTTGGAGATGCCCTGAAAAATTTAAACTATGTGTGGGAAAACCTGGTCTGGTTGTCATTATCATGCCATGGCAGTCATTATGAATTGATCCTGGCATTTACTTCTGTTGACATCAGAAGAGATGAGAATACTTCTCAACAAAGTGCTCTAGGAAGACATGGCAAATCAATGAGAATCATCTTGGAAAATAAAATATACTTTTCATTCACAGTTTCCATCAGACAACCTAAAAATCAAGATTCTTTTTCTCTCCATAGCTCATGTCATAAGATACATACACACACACACAAACACACACACACATACACACAATGAGAAGAACTAATAAAGAAATTCCCCTGAGTCACTGCTGCTGCTGCTGCTAAGTCGCTTCAGTCGTGTCCGACTCTGTGCGACCCCACCAGGCTCCCCCGTCCCTGGGATTCTCCAGGCAAGAACACTGGAGTGGGTTGCCATTTCCTTCTCCAATGCATGAAAGTGAAAAGTGAAAGTGAAGTCGCTTGGTTGTGTCTGACGCTTAGCGACCCCATGGACTGCAGCCTACCAAGCACCTCTGCCCATGAGATTTTCCAGGCAAGAGTACTGGAGTGGGGTGCCATCTCCTTCTCTGCCTGAGTCACTGACCCCCTAAAATTCTTACTTAGTTTTGTTTACCACTGAGGAACTACTGGAAACAGAAATCCCACTGGTGTCATGTCCAGAGAAATCTCGCCATTCCTCAAATAATGCCTTTCATGTTTGCATATGCTCTTCACTTCCCCAGAAAAGCCCTTCACCAGGCAAACTCCACTGCCTCCTTCAAGAACAAGCCAGAATGCTAGCTTCTCAACGAAGACTGTAATTCTATTCAGCTGTTGGATACTCTGTCTACAGTGTTTTCTTGGTATTTAATTAAGTACCTAGTACTTAATTGTCTCTGCAAAAGCAGTTACATATTGCAATTTTTAGATTATGTATTCATGTCTGTCCCTCTCCATTACTTAAAAGCAGTCATAGTTCAGGTATATCTAATAGCTTATCCTTAGTATGTATTAGACATACTCCTTTAAGATTCTGGAGCCCACCTATCTCCCATTTCGAGGTAGGTCCCAGAATGCTCTGCAGTGCTGTTTTTGACCTCTTTTTATTACTATGAAAACAAGTCTCTGATACTTGCATATTTCAAGTCCAGAATCTCCCTTGAAAATATCCTGAAAATATTATGAAAGGTTTTATCTTTTTTTAAAATGGAACTTACCAGGGAAGGTGAACAAGAAATCTTTAAGTCCTGTGATGTTAATTATTTAAAGAATAGATTATCATATTTTAAAACTAAAATCATAAATTTTCCTTATGTTACTTCTCTGATTATCTGCGTATATCACTAAAGAAACTGTAGTCTAAACTCTTAGAGTCTCCCTTGCCCCTGGCCCCCCAGTCTTCACATGAAAGCTGATTTACACAAGTGCCTGACTGACATTTGACAATTCCCAAAGCAGTGACTTTCAAGGTATGGAATTTTGCATGAATTTTCTGATGTCTAAATTTACTTCAGATGTCTGTCTTCATGTGGGTATCAATCTGTGCATACAGATTTCATATTTAACAGCACACTGGATCATTTAAAGCATCAATTAACAACTAGCCTGCAGTGGCAAATGCGCTTGCCAAAGTGTTAGAATAAGACCCTTTCTTTCACCTCTAACCAACACCCCTTCCCAGACAAATCACTGTTATTGGTGATCTCTGACAACAGACCTTTCCCAAGTCTTATTCTGTCATTTACTAGGTAGATTTGTTGACTGCAACATACAATCCCCTATCATCAAGTTTTCCAGATGTTTGCACAGCGGGTTCGGTGTTTTTAAAGTATCTAAATGACGGTCCCAAATGACAAATGTTCATTTTCAAAATTAAATCTTATTACAAATTACCTGCCAAGTACAATGTGTCAAGAGAGACTGAAGGAATTAGAAATTTTGTCCATTGAGAATGAGTGAAGAAGAAAGAACATAGATGAAGTAAGCTATTACATATCCTGGAGGTATATACAAAGAATTTTAAATAACAGTGGTTTACTGAAAGCTGTTGCCTTAATACTAAGACTTACTTTTAAAAGGTCCATGACTACCTTTTGCTGTGAGTCAGGCTTCAACTTTGTTAATGAAAAGAACAATGACTAGGAAATACAAGGGTAATCTCTAACATGAACTTTTTTTCTCCTTTTAATCATCATCCACACAGGCTCAGATTTAATATTCTGAGAAGAGAACAGGGCTTAATATAGCCATCAAAAAATAGAACTTAGTTTCTTCTGTCTGCTTTCTAGCTTGTGGTCTGCTGTTGACCACTAACCTTTGAACTCCAGGTTCCTCATCTTTAATGTAGGAATAGTTAACGACTTAAATAAATAGGTTGTGCAAAAAATTAAATAAATGAAAGTAATTTTTGAATGCACCTTATAAACTCTAAAGTACCATGGATATATATTGCTATCAGAATAATATTAGCCATATATGAGCTACTTACTCATATCAGACGCTCTGTAAAGCTTCATACTTTTTTCAATCTTTACAGTTATTTAAAATAGGTCACAGCATCTCCATTTCATAAATGAGGAAGTTGAGTCTTGTACAGAGGTTAAGTAGCAGGCCTAAGTAACTGCTAGCCTGGTTTGAACAAGATTGAACCAAAATACCTGATTTCAAAAACATGCCCCCAATCAAAATATGCCCTCCATCTCTATGCTATGCTAGCAACCTTTAACCATTAAACCTTAATGCTCAGTGATGCTACTTTGGCTCAAAATATTTTGGAAGCACCATTAGAAACTGCCTTTAGATCCAAATTTATTAAGGCACCCAAAGCAAGCAGCCTGCTGACTCTGTAGACAACTTTTCTTTTTGACCCTAAAAAGAATTGTCTAGTCTGATCATCCTGCATTCTAGGCAGGAAGACAATATCTGTTGTCGAGACTTCTATCATTTAGAAGACTCTACAAGACTGAAATTCCATTCCCTCATGTCTTAATAATGGTGGGTATAATATCAACTGAAACTCTAACCGCAGGATATTTCAACTGTCTACTTACCTATCCAACTTCCAATTAACCAGAATTTTTGAGTTACTGTATCCCAGAACCAAGACTAGAAGTTGCATGCTAATATCTGAAGAAATGAACAACGTAAATTCTCTTGTTCTTTCCTAGGAAAATTTTTGGTCCCTGATAGAGAAATATGAAACCAGACTGACCACAGAGTCAAGGATTGCTTCATAGGACAAAATAAAACATCTAGATTTTCCATCTTTAAAATTATAATCAGCAGCAGGAAGCAAAGCAATACCACTGTCCCTGTTATAGGAATCTAAAGGCTTTTTATAGAATGCACAGCAGCAAATGTTATCGCTTTGCTTGAGAAAACCATTTTCATTATCAGTTGCCTTTTTTTTTCAATTGATTATGACTTTTCCTTTAAAAAATGCATTTAGGCAGAATTTTTCTATGCTTGATTTAGCCCAAGGGAAAATTTTTGGAGGGTTGAAACAGAGAGAATAGTCTGAACTGAATTCTTTCTGCTGCCTTTAAGCTATGCACACAGGGACAAAATATATCACATTCTACTGAATTTTTTTTTCTTTGCTCCTATTACTTAGAAAGAACTTAACAATGAAAAATCCAGCTTTATGGTATTACATTCCTTATTGTGTAAACCAGTGAACAAACACAAGGTAAAGTTTTTTTTCAAGTTACTAAGGTTTGAGTAGAGGGGAGGGAGGATGCTATTAAAGCCATCTCCTCTTGATTTAAAGGGGTTATGTTGGACTGAAGCCTGTTAAGAAACAAAGGATGCCCCAATTAGTGTTGCTGCTGCTGCTGCTGCTAAGTCTCTTCAGTCGTGTCCGACTCTGTGTGACCCCGTAGACGGCAACCCACCAGGCTCCCCCGTCCCTGGGATTCTCCAGACAAGAACACTGGAGTGGGTTACCATTTCCTTCTCCAATGCATGAAAGTGAAAAGTGAAAGTGAAGTCGCTCAGTCCTGTCCAACTCTTCGCTACCCCATGGACTGCAGCCCACCAGGCTCCTCCATCCATGGGATTTTCCAGGCAAGAGTACTGGAGTGGGTTGCCATTGCCTTTTCCACAATTAGTGTTAGAAGCCTCCAAAGTGAGTCAACAAAGTTAAGGCTAGCATTTAGTTATGGAAAACCTAAATTAATGGGGCCCATTCAAGGTGGACTATGAATGCATTTATATGTCTGGTTTAGTCTGTGTTTTCTTTTACCATAGAGGGAAGGCTGGGATAGAGCTTTTTTAAGATGATCAAAACTCTTTAAGATTGTTCAGAAAAAATTGCATAGATAAGAAATCTGAGATTATACCCATTATGCTGAACAAAGAGTTAGTATACCTTCAGAGTAAACACTAAGAGTTTGAGTAAAGCAAGAAATTTAGAAATCTAGGATGAAATAGCCCCTCCATTTCATAGGGGAAAAAAAGACAATTTTAGAACAACACTGATCTAGCAGTTGGGAGGGACCTCTGAATTTAAATTTCAATATATAAATCTCAATTTTGCCAAGTAAAATTAATAATGGATTTATCTAAAGCCAACCCTCTTCAACCTCTGCTATATTTCTCTTAAGAAAGCATTAAATGAGAGTATTTCACTTTAGCTGAAAATCAATGGCCCTTCAGTGAAGCATACATCTCCCAAGTAATATAGAGTTAAGAATCATACAGTTCTGCTAGTAAGACATGAGGCCCTGGCTTTGGTGGTAATAACTTCATGCAACATACAAGTCTTTGAAAATACTAACACACTATGAAAGGATTGAAAATCTAAAGTGAGCATGCTCAAATTGTCTTTGAAATGTCAACCCAAATATTTGTAATATAGTTAATGATGATAATATGGAAATAAGGAGTAAATATATTACTGAGTAGAAATAATATTTAATTACCACTTGCCATAGGCCAGACATTTGTTAAATACATGCATCATCTCTTTAGATTTTCTTAAGAACCCTGTGACATTGTTTTACTAGCTATACTTTTAGAGTAGACTTGAAGTAAGATCTATTGATACACATGGAGACGTGTAAAAAAAAAAAACTAAAGATGGATTAAAATATTTCAGTGTATACTTATCTATCATCTCTTGGTAAATGAATCAAAAGGTATCATAATTTTATCTCCTTGGAAATTTCTTTGTTTGTATACTGATAAAATTATATTCATCTTTCATTGTGGTGATTATAAGGATAAATAAGATATAACCCTTGCCCTCCGGTAACTCACAGTTTGAAAAGGGGATGTAATGCGCATCAAAAATCCAAATATAATTCATGGTGATTTGTTTTAAACTCTGTAACACAAGTGTGTTGAAAGCTATGGGTAGCTAGAAAAAAATAATTCTTAGAGCTGGAGACTGAGTTAGAGAAAAGAAAGATCAGAGAAGTATCCTTATAGAAAGCAATTCAGTTGGGTTTGGAAGGTGGATAAAGTTTCAACACACAAATATGAGAACCTTGGAAATACTGACATGTGATGCCTTCAAGCAGAGAGTAAGTTCAGAATGCCAGTGTTGCTGGAATTTTTGACATATGAATGAGCAATAATGTTGATACAGACTAGATTATAGAAGACTTTCACTGACAATCTAAGGAGTTTAAACTTTATTTGACATTCAGTAGGGAGTTTTGTTCACTTAAATATAGTCAGTGTTCTCCTTTGGAAATAATAGTCTATCAAAACATTAAACTAGTTTATCCAATGTTTTGTTACTCCTTTGATGAATAATTATTGTCTTGTTATCATCTGCCAACACCTACACGAGGTGATGGGGTATATGATAAATATGACTTATTTTTTGCTTTCATAAAAATTATAATTAAAAAAATTAAACAAAAAGCAGTGCCGTAAAACATTAAAGTGTCACATAAGACATATAAGAAAGTGGGGTAGCACCTAGGAGGAATACCTTCTCTATCACTGCACTCATAGGAAAAACATTCTATAGAAAGTGACTTCAAATTGTGTGTATGGCATGTGTGTGTATATGTGTGTAGGTTTATTGGAGGGGAGGGTCTGTCAATAAATCCACACACATGGAAAGACTCAGAGTGGAAATTGTATTTTTAGAACTTGATGCAGAGTTAGCTGCTTTCCAGTCACGTAGATTCTTAACAACCTCAGATATGTGTACAAGGTTCTTGGCCATTCGTCCTGCAGAGAGGGTCTGACCATCAGTCAACTTCCAAGGGAACCAATCAAGCATTATGAACAAGACCTTATGAAAGCAAATTCTGATGAATTGAATTGGCTCTCTTCTTGGACCTGGAAATCATATGGCCTGACTTATAAAAAAATACTGAGCATGAATGATTCAGTGAAGCCTGAAATCAGCACCATGACCAAGTGTCTTTTAGTGATCATTCATTTACTCAGTTTTTCAGTAAGTCTTTGTTGTTTGTCAGCACCATGAAACTGACTGTACTAAGCACCTAACTTATCTCATTTTTAGTCATAATTAGTCACCACTGTCTTTAAACATTTATCTTCATTTTTCCCACCCTCTTATAACATTTACTACAATTTGAGTCTATCACTGTGAGTTGCATATATGAATGTCCTCAAGTAGACTGTGACATTTTGAAGGGAGGAACTGTGTCCTCATCCCTGTGTTCCATTCAGGCAATGGCACAGATACAATAGGGTTTTGGTAACTGTTTGTTGGATGGATGGATAGATGGATGGATGGATGGATGGATGGATGGATGGTTGGAGAGAGAGAAATCTGAATAAGAAACGTCTCCTGTACTCATGAATCCTATAGTCTAGTACAGATCAAGCATACATAATTAGGAATGCTTTTCAGTTTAGGTTTACTGCTGTAATACCACAATTTACCGTGATCCTAAAGACAGAATAAAAAAGGATATCTAGAGTTTGAAATGGTTCTGCATTAATTGAAGCTTAATTTTTTTAAGTCTTCAAAAGTACTGATTCCTGAGTTTTCTATTTAAACTCATCAAAAAAAAAAAAAAGCCCTAAATCTCCCATTAAACTATTTTAATATGCTGTTCCTTTCCTCAAGTTAAATGAAATTGAGAGGAATAAGAACAGATTAGATATTTTAGAGACTGTCTACAATAAACATTAATCCAAGAGCAAAACAGAAACATTACTTTGCGCACAAAGGAATTAACATCACTTCTAACTCCTTTATTCAATGGTCACATTTGATTGTCAGTTTCCCAAAAATACTGCCATATTTTTTTCTTTCCATTCAGCAAACTCAGCACATGTTTGTTGACTACTCTATGCTGTAGACATTGATTGTTTGACCAGGCATAACAGATTCAAAGACTTCAATAGAATAGTCTACATAGTCTTATGTTGCTCAATAACTTAGTTGGAGAAAAATAAGTGAGATTTTTCATACTTTCTTGTGCATTATTGAGGAAGTATATCTTTATTTTTCATTACAGAAAAGTGATTCAATAATACAAAGGATGTTTTCTCCCTTTAAAATTGGGGATGTTAGTTGTAGAATATACCCTAGAAGTTAGGAAATTTTATCACGTGACATGAAAGAGATGAAAAAGATGGAAATAAACTAAAGCTTAGATCCCAGATATCCTACTACTGTGTATGATCTGGGGGAAAATTCCTTAAGCTTAGTGAGCTTCAGATGCCTTCTTTGTAAAAAGATAATAATAACAGTTTTGAAATATTGTTATTTTATTGCTAGAATTTTATAATAGATATAAAAATACCAGACATTATTCTAGTATATGGTAAATTATCATTTATGGGTAATTATTGTGTGGAAATAATAGCTAAGCACTTGACCTGAATTTCCTTATTTTTAGGTATTTCCCCAATCCTATGAGGCAGATTCTGCATTTCTAATTACTGTAAATGAGAAAACTGATATGAAAGAAGGTACAGTTTGTCATAGACCACAGAGCTAACGCATGGCAGAACTAAGATTCAAATCCAGTTATTGATAGAGTATGATTAAAAGGTAATGTTAACATTTTTGAGCCTTCCATTTTTTGCCTTCCTTCTGCCAAATAAAAATAAATCTGGACTTAGTCAGTAAAACTCTCTTTGGAGGGGGAATGTGATGTAGGAGAGGACTAGTACAATGGGGAGAATGGGACCATAAAAACAGCAAGTGTGTCTAAGATTAGGCAAAGAAAGAGTTTGTTTTATAGAGAGGAGGGAACGAATGTGGGCTACAAGTTGTATGATTTGATATTAGATCATCCTGTTCTCAGGAGGAGGCTGTGTACTGGTTCAGGCTGAGGGTGAGTCAAACTTCAGGGACCTGGGGGAGGAGAAAAATTTAACCGAAGGTTGAATTGCAAACATTTTGTTATGACTGATCACTGTCAATAAGCAATTCAACTAATTATTTATGAGGCAAAAATGAGAAATTTAGAATCTGTCTAATCATAGGTTGGAGGCTTCCCAGGTGGCTCAGTGGTAAAGAATCCTCCTGCCAATGCAAGGAGATGCAGGAGACACAGGTTCCATTCCTGGGTGGGGAAGATCCCCTGGAGGAGGAAATAACAACCCAGTCCAGTATTCTTGCCAGGAAAATTCCATGGACAGAAGAGCTGGGCGGGCTCCAGTCCATGGTGTTGCAAAGAGTGACCAAGCACACACACACAAATGCACTAATCATAGGTAAACAGAGGGGCATCCATGAATCTTACCTATGTCATATTGGGAAAGGTAATTCTTTGCACTGGCTATTCTCTAGAACACAGAAAGGTAGGAAGAATTCTTAACCTTCATTTTTTCCAGACTCGTGGGGTTCAGGCAAAGTATCACATTGTCACTTCCCACTATTTAGACAATGTGTTGATGAGATTAGCTTTGAAAGAGTCCCTGGATGAACTTGTGTCTGGATGAACTTGTGTCCCTAGTCTGGGTTGTTAATCAAGTCAGTATATTTTAGGAATTCTTTGCTACAGAGATTTAACTAGTAACAAATAGTAATGCATTCAATGTTGAAACATACATCCACTGTAGTTCGAGTTAAGTCACTTTTCGGCTTGAAGCTTAGTTTCGTTATCTGCTAAATGAAGTTGGATTGAACAAATCCTCTCCTAGCTCTGACCTTCAGAAATTTATGAAACCAAAAAGATTCGTCCAACTGCCCTGTGATTTGATATGTGGAATCAGAGACTGAACCATGCTTTATTCTTCCTCCCAAGACTCAGGGAGCATCAGCACAGGAACCGCTTAGAAATACTCTGGCTTTGGATGTCCGTAGACTGTCCATAGCTCTTTCATCAGCAATTCAGAATAATGCCATCCAGATTGCTTTTGTCTTCCAAGCTTCCAATCAATCATTTGTTCTTCTTGAACCTGTAGTACCCCTTTTACAGTGCCTTTCATAAATGGCGTGATTCTTTGATTGCCTCTTCAAACGTTCTGATTTTCTACATTTTCCATTCACAGTCTCTCTGAAATTTTTTTTGGTGTCATGAAAACTCAGTTTTGGGTGTTGTTTCAGGCCTTCCCAAAGACCAGGTTCGTTTTCCTACTTAATATTCAAGAAGCATTCTTGAAAGGTATCTCTTTCAGAGAAAGCCCGGGAAACTTACCAGTACTCAGCTGATGACTTCCTTCAGGCTCTGCTGTGTCTCTGCATTGGATTCTTAGTATCAACTGCTTAAAGCAGGACTCTGTAGGTCTTTTTTATCATCCAGTGTCTTGAGAGTAGCATGGCAATAGATATAAAACTTCCTCAATTACCAAAGCTTTAGAAACACTTAGTTTATTTTTTTAATGTATAATGCTACAATAATATACGAATGTTGTACTATAAATATGAGTGATAGTCTAAAGTGGACTTTACTGAAGTAACAGTAAATAACCTTAATAGGATAGGGTATCTAAATTTTACTATTATTTTGCCCAAATTGGAAAACATTGAGTACAATTTTGGTGGATTATGACATGTAACAAGGATAGTAGAGGAAGAAGCACAACTACCACATTAAAATACTTAGGTAGAGCAGAATGGAAAAGACCTAAATCCAAAGAGCATGAGGTGGCTCAGTATCTCTACAATCTTGAAAAAGCTATTCATCTTAGTTCTCTTGACTGTAAGATAGGGACAATAATTACCTTAATGGACTGCATAAGGAAATAAATAAAATAAGTGTGTGTAAAACACCCTTAATACCATATATCTGTTAATATATGGTAGACATCCATTAGGGCTTCCCAGGTGGGGCTAGTGGTAAAGAACCCACCTGACAATGCAGGAGACATAAGAGATGCAAGTTCTATCCCTGGGTCAGGAAGATGCCCTGGAGGAGGGCATGGCAACACACTCCAGTATTCTTGCCTGGAGAATCCCATGGACAGAGGAGCCTGGTGGGCTACAGTCCATAGGGTTGCAGAGTCAGACACAACTGACATGACTGAGCAAGCACTCACAGACATCCATAAATGTTGGAGTTGTTGATGTTAATATCATATAATTAGTTAAAACTGACTTACCAACTGGACTTAAAAAACAATATTCACTAGTCAGAACTGTTGTTAAACTCAGGAGGTAAGATCTGCAATCACTGAGTTCCTAGTGTGGACCACTTCATGGGTTTTAAGAGAAATATTTCCTATGGCAAGAGAAACATGACAGAGATCTGAAGAGTTATATTTACAAATAACTTTAATGTTAGGGTGGTTAAAATGGTTCTTCATTTCCTCATCACAGTCAGCATTTTCTCTCTTTTTGTGAGTACCTGCCTTACTAATATAATTCTTGAGTATTTCTTGCTTCCCATTTAGCACTTACTAGACATTACTTTGCCAACAAAGGTCCGTCTAGTCAAAGCTATGGTCTTTCCAGTAGTCATGCATGGATGTGAGAGTTGGACTATAAAGAAAGCTGGGCGCCAAAGAATTGATGCTTTTGAACTGTGGTGTTGGAGAAGACTCTTGAGAGTTCCTTGGACTGCAAGGAGATCCAACCAGTCCATCCTAAAGGATATCAGCCCTGAATATTCATTGGAAGGACTGATGCTGAAGCTGAAACTCCAGTACTTTGGCCACCTGGTGCAGAGCCTACTCGTTAGAAAAGACCCTGATGCTGAGATGGTCGGATGGCATCACAAACTCAATGTCAGGAGTTTGAGTAAGCTCTGGGAGTTGGTGACGGACAAGGAAGCCTGGCTTGCTGCAGTCCATGGGGTCGCAAAGAGCCGGACACAACTGAATGACTGAACTGAAGACTTTCTAAAGGCTGTCGTATTTGGGTCATGTTTTTGGATGTAAATTCTTCTCCTTTATTGTGCTAAAGCTGGGTGAGGAGACAACAATTGGAGAAATAAACACAAGGAAATCAAAGTCCAAAAGAGGAAAATACCTGAAAATATAAAATAGATACAAAAGAGAGGTTAGGGATAAAATTTGAACAGATGGACTAATTTTAGTGTGACAAAGAGAAAGGAAGATTAACTTTTGCTGGTTCATTTGATCAAAGACAATAACCTGGATGATGAGCTACCTGGTTTGGAATTCTGTGGCGCACATATCTGTTGGATAACTGGTATCTCTCTCATTTCCTTTAAGCTAACAGAGTCAGTCCTTAAATCTCAATGTTGTCAAATTCTGGATTCACAAATCAAAAGGAGAAACAATAATCTTAGGGGGAAAAAAGTTAAAGTAAAAGCTTTGTCCTTAGGAAGTTAATAGGTTTATTTGCTTGACTGTTGCTAATATGGGAACTTGTTCACCATTGGTGGCAGTAATGGGACAGAAATTAATCAATAGGGGCCAGTTTTATGAAACGGCTTCAGCCTCTAAGTGGTTTGCCAAGTTTCTGTTAAACATCTCACATTATTGAGGATACAAGTCAAAATCACTTATCAGCAGTTCGTCTAAATAGCAAGGAACATGTATTAAAGAGGCCATGAAGGAATTTCTAATGAGAAAAAATGCTCTTACTTTTTGAGAAATTAACTGCTCCAATAAATTGCAAAGATAAAGTAGGAAAAGTTATCATAATAATGTCTGTTGTAATAAAACTAAACTGTACAGATGATAACAGTTAAAATGCCAGAAGGTGAGTTAATGAAATACCGTTCTCCTAAAGCCTCCTTGGTCCTTACTCTGAAATACAATTCTGACACTCACATATAAAGGATATGGTGGAAGCTACATGGAGATACTGTATTTGCACCTGTTCTACAGATTCATTGCCTATGAACTTTTGAATATACATAAAATTTAAAAAGCAGAGTATATTAAATGAAACTTTCAGGAAGGTGACATAAAATAATCCTAGGGCAGAAAATTGATTCTTAAAGTGTAAAAGACTTGAAAATCTATAGGGAGAGAAATCAGTCTGAATTGCCGGCTAACACTGGAAATTTTCTATCAAAGATCATATGAATGGGGCAAAGATAGAGTCACTGAAGTCTTCCTAATGCAATCTGTGGATTCAGGAATGTAGGAGATGCCTGAAGCTTATGTTACAATTTTCTACAGTCAAATTCCCAAACAAGTTAAAGATTGTAGCAATGCAGAGGAACTCCTAAGGATAATAAGAGAGCAGACAAACATACAGCACAAACAAATAAACAGCATATGTAGAAGCTGAAAAGTAGGCAAGTAGGAGAGTTTGGGGCTAAGAGTTTTACTCTGCATTGAATTTCTCTCTTACATAGTAATGACCAAATTGGCCCCTGAATGATGAAAATACATGTGTATGTGTATGGAGAGATAAAGAGAAGGGGAAAAGGAAAGGGAGGAGGGAAGAGGGGAAAGCAGACCACAGTTCAGAAAACCTTGGAAAGCCAGAACTACACACGTACTCAGACACAAGGCTTCTCGTCACATAGTAAAAGTCAAACGATCCAGGGCATCGATCAAACAGTCTGCAGGGGGGAAATACTCAGAGCCATCTCCAGTTACCATGAGTTCAACAGGGGCCAGTCAAGTGCCCTATTCACATAACCATCTTCTGACTAATTAAGTGAAAACAACAACAAAAGCAGTGAAACAATTACCCACAAAATAAACGAAATTGAAACCCACCAAAACTCTTTAAGAAAAGGCATGAAGAAATAGTGCAGACCATGACAGAAACAAACCTTTCTGCTCTGAGCCATCTGTGCCACCCATCAGCTGGTAATAAAGTGACTCCGAGTAGCAATAGAAATAATCAAAGGAAGAGCTTTAAGAAGGCATGGCAACACTAATAGATTTTTTTCTGGGTTTCTGGTCTTTGTTTATGGATAATTAAAATTTGGCAAAGTGTTCAGAGGCCCATCATATGAATGCCTCCCTTGTGTTTTATTTAAGCAACAGCTCATAAAAGACTTCAGTTTACTACCATGCCAAGTAAATGCTTGCAGAAAGAGAAAACCTCCAAATGATATGTGAATTTAACATTGTAAGTTGATTTAGTGTATTTCAGTAAATTTTCCAACCCAATGTTTACATCAGAGTGTTTAATATGTTTACCTGTCCAGTGAAGACAGTTTTGATTTCTTACATATTTGAAACAAATCTTGCTTTCAATTATGGCTATTTAATTTCACTTTATTTTAGAACTTGCTTTCATATATTCCCAAATATATCCTTATGTATCCTTGCATTTGTTGAAATTTCAATGAAGTAGAAAGTAAATAAACTTGGCTTTATATATATAAGAAAGACCTATTCTAAGAAAAATGAGATATTTTATGGAACAGTTATGAAAACTAAAAACTTGCTAAACTGCCCTCATTTGTATCACATTGAGTCTACCTTCAACTATGCTCTATCTTTTTGTTAGAAACAGATTCTCTGAATGTCAGCATATTAATTGGTATTCTTCAGGGGCATGCAACAGGAATCAATTTTGGATAATTTGAGCAAAAACAGAAATTTATTATGGAGATAGAATTGCTCAGTGATTCAAAGGAATAGTGGAAGAAACACGTATTAGCAAGGGTAGATAAGACAGTTCCAGGAATCTAGGTAACAAGAATTGATGGACAGTTACTTCAAAGTGCTCTCCTTAATATGAGTGAAATCTAACCATTTAAAATCTCTATGTTGCTCAGATTAATATTCAAATTCCTAGATGAGAACTTAGTTATAGCTTAAACCATTTATCTACCTCTTGCCAATGGGAAGGCTAAGTCATGTTTTGGTCAGATTACCACAACTGTAGCCAATAAGAGAAATAGAGCTTCTGTTATAAGAAAAGGAAATAGATGCTGGGAAGACATAAAGCAATCCTATGTTTAAATGCATTCATAATCAGAGACTAGTATACAGAATGTTATGAAAAACAGCATTATGAATAGTTCAGGGATAGTTTATGCTTTTTAAAATTTAATTTACAACTGTTTCATTAAAATAATGAAGGACATTACAGTAAATGCATCCACAGCCAATATTTATCATGGATACATTATATACTATGTTTTAGGTACTATAGTATAATAAGAAGTTTCACAGCTATTATCTTATTAAATTGTCATTTATAATTTCTGTTAAAATTGATATTTCTATTTTATAGCTATGGAAACTGATGATCAGAAATTTATGTAGTCTTGTTTACTGCCATTCCATACAAAATTGTGGTCCATTTTTGTTTATATTTTTATTATTTGTCCATTTTGGAATTGTATTTTTATTTCCTATGCAGAGGGATTTCATTGAACTAATGGTTAAAAAGCACAAACTTTGTTCATTAGCACTAACTTTCACTAAAGAAAAGAAACCTGATAATAATACAGAAAAGATAAAATGCTGTCATTAGGTAACCATTGGTGTCAAAACTACATCTATAAATTTAGAACCTTATATAGAGAATGATGAGTTCAACTATATATAGCAGACTGAACAAACACTTGTCACCATTCCTTCCAGAAATCTCACTTACATGAGAATGAAGTAAGGATATAAGACCACCTGGAGAACCACCAATAAAACAGAGAGGACAACAAATTTTTGGAGCATAGGCAGCAGAAGAGGAGTGAGGAGTTAACAAGACCGAGAAAGTGGAATACAGATATGTTTTCTCAATTGAAGTTGTCATTTATTGTAAGATGAACCATTAGTTTGTTTCATAAGGGAAAAAAATTACTCACAAATATAATTATAAATGTATGCTTCCAGTTATCTGTTATCCCAGTAACAAATCAACAATAATTATTTTATTATTATCTCTCACAGTTCTGGGGGTGACTGGGCATTGATGAATCAGGATTAGTCATTCAACTGTGATTAGATATCAGGTAGGGGTGGAATCACCTCAAAAGTTTCTCCACTCACATGAATAATAATTACTACTCACTATCCTCTGGGACTTTCAATGGTGGCTATTGGCCAAGACACTTATATATAATTATTCATGCAGGCTGGGCTTCCTTAGAGCATGGTAGCTGAGTTAGAAGAGCAAACATCCCAAGAGAGATCGCTGGGAAGTGCCCTATTGCTCGTTACAAGCTCTCTTCAAATTACACAGCCCCACTTTTACCCCATGGTATTCTTGAGGTAGTCATATAAAGTTTTAACCAGATTCCATGGGAAAAGACATGCATTCTGTGTCTCCATGGAAGAAAGACAAGGTCACAGTGAAACAAGGATGTATGGGATGAAAGGTATTGTTTCCAAAAACTGTTTTTGGAAAATTTAATCTTCCATATTGCAAATAACAGTAATACAGGTCCCCCCATGCAGAAACATGAGAATAATTTTAAAAATTATCTTAAAACAAATAAACATGTTAGTGATACACAGTTGAGGAGATATTAAATGAGAAGCAAGCTAGTTCATGTTTCAGATCCTTACAAGGTTCCATTTGAGGCATGGGCCTCCTTGGAAGGTCTTCTTAAGATTTATAGTAGGTTGAACATTTGAAGAAGGAGCAGTTAAATTCACAGTATTATTTCCTCATCCTGTATAGCTAGGTAACTGTCTCTTTCACTTCTGACAGGAGAAAACTTTCCATATTGAAGAAATTAAGCCAAGATTTCAAGATCTTGCAGATGAGAAGCACAATACTGAAAACAAAGATACTAAGAAAAGTCTACATCCTGAACAATAAAATCCTCATACTTCTCCTTGTCAGCTCTAAGAACTTTGGAATGGAGGCTTGTTCTTCATCCTTTCCTTCTACTATCTTGTATAGGCAATGAATTGGAAGATTTTTCTCTGGAGCCATGAGGATGACCACTAAGAAGGTTAGGCCTAGAGAATGTGCAGCAAAGAGTGTTATCATCCCAAAGCAGTCACTCCACAGTGAAGCCTTGTCATGAAGTTCAGTCATCTCTTCAGTGCTTTAATTTTAAATGCAAGAGGGTAGCCAGCAATTATTATATATATATGGGGAAAAAAAAAAAACATTTCAACATGAAATGAGATAGAAGCAAATAGTAGAGAGAAGTTTTCATAAAAAGAGGCAAACAGTGAACAAAATAGATCTTAAAATAAGCAATCAAATTACCCCGCGTCTTTAATCTTGGGGGGCTTCCCTCATACCTCAGTTGGCAAAGAATCCACCTGCAATGCAGGAGACCCCGGTTCAATTCCTGGGTCGGGAAGATCCCCTGGAGAAGGGAAAGGCTACCCATTCGAGTTTTCTGGTCTAGAGAATTCCATGGACTGTATAGTCCATGGGATCACAAAGAGTTGGATGTGACTGAGCAACTTTCACTTTCAGTTTTCACTTTTAATCTTGGAGAGGTAAGAGAAGATATTGCATTTCTGAAATAAGAACATAATAACATAAAAAGAAAATAATTAGAGAACAATAAATGACTTGAAAGAATAACTTACACTAAAAATTTGAAAGAAATCTCTTTTTAAAAAAAAATTATTATGATAAAGACAGTTAACTTGGGATCTTACTCTCTTAATTGATTTTTAATAGGTATAATGTTGTACAGCAGGTCCCTTGAACTTATTCATCTTCTATAACTGAATTTTTTACATGTTAATTCAGTTTAGTTCAGTTGTTCAGTCTTGTCTGACTCTTTGCGACCCCATAAATTGCAGCACGCCAGGCCTCCCTATCTATCACCAACTCCCAGAGTTCACTCCGACTCACGTCCATCGAGTCAGTGATGCCATCCAGCCATCTCATCCTCTGTCGTCCCCTTCTCCTCCTGCCCCCAATCCCTCCCAGCATCAGAGTCTTTTCCAATGAGTCAGCTCTTCGCATGAGGTGGCCAAAGTACTAGAGTTTCAGCTTTAGCATCATTCCTTCCAAGGTTAATTAGCAACTCCCAATTTCTCTCTCCCTCAGCCCCTGGAAACTGCTATGCATTCTTTAACTCTTTGAGTTCGACTGTTTTAGATACCTCATGTAAGTGGACTCATGAATTGTTTGTCCTATGATTAGCTTATTTCACTTGTCATAATGCCTTCAAGGCTATCCATGTCACATGTTACAGGATTTTCTTCTCTTTTAAGGCTGAGTGATGTTCCATTGTGTGTATATAACACACTTTCCTTATCCATTCACCCATTACCTGGAGGAGGAAATGGCAAACCACTCTAGTATTCTTGCCCAGAAATCCACGGACAGGGTTGCAAGTGGGCTACAGTCCATGGGGTTGCAAAGAGTCAGACATGACTGAGCAACTGAGCATGCGGGTTGTTTCTACACATGATTACTATGAATAACACTGCAATGAACCTGGAAGTGCTAATACCTCTTTGAGATTATAACTTCAATTATTTTGGATAAATACCCAAAAGTAGAATTTCCAGATCATATGGTAGTTCTATTTTTAACTTCATGATATTGTTTTCCATAGTGGGTATATCATTTTGTACTCTTCCAATTTCACCAATACTGTCTTAAAAAAAAAGAAAAAGAAACATGCTCACAGGTATAAGGTGATATTTTATTGTGATTTTGATTTGCATTTTCCTGATTATCAGTGTCATTGGGCATCTTTCCACATATCCTTTGACCTCAACAGCAATCTTGAAGAAAGTAGAATCAAAAGGCCAACATTTTTTAACAGTAGATAAGAAAAATTATAATAAATGATAATTCAGAAGTTTCATCATATGGCTAATATAAATTCTAGGAAAAAAGAACAAGAAAAATTTAAAAGAGGAAACTGTCCAAGAAATAATTTAAGAAAACTTTTCAGAATTAAAGTCTCTTTGGAAGGACTGATGCTAAAGCTGAAACTCCAATACTTTGGCCACTTCATGCCAAGAGTTGACTCATTGGAAAAGACTCTGATGCTGGGAGGGATTGGGGGCAGGAGGAGAAGGGGACGACAGAGGATGAGATGGCTGGATGGCATCGCTTACTCGATGGACGTGAGTCTGGGTGAACTCTGGGAGTTGGTGATGGACAGGGAGGCCTGGCGTGCTGCGATTCATGGGGTTGCAAAGAGTCGGACACAACTGAACGATTGAACTGAACTGAACTGGTGTACAGAACAATGATGATAAAGAAAAAAAAAATTTTTTTAATGCCCACACTAAGACATATCATCATAAAATTAATGAAACTAAAATAAATTAGGATCCAAACACTCCCACTGAGGGAAAAAAAAAGATCATATGTAAAGCATGGAGAATCAGAATGGCAATTGACAATTTAAGCAAAACTAGAAACTAAATATGGAGAAGGCAATGGCACCCCACTCCAGCACTCTTGCCTGGAAAACTCTGGTAGGCTGCAGTCCATGGGATCGCTAAGAATCTGACATGACTGAGCGACTTCACTTTCACTTTTCACTTTCATGCATTGGAGAAGGAAATGGCAACGCACTCCAGTGTTTTTGCCTGGAGAATCTCAGGGACAAGGGAGCCTGGTGGGCTGCCATCTATGGGGTCGCACAGAGTCAGACACGACTGAAGCGACTTAGCAGCAGCAGAAACTAAATAACAATGGAATAATATTTTCAAAATCCTGAATTTTGTAATTCAACACTTCTATGAAGAATCCTATACTCAGCCAAATGTTAATCACAGATGAAGGGAGAGAAAAAAATTTTGGACAGGTATGCCAATATATTTACACAGATCATTTTAAAGGCCACTTTTCTAGCATCTCAGAGTATCTTTCATCCAAATAAAGAGGTAAGCAATAAAGAAGACCCAGAATTCAGGAAAGAGTAGATTCATCATCAAGAGATAAGAAAGGCAGTCCCACGCTAAGAGCAAGACCTGGTCTCAGGCAAGAGTTGAGAATGGGTGGGAGCATGGGAACCTTTAGTAACAGTGTCTCCAGGGAAATGGAGAAGCAAATAATCTAATGTGTTTGTCTATGTAAAACAGAGAATTTGAAAGTGGTTTGGTATTTTTGAAGACTTTGTGAAGAAAATGTTAGGGACATAGACAATTAAGCCAAAATTATTCAAGAAAATTATTAAAGTCTGAAAAAAAAACAAAAGATGGAACAGGAAAGATATTTAAAATATAGTGCTTCACTTGGCTCAGGGGTGAAAAACAACTACTTAGCAAGCATAATGTAGATATTAAAAATTGCTTTATCTGAACAAATTTAATATAATTTGAATGAAAAAATGTAAAGTAGATAGCTGGGACATTTGGGTGATAAGTCCCCATATTTCAAACAGGAAGATAATAATGTCTCAACTTAGTAAATTAAGAAACAAATATTTGTATGCTATTAGAATTAGGAGTGAAGAGGAAAAGGAAAAGGTTGATGGTTTTTGCATTTGTCTTAAGTCTTGTAGTATTACCTATCTTTTAAAAATAATGCATAGGTATCACACTGATAAAATTAATTTTAAAAAGATAAAAGTAAATACCTGGAATTTAGAGAAATACAGTCTAAATTTCCATTCCTCTGCTTATTACCTGTTTGCCCATAGGCAAGGTGTTTGTTTCCTATGGCCTCAGTAAAATGAAGACAATAATAGCAGTTACCATGTAGAACACTTTGCTATGCTAAATATTTGAATATATTATTTCATTTAATCATCACAAAACTCCTGTGAATTTTCACGCTCTTATTATTTCCATCTTACGTATGGGAAACGTGAGGAAGGAAGGGAAAGGCTGAGCAATTTGTCCAAATTAATGTAATAAACCCACGTAGCAAAATATCAGAAATACGCTCAACTCTTGTCGTTGCAAAATTAATATGAAATTTAGATAAGAGCACATAAGCCCTGTTTGACAAAGTGACTATTCAATAAATAAAAATGAGTGAATGTTCGTTGAACAACTTCATTAAGTGTATTAAACACATACAATGATCTATTTTATAATGCTCATGTACTGAACTCACACAGTAGTCAACCAGGCACTAGCAGAGTTTTCCTGTAGGACTTGGACACTTGGGTTGAAATATATAGCCATACAACCACGAAAGTATCTACAATCTATAAATTAAATTATAGCAGCAGTTAACTATTCATTTATACTCCTGCTGAGTCAGAAAAAATTTGCAGATTGTGAGGGATATTTTTCATTATGAAAGCTCAGTCAGGTAAAGAAATCCTACAGTTAAATACTAGCCAGGAATTATGTTTTTCAAATCCGTGTGTCAAAGAAAGAAATCCTCCACTGTCAGTTCTTCCTTCTCATCTTTGTACTGGATCAATTTCCCTATCGATTATGCTAATGTGCATCACATCAAGACTTGCCACCCAGAAGCGGGACTGTCTAGAATTGAAAGTCTGTTAAGGGGTATGAATGGATCTTGTCACCCTGGTTAGACTGTCCTTTGTACAGCATTTTCATCCATTTTTTGAAGGAGAACATGACCAAACCCAGTTTAGATTACACTTCAGTCAACAGTTAATTATGATATACCCCAAAAAATTCTGCCCTTAGAAGTTTAAAATCTTAAATGCCTCAAAGAGACTTTAAGGAATGGCAACAACAAAATTGAAAATTTTTAAACTGTAAACATCTGTAAGGAATATTGTGTTAGCTATAGGTAGAATTAAAGCTTTAAAAATTTGGCTTTTGTAAAGATTTAAATGGAAGAACTGAAAGGGTTTGTTCACTGCTAAGAGTTGTTTAATGACTAGGATTTGGGAAGTTTAATCTGATACACAGAAGTTTTAATTCCAAGTCCCATGTTTTTTTTCATCTATGCCATATTACATTCTATTGAAAAAAGATAAGTCCTAGTGAATGCAATATATTACAAAATCAATTTATTAAAAATTACTAAAATTGAATTTTAAGAAAGGGCATCTTCCCTCAAAGCTCTGTTGGTAAAAAATCCACCTGCAATGCCGGAGACCCCAGTTCAATTCCTGGGTAGGGAAGGTTTTCTAGAGAAGGATAGGCTACCCAGTCCAGTATTCTTGGGCTTCCCTTGTGGTTCAGCTGGTAAAGAATCCACCTGCATTGCAGGAGACATGGGTTCTATCCCTGGGTTGGGAAGATCCCCTGGAGAAGGGAAAGGCTACCCACTCCAGTCATGGATTGTATAGTCCATGGTCACAAAGAGTTGGACACGACTGAGCGACTTTCACTTTAACTTCAATGTTAAAAAAAGAACACTACCACTGGCTACTCCTGTATATTTCCATGACATTTTGTTAAAAATATCCCAGGAGTTTAAAACAGCAATATGACTTTAAACATGTTTCTGTTACCGGACATGCAAATCAATTTCTCATTACTATTCATGACTACCAAATGCTTAGAATTGGTTTTGTTTACATCTGAGTCTTAAAAGAATTAATTTTGATTAAAGAAAACTGAGTTAAGAAATAACCTTGGTTTTAAGAGGATGGATATTAGGAAAACATCATTTTTTATGGGAATATCCATACTGCCTAAAGTTTTTTTGGAATACATTTAGGATTTTCAATGAGATATTCATTTCCATGTACTCGTTCTTACCACTCTTAGGCAAAAGAAAGAAAGTCCCAGAATTTTACTGTAATACATTAGGGATACTGAACTTGAATTAGTTTTTGGTTGACTTCTTGCTGGTTATGAATGGCTTCTGGATGCTAATAAAAAATTGACTTACTGATCAGCAACTTTCATAAATACATCATGGGCAGTTTTTGAATGTACTGATTCTCTTTTTCATTTTTCCTAGTGAAAGCATTGCCAATGATTATAAAATATCTTTTAGTACTTATTCTAGTAGTTAAAATTTAGTTGGGGCTGGTGTATATTAAGAAATGTAGTTAATCTGGATCATTCAGGTTAAAATTCCTTCCTAATATTATCGTGCAACTGTGATCACATGTAACACAAAAACAAAAAAAAAGCAATTTTACAAGTGTTCTCAAGATACACCTGCTTTACAAGAACATGATAGAGAAAGTATATGTAGTATGAATACCTCATTGGGAGCTTATAATTTGAATGTAGTTTATCATTTGAATAGCTTCAGGGAGTTAAACACTAATATTAAATCATGTGATTCCTTGGGTCAAATGAATATAGAAAGGAAAAAAAAAAACAATTTGGATCTGGATAAAGTTCATAAAGATAGTATTTGACTTTGGTTGTACACCCATCCAAATATTACCATTGCTACTGTTTGGGAACATCTCCTAATGGGAGTGTTCATTGATTTAAGCAATGGTAGGTTTATGGTATTCTAACATAGAGCAGGTTGCCTGAGTATTCAGACTGGCTGGTCACTTGATAAATTGGTGAGATTGTTTATTTGAGAGAGAAATGCAAAGGGAGCAGACCAGAGAGCAGGAAGATTGCATCATGGTGCTCCACAGCATGCTTCTATAATTTGTATACAAGTTGGTGGAAGAGCACGGAATCAAGAAAACTCAATTTTGACAGGTCTGATGTATAGTCTATTTTGGTTAACCAAAAGGAACACATACATTTACTACATTAGAGAAATTTCCATTATTTTTCTCTCAGCCATGAAAATCGATTCTGATGTGATTACACTCTGAGCCTGCTTGATGTGCCTCTGACAGGACAAAATGGATAAAGATAGCAGGTGGCGTAGAATGTGGGAAACTGTGGTTAAGCTGGACTCTGTGACAAACTGAAAATAGGAGGATTCAAATACCAATTAGGATAATTTGTGTGAAAATTGACCTAAGATAAAATAACGATGACTATGTTGTATTTAAATGGTAAGGAAAAAATTAGGTCAATGTATCAAGTAAGCGAGGGCTTTTATCATTTCATTTGTACTGTAAAATTTATTTCAAGAAGTTCAAGTCTATCATGAATTGTAACAGTGAGTATTTTATTTATCTATTTAATAAAAATATTGAGCCATTATTATATGCAAGGCATTTACTTAAGAAACCTCTATTGAGGTTTATAGTTGATAACAGAAAAAGAATTAGAGACTTTGTACTAGTGGCTGAAATTTTCATTTCTACTCCCTTCCAGAGCTCTTCTCTTACTATTTATGAGACTGTCCTTACTTGTTTTCATTCATTCAATAAATATTTATTGAATATTCAAAGGCAAGACATTTGTCTTGGAATCTGGGACACAAGAATAAACAAAATAGACAGTACTTGTTCTCATGGGGTGTATAGTCTAATTGGGAATGCAAACGAGTATAGAGAAATTACAATGAAGTATGCTAAGTGCTATAATAAATATGGAACTCCATGGAAGCACCCAGAAGGGATGCCTAATCTAGCTGGGAGTTCAGAGATTCACTAAAAGAAGTTTTATTTAAACTGAGCCATAGAGAGTGAATAATCTACTCAGTAGAAGCTATTTAGCAATGAAATGCTGAAATACAAACAGGGATCTGCGAGGAGGGAGGGTGTCAGGAGGAAGAAATAGTTTGCTCAGGTGTCAAGAGGGAAGAGATTGTATGACACAAGGAAACAAGATGAACTGTTTGTAGAATGTGACATGTGGAGTGGGGGTGGTAATGAGAGATGATCAGAGCGTAAACAATGGTCATTTAATGGAGGAGCCTTAGGAGAAAACCATGATGAAGGACTTTGACATTTCATCTGAAAGAAACAGGGGCTGTTGGATGGTTTTAAGTAACAAACATAAATTTAGACTTGCACTCTTGTAAATGTTCTGAGTACATGGGAGAAAATGATTTGGATGTACAACTGATTGAGGAGAGGAAGAAAGTTAGGGGACTGTTCCAGCACTCTGGGAATGAGATGGTGGGAATCTTAACAAGAATATTGGCTGTGGGTATAGGGAGATGTAGTAGATGTTAAAGGTTTTTGGCTTTTGATCTTTCGTTTGTTTGGAAGATGAGTTGATATGATTATGTAGTCAACTGGATTCAGTTCAGTTCAGTTCATTTCAGTCACTCAGTTGTGTCCGACTCTTTGCGACCCCATGAATTGCAGCACGCCAGGCCTCCCTGTCCATCATCTTGGAGTTCACTCAAACTCACGTCCATCGAGTCAGTGATGCCATCCAGCCATCTCATCCTCTGTCATCCCCTTCTTCTCCTGCCCCCAGTCCCTCCCAGCATCAGGGTCTTTTCCAGTGAGTCAACTCTTCGCATCAGGTGGCCAAAGTTTTGGAGTTTCAGCTTCAGCATGTCCTTCCAATGAACACCCAGGACTTGGGCAGCAAAACAATAATAAAGCCCATGGGATTTTCCAGGTAAGAGTACTGGAGTGGGTTGCCATTTCCTTCTCCAGGGGAAATTTCCGACCTAGGGATCGAACCCAGGTCTCCTGCATTGTAGGCAGATGCTTAACCGTCTGAGCCACCATTCCTTCTCCAGGGGCTCTTCCTGACCTAGGGATCGAACCTGGGTCTCCCGTATTGCACGCAGATTCTTTATCATATTGAGGCAAAAATCCCTGACTTCTGACTCCAGACCCATGTTCCTCTGAACATTGTCTCTTGTATAAAATAAATTAAACATAAGTTGAAAAGTGGCACATCTTTTATTCCTTATTATAGGGAGCCCTGCATTAGAATATCTTCAACTTAAGAAGTAGGTATCATCTTTCTATAATCCTAAAACTTAAAATAATTTAAATAGTTAAAACACACTCAAAGAGAAAAAGCAGATGACTGACATGAATAATTAGAGCATTGTTGGGTGTCAGAGATTAGTTGCAAGAGCTCTTCAAAGTGCTGAGGAAAATAACTGCTGACTTAGAGTAGTATAAGCAGCAAAATACACCTTTGAACAAAAGCATGAAATAAAAAGTGTAAAGGTGAATAAAACTGAGACGTTTCCACAAATAATAAATAAATAACTACAGAAAACTCTATAGAATGTATTTAGGGAAGAAGAAAAGCCAGATAGAAACACAGCACATGCACATTATGTAAGTCATGAGGAAAGTGATCATATTTAAAGAGTTCTTGGCTCTTAAATTGTTATCAAAGAGAATTAAGATATTGATTAATTTTGGGCTTTCTAAAATTAAATGGGAATGATAAAATCTTAAGGATCTATAGAAAAAGAAAATATGGAATAAGGAAAAATATGAATTCAAGTTTTAAGGTAATAAGCACAATAAAAAGAAAAATATGAATTAAGAAATGAAATGAAAGAAAAAGTCTCAGTATATCTTAATCATAGAAACAAATATATGTATTATACCCATTAAGAGACAGGAATGATAAAAATGAATTTTAATGTGCAATTATATGCTGTTTATAGAGACATGGCTAAAAATTAAAGATACAGAAAGACTTAAAAGTAAAATGAGAGAAAATATATACAAAAATACTAAACTAAAGAAAGCTGACATAGCTATTTTAGTTTAAAAAGTATATCTTAAGATCAAAAACATTGTTAAACTTAGTGTCCCTAATTTAATGATAAAGTGATGATACAAGGGTAAATATACCAAGATTCTCTAATAATTATATATTATATGATTCTATAAAATTATTTCAAAATAAGTAAATAAAATGTTGATAAAGCTAATGAGAAAAGTTAACAAATTCTTCATGCTGTGGCAAATTTGACATACTCTTCTCAAGTCTTGACAGATTAAACTGGAAAAGATAAAGAGTAAAAATGCAAAAAAGTTGAACTAAATTATAAATCTGAAGTTAATGGATTTATCTGTATAAAATACAGATGGAAATCTGAATCCAAAATTAAGAGAATATGAATTTTTCTCAAACATCTTAGACAATTACAAAAATTATATCCTAGCTCTAATATAGTTTCCAACACATTTCAAAATATAGCAAGATAGAAAGACCATATGCTCTGACCACAAGTCCATTAAGAGCTCACAGACATTAGGAGCATACCCACTTCTGAATAGCTTGTGCATTATTAAAATAAATTATTTCTAAATAATAACAAAAACTGTATATTCAAACTTTTAGAAAGAAATTTATCGAGTGCTTATTCACTAAAAAAAAAAAAATAGAAAAGCCAGATATTAATAGATCAAACAAAAACGATAGAACAAAATCCTTAGTTTAAAAGAAAGGACATAATAAACCAAAGAACAGAATTAAAAATGCAAAATAATTATAAAATTATTATATAAAAATAATATACAAAATTTGGTTATTTGAAGGTACTAATACATATATAAATCTCTGGGAGGACTGATCATACCAATAGAGAGAAAAAATAAACAATATTGGAAATGAAATAGTGATATACGTACACAGAAGATTTAAAGATATTAAATAAGTGGACGGTGTTGGGAAAAAAAGTTCTTATTGGGTAACTATGCCACTCAGTGACTTAGGAAACACATGAAGAGAAGGAGGCTTGGGAAAATATAGTCAGACATTGCAGTAGAAGCTTTTGGAAACAATCAAATAATAGTGTCAGATAGCCAGTTGTTTTACAGGCTTCTAGGAAGGTTTATAGGAAGAGGCAATCAGCAATAGGTAAAATGTTTTTAAGTATTTTCTATATGTCACTGATTCTCTTAAGCAATATATACATGTTTTCTTCATTCGTGCATAAAACACATTATTCTCATCTTTATTTTACAGATAACTTATCTGAGACACAGACAAGTAATTTCCCACCACATATCTAGTAACTGGCAGAATAAGAATGCAAACCTTGAACATAGGTCTACTGTCTCTAGAATTTGTGTTCTTAAACAAAGTTCCTCAAATTTTTCATCTGAGGTGGAGATTTATAGATTGGGATCCATCATATTATAGATGGAAATTGATGCCCTAGAAGGAGAAAATATTAGCCAGAGGGATTATTTAAAATAAGAAGGTAATACGGTTTAGGGCAGAAGTCTGAAGATTGCCAATAATTAAAGGGTAGGCCAAGGAGAAAGGAAACTCACAAAAAAGGGAAATGAAACGGTCAAGGAAGTATAAGGCAAACAAGGAGAGCTCAGCAACAGATAAGTCATAGGGAGAGGGCATTTCAAGAAAGAAAGAGCAGTCAATAGTGTCAAACTCTGCCAAGTGTTCAGGTAGATAAGGCCTGGAAATTATTTATTGGATTTAACTACAAGGCCATCATTGCTGACATTGACAAGAGCAGGTTCAGCACAGTGGGGGCCGTTGAATCCAGATTTCAGAAGGTCGTGGAGTGAAAGGAGAAGCAGAAGTGGAGATAGAATTCAGACTTTTCTGATATGCTTCGTTATGAATGGGAAGAGAAAAATACATTGGTTACTGAAGGAGAACACAGAGATGAAATTTTTTTTTTCCCCAAAGAGTGTGGTAAATGCTGATTAGAGAAGTTAAATATAGTGGTAGAAATTAAACATACAGGAGCAAGGGGATAATTTGTCACCCACTTCCATTGTACTTACTTTTCAAAGATGTTTATTAACATTTGCAATTCTCACCACTACTCTATGCAAGAGGAATATTACTATTTTTCATTTTACAGTGAAATTGTGAGCATGAAGAGGTGAGGTCAAATGCTCATGGTTACTCAGTCAATAAAGGGGAAGTCATAGTTCAAATCCAGGCTTTGACTGGTCCATTAGGCCAATTATCTATGGATGAGTAACAAAGTAAAGCCTTTCAGAAGGAGCCAAAGGAATTCAGCCAATAAGCTGAAAGGTGAGTCTTGGTTCGAGGAGCATTTCCTACATTGCAGTAGAAGGAAACAGGTAATCTTGAACAGAAGCATGAATGTTTCAGGCTGTGGAGCTGAAAGTTCAGGGAGTTTCCATGAAGAGAATTCTGTTCATACTGTGAAGTTGTCATTTAAGGACACCTGTGAAAAATGGGTGAGGTGATAGGGTTAGAGATCTGAAGCAAGTGGTTTGACTTGTCACCTAGAAAAAAGAAAAAATGAGCTTATTATGGACACAGTAGGACTTCAGGACAGCTATGAGCCATTTTATACCAATGACTGCAAATCAGAGACAATTCCAGTGTGCAAGACTGTATGTTTTTCCTCTAGCAGTACTTAGAAGATCAGAGCAGTAGTTAAGGACTTAACTTTGCAAACAATAGAAGAGATCACAGAAGAATGGATTGATGTAACTGACCAAAGACCAATTTGAAGTGATTAAACTTGGAATCCAGGCTGGATAAGAAAGGCTGTCAAGATACAAATGTAAGCAGAGGCATAAGTAACCCAAGGCAGTGGTTCCTCATCTGCTTCATAGCACTTCAGTTGCTTTTGTAAAATATCAGAGCATGAATCTAAAGCCCAGCAGTTAGGAAACAGTTGATCTTTAATAAGACAAAAATCTATAGGACATTTTCAAGTTCCCAGGTTGATGTGAATGTGCCTCCACCACAATCACAGCCTGGGGCATTCCAGTTAGTGGGGGAGAAGTGATGTAGGGAGAGCAGAGATCTGGAACTGAAGCTGGGGAGAGAGTGAAGTCATTGGCATCATTATTGCAGAGATAAGGCTTGCCCGGATGGGGACAAAGTCCAAGTGGCACTCACACTGAGGCTTTTGGCTAGTATTGGCTGTGTCCTTTCTCTGGCCTAGAGGTCACCCTGGATTATGGTAGGATTTCGTTGGAAAGGAAAAGTGTGAACTAAGGGCCATAGTCTTTAGTTGAATAAGAGGGTTAATCCATAATTTATGATGATAGCAAGGAAGAGGAGCTCAGAATGATTTAGCCGAATAGCATGTATGTCACAACAGGGGGGTTTGTTTTTGTTTTGTCTTTATTGCTGCTTTTTGCTTATGGAGATGAAGCCACAAGCATCAGAAGAAGCATGCTGGAGGTAGGTGGACTCTGAATCTATACCTTGAGGTGTTCTGCAAAACTGTAAAAACAGCAGTTGTTTTAAATCCACTTCAAATAGGGGAATCCTCTCAGAAGGGCCAAGTTGTAGTTAAATCACGTACAAAGAATAAGATCAGGAAAAAAGGCTGAGGTTGTAGAATAGCTATTTTAAATAAAGATGGAAGATTCATAGGAAAAAGAAGTAAATAAAGACTAGTTATTAAGATGAAAGACAAGAAATTGAAGGGATGAGAATATCTTGGAGAGGTAGATAATTGGATAGATTTAAATACTGAGTGTGAGCATTCACATTGAAACCACAAATAAGACACAGATGTACCTTACCACTGAAGTATTAACATTTTAACAATTCTAAAAGGACTTCAATTTATTGTAGTTGTTTTTCATTTGATTCTATTGCTTAATTATATCATCTATGTGAGTGTGTGCTTAGTCGCTTCAGTCCTGTCCGACTCTTTCTGACCCTATAGACTGTAACCTGCCAGGCTCCTCTGGGGATTCTCCAGGCATGAATTCTGGGTTGCCATGCCCTCCTCCAGGGGATCTTCCCAACCCAGGGATGTAATTTACATCTCTCAAGTCTCCTGCATTGATCAGGCAAGTTCTTTACTACTAGCGCCACTTGAGAAGCCCCTATATCATCTATACATAACAATTATGTTGTTTTATATTCATCAATATTTGTGCCTCCATTTCTCTTTATGTTGTCTTGCTATTAAATAAAATATCTTTGATATAGATTTTCTTTAATTTATAAGGAAGTGGTTTCTCAAATGTTTATGAGAAACAGTTAATTTTATGAAATACATTTTGGGCAACTATAAAAATACTCACATGAACAACTGATGATATATGTATATAATTATATTAATAAATGATAAGCAATTGCTCTTGAATATTTTGGACCCATATCTAACATTGCTGTTTTAGTATGATACTAGGCACAGAGACTGATAGTGTTTTCTTGAAGGTTTTCAAATCTACAATTCTAAAACTGTGGTGATATGGTACACTTTTGTATGCAAATTGAAGTTTCTTTATGTCCTTTTGTTCACTTCATAAACTATTTTCTATGTTTTAAAACAGTCTAAATAACATTAGAATGATCTGTACAGAATTTTCCCATGAAATCATTTGAATTGCCTTGCCCTGGCACCATTTTTAACAGACTTTTGCCTGTTATATATTTTTTTATAGTTTCATATTTGCTATTTGTCTCTTATTATGTCTTAAGTTACCTTTGATAATCCATATATATTTTTATATTATATAACATATTTTCCAATTTTTAGTTTATAGTAATTTTTACATCAAAATTAATATTGTCTGTGATTTTAATATAATTCTTTTATTCTTAATGCTTCATATTTATGACTTACTTCACTTTCATCTTCTTTCTTTCAATTAAATTTGCCAGGTTTGGCTATTATTTTTCATCTTTATATTTATTTTTGATTCTGATACTTATTGATTTTCTACCTCATTCCCTTCTGTTAGTATTTCTTATTTATTAATTTCTTTCTGCTTTACTGATTTTTTTGTTTTACTTTGCCATGAATTCTTTAGTAATCATTCAGTTCTTTCATTTCCATTATTTCTTGCATAATATATGTTCATTTAAGTTTATAAATTTTCATCTAGGTGGTAATTTGTCTGCATTCCATTAGTGTAATAGACCACACTCTCATTTGCATTGTACCCTATACAGTGGTTATAACAAATTTAATTTCTGCTTTGAACTCTGAGTTATTTATGATACTTTTATCTTCTAAGTATTTTTAAACATATACTTTTCTTATTAATATTTAGTTCCATTGCATTATAACCAAGATGATGTAGCCCATAAACGAATTTCTGTTTAAATTTCTTGAGATTTTTTTGGGGGGCGTGGCCTATTATATGTTTCCCTGGTGGCTCAGATGGTAAAGAATCTGCCTGCAATGAAGGAGACCCAGGTTCGATCCCTGGGTCAGGAAGATCCCCTGGAGAAGGCAACAACTACTCGCTCCAATATTCTTGCCTGTAGAATCCTCAAGGACAGAGGGACCTGGCAAGCTATAGTCTATGGGGTTGCAAAGAGTTGGACACAAATGAGCAACTAAGCACACACATACCTATTATATTCACAGTTTTTGTAAAATATCTGGGATGCCCAGAAAGGTATTTTTCTTTGTAGTACAAAATGTTTGGGCTTCCCTAATGGCTCAGCAGTGAAGAAGCTACCTGCAATACAGAAGATGCAGGAGATACAGTTTCAATCTCTGAGTCAGGAAGATCCCTTGGAGGAGGAAATGATGACCTGCTCCCATATTCTTGCTGAGAAAATCTAATGAACAGATGAGCCTGTGGGGTTGAAAAGAGATGGACATGACTAGGTGACTGAGCACACCCACACATAGAATATTTGGGATGTATATACATCATATATAATAAAATAACAATTATATTATTTGATATATTATAATGAAATGATATATTGTAATAGATATTAAATTTTTGAGCATAACGAATCAGCAGAAAACAAAATAGTATGTAGTATATAATACATATTATAAATTCATGACTGTCATATCCTGATTAACTAGGTTTGTCAAACATAAATAATGGTGCTATTCATTTCCACTAATATAACATTTGGGCTTCCCTGATGGTTCAGATGGTAAAGAATCTGCCTGCAATGCAGGAGACCTGGTTTTGAACCCTGGATCAGGAAGATCCCCTGCAAAAGGGAATGGCAACTCACTCAAGTATTTTTGCCTGGGAAATCCCATGGACAGAGGACCCTGGTGGGCTACATTCCCATGGGGTTGCAAAGAGTCAAACATGACTGAAAGACTAACACACAATATAACATTTCAACTCGTATAAATTTAAGCCATGTTTATTTGCCATGAGATATTTATATTATTGTGACTTTATTTCCTTAAAATGACTATTTTTGTCTTATTAACATTCTGATCCCTGCTTACCTGACATTTACACTTACCTGAACATATATTTATTTATCCTATGTTTTTAATCACTCAGTGTCACTTATCTTTAAGTGTTTGTTTTGTTTTTTTTTTTAATTCACATCATAGGCCAGGTCTTGCCACACTGCCAGGATCCATTCAGTGCAAAATCTCCAAGCCTTTGCCCTGTAGCCTCTTCAGTGTTCTCTCCTGAGACTCCTCCATAGAGTGACCTTTCCTTGAAGATTTAATTTTGTCTTTCTACCCTCAACTGCATTCTCTGCACTTCATTCACAATTTTCTCATAGTAATTTTATTATCATATTCATATTTTTACATGTTTTTCCACAGTAGCTTTGCTCTCCTTGAAGACAACCATTATGACTTTTTTTCTGAAGTACCCAATAATGGATGCCAATAAATGCTTACAAAACAAGTGAATAAATGAGTAGATGGAAGTGTCTGTAGGCAACATCAGAAAATGATGAGTGTTTTGCCCTTGTAGGCCTGAGAGATACTTCCTAAATAAGTTCCTATGGTTATAGTCATTAAGATATACAAATGAAGTAGATGAAGAAAAACACCAACCAAATCCTATAAATGTCAAATTTGAATGAAATGTTTTAATAACCAATAAATTGATTTTATATTGTGTAACTATACTACTTCTCTAGATTAAAAACACTGTTAAGTCTCTCTCAGATGCCCATGGGCATATTTGCCCTTGAAAGTCACATATTAAAATTAATGAAAGTTATGTTCAGTATTAAGGGAAAAAGGAAATCATCTCCTTAATGTTATGCTTGTCTTACTGTGTTGCAAATCATTTCATGGTTGAATAGGAATTTGCTCATCCAATATGCTTGCATACCCTGCAAATGTATCCTTTGATATGATATTATCACATATTATGCAATTTGGGGGCCATTTTTATGTTAAGCAACTCTATGGCTTTGAAATTTTCTTCCATTCACTTCAATCTGCATATTTGGGAAGATATAGCAGACAGCATCACAGTGTTTATTCTTACTAAGATTTCCTGCTCCTTATGTTGACCCAGGTAGACATGATATGGCTCAGTTGATGAATAACGTATACTATTTCAAACCTTGGAGCAAAGGATGCTACAAATCCTCCGCCTTGTAATACTGTGGAAAGAACACTCCCTTTGTGTTCTAGTCCTATCACCAAATGTGTAAACTTCTATTATCTCTTTACCCCTGAGTCTCAACTTCTTTAACACATAAAATGGATATGTTGTAATGGAGAAATTGGTGTCTTATTGGGATCTTGAAAGATGAATACAATGAGAAGTGTAGTGACAGGCAGCTGCAGGGGTTCTAGGCACAGAGGAGTGCAGAATCCCAAGTAGTACCAGACAGAAATTCACTGTAGGTCAAGCTAGACAATAGAGCATAATGTTAGAACGTATTAGTTTGTACCAAATTGTGGAAATGTGGAATGTTAACTTTTTTAAGTGGGCTTCAGTTCAGTTCAGTTGCTCAGTCGTGTCCGACTCTTTGTGACCCCATGAATCGCAACACGCCAGGCCTCCCTGTCCATCACCTTATATACTAATGTTGTCCCTTTTATCAATTCTTTATGATGATCTAATTTTTTTTTTTTCAGATTTTGGTCCAATTTGCCTCTCACTTTTATCTGTATCTTATTTGACTTTTTATTGTTCATTTTCATTTTCTTCTCCTATATCCTACTTTTGTTGTTAGTTTGCTTTGCTTTTCTGCTTTTCAATATTCCATCTCCAAAGGTCTGATGTCTACCTTTCTTTGGATACAAAAGAAAGAATGATAAAAAGTAACAGATATCACTGATATACACAATATGTTGTCACTGGAAAGTTTAAAGTACTTTGCCAGGAATATTTCATGGATTTTTTCCCCACTACCACTATATAATGGATATGTAAACAAATGTACAATTTATTGTATTGTCTTTGCTGAAGACAAATATGTCAAAATGTCTGGAGAGAATAATAATGTTTTATTCATCTGTATACTCGCAAATTCATTTAATCATTAAACTGATATTTATCGAGCCCTTTCTGTGTGACAGTCACTGTGATAGGGGCTAAAGACATAGTCTTTATTCTCTAGACATTTGGGATCTAATGTGGAAAACAAAAGGACAGGTAAACACAGACTTACATATATAATTACAAATTGAGATAGATGCTATAAAGGAAAGACCAAGCTGCTATGTTAGACTTCCAAGATAGACATAATTTATATTGGGTGGTCAGCACAGGCCTGTTATAGAGTATGTTCTTAACTACAGGCCATGGCTTTACTTCAAGATAAGTAATTCTTTGGGAAATACTCAGCAACTTTAGTGGCTATTGTCTTTCAGGTCAACCACTAGGATGTTTTTCCCTAGTGGTTCCTGAACTGCTCATGTTATTAATGGGTTATATTCAATTCAATTTACTCTAGAAATGTATATATAGATATATATACATATAATTTGGAGTTTTGAACTTGAAACAGAAAAATACATTTATTTTTCGCTTTAACTTAAATACAATTTTGATTCAGGACTGCTATTTTTCCTAAGTATGACAAATTGTGATACCTTTCTGTTTAGTCTTATATTAGTTTTCAAGTATCAAAAATATTTATAAGAATCAACTGAATGGGAATTTGAGTTTCTAGGTATTCTCATTTTATTTACATTATCTCTGTCTTTACAACAGTTCTGCAAAGTAGATGATATCACTATTCTATTGATCAGAAAACAGAGTCTAAACATTTTAGCAACTTTCCTAAAATTAACATAACAAGTGTAAGTCCAAAGGTAAGTATTTAGCTATCTAAATCCCTAGCCTATATTCTTTGTACTCTGTTTTACTTCTAGTAATTCAAATTTTTGTGTGAACTCCAGAAATGACAATTGTCATTTGAATTGTGGTCTCCCCAAAGTGTATGTTGAAGTCCTAACCTCTAGTACCTTAGAATGTGATCTTATTTAAACTAGGATCATTATAGATGTTATTAGTTAAGATAAGGTCATACTGTTATAGAATGGACCCTTAATTCAACATGGCTCTTGTCCTTGTAGAAAAGAAAATATGAAGACACAGACACGTGAAAGCAGAATGCCATGTGATGACTGAGCAAAAGTAGAGATGCTGTTAGCTGCATGACAAGGAACGCCAAGGACTGCTTATGAGTCACCAGTGTTAGAATAGACCAGGAAGGATTCTTCTCTACAGATTCCAGAGGGAGTATGGTCCTCACCACCTGATGCAGAAGCTGACTTTTGGGAGCAAATGTAGCCAGGAGGAATGGAAAACAAAATAAAGACACTACAGGTCCTTTGATCATGGCTGAAACCATGGACAGACATTCAAGTCAAATGCTTGTGGGGAGTCCGCCTATTTTCCCCCCACAGCCTCTTCTCCAAATGTAGACTGAGAGTGGGGCAGTCACTGGTTCAATCTGCCAGACTGACTCGGCAATAAGTGTCTTCAATGTTGCTTCACATAGTGAGCTTCTTTTTTTATGGCCTAAAGAAGAATGCTTGATCTTGTCTATAAACATGATCATGCTTTGTTCAAACAAAATTTTTTGAATCATTAATCCATATGTGAGGTTGCTGTATTAACTTCTTCGTTCAAATGTAATTTCCTCAGGGTCCTTTTCTCACCTCCTACCTCACTTCCAGCTCCTGTTATGTTCTATTTTCTTTTATTTGTTTCTCTTCCCTTCCTCTTTGCTTCCTTTCTTTGATGCTTCTTCCATTGTTTTGCTTTCTTCCCTGTACTTTCTTTAACTTTGTCTTATTCAGAACTGAATCCCTAGCATCTTGAAGAGTATCTGTGCTCATGAGTATAAGCATGTACTCAAGAAGCATGAATTAAACAAATAATAAATGTAAATGTGCACATATTTAATAAAAGACATAAAAGCAATTATGCTTTCTGTAAATTGTAAATTACCAGTAATATTACTTTATAGGGACTTGGATCACTGAAACAAAAAATAATCCAATTAATCAACAAGTTGCTTGTTTAATCAGCCATGAGATATTTTCAACCAGTGTAATTTTTGTACTATTTTGTGAGCAACATAGACAAAGTAAAAATGTGGTAAGACAATGGTTAATAACTAATAAAATAATGCTATTCCTGTTGAAAAATGTTTACAAACCTGCAAATAGGAATATCATTTAAGCATGAGAAATTAGGCACACTTGAAAAAGTGCCGTATATATTAAGGTTCTTATCTTGGGCTCCTATACATCTGAAACTATTATTCTTAGACAGTTTTAAAAGACTTCTAAAATGTCCAAGCCACAAACAGGTTAAAACCCCTCACCTAGAATGACCTCTGATGATGATGTTGAGTAGTCTTAGTGATTTATAGCTGTGACTCTAGTTAACACGTAAGACTGAAGTCAGGGACTGCAATGTTTTGATAATTTTAAGTGAAAGATGTAAAAAAAAATGTTTAATATGCCACTATTGTCAGTTTGAAGGGTATGATTTTGGAAATTACAGCATTTTTACCAAGTAGTCTTGGCTAAGATGGAGGTCCTCTCTGTCCTCTTTTGTCAAGTTAGATTTGATAGATATTTCCAACTATTCATTAAATAATATCTAAATCATAAAGCAATAACTATCATATGACTCTCACATAACTATCTGTTTCCAAAAGAATTATAGCACTGATGGCTTTTAATGGCCATTTGCAATGCCAGAATACTCTTAGGTGATCTCCAGTGGAATCAGTCCAAATTGGTTACCCACTGGAATTGATCTTTAGTTAAAGGTCAAATTCAATTTTATCTTCAAAATTGAGAAGACTTGGATGTGAAGGTTGCCTCTTAATAATAATCTTTAGTGTTAAATTCACTCCATATTCATTTTAAAAAATCTTTAGGTTGAAGAAAAAGAATAATGCCATTTTTCTCCTACCCTCAAGTCTCGAAAGGGTTGACAGATTGCCATGGGGACAATCATATGGAGATTCAAAACATCAATTTCATTCTGTATAAAGGGCTTTAGAGAAAGTACCTATCAAACTGCAGCAAATAAGACTTACTAATGCTTCACCAAAGATTTAAGTTTGCTCATTTAATCAAATGCAATTGTTGAACAGATATAGACACTTTCATTGGGGGCTTGACTTTTTCAAACTTAGATTACAAAGAATTAGAGAATGCACCTTTTTCCTGCAAGTAAAGTGGTTCCCAAAATAGGAGAATGAAAGTGATGGCTGTGTCGAGCATGTCCACTTGCTTTTTCCAAAGTCATCTGTTAAATAACTTACTGCTGTGTGTTGATAGAGAAGTCCCTTCACCTGGAAAAAAAGTAAAGAGTGAATCTCTATGAGTCATTTCAATCTTAATAAAGCCTATGATAAATCCTAATCTTCCTACCATCCTCCCTATAACTGACTTTCCTCCCAGTTTTTTCAGACCTTGTTCTCTTTCTCACACATTCATCCTCACAGAAGCTCTACCTGTTTCAAATCTTGACTTCAGGGCCTATTCTCAGTGCTGCAGTTTGAATGTGTGCATGCTCAGTCACTTCAATTGTGTCCGATTCTTTGCAACCCTTGGACTGCAGCCTGCCAGGCTCCTCTGTGCATGGGATTCTTCAGGCAAAAATACTAGAGTGGGTTACCATGCCCTCCTCCAGGGGATCTTCCTGATCCAGGGACTGAACCTGGGTCTCCTGCATTGCAGATAGATTCTTCACGGCTGAGCCACTGGGGAAGTCCACAATTTGAGTTCTCCTTTAAAAACAAAGGTTAGATCTTGCTGCACCTCCACACAATACCCTACAGTGGCTCTCACTGCAATGAGTATAAACCCAAGTTCTTACAAAGTCTTATCTGATATGCTATCCTAATATCTATTGCTGTGAATAATCTGTTACATAAATGCATTGAATGAATTAATCTACCAGAAAAATCACATTGACTTTACCTTCAAACTATGTCTTGAATCTGACTATTTCACACCATGTTGGCAACAATTCTGTTGCAACTTAGTCTTAGCCACCATTATCATTTGCCTGGATGATTGCTATTAACTTCTTGAATAGATTTTATTTACACCTTTACTTGCTCTCCTTTAATCTATTCTAAAATACATACACACACTATAAAACAACCAAATATAATAATAACAAATTAAAGGTAATTCGGATTGTGTCACAGTTTCATCCCCCACCATGTCAATGTTTTTCTTTTATTCACACTGAGTAAAGAAAGAAAAGAAAGAAAATGAAGTCACTCAGTCATGTCTGCCTCTTTGTGACCCCATGGACTCTAGCCTACCAGGCTCCTCTGTCCATGGGATTTTCCAGGCAAGAATACTGGAGTGGGGTGCCATTTCCTTCTCCAGGGGATCTTCCCAACCCAGGGATCAAACCCGGGTCTCTTGCATTGTAGGCAGATGCTTTTACCATCTGAGCCACCAGAGAAGTAAAAGCCAAAGCCACAGTCTTTATAGTGGCCCTTCAGGTCCTACAGAACCTATGACCACCCCCACTTTAAATTTCAAAGTTCTCCAACATTGCTTTCCTTCCTGCTTTACTATTTATAAGTATTATTGCTATGTTTCATTAATTTTGCTGATCTATTTTATTCTCTGTCATTCCCAACTAAGATGTAAGCTTTACAAGGCCAGTGGTTTTTATCTACTTGTTCACTGCAGTGTTCTTGTGGCTTCCAAGTCTTGACACATGGCAGGCATGCAATAATTGTAGGGGAAGAATAAAATACGTACTTTTGACATTTCTCAGCCATCCAAACAGAAACCAGACAATAAGATTTGGTTTGTCCCCAGGCATCAAGCAAAAGGGAGAAAGATGTGGAGTAGACCTAATGAGTCAATAGATGACATACAGAATAACAGCATTGGTGTTTTTTTAATGATATAACTGAAAGAGACTGAACAATATCTTAATCACTGCTCTTCATAGTCATAATATGTATATTTAAATTGCTTAAATATAAAACCACAAATTGGGCTTCCCAGGTGGCAGAGTGGTAAAGAATCTGCCTGCCAAAGCAAGATGCACAAAACACGTAGTTTCAATCCCTGGGTCTGGAAGATCCCCTGGAGTAGGAAATGGAAACCTGCTACAGTATTCTTGCCTGGAAAATTCCATGGAGAGAGGAGCCCTGCAGGCTACAGTCCATGGGATCACAAAGAGTCAGACATGACTGTGCGACTGAGCAAACACACACATAACCACAAATTACCACTATTCGTCTAACTTGAAGCTAACGCTCATTCACCTTCTAAGACTGGCCTTAGGTTTCATAGTGTATAAGACTTCTTGGATCCTTGCAAGCACATATTATTACAGTGTCACTAAAGGAGGAGTCATTTAATAGGTAATTATGCTAAAGTTGGAGAAGGCAATGGCACCCCACTCCAGTACTCTTGCCTGGAAAATCCCATGGATGGAGGAGCCTGATAGGCTGCAGTCCATGGGGTCGCTAAGAGTCGGACATGACTGAGCGACTTCACTTTCATGCATTGGAGAAAGAAATGGCAACCCACTCCAGTGTTCTCGCCTGGAGAATCCCAGGGATGGGGGAGCCTAGTGGGCTGCCGTCTATGGGGTCATACAGAGTTGGACATGACTGAAGTGACTTAGCAGCAGCAGCAGTAGCTGTAAAGTGGATGAATTTGTGATTGTAAATGACTTTAACAAACAAGTAAGAACAAGTAGTTGAAATAATTGGGATAGAAATAGTTAAGGCAAAGTGCTAGAGTGTAATGATGGTTTACTTTAGGTTCTGTGGGGAAGATATTTCTGAAAAAATGCTGTGACCTTAGATTTGAGTGATGAAAAGAAATCACTTCAAGGTTGTATCATAGGAAGAGTATCTTAGGCAAAGAGAAGAGAGAGTGTACAGACAAGTTTGGGTTAAGGAAAACAAGAAAGAAACCCTCAGTGGGCTCAGAATACAGAGTGTGAGTAGAACTAAGAGAGGAGGATATGAGATGTAAAGTTAGGCAGGGACCAAGCAGATGATTTGTGACATTTTATGCCATTGAAGGAGTTAATATTTTATTCAAAAGATAGCAAGAAGTCATTGTAAAACTCTGAACACAGGCATGACACACTCTGATGTATATTTCAAAAATATTCTCTGGCTAATGTTTAAAGAACATTACAACTGTTTGTTGTTATTGTTCAGTTGTTCCACTGTGTCTGACTGTGACCCCATGGACTGCAGCACTCCAGGCTTCCCTGTCCTTCACTATCTCCCTGAGTTTGCTCAAACTCCTGTCCGTTAAGTCAATGGTGTCATCCAACCATCTCATTCTCTGTTGCCCGCTTCTCCTTCCCTCAGTCTTTCCTAGCATCAGGGTCTTTTCCAATGTTCAGCTCTTTGCATCATGTGGCCAAAGTATTGGAGCTTCAGCTTCAGCATCGGTCCTTCCAATGAATATTCAGGGTTGATTTCCAATAGGATTGACTGGTTGATCTCCTTGCTGTCCAAGGAACTCTCAAGAGTCCTCCAGCACCACAGTTTGAAGGCATCAGCTCTTTGGCACTCAGCTTTCTTTATGGTCCAACTCTCACATCCATATGTAACTACTGGAAAAACGATAGGTTTGAACATATGGACCTTTGCATCACTTTACATCCCACATTTTGTGGTGTTGGAGAAGATTCTTAAGAGTCCCTTGGACTGCAAGGAGATCCAACCAGTCCATCCTAAAGGAGATCAGTCCTGGGTGTTCATTGGAAGGACTGATGCTGAAGCTGAAACTCTGATACTTTGGCCACCTCATTCGAAGAGTTGACTCATTGGAAAAGACCCTGATGCTCGGAGGGATAGGGGGCAGGAGGAGAAGGAGACAACAGAGGATGAGATGGCTGGATGGTATCACTGACTCGATGGACGTGAGTCTGGGTGAACTCTGGGAGTCGGTGATGGACAGGGTGGCCTGGCGTGCTGCGATTCATGGGGTCGCAAGGAGTCAGACACGACTGAGCAACTGATCTGATCTGATCTGATATGGACCTTTGTATCACTTTACGTCCCACATTTTGTGGTGTTGGAGAAGACTCTTGCGAGCCCCTTGGACTGCAAGGAGATCCAACCAGTCCATCCTAAAGGAGATCAGTCCTGGGTGTTCATTGGAAGGACTGATGCTAAAGCTGAAACTCCAATACTTTGGCCACCTCATGTGAAGAGTTGACACATTGGAAAAGACCCTGACGCTGGGAGGGATTGGGGGCAGGAGGAGAAGGGGACGACAGAGGATGAGATGGCTGGATGGCATCACTGACTCGACGGACATGAGTTTGAGTGAACTCCAGGAGTTGGTGATGGACAGGGAGGCCTGGCGTGCTGCAATTCATGGGGTCGCAAAGACTCAGACACGACTGAGCAACTGAACTGACTTTCTGACTGATGTCCCACATTTATATCATTTGACTTAGCAATCTCTTGAACAGCATGTTGTAGGAATTTAATATTTTTGTTCTTCTTAACATTTGTCAATTTTACTTGAATTGATATCAACAAGCTTATGTTGACTTCTTCATGCTATCTCTCTTTTTAAAGAGATCTCCTTCTGAATATTCCCATCTTTTATATAATCAATGAAGTTCTATTAGTTGTAGTTTAATTTCTTCTAGTTGCTTGTATATTATACATTCCACTTCTCTTACTATATGCAACTTGTGGGGTTTAAATTTAGCACAAATAGTGATTAGGAGCATAAATTCTAGAGTCAAATTAAAAGATTCTAATCCTTGCTCTAGCATTTAACTACCTCTGTGATTTGTGGCAAATTAACTCTTTGTGCCTTAGTTCCCTTATCAGTAGATATAACAGCACATTATCCATAGGTTTATTGGAAAGGTTACATCAGTTTATACATATAAAGCTCATAGTGCTCATATATTTTAAGTACTCTAAAATTTTTTTTTCAGTAAATGCTAACACATTGTAGAAATTGAAATGTGACCTCCCAAAAGACATGTCTACATGTAAACATAACTTTATTTGGAAAAGGGATCTTGGTATATATAATTTGCATGAGAATCTAAAGATGATATCATTCTGGGTTAGGATGGGCTCTAAAGCCAGTTATGGGTGTTTTTATAAGAGACCATGAAAGACACACAGAGAGGAAGAATGAAGGTAGAGATGGAAATGACACATCTACAAGCCAAGGAACACCTAGAACTGCTGGCTTCCACAAAAAAAGCTAGTAGAGAGGCATGGACTGTATTTCTCCCTCAGAGCCTCCACAAGGAACCAACACTTCCAACACCTTGGTTCTGGAGAACTGGGAGAGAATGAATGTCCGTTGTTTTATGTCATCCAGTTTGTGATAAATTATTATAGCAGCAGTTCAATTCCTGGGTCAGGAAGATCCTTTGGAGAAGGGATAGTCTACCCACTCCAGTATTCTTGGGCTTCCCTTGTGGCTTAGCTGGTAAAGAAACCGTCTGCAATGTGGGAGACCTGGATTTGATCCCTGGATTGAGACGATCCCCTGGAAAAGGGAAAGGCTACCCACTTCAGTATTCCGGCCTGGAGAATTCCATGGACTGTATAATCCAAAGGGTCGCAAAGAGTAGGACACAAATGAGCAACTTTCACTTCACTTATTATAGCAGCACTAGGAAACTAATATACACAGTCATGGTGCTTAAAAATATCTCAATTTCTCCCACAAACCAAGACAAAATTTTTAGCTAGCTTTTACCTCTTTCCTGTGTCCAAGGCCATTTCATATTGTTGAATTCATCTAGGTTTTTATTTTCACTTTGTTATAATTTTGTGTTGTCTCCATATTTTTACAAACCATCCCTTGTTATATTACAATTCACAATTAGTGTATTAATAATTACTTAGTCATAATTTATAGATGTCTCATTCCATAATATTTATAAAGTTCACATCTTTTCTCTTGGATTTATTTTTGGTTTTGTAAGAATACATACTCAAATAATTCATTAAGAAAAACTTTGTGAGTGGAAAATGTTCCTTTCTTACATAACGATAATGTCTTTATCTGGTCCTCACACTTAACTGCTGTCCCGGCTGAGGACAGGAAACAAGATTCCAAGCACTCTTTCCCTAGAATGCTGGGACGATGCTTCCTGCTTCAAGCTCTCTTTGTTGCTGTTGCCATTGGATTCTCATTGCCCATTTAGATAATCTGTGTTCATCTTTATTTAGTTAGTTAGCTTTAGAATTTCTTCTTTTTTTCCCCTAGCACTTGGTGAGTTTATTCAGCCAGAAATACCTTATTAGTTCTGAAAACAAAATTTTCATTTCCTCAAATAAGATAGGTTGAATCTCCTGGCAGGTGAGTGATTCCTTCTCTTAGTAGGGAAGTTTCTTATCACTTCTGTCTGCCTTTATCACTTGTTCACTTTTTAGGCCCGTACAATTACTTTAGGATTTCTTTTTCTGAGAAATTTTTGGAGTCAGATGCTGTATGATTGGGGAACTGATGCAAAATTTGTCTTTGAAATAATTCCCAGGTGAAATATCCAGACGCTTCTTTCAGATTTTGTCCCTTTTGGATCTCTTCTCATTATCCTTGCATTCTTCCAGATAAATCCTTTGTTTTATAAATACTCCCTGACACCTGATGAAGTTACAGAGGCCTTATACATGCTTGGGTTTCAGTGTCAAGCTCCAGAAATACTTACCATTCTGTTGTGCTAGTGACACCTCTCTTAACTTTCTGAGGTTAACTATGAACTTATTTTTATAGTTTGCCAATGAAACTGATGAGATTTGCATTAAAAAGGAGTTAAAATTTTTTAATTGAATATCTAGAATCAGAATAGAGGTGAATTTATGGGGGAGGTTAATGACTTAAGTTTAAGATATCTGCAGTGGTTTAGCTGGATTTGCTGTATTGACCTGAGATTGAGAGGGAGGTCTAAAATGAAGATAAAGATTGGGAAGTCATCAACCAATAAAGCGTAGTGGGATAATGAGAGCAAATGAGATTATTTAAAGAGAGCAGAGAGGAGGTAGTCAAAGATACACTCCAAAGATACATAGCAACCCCCACCCCAAATTTCAAAACAAAGATGTTTTTACTGTTTTAATATGTATTGGAAATTCCCATTATGTAAGATGACATGTAACAAATAGGTGATATAAAAAAACATAATGTGTTGGGTATTTTTTTTCTGTTAGAAGGTTTTAAAATAAAGAATTTTCTGGTGGTCCAGTGGTTTGGATTCCTCTCTTCCATTGTGAGAAGACCAGGTTTGATCCCTGGTTGGGGAACTAAGATCCTGCAAGCTGTGTTGCATAGGAAGAAAAAAAAAAGAAGGTTTGAAAATAGAAAGCCTATGGTAGGTGGAGCCCTAAAGTTGAGTTTATAAGATGTGATGGTCGTAAATGTCCACAAATCTATTACTTTTCCTATAAAATGGGTGTACAATGCCTAGTATAAATTTATATGTGTAAAATGTAATGTTTATACTCTGATGCTATTATGATTATTAGTAGTGTTACATCATCATCATATTTAAAGCAGCATGGCATGTACAGTTTCAGACATATATTGCAAGAAAACCTGGTGGAAAATGCAGATTACGGGAAGATCACATGTGTGTCTCTGGTCATGTACCTACTTTCTGCTTTTTACTTATTTTTTCCTACTTTACTCTCTCTTTACTTAAAAACTCAACCTGAGTGCCAATTGTTCAAACATGATTTCAAAGAACAGAGAAATTATTCTGTTTATGATTTACTTAAAGCATATCTATATACAGAACTTGAAATCATTAGAATTGTAGCTAGCTAGTTTTCCTTTTCTGCTTAATTACACACACATTTTTGGAGAAAGGTGATAAATATCAGCACCTTTTAAAATGTACATTCACTAATTTCAAAATAAAATTGCTTAAACTGCTCAGAAGAGTCTTTAGGATCTTCTGTTGGCAACACAGTTTAGTACTACTGCCAAGTCTTCCATATTTTACAGAATTATTGAAAATGCATTCCTGGCCCATATCCATCTTCCCCCAGACATTCATGCATTCAACATAGATCTTTAGACATGTGGCCTCTGATGGGCCCTGTAATTGATGTGTGTATTTCAGAAGGAGAAAAATAGAAAAGGTCCAGCTCTCAAGGAGCTTCCAGCCTAGCAGGATTTCACAGATGTAAATAAGCAAGCAAATGAAAGATGATGGTTGAGATAATGCTAAACATCCAAACAAACACACACTGTGAGAGGGACAGTGTGAAGCTATGCTTTTCTGACGGGATTTGATGATACTCTGTGAATGTCTATGTCTTCCAGTTGGTGTTCCATTTGTCAGTTTGGTTTTCTATTTTACTTCAAGTCAATCCAGGATAGACACTTGCCATGAAATATCAAGGAAGAGGTCTTAAAGAAGAGGCAAGGAGGGGCCTCACTGACTCAAAATAGAGATGCTCACAGCAGTGTATATGGCCGGTGACTCAAAATTCTCAGGAGGAGGAGGAACAGTTAGGTGAAAATGACATAAAGATTAAAAGAAAGGTTATTTTAGGAGTTTGTCATGAACAGGTACACACTGCTATATAAAAAATAGATAAACAACAAGGACCTACTGTGTAACACAGGGGATTATATTCAGTATCTTGTAACAACCTACAATAGAAAAGAATCTAAAAAGGTATATATATATATATATTTATATATTTATATAAAGCTGAATCACTTTGCTGTATCACTTTTCAGTATCTTGTAACAACCTACAAAAGAAAAGAATCTAAAAAGGTATATATATATTTATATATATATATATTTATATATTTATATAAAGCTGAATCACTGTGCTGTACACCTGACACTAACATAACATTGTAAATCAATGATACTTCAACTTGAAAAAAAAGAAAGAATGAATGCAATGTATGACAAAGAACTTTTAGACTTGAATTCCAGAAACAGTAAAGATGAAGAGAAACAGACCAAGCACTTATTAGTTAAGGCCATTCATAGCTCAACCATCTAAGACTATTTAATCAGCAAATACACACACACACATATCTACATATATATATATATATTTATGATGATTTATTGATTTATATATTTTATACAGGGTATCCCAGGTGGTGCTAGTGGTAAAGAACCTGCCTGCCAATGCATGAGACAGAAGAGATGTGAATTTGCTCCCTGGGTTGAGACGATCCCTTGGAGGAGGGTATGGCAATCCACTCTAGTATTCTTGTGGAGAATCCCATGGAGAAAGGACCCTGGTGGGTTATAGTCTATAGGATCACACAGAATCAGACATGACTGATCCAACTTAGCATGTATGCATGCATGCATATTTTATACAAATACATATTGTATTTAATTTTTCTATAACTTGCTTTCTTATTCTTCCTATTATTGTGGTTTATCAGAAAAAAATGATCTGATTTTTAAAATTCTCATAATACATTTCCTACATTATTTAATTTCTCTTGAGATAATTCATCTTGATTGCAAGTTTCTGAATGACCTATTGCTTTAGCCAAATCACCAAGTTATTTCTCAAATTGAGAAACATACCTTATAAAAAACAAGTGAGATGAGGGAATGTGAGCCATGCTGGGGTGCAGAATCAATTTTAGCAATCAACAAGCAACATTCAGTTCAGTTCAGTTCAGTCGCTCAGTCGTGTCCGACTCTTTGCGACCCCATGAATCGCAGCACACCAGGCCTCCCTGTTCATCACCAACTCCCAGAGTTCACTCAGAAATTAGACAGTGTTAAAATCCAAGAATCCAAAAAAGGAAGATGAGGGCTCTAAAAGATTAGAGGTAGTAAAGACCAAGTACTCTCTTGAACATTTTCCCTGAGGTTGTAAAGCCGATTTTATCTTGAAGAAGGCCACCATATTTCTTACATTTTAGTCATCCATCTCTTATATCTTGATGCTCACTAAGTCAGTTTTAAAATAAATTCAGACATTTAAGGAGTTTCCTAAATGATATTGCCTTTATTCTTGCTATTTAAAATCTATGCTAATCAGTTTGGACTACTCTTGACTGTGTGGGATGTATGGAATAGCCAGTCTCCTTGGGAGTAAAAGACTCTTTTTATGTTTTATATCAACAACTGCAGCACGTCTCAATACTTGATATCTTATGCATACCCCATTTAGGATAGAGCTCCTAAATAAAAACTCTCAGCATTTGCTCTTTTGCTCATCTTATCGGCATTACTGTAAAACATGGTTCATTCTCATTCCAGAGAAGCAGCAGAAATTCTACCCTCATCTTTTTATATTGATTTGACGGGTATAAAATGCAGGTAAATCTTGATATCCATGTTGTTGTTTCATTGAGATGGAAAGCTATTGATGTTGCAGGAAGTGGATATCCATATGCTTTTTAAAGTAGCGCAATCCTCTGAAAAACACTTTTTCTGTTTCAGTTTCCAGATACTCTGTAAAGTATCTCTTCTCAAAATGGAATTGGTTTCCCCCTTTAAACTTGCAGACTACATTTGCTAACATCCATGAGGCTAATACTACTGAGATATTCAAGTCAACAATAAGATATGCTGGGGGGTCATGTCCATGATATTCACAAATCAAGATGGGTAGTCCAACACATAAAAATGGGATATTTTTCAGATGTGCCTTTTTAATATAAATTTTAGCAACTTGAGAACATTACTCATAGATCTATTATTCTACTTTAGCAATCTCTGTTAACTTCCTCCAACTATATGTGAGATGGCAGTGGTGAGCAAGTGGAGACAGACTTCTTAATCCCATAATAACTAGAATACATCTTATATTCTTTAATGGTTTATGCATGTGTGCATGCATGCTCAGTCGCTTCAGTCATGTCTGACTCTTGTCACTCTATGGACTGTCGCCCATCAGGCTCTTCAATCTATGAGGTTCTGCAGATAAGGATACTGGAGTAGGTTGCCATGCCCTCCTGGGAAAGATTGAGGGCAAGAGGAGAAGGGGAAAACAGAAGATGAGATGGTTGGATGGCATCACTGACTCAAGGGACATGAGTTTGAGCAAACTCAGGAAGGTGGTGAAGGACAGGGAAGCCTGGTGAGCTGTAGTTCATGGTGTCGCAAAGAGTTGGACATGATAGCAACTGAACAACAACTCTTGCTTTGCAGGCAGATTCTTTACTGCCGAGACACCAGGGAAGCCCCTTAATTGTTTATACTTAATGCTAAAATGTCGCAGGCAAAGAAAAAATTGAAACCTGGTATCAGCATCCTTGATCAGCATTAAGAAATTCCAGGTGTCCTCAAATTCTACAGCTACTAAAACCTAAATATGCTCATAAAATTCTGCTTTAAAACTCCTTCTCAGTACAAGTTAACATCACAAGGGAGATTAAGTGATACAGAGACCAGAATGATAGTGTCTATCACAAATCTAAACAAATTTCCAGATGGACATAATACAGGGGATAGAATTGCAGTAGTTAAAGTCATAATACCTTCAAACTTCCCTGAAATGATGACATCAAACAAGATATTAGGAAATACAGTGAAGTCAAATCAGGATGACTTTTTAAAATTTCCCCTCAATTACTCTCCAAGAATTTTTGTAATGTTCAGTTCAGTTCAGTTCAGTCGCTCAGTTGTGTCCAACTCTTTGCGACCCCATGAACTGCAGCATGCCAGGCCTCCGTGTCCATCACTAACTCCCGGAGTCCACCCAAACCCATATCCATTGAGTCGGTGATGCCATCCAACCATCTCATCCTCTGTCGTCCCCTTCTCCTGCCCTCAATCTTTTCCAGTATCAGGGTCTTTATGAGTCAGCCCTTCACATCAGGTGGCCAAAGTATTGGAGTTTCAGCTTCAACATCAGTCCCTCCAATGAACACCAAGGACTGATCTCCTTTAGGATGGACTGGTTGGATCTCCTTGCAGTCCAAGGGACTCTCAAGAGTCATCTCCAACACCACAGTTCAGAGCATCAATTCTTCTGGGCTCACCTTTCTTTACAGTCCAACTCTCACATCCATACATGACCACTAGAAAAACCATAGCTTTGACTAGATGGACCTTTGATAACAAAGTAATGTCTCTGCTTTTGAATATGCTATCTAGGCTGGTCATAACTTTTCTTCCAAGGAGTAAGTGTTTTTTAATTTTATGGCTGCAGTCACCATCTGCAGTGATTTTGGAGCTCAGAAAAATAAAGTCAGCCACTGTTTCCACTGTTTTGCCATCTATTGCCCATGAAGTGATGGGACCAGATGCCATGATCTTGGTTTTCTGAATGTTGAGCTTTAAGCAAACTTTTTCACTCTCCTCTTTCACTTTCATCAAGAGGCTCTTTAGTTCTTCTTCACTTTCTGCCATAAGGGTGGTGTCATCTGCATATCTGAGGTTATTGATATTTCTTCCGGCAATCTTGATTCCAGCTTGTGCTTCTTCCAGCCCAGCGTTTCTCATGACGTACTCTGTATATAAGTTAAATAAACAAGGTGACAATATACAGCCTTGACGTACTCCTTTTCCTATTTGGAACCACTCTGTTCCATGTCCAGTTCTAACTGTTGCTTCCTGACCTGCATACAGGTTTCTCAAGAGGAAGGTCAAGTGGTTGGTATTCCCATCTCTTTCAAGATTTTCTCCAGTTTATTGTGATCCACACAAAGACTTTGGCATAGTCAGTAAAGCAGAAATAGATGTTTTTCTGGAACTCTCTTGCTTTTTTGATGATCCAGCAGATGTTGGCAATTTGATCTCTGGTTCCTCTGAATTTTCTAAAACCAGCTTGAACATCTGGAAGTTCACAGTTCACATATTGCTGAAGCCTGGCTTGGAGAATTTTGAGCATCACTTTACTAGCGTGTGAGGTGAGTGCAATTGTGCAGTAGTTTGAGCTTTTTTGGCATTGTCTTTCTTTGGGATTGGAATGAACACTGACCTTTTCTAGTCGTGTGGCCATTGCTGAGTTTTCCAAATTTGCTGGCATATTGAGTGCAGCACTTTCACAGCATCATCTTTTAGGATTTGAAATAGCTCAACTGGAATTCATCACCTCCACTACCTTTGTTCATAGTGATGCTTCCTAAGGCCCACTTGACTTCACATTCCAGGATGTCTGGCTCTAAGTGAGTGATCACACCATCGTGATTATCTGGGTCGTGAAGATCTTTTTGTACAGTTCTTCTGTGAATTCTTGCCACCTCTTCTTAACACCTTCTGCTTTTGTTACTGCTACTGCTAAGTCGCTTCAGTCATGTCCGACTCTGTGTGACCCCATAGACCGCAGCCCACCAGCCTCCCCTAGGATTCTCCAGGCAAGAACACTGGAGTGGGCTGCCATTTCCTTCTCCAATGAATGAAAGTGAAAAGTGAAATTGAAGCTGCTCAGTCACGTCTGACTCTTAGCAACACCATGGACTGCAGCATACCAGGCTCCTCCATCCATGGGATTTTCCAGGCAAGAGTACTGGAGTGGGATGCCATTGCCTTCTCCTTCTGCTTCTGTTAGGTCCCTACCATTTCTGTCCTTTATTTGGAATGTAGGTTAAACTATTAATCATATACAGAAAAATGACTGCCTCAAAGACGTGAAAATTATATTTTTTCAGAGTCGAAATAGCATCTAGAATATAGCACAATAATTTTACAGTAATGACTTTAAAATGCTGAGAGAAAATACTTGCCAACTTAAACCCAACTTCGTTACAAGCAAAATACCAGCATTAAAAAAAGAATTTACTATTACTTGTTGTTCAGTCGATAAATCGTGTCTGACTCCTTGTGACCCCCATGAACTACCACTAGACCATCACTAAAATAATCACTAAAGACTGAGGGGAGGAGGAGAAGAAGCTGACAGAGGATGAGATGATTGGATGACATCATTAACTCAGTGGACATGAGTCTGAGCAAACTCAGGGAGATGGTAAAAGACAGGGAAGCCTGAGATGCTGCAGTCCATGGGATCACAGACAGTCAGACACAACCAAGCAATTGAACAACAGAAATATAAATAAAAAAGTATTCAGTTATACACTGCTTATCGAAGATACACTCAAATCAAAATAAAACAGAAATGTTAAATGAAACATTATCTAAAATTTTCCAGGCATTTACTAACCAAAATATAGAAAGTGTAGCTATATTGATATAGAGAAAAGTAGACATTAAGCTAGAAGGTTTTGGCAGAAATAAAGTATTTCTCCATAAGAATAAATTGTTTTAGCTTAAAAAACTATATGACAGTTTGAGACATAAAAACCTCATGCTCATTTGAAAAGACCCTGATGCTGGGAAAGATTGAAGGCGGGAGAAGAAGGGGATAACAGAGGATGAGATGGTTGGATGGCATCACTGACTCAGTGGACATGAGGCTGAGTAAACTCCAGGAGTTGCTGATAGACAGGGAGGCCTGTCATGCTGCAGTCCATGGGGTCACAAAGAGTCAGTCGGACATGACTGAGAGATTGAACTGAACTGAACTGAGAGTATCTCTCCATAAGAATAAATTGCTTTAATTTAAAAAACTACATGACAACTCGAGACATAAAAACCTTATGCTATAGTTTCATAATACACAAATAAATACTTGCAGTTTTAAAAAGGAAAGGGCAAATTAAGAAAGTATCATCATAGCAAGAGAGTTTAATATTCATTTATTGAGCCATTGTTAAACCAATTGGACAAATCAGTGAAGTTCAGTGGCTATAAAGTTAGTTATGCAAAATGAATATGTTCTAGAGATCTGCTCTGCCACATAGTGCCTATATTTAGCAATATGGTATTGTGCATTTAAAAATTTTAAGGGCCTAGATCTTGATAGTTTAGGGTGAATGGAGTCAGATTCATGATCTCCAAAGAAGATTTAGTTTCGGGACCAGGGGACAGGACTGATCACTCAAGAGCTTTTGTGTAGCAGAGTTTTATCACAGTGAAAATGGGCCAGAGAAAGCTTCTGACACAGACATCACGAAGGGGAGGGAGAGTGCCCCCTCACTAGTCTTAACAAGGTCGCTATATACTTTTTAAATTGGTTATTACCAATTAAAATCAAAAGAATGTCTCAAGGTTGTAAAGATCTTGCCAGACCCACTCCCATAATGTACATTTTAAGATAACAGGATTAGTCCGAAGGTTCTCAAGAAGGGGGAAGGTGCCTTCAACCAGGATACATTGTTGCTATATAATCCTTAGTACAGAGTTTAAGCTGAGTTGTTCTGTTGTGTAATCATCAACTTTGGGCTTAAAGAAAAAGAAAAAAAAAAAAATGTTTTATATAACTAAGGCTAAATAATGTAGAAAAAAAGCATTGATCCTTTTTTGATGAATCCTCCTTGAGAACTCCAGACCCCTCTCCCCTCCTCAGGAACCCTGGACCTTTTACCAACCTGCCTAGAAATTGACTCTCTCAATCTCATGTTATGAATTCTTAACATTCACATACACACACACAAAGAAAATATAATACAACAATAAGAGAACAAATAACATTAAAAAAAATGTGTCAAACCCTTTAACAAACACTTCACCAAAAAAGATATATAGATGGCAAATAAGCCTATGAAAAGATGCTCTACATCTTATGCCATCAGGAAAATGCAAATTAAAACCACAGTGTGGTATTACTACACAAGTATTAGAATGGCCAAAATCCAGAACGCTGGCAACACTAAATGCTGGTGAAGATGTGGGACAGGAGTTCTCATTTGTCACCGGTGATAATGCCAACTGGTACAGCCCCTTAGTAAGACAGTGTGACAGTTTCTTATAAAAGTAGACATAGTCTTACCATAAAATTCAGCAATTAACTTTTTGATATTTACCTAAAGGAGTTAAAAACTTGCATGCACACAAAAACCTGTGCTTGGGAGTTTATAGCAGCTTTATTCAAAACTATCAAAAATTTTAAAGCAACCAAGACTGCAGTCAGATTCTTTACTGTCTGAGCCACCAGGCAAGCCCATTTTATAACAGCTTAATTCAAAACTGCCAGAATTTTGCAAATAACCAAGATGTCTTTCAGTGTCACTTCAGCCGAGTCCAACTCTTTGCAACTCCATGGACTGTAGCCCACCAGGTTCCTCTGTCCATGGTATTCTTCAGGCAAGAATACTGCAGTGGGTTGCCATGCCCTCCTCCAGGATCTTCCTGACCCAGGGATGAACTTGCATCTCCTGTGTCTCCTGCATTGTAGGTGGGTTCTTTATTGCTGAGCCACTGGGGAAGCCCATCTTTCAGTAGGAAAATGAATAAATTATCTGTAGTATATCCAGAAAATGGAATATTATTCAGTGCTAAAAAGATACGAGCTATCAAGCCATGAAAAGACATGCTTAAATGGAACTATAAATACATATTACTAAATGAGAAGAGCTAATTTGAAAATACTGTATACTTTTGTAATTCCAAATAGTTGACATTCTAAAAAAGGCAAAAATATTGAAAAGTAAAAATATAAGTGGTTTCCAGGAGTTAGAGTTGAGGGATCAATAGGTGGAGCACAGAGGAATTTAAAGTGAAAGTGAAAGCCACTCAGTCATGTCTGACTCTGTGACCGCATGGACTATACTGTCCATGGAACTCTCTAGGCCAGAATCCTGGAGTGGGTAGCCATTCCCTTCTTCAGGGAATCTTCCCAACCCAGGGATCAAACCCAGGTCTCCTGCATTGCAGGTGACCTTCTTTACCGGCTGAGCCACCAGGGAAGCTCTGGGAGGATTTTAAGAGCAGCAAAAATACTCTGTATGACACCTTATGATGGATATATGTCAGTACACATTTTTCCAAACCCATATAATAAACCATAACGTAAATTATAAATTTTGAGTGATTATGATATGTAACCATAAGTTTATCAATTGTAACAAATGTATCACTCTGGTGGGGATGTTGATAATGGAAAAGGCTATGGATATGTGATGTCATGGAACATATGGGATACAGCATATCTCTATATCTTCCTCTCAATTTTGTTGTGATTCTAAAACTACCACTAAAAATAGTTTTAAAACAAAAAGGAAAGAGACACAGGAAATCTTTTTGAGGTGATGAATATGCTTAATACCTTGATTTTGGTGATGGTATTGTGAGAGTAGGCATATATCCAAACAGTATGTTTATATTAAATACCTGTAATTTTTTTATACTAAGTATACCTCAATAAATATAGGGGAAAAGTTACAAAGAATTTGTACAATTTGATCAGCTAAACATATACACAACTTAGCTCCCAACACCCAGTAAGGGTGTTTGTCTAGTTACTGGGCCATGAATTATGTATGTCTCAGCAAACCTCAGAGTCATTATCATTCAGAGCATATTCTAAGACCACAGTGCAATTAGGTGAGAAATTAATAATAAAATTTAACTTTAAAGTGATAATAAAATTGGAAATTGAAAGTTACACATTCCCAAATAACTCATGGGTCAGAGAAAAATATAAAAATGGAAATGCAAAAATTCTAGGAATTGATTGATAATTAGAATGCTACACATCAATAATTGAAGGCTACATTTAAAGATATGAACTCGAATGTTTATACTGGAAAAAGCTAAATGTTTATTAGAAATTAGATGAGGAGCACTAGAATAAACTCAGGAAGTATTAAAATAAATGAATTTAATAAATATAAGGGATAAAATAATGAGAATTTATATGGCTAATTGACATTATTTGAAAAGGCTGATAAAGTAGGTAAACTTGCTTAACCGTTGATCAGAAAAGGAGCGAGGAAAAACCGAATTAACCATTGCTGGAATGTAAAAAGGGAATATAGCTTAAATAACACACTCAAGATTTAACAGACAAAAAGAATGTAGAATTAAAAGTCATGACAGCAAATTTGAACGTTTACATTAAATTTACAATTTCCTAGCAAAGCAGAACTCACCAAACTCTCTGGAGGGTAGTAGAAATAATTATTCTGCTACCATTTTAAAAGCGCACCAGTAGTTAAAATCCTCTATTAGAGAATAAACCAAATCTCCAAACTTTTATAAGCAAGTTCAGTTAAACATTCCATAAATAGTTGATTCCAGAATCTTTCAAGATTTTTTTTTTAAATAAAAATGGAAGAGACAGGAAAATAATTCATTAAATTTTATGAAGCCAGCATTACCTTTATATTAAAACAAAACAGACAAGAGTTAGCACTGCAGAGGAATATTATAGGCTGATACTAATCATGGTTACACCTACAAAAATCTCAAAAATGTATATTGACAAAATAATCCATCAGTATTCATCTCAGGAATGCTAGGATCATTTAATTTTAGGAAAGCTCTTAATATAATTCATCCTAATAGCATATCAAAGGTGAAAAAAAGCTATATTAACATGGAAATAGAGGCATAAATTATAGTAGGTAGAATTTAATCCACATCCATGATAAAAAGTTTTAACAAGCCACATCTTAAAAAGATGATGATTGTCTAACCAAAAACTACAGTGCAATCATATATAATGATATGAGTACATTTATTCCCTTCAAATTCAGAAATAAGGTGAGAATGAGGAGGTAATTGTTCTTTACATTATTTACTCTCTTTTTGATCATTTGCTGAGCTCATAGTCATAAGACATTGAAAAAAAAGTAGTTTAAGGGTTTAAAGATAATAGACAATAATGTTATAATTCACAATTAATAAGATTACACAGAAAACAAATATGAAAACACTAGCAATTTCTTAAAATTAAAGATATTTTATTATAGTTGCTAGATACAAGACTAAGTATGAAAATCTACATTTCATTTCTATGACACAAGAGGTAAAAAATGTAATTTTACCATGATAAAAATAGATGCTACAAAGGAATAAAATTAGTAAAAGATAAAATGACCTTTATGTGGGAAATTTCAGAATTTCCTATTAGATACAAAGACTTAAATAATGGAGAGGTAAGAAATGCAAAAAAGCAAAATGGCTGTCTGGGGAGGCCTTACAAATAGCTGTGAAAAGAAGAGAAGCAAAAAGCAAAGGAGAAAAGGAAAGATATAAGCATCTGAATGCAGAGTTCCAAAGAAGAGCAAGAAGAGATAAGAAAGCCTTTGCAAAGAAATAGAGGAAAACAACAGAATGGGAAAGACTAGATCTCTTCAAGAAAATCAGAGATACCAAAGGAACATATCATGCAAAGATGAGCTCGATAAAGGACAGAAATGGTATGGACCTAACAGAAGCAGAAGATATTAAGAAGAGATGGCAGGAATATACAGAAGAACTGTACAAAAAAGATCTTCATGACCCAGATAATCACAATGGTGTGATCACTCACCTAGAGCCAGACATCCTGGAATGTGAAGTCAAGTGGGCCTTAGAAAGCATCACTATGAACAAAACTAGTGGAGGTGATGGAATTCCAGTTGAGCTATTCCAAATCCTGAAAGATGATGCTGTGAAAGTGCTGCACTCAATATGCCAGCAAATTTGGAAAACTCAGCAGTGGCCACAGGACTGGGAAAGGTCAGTTTTCATTCCAATCCCAAAGAAAGGCAATTCCAAAGAACGCTCAAACTACCACACAATTGCACTCATCTCACACGCTAGTAAAGTAATTCTCAAAATTCTCCAAGCCAGGCTTCAGCAATATGTGAACCGTGAACTTCCTGATGTTCAAGCTGGTTTTAGAAAAGGCAGAGGAACCAGAGATCAAATTGTCAACATCCGCTGGATCATGGAAAAAGCAAGAGAGTTCCAGAAAAACATCTATTTCTGCTTTATTGACTATGCCAAAGCCTTTGAGTGTGTGGATCACAATAAACTGTGGAAAATTCTGAAAGAGATGGGAATACCAGACCACCTGATCTGCCTCTTGAGAAATTTGTATGCAGGTCAGGAAGCAACAGTTAGAACTGGACATGGAACAACAGACTGGTTCCAAATAGGAAAAGGAGTTCGTCAAGGCTGTATATTGTCACCCTGTTTATTTAACTTATATGCAGAGTACATCATGAGAAACGCTGGACTGGTAGAAACACAAGCTGAAATCAAGATTGCCGGGAGAAATATCAATAACCTCAGATATGCAGATGACACCACCCTTATGGCAGAAAGTGAAGAGGAACTCAAAAGCCTCTTGATGAAAGTGAAAGTGGAGAGTGAAAAATTGGCTTAAAGCTCAACATTCAGAAAACCAAGATCATGGCATCTGGTCACATCATTTCATGGCAAATAGATGGGGAAACAGTAGCAGACTTTATTTTGGGGGGCCTCTAAAATCACCACAGATGATGACTGCAGCCGTGAAATTAAAAGACGATTGCTCCTTGGAAGAAAAGTTATGACCAACCTAGACAGCATATTAAAAACCAGATATATTACTTTGCCAACAAAGGTCTGTCTAGGTCAAAGCTATGGTTTTTCCAGTAGTCATGTATGGATGTGAGAGTTGGACCATAAAGAAAGCTGAGCACGGAAGAATTGATGCTTTTGAACTGTGATGTTAGTTAAGACTCTTTAGAGTGCCTTAGACAGCATGGAGATCCAACCAGTCTCCTTTAGGATACTAAAGGAAATCAATCGTGAATATTCATTGGAAGGACTGATGCTGAAGCTCCAATACTTTGGCCATCTAATGCGAAGAACTGATTCATTGGAAAAGATCCTGATGCTGGGAAAGATTGAAGGCAGGAGGAGAAGGGGACGACAGAGGATAAGATGGTTGAATGGTATCCCCTACTCAATAGACATGAGTTTGAGTAAACTCTTCGAGTTGGTGATGGACAGGGAGGCCTAGCATACTGTAGTCCATGGGGTCAAAAAGAGTCAGACATGACTGAGCAATTGAACTGAACTGAACTGAACATTTTAGAGCATTGAGAAAATAGTGGACTTGTCAAAAAATCTGCTGAGGCAATTGATATTTATATAGAAAAAATGCCATTATATCTCTACCTCACACAATTTCTTTGGTTTAGGAGACAAATTTTAAAGGTATATTTTTATACCTTTAGAATAAAAAGTAAAAATTTATCTTCATGACTTGGTGTAGAGTAGGATTTTTAATATATACATAATATATTATATAAAAGTGAAGAATTAATGAGGTAAATATTAATAATTTTAAAGTTCTGGTTATCAAAAAGTACCATAAGGAAGCTGTATATTGTCACTCTGCTTATTTTAATTATATTCAGAGTACATAATGCAAAGGCTTCCCTGGTGGCTTAACTGGTAAAGAATCTGCCTGCAATGTGGGAGACCTGGGTTCAATCCAGGAAGATCCCATGGAGAAGAGAGCAGCTACCCACTCCAGTATTCTGGCCTGGAGAATCAAGTCCATGGAATCTGGATCGTGAAGAGTCAGACATGACTGAGCGACTTTCATTTTCACATCTTGCAAAATCCTGGGTTGAATGAATCACAAGTTGGAATCAAGATTGCCAGGAGAATATCAGCAATCAGATATGCAGTTAATACCACTCGAATGGCAGGAAGTGAAGAGAAACTAAAGAATCTCTTCATGAGGGTGAAATACAAGAGTGGAAAAGCTGGCTTGAAACTCAATGTTAAAAAACTAAGATCATGGCATTAGGTTCCATCACTTTATGGCAATCAGAAGGGGAAGAAGTGGAAGCAGTTACAAATTTTATTATCTTGGGCTCCAAAATCACTGCAGATGGTGAATGCAGCCATTAAATTAAAAGATGTTTGTTCTGTGGAAGAAAAGCTATGACAAACTTAGACAGTGTATTAAAAAGTACAGACATCACTTTGCCCATAAAGGTTCATATAGTCAAAGATATGGTTTTTCCAGTAGTCATGTGCAGATGTGAGAGTTGAACCATAAAGAAGGCTGAGCACCAAAGAACTAATGTTTTCGAATTGTGGTGCTGGAGCAGACTCTTGACAGCCCCTTGGACTGTAAGGAGATCAAACCAGTTGATGTTAAAGGAAATCAACCCTGAATATTCATTGTTAGGACTGATGCTGAAGCTGAAGCTGACGCTCTGATGTTTTGACAACCTGATGTGAAGAACTGACTCACAGAAAAAGACTCTAATGATGGGAAAGATTAAAGGCAATGGAGAAAGGAGTGGCAGAGGATGGAATGGTTAGATATCATCACTGACTCAAGGGACATGAATTTGAGCAAATTCCTTGAGATAGTGAAGAACAGCACTGGTGTGCTGCAGTTCATGGGGTCACAAGAGAGTCAGACACAATTTACTGACTGTACAACAACAACCTTAAGAGGCCAAAGATAAATCATAAATTGGCTCAAGATTCATGAACCAGCTGGTTCCATCCCTGAGTCGGAAAGATCCCCTGGAGGAGGGCATGGTAACCCACTTCAGTATTCTTGCCTGGAGAATCCCCGTGGACAGTGGAGCCTGTCGGGCTACAGTCCATAGTGTCCCAAAGAGCTGGACATGACCGAAGGGACTGAGCATGCCTGCATGCGAGTACAAAGGACTAGAATGTAATAAAAATCCTATAAATTGATAATTAAAAGACAAACAATCCAATGGAAAAATAGATAAGATGTATGAACAAAGACTTAACAAAAAGTGAAATACGCAGGGTAAATAAATATATTAGAAGATACATAATTAAAGAAATAGTAAAAATGCAATAAGTATCATTTTACAGACTGAACGTCATGTCGCTTCAGCTGTGTCTGACTCTTTGCAACTCCATCTACTGTAGCCCTCCAGGTTCCTCTGTCCATGGGATTCTCCAGGCAAGAATACTGGAGTGGGTTGCCAGTTCCTTCTCCAATGCACAGACTGGACAAAAATTTTTAAATTTTGACAATTCACCAGGTATGCAAGATATAAAGTAATGGGGAATCTCACATACTCTTGGTGGAAGTAATACTACCACAGCCAGTATATTTTGGAAAAAAAAAAAAACTTGATATTTTTAGTAATGTTGAAGATGTGTGTATTTTATAGTCCTAAAATACTTCCTCTAGGTATATATGGGAAAATTCTTATTCATTTGCACCAGAGACCATGTTCAAGAACATTGATAAAGCCCATTGTTAATAACCCATACCTAGACGCATTCCAGGTCACTAACAATGGAATGGTAAATAAATTGTGGTCTATTCATACAATGGAATACTATAGAACTGTGAAAATATATTATGTAGACTATTCATATAATCCATAACAAAAAGTACATTTCTAAAAATATTGTAGCATTTTAATATTATTAAAAAATGGTCTAGTTTAAGATAAACATAAAATTTTAAGTACATGATTATCTCTGGGATGTAAAGATGGAGATGGAGATGATGTTATAATGGCCTTGATAATGTGCAACAACTTCAGCCTATGTTACAAAAAGGTTGTCATAATATTGTGCATGCATATATAGCCATATACAATATAAAATATATTTATATATCTTATATATAATATATATAATAATTAAAAATATTTTTACTAGACATCAAGGCAAGCAAGCCTACTTCACCATTCAGGAGTCCTCCAGCTGTGAGAGAAATAAGCATAAAGTACATTGGTTCAGATAACTGAAGTTGCAGGCTAGAGATGATGTTCTGGAGATTTGATCTCTTTGCTGGTTCTTGCTTTCTCCAATCTACTGGCTTCATTTTTAGTCTCTTTGTGGTAGTAATACAGCTGCAGTATCTCCAATTTTGTAATCTCTCAGGTTCCATTCTAAGATAACAGGAATAACTCCCGCTTATTATCTCACAGAGGAAACCTCTGGGATTGTTTCTGATGGGGTTGGCTTCTTGAGTTGAGCCATATGTTTATCCAACAATGAACCACTCACTGTGCCCAGAGCAGGTAATACTCTCCCTTGCTCTGGGTGTGCCATGTGCTCCATATTTAGGATCTCTGGTTAAGTGCTCACCTCCTAAAAGACATGTACTGAGTGTTGGAGTGTTATTTCCCCAAATTCCATTCTGGGTGCTAAATCCAAGGAATAGGTAAAAGGGATAGAGTTGGGAAAGGTGCTCAATATACCCACAGAAGCCTATTTAAATTCAAATGAACTACAGTTCAAATAGAACCTAATTACCATTCAGTAATTAATTCATGGAAAGAGCATGCGTTGTAGTGGTTAAGGATTTGAGTTTTTTAATCAGACAGAACTGGGTCAAGTCCCAGCTTTTCCCCATGCTACCTGTGTCACCTTGTGATTTTCTACAATATAGAAATTATGTTTCTCCCTCACGAGAGTGTTGTGAGGATCAAGTAATATATGCAAATTGAGTTCCTACAACACAGCAAATATGCAATAAATGTAAACTATCTCCATCATTATTGTCAACATAATCATAAACTTCATTTTTATCATCATCATCATCACTATTATCATTAACTGAATATTCACCAGGAATATGCTCCTTGGGAAACAATTTCCAGTTTCTTTTAGGTGCATCAGGAAAAAAAATCATCCTCTATATCTCATTTATTTTTGAAATATATTCTAGTATGATATGTATCACAATGTATTATAAGCACATTTAAATGTCTATTGTCTCACCAGTCTGAGGTCTTCTTGTGTATAATATTTAATTCATCACTGCATCTCCTCAGATGCCTCCTTACACACAATGGGAATGAAGGAGGATAATGTAAGAAAAAAGAATCCATATTGATAAGGAGTTTACTATGTGTAAAATACTATGTGACATATATACATCATACTCTGCCTTCCTCCTAAAAACTCCATTATATAGGCAATATTATTCTCATTTTTATATATAAATATGTCAAGTCAACTAATCTGACTAAAATAAAACATAAATTCCAGAGGCAGGATTAAAATTCGGGTCTATTTTAATCTCAAAACTATTTATTTTCCCTCTATGCTAGCATTTCTAAACTGCAGAATAAAGTCTTTGAGATTCTTCAGATAAATTTTTCTAGGTCCACGTGATCTCTGTAAATTTTTTGTTTCAATGATGATATTAAATATAAATAAGAACATATCCTTGATGATCGCCTTGTAACTTGGTGCTAGTATAATGTTTCAAAGACTCACATTTGAGTCTGTTTTCAACAACATTGGTATCAGGGGAACAACTAAAATGACAGCCCTTAACTTTTATTGCAGCATTTCACAAACTGGCATCTGCAGACCTCTGAGTATCACTATACTCTACTTGATAAATGTTGGTTGAATAAGCAAATGAGTAAGTTCTCCTCAGAGAATGGCTCTCCCTGTGGCAGAATTTGGGACTTTCCCTTTCCCCAAATCCTTCCCAACTCATCAGTCACTGACAATAGGGAGTCCTCAATTTTATTTCAAGTTCTCTGTTTCACAGCCTTGAGATGGCAGGGGCCAAAGTAGAGCTAGAGAAGGACCAGGAAGACTGAACAGCAGGTAGGGATAAAGGCACCATGAACTACCCCATGAAGGTAAAGCCTTGTGAAACTCTGGATTTACATACGTTTAGTCAATGGAACCTTGAGGAATATTTATCATCTGTCTGTCCCAGTCCCAATACCCTACACATAGAATAAACCTTTAAAAGTCACAGGAACTGAGTGGCCTCATTCTCTTCCGTCACTTTTCCTCCTAATTTTCATCATCCTTGATGAAAACAAAGGGTTCTAAGGCTTTCTAAGAAAGGATCCTACAGCAATACACATGTGTGGCAGTGTGCATGTCATCCTGTAACTCTTCACATCACACGTCAGTCACATCACGTGTCACATCACTCTTATTCTCGCTTCCCCCACAGAAGGGAATGGCTAACTTAGATTAATGAGAACCCAACGGAGAAGGTGATGGCACCCTACTCCAGTACTCTTGCCTGGAAAATCCCATGGATGGAGGAGCCTGGTAGGCTGCAGTCCATGGGGTCGCCAAGAGTCGGACATGACTGAGCAACTTCACTTTCACTTTTCACTTTCACGCACTGGAGAAGGAAATGGCAACCTACTCCAGTGTTCTTGCCTGGAGAATCCCAGGGATGGGGGAGCCTGTTGGGCTGCTGTCTATGAGGTCGCACTGAGTTGGACATGACTGAAGCGACTTGGCGGCAGCAGCAGCAGCAACGTTGGTAAGACTACATTTTTTCTCATGAGCAAGGTCACTGTGAGGGCACAGATCACCGCTCACGCTGGGCATGGGCTTTTGCTCTCTTGGCACTGCTTACACTTCTGGGCCATGATCTTTCCCTCTCTCCTCTCTGTTCCCCTGAGATAAGTGCTCTAAAGGAGACCTGCCCTTCCTCCTTTCTTTCTTTCTCATTCTCGGGTAGTCATGTGTGTGGCAAGGCTAAGCTCCTTCAGAAGGCTGGTTTTGTATCATAAGAGTGTGTTTTGCTGACCCAGCTCTCCTCACAGGCCTTATTTTGAAATGAAAATGAAAAGTTTTCATTACGTTCTAGCTTTAAGCTACATTCTCCAACACACTTTATCAGAAGCCCTGTAGCTGGAGGACAATTGGGCACCTGATTAGCCATTAGCAAAGCTAATATCTTGTTACATTTAGCTAGTGATCATTGTGTCTAGTCTCTATTTTTGTGATATGGAGGGAAGGAGAAATGATGAGTCTCAAACCCTGTAATCTCTGAAATCATATTTTAAGGGATTATTCCTAGGTCATGTTCTATCTTCTCTTACTTAGATGCAAAGACACAAATGAGTGATATTCTCCTGGTAAACAAAAGTGGGCTGGAAACTTTATGCAAGAGCCCATGATGACCAAAGATTTCCTAAAATCTAAACTGCACTGAGACTTAGAGGAAGACATGGGAACAAAAAGAATAACTGTAATATTTGTTGGGGATTATATATTTTCAGCATCTACTTTGTTACCTGCTTAATTTATAGGAGCTATTTGTACCTGAGAGGCACATAGAAAGTTAGCAAAACATTTGTTGGAAATGTCTTTCTCACTAGAAATATAAAAAGAGCCACAATGACATAAATCAAAATCTCTAAACCTAATTCATTGAACTCAGAACGCATCAAGCATCATCATTGCTTTTAGAAAACCCGATGCTTGCAATAACACTTTGACTATACACTTATCACTATGTGGAAACAAACCAGATATGAAGACATTCTCTAAGTTGACCAAAAATATGGATATTTTCATTTTAAGGACTCGCAAGCTGATAATGTGAAGTTAATGTGAGTGCTGAAGTCGTCCTGCAGAGCATGGAATTGAAATTTGATAAAAATGCTTTAAAACCTGAATTTTGTAAAGTCACAGTTTACTGCAACAAATGCAAAAGTTTTATTTGAAGTAAATATTGCCACCCATGATCATGAAGCTACATATATTTAGTGAATGTACTTTCTCAAAAATCCCCAACCCCAAATAGGAATAAAGGAAGGAAGAGAGACAAAGAAGGAAAAGAAAGCGTTCTCTTGTGATTTATTCAAGTTGTAATTATTCCTTTCTGCATCTGCCTGAAGAACATCAAATCAAATGGATACGTGATAGATATACAGATAGATAGCTATACAGATATATATCCTATAGGTGTGTGTGTATTATTATATAATAACAATACTTATAAGTAGAATAGGTATATTTAAGACACATGTTTATCTATATTTATGCATATATATATTTACTATCTGTATTGATATTAATCTATATCTATGTATAGATAGATATATAGAAACGCCTAAGGACATCAGATTCGGAGAAGGCAATGGCAACCCACTCTAGTACTCTTGCCTGGAAAATCCCATGGATGGAGGATCCTGGTGGTCTGCAGTCCATGGGGTCGATAGGAGTCGGACAGGACTGAGTGACTTCACTTTCACTTTTCACTTTCACGCATTGGAGAAGGAAATGGCAACCCACTCCAGTGTTTTTGCCTGGAGAATCCCAGGGACGGGGGAGCCTGGTGGGCTGCCATCTATGGGGTCGCACAGAGTCGGACACGACTGAAGTGACTTAGCAGCAGTAGTAGCAAGGACATCAGATTAGATACATATGTTGTTTCTAAGGCACACAAATTTCAGCCCTGGGGTCAAGGAGTCATAGTCAAAGATTAGCCTCTGTGGTTTGTGTGTATATTAGTCACTCAATTGTGTTTAACTCTTTGTGACCCCATGGACTGTAGCTCTCCAATCTTCTCTGTCCATGGAAGTCTCCAGGCAAGAATACTGGTGTGGGTAGCCTTTCCTTTCTCCAGGGGATCTTTCCAACCCAGGGATCTAACCCAGGTCTCCAGGATTGCAGGCGGATTCTTTACCACCTGAGTCGCCAGGGAAGCCCAGATAGATGTGTACTTAACATTTAAGTGGCAGATTTTGAACCCTGAAAGTATGGACTTCCAATTATACTGTCTGATACTAGTTGAATATTCTTAGCACTTAGCTTTCTTATCTTTCAAATGGGCTTCATCTTACCTATTTTATAAGACAGTTTCTAGAATTAAATGAAATGACAAAATACCAGTTGCATAATAGGCATGTGATAAAGTTTAATTTCCCTCTTTTTTAGCCATACCCTCCTTAAATAATCTTGCTGTTGTTGTTTAGTCACTTAGCTGTGTCCTACTTTTTTGGGACCCCATGGACTGTAGCCTGCCAGGCTCCTATGTCCATGAGATTTCCCAGACAAGGATACTGCAATGGGTTGCCATTTTCTCTTCTGGGGATCTTCCTGACCCAGGGATCGAACCCATGTCCCCTGCATTAGTAGACAGATTGTTTACCATGGAGCCAACCAGGGAAGCCCTTACATATTATACCAGGCCAAAGAATCCTTAAGGAATAGATTTGCAAACTAAATTTTGTTATTTGCACAAAAAAGTTGTTTCAGACATATTTATTGAATGTATTAACTTCTAGCTTAACCCTAAGCTAATCTTACTAATGTAAGACCTTGGGCATGGTCATGTTTTTCTGAGTGGTTATGTTGACCAGTTGAAGAAATCTAGTTTATAGAGAAGTAACTACTACAACTACTACTACTAAGTCGCTTGAGTCGTGTCCGACTCTGTGTGACCCCATGGACTGCATAGAGAAGTAAAGAGCCTCCTAAAAGAAAACTGAGTAAAGACCCTTATAGGGGGTATGTGTGAGGTCATGAGATAAACTGTAGAATCCTGAGGCATCAGTTTACTAGTACATACATGTGGAAGCTAGAAAAATGGTACAGAGGAACCTACTGCAGAGCAGGAGTGGAGACACAGACATAGAGAGCAGACATGTGGCCATGGCTGGGGAAAAGGAGGTGGGATGAATCAGGAGAATGGATTGGCATGCATACACTTCTATGTATAAAATTGATGGCTAGTGGGAACACATTGTATAGCACAGGGAACTCAGTTAGGTGCTCTGTGGTGACCTAGACTGACCTAGACAAGTGGGATGAAGGGGTGGAAAGGAGGCTCAAGAGAGATGGGATATATGTATACATATATATATATATATGTATATATATATACTTATATATATATATATATATTGATTCATGCTGTTGTACAGCAGAAATTAATGCAACATTGTAAAGCAACTGTGCCCAAATAGAAAAATTAGAGGGGTGATCACTTCATAGTCTCCCAGGAGAAAACTTCCATGATTCTCTAACTAAGGGATTTGGGGTGGAAATGCTTAAGAAATAATGATCTAAGTCAGACATCATTTACTAGGTACTTAGGAACCAAATGGAGATGCATTGTACTTGGCCAGGACTTTTAATAGTTTTTGAATTAGTTGCCAAGATTCAAAAATCAAGCAAGTACACATAAAAGTCTAGATTTGAGCTTCACCAAAAAAATTTAGATCTGATTATATTTGGCTCACATCCTAGCATGAGAACAATTGGCTCAAATCAAAGGATACTCCCTTTAAAAAGAGAGAGGGATTTCTTTCTTTGCTAGCACCTCCTCTCAGCCTGGCTCAAGCATTTTTCTACTGTGTTAGACTTTGTAGGGCCATGTTATGCTTAGCCCATGGAAAGAGAGTCAAGTAGATAATCATTGCTCAGATAGGAGGCATTTTCTACAAGGAAGTAATGTGTGGTGCATGGATTTTACTTAAATGTGTCTCATGTTCATCTTATCACACTCCTCTCAGAAATTTGTGGAGAGGCAAGTATTAAAACTGTAAACCAAAAGGGTTGGTATCAATTCTGAATTTTCCTAGGGGCACCAAGAGCTCTGAATGGATACCAACATAACAGAGTATACCTGGAATTAAAGGGGAAAGACAGTTTTCTCCCTACCGCTGCCTGGAACACAGCTTCTGTTCATGAGTTCTTCAGAAGATGAGCTAGTTGTCCCACAAATTTGCAAAGAGCCTCAATACTGCCCTTCAGGAAATGACATAACAGGAAAAAGCAGTAGCCAGAAAATGTAAAGGAGACAAAGAGAGGATGCTAGACCTAGATTTGAGAAAGAAACTGTAGACACCAGGAGATGGGACTTGTTAATAGTACATGGAAGACCATCCCTCACTTCTATCTAATAAATCTCTAAAATGCATCAGTAGTGAAACTAGCTGCCGGAGCTTGAGTCTCTGTTGAAGCCCATGGGACTGACAGCTAAGGAAATGCAGGACACAAAGAAATGAATGGTCTTGCCAGCAAGCTACTAGAGTCTAATATTATTTTTGGACCTCTCTGCACCATTACTTTTAAATAAAGTGGAGAGGAATGAGTGTTAATACAAGTGTAGAATTACACTACAAGTTCTATTTGTATGTAGCCCTGCCATTCAGGCAAAAAAGGTAATAATGACTTGGAGATCAGATTGGCTCATTGGAGCACAGCAGTAGCAAAGAAAAGCCCCAAATGATTTACACAAAAGAAAGAAAAGGAAGGCAAGATTGGCCTTTTTTACATTCAGCTGCATTTCCTTTACTTAGTCTTACTAGCAGCTATTAAAAAATTCTTTTCACCAAAATATTTAATTCATGAATTAATTCATGAGGGATAAATGAAGACATTTTTAATTTCTTGTGAAACTGAGAATGTGAATTATTACTTTTCATTTTTTAGGATATTCATCAAAATTACTTGAAGAAGGCTTCCATATTTCAAGCTCCCTAAGACCTACACTCTACCTTCCAGACCTCCGTAGTCCATAGACCTAGCCCTCAGAGGTATCCAGAGGGCACCCACATCACAGATACATGTGATGGTGCATAAGCATTTATTGTGCACATGGTGATTTCAATGCCAAGTGTATTTTAGTGACTCATCCTCCTCAAGTCTTTAAAGCATTTCAATTAGCTTTATAGAATCTACAGTTCTTTTTTACACTCATGTGTAATTGGTTTACCGATTTAATTAACTCACATAATTATACTAAAAAGCACAAGAAGCACACACAAAATTTTTAGAAATACATGCAATTGGTTTTCTATCAACCAATTGTAAGCATTCAATGTGCTAAGGGCAGTGGTCTGTATGTTTTAAAAGAGGAATGGAGAGGCTGATTAATCTGACAAGTTGGTCCGGTTTGAGAGGGCTTTTTTGTACACTCTAGTATTCTCGGACTTCCCTTGTGGCTCAGCTGGTAAAGAATCCACCTGCAGTGGGGAGACCTGGGTTCAATCCCTGGATTGGGAAGATCCCCTGGAGAAGGGAAAAGCTACCCACTCCAGTATTCTGGCCTGGAGAATTCCAGGGACTGTACGGTCCATGGGGTCACAAAGAGTTCGACATGACTGAGCGACTTTCACCTTCATTTTTCACTTTCACTTTTTTGGTATTACACCATCTTATATACAGATATAATAAAAGGCTGTGAGATGATACAGCAGCTTTGTTCAGTAATTCCTTGCTCACTAATAATACCCAGTGACTAAAAGTGCCTGATATATAGTCGCATCCTAATTAGTATTTTTTGAATTGAGTAGATGATATATATATACATTTTCAGGATAATATAAAATTTAGGTATCTTTACTAAGCACCTATCTTTGTTTTCTTTGCTGCTAAAATATTTATATTGTTTTATAAATGGTTTTGCTAATTAAAAAAAGCTGAAGTTACTGACAACATCCCAAATTCCAATTATCCAGCACCTGTCTGATAAAATTTTCTTCTAATGTCATTATCTAAAACTCAAATATTCTTTTTCTCAGGGTTATTGCCAAGTGTGCATCCACCATGCTGTTGTTGTTGCTACTGGATGTTCTTTAAATCACAATTCATCCTTTTCAAAAACAGGCAAGGGTAGGGATACAGAGAGAGAACACAGAAAGTGTGTAACGTTTTACTGCTATACACCCTATAACCAGCACACTGATTTGACAAAAAAAAAAAAAAAATCTGTTGAATAAATGAATGAACAGTTCTAGGCACTTAGGGCTAAAGTACAGATTATAGAAATGTTCCCCCAAATGTCATAATGTCAACACCAAGTAAAGGACCCGGGAATAAAGACCTATGTTCCTATTTAGGGAAAATAAGAAACAAAAGAGACCTTTGATTTTAAGAAAAAAGTTCACATAATTTCATGATCCAGTCCAGTGTATGCTCAGTCATGTCCAACTCTTTGCCTTTGAGACAAACTGGACTGTAACCCACCAGGCCCCTCTGTCCACGGGAATTCCCAGCAAGAATACTGGAGTGGATTGCCATTTTCTCCTCCAGGGGATCCTCTCAACCCAAGGATCAAACCCGTGTCTCTTGTGTCTCCTGCATTGCAGGCATATTCTTTACCCACTGAGCCATTAAGGAAGCCCAATTTCATGATGGAATGAAATTGAACTATTTGAGAGTGGTTTCTACGGTTCTGAGTTACAAGAAAAACTGTCAATTAGTTTCATGAGAATATGATGTAGATGGCAGAAGGACCTGGGTGCAAAAATCTTTGATATCTGATATCATAGACCTTTTCTGGTCTCTGAATTAGCACATCTGGCTTCTTGATACCCAAACTCCTAAAGTAGCTGTAGAAAGAAATCAGTCCAGGATTAGGAACCAGCATGCTGGGTTCAGGGGCTTCCCAGGTGGTGCTAGTGGTAAAGAAGCCACCTGCCAATGCAGGAGAAGTAAGAGAGGTGGGTTTGAGCCCTGGGTCAGGAAGATTCCTGGAGGAGGACCTATATTCTTGTCTAGAGAATTCCATGGACAGAGGGGCCTGGCGGGCTACTGTCCACACTTGGCACGCAGGCACCGGTGCTTGGCTTAAGAGAATTTAGGAGCCTCTCTACTGCCCTCTGCCTGTTTCTCTAACATCCCACCCATACTTTCTTGTCGATGTGCGAGCACCTGGCAACAAGATCAAAGCGCTGGTTTATCACCTGGGATCACTCTTCTGGCCAGCAATCAGGGTAATGATCACTCACTACTAATGGCTTGCAAACAGAATGAGTATTACCCTGGATAAATCTGACGTGAAATCTTTGGGACCACATTGAGTGAATAAAGATCTCTGCTATCCTAACAAAGATCTCTATATTTGGCAGATCAAAAGTAGCTGGAGGGGAACTTTCCACCAATGGAAAATTTCAAAGTGAAATGAGTGAGTTGGTAAGTTTACATAAAGAAAGAGAAATGAGTTGTGTTCTGCTGTAATAAGGTTGAGAGAGAAGGCGGTCTGTTTGCAGCATAGAACAGGCTGACTTCATGGCAACTATAGGAAATTGTTTCTTTGCAGTGTGTTTTCATTATTTAATTTGCATTAGAGTGAATTTCTAGATAATCCAGGATGCCTGTTTTTACAATCCAGCAGAAAACATATCTCCATGTAAAATAAAACATATGAAATGATATTTAGTTTGTAATACTAATTTCATATTCTCTAGACATCTACACTCCTCTGTGACTCTAATACCAATAATAGCAACCACTCCTTACTGAGCTTGTAAACTCTGCCAGGCACCCTGCTGAGACTGCTACATACATTCTCCTTAATTCCTCCAACATCCTCTACTAAATTAGGCATTATTCTCATTATACTGATGAGGAAACCAAGGCTCAGAAAGGTTAAACAATTCATACAAGTCACACAGTTTGTGAGTAGCAGAACCAAGGACAAAACCCAGCTTTGTTTGATGTGACACCAAAGAATGTTTTCCCTTTATACTGTTTTGGCATAGATATCCTCCAAGAATTCATTGCAGGCATTTGTGTAATATTCTGAAACACGCTGGGCATAGATGAAAGAGGAGCAAGAGCCATAAAAATATGGGGACAGTATAAGATGATTCGGTTTTTAAGGCAGCTATGCTGTGATACAGGAAGCTTTTCAATTCATACTTGTTAGTATTTCCATATAATAGTTTCCATAACACTACTTTGTTAAGAAGGCAGATAAAAAGAGTCCCTTTTTGTGTATGTGACACAAAATAAAATGCCTTGGAGTTGAATTGATGTAACATGGAAGGGGCGTGATGTGCTACAGAATACTGAATTTGGTGATTAAACACAATGAGTCCTTTTTTTCTCTTCCTTTATAAACTAGTAAGCAGGCTGGTAACCTGATAAACAGAAAGACCCCCACTCTCTATCCTGTCTCTTTCGAAGCAACAAAAAAGAAGGAAAACAAACATTCTTTATAAATAAATTAAAATTCTAACTAAAAAGCTAATTATAAGTGTATTTGTTTTGTTGGAGGTAAGGCACATCTATTATCATAAAGATAATTAACTCAGTCTGACAGATCTAATAAAAGGACAAGTTTAGCACTGGCTTAGCCGGAAGCCGAAGGCAAGCAATTTTTATAATTACTAGTTATTGTAACTGGGCTCAGAGAAAATGGTCTGTGATATTTAAACAGTAATGTTAATTTGCATTTAGACCTGCCCTTTTTTTCTCCCATGAAAGAAAAAGTAAAAGACTGGATTAAGTACAAGAAACCTCAATAACCAAAATATTTTAAAATATATTAAAGCATGCAGAATAAAAGTCTTTTCATCTATGAACTCAAGAATTTCTCTAAGCACATAATGTATGTCCATATAAGGTAAATGTTTTAGCAATGACCAATTAAATAAGTTAACCCAACTTCTCAGGGCATGAGAGGAAATTATCCAATCTACTAAGATGGGTAAAATCACTATGCTGTGTCCTATTTTACTCTCCTCTCTGTAGATATCCATGATTGTGCCTGCCATTGGCTAGCTCTTGAATTGAAGGGATTAAAAAATAATAATTAAATAAAGAGTACTGAAAATAGGCAAGTGAGAATATTGACTTTGTAACCAATTACTTACAGTGTAAGAAAGATAAGCAAATAAAAGGATGGGTAGCATGCAAAGGAAATGAATGATTTCTATCGTTTCCTGGCAGCTGCCCTTAACTAGAGTTTGTCTCAACATTTCACAGCAGACTCCTTCCTGGAGCAAAACAAATCAACCTTTTTAAGAGTGGAAGTTACTCTTTAACTGCTCCTATAATAAAGGCTGTAGAAATAAGTAATAACCAGTGTCAGAAAATAAGTTTATAATACACTAAGAAAAGCACTTTAAGGTAAAATACCCGTTAGTCAAGCACACATTTTATTATGGTCTACAAATATGGTGATAGAATCAGCCCATTACATTTGGTAAATATGTTGTATAATTTCTCCATATTATGCCCTGTCCATGCTCCTGTTACCAAGGTGAATGTTTAACCCATCAGCCTAATTACATTCCCAATACTTATTAAAAAATACTGACAAAGTAATGTATGGCAAATGGACTTTTTCTCCACACTCTCCACGGAAGAATACTTTCAGATTTATTTTTTTCACATTTTCCTTGGCTTCCCTTCATTTTACAACTTTTACTTGTTTCAGTTTTCTGAGTTATTATAATTAGAAAGCAAGTTTGACAAAATTTCTTACTTTCATCTTTGTACTAAGGATTATACTCTTTAATGTGGTAAAAAGTAAAATGGCAATCCTGTGAAGGGTGTCACCTCTGTTTCAACACTGACAAAGCAGCATCTTCTTCCATCTCCATTTCCATTCAATCTCTACTGGTTCCCACTTCTAACCCTTAACTGAGCTTGTCTTAAATATTTACTGTATCATGTTCTAATTACATGTCTTCATGATGCACTTTCAACTAATACATATTAATGTACATATGGGAAGATTCAGTTCAGTTCAGTTCAGTCGCTCAGTCGTGTCCAACTCTTTGCTGCCCAATAAAAGAGAAGAAAAAGAAAGAACGAGATAAAATTTCTTTCCTCAAGGTTCTCAGGTCTGTAGTTTGAAATCAACATAGAATCTGGCACTCATATTCCAGATGACCCTCAGTATTAGAAAATGGCAACCCACTCCAGTATTCTTGCCTAGAAAATTCCGCGGACAAAGGGGTCTGACAGTCTACAGTCTATGGGATTATAAAGAGTCAGAAATAACTTAGCACATACATACTCACATCCCTGGTTTCCAAGCCAGAAAATCCAAGCAAATGCAGATCAAAGTTGAAAACGTGGATGCGTAACTTGTGGATATAGATAGGCAATTGACTGAGTCATTTTATATAACAGACTTGCACATTCATGGATCTTGATATACATGGGGATATTCTGGAACCAACTCCCAGGGAATACTGAGGGATGAATGTATCAACTGAGAAGTGCCCCTTTGGAAAAGGGGACTTGTAATTCAAATACATGAACAGAAAGAATCCTAAGAAAAAGAAAGAGCCAAGATAATTCCTGAAGGATAAGTAGAGGGAAAAGGAAGAACATGCTAGATAGACTTGCAAGGTCAGTGAGGCAAGAAGGAATGACATTATTAATAGAAACCTTGCCAGTGTCTATTTTTTTCTTCACAATTTAGCACTCTTTAAATCTCTCGGACTCATGCTAAGATTAGACCAGATAATTTGAGTATTTTATGCATTTGTATGCATCTACGCTTTTGTCTTTGATCCTAAATTCTGAAAAATCGAGGACCATATCCATACCTTAAATTATACAGCAAAAATCTATAGAGAACCAAAAGCTGTTGAGGATCTTGTGCTAAGATATCAGGTAATAGAAATGTAAAATAGTTCAACATTCCACAGCACAGAATACTTCTTCAGGCTCCTAATCCTCTTCTCTATCAGCCTCCACACTGCCCCAGTATGGTATATTTGAAGCAGCAGAAATGAAGCCTTAAGCCTTTTGGTAGTAAGGTTGTAGGTCTTAAAACTTCAGGGTTTTCAAATAATTTCCCTTTATCCAGATGTCTGTGAAGTGGGAATTGATTCTGTATTTTTTCAAGGTCCTATTCCAGGTCATTGCTAGGAATGAACCAGTGCCAACAGAGCCTGAAAGATGGCTGAAAACTGACAGAATAGGTGTCTCCAACCTTTCTCCACAAATGGGTGGGCAGAGCACATGCTTCATTTCTTAGGACTGCCAGGGGTCACTGTGTAAAGGCAGGGTTCATCTGTCTGGAATTGAAACCAAATTGACTATTATTTATATAGTTCTAGGTAGGAGAACATAGCTTTGTATGGTAGAGGAAAGTTGTTCAGAGGTGAGGAGTGAAAAATCAGCACTTAGGGCCCACTTCCTACTCTTGCAAGTAAAGCATAATAAAGAACAAATGAAATAAGGTGACACAGAGTAGGTAGGAGGCCACAGTGAGAACATTCCACTGAGAAGATGTGGCCAGGAACCTTCATT